>NC_092732.1:18997265-19706995 GCF_047496885.1 Scyliorhinus torazame | reverse complement strand
GCAAGTTAATCTGTACTCACCTCACCACAGACAGCGACCTTTTAAATGGTCCCCTCTGTCTCGCAGCACCCGCGCTTTTTAAAATTCCCGCGCTGATTCTAAGGTCCCAGCTCTCACTCCCGAACTCAACAGCTGACCTGCAAGGTAAGCAAGTTAATCTGCTCCAGAATAATCGAGCAGATGCAGGAGAAATCGACGTTTATTTTCAATGTTTTATAGTATTCGTATTTAGTTAATATGAATATATTTAAACTGTATATAAAGCTACAGCAAGATATATTTTGTAAACTTTAGTTTGGCATCACAGAAAGTGAAATTTTTTTTTTGCGTTTGTTTGTCATGACGATGTTCATTCCATTAAAGGAATTTTAATGAATAGAATGGGTATGGAGTGCATTTAATGTTGAGCGATCATTCGGTAGAAAGTATAATTATCCACCTCAGATGTCCATGTCATTGGTAGTGGTTCTCTGAGGCCTTGCGTGGCTTCTGAGCCCGATAGTAGAGCCACATCTCTGACAGCACACCTAGCAGATGTTTTCAGAAGGTGCAATCGGTCTTTGGGTTCCAGATCGCGGCCATTCTTTTCTCAAGTTCTGTTTCGGAGCCTCCTCTTGCCGTCACGTTTCTTCGAAGAGTTGTGTCAGGATTCTGACATCCTACGCACATGGGTGACCAAGCAGAGTTCGTTCCGGATGGTCATGCCTCGATACTGGTGCTCATGAATCCTTTCAGTACAATCGTGTCAGCACACCTGTCCTCACAGCTGCTTCGGTGCAAAGGTACATTTGGATTGTGTAATGTATTTTTAGTTGAGCAGTTTAAGCGTCTCCGGGATGAATTGTTGATCATCATAAGCCTTAGTTATTACTACAAAGCTTGAGCAGAGGTAAATTTGCAAATTAATAAATTAAAATGAACTATCTCTCTGACAGGAATTGCTGAATCCACTGCAGATTCCAAATCTGTAGTCCTGCTTCACGTACGCTGCGGCATCACATTTATCGCTTGGCTTCCTACAATCCTTACCGTTCTGCTGAGGTTCAACATAGGTGCCGATTCGTGAGAGCAGAGTCAGACTTCATCTCTGCCTGGTGAGGAAGCAAAACTATTACACAACCCTAAGAATGTGCATGCAAAGGACATGTTACGAAATTAAACCGGAGGTGATGTGGGCCTGTGCTTCAGCAAGGAAGCATTGAGACACCTTTGTGAAATGTTGACGAGAGACCTGAAGCTGAAATCCAACTGGTGTACCGTCTTCCCAGTGAAAATGAAACACTCGCCACTGCTGATTTCTTTTCCCGGGTAATTTTAACATGTTACATGTAACATTTCACAGAGTGCTGCGATGATGTGCTCACATGGTGATGAATGTAATTTAGCACAAAACGTCGGAGCATATTAGTCTTGATACATCCCCAGTAAAGATTATGGAGAGGTCTACAAATTCTACATTATTTCTGGAAGATATCTTGTCACCTGAAATTGAGTGTTTGGAGGAAGGGCATATGGAGCCTGAAACTGGCTTACTTCGCGGTGCACGTGTGCAAGCTGAGGCTCCAGGTGACACAAGTGCCTTTTGAGATCAGCTGGCAGCGGCTGCTTTCGGTCTTTGATCCATCAAAATTAGCATTCGATATGCCAAAAAAACCTCCATCCTCATATCACTCCGTCGCTCCCCTCCTATTCGCCCTCTTTCCTCCTCCCACCCCTCCCGCTGACAAATGAAGAGATCCGTTGTATTGATGTGGAAAAATATATATTTTTGACTGTTGCATTTAAGTTAGAAAATATATCTTATTGCAATAAATTATTGTAAGTTAATGCAGATATTAAACTGCGTTGCTCAGCTGCTAAAGATAAACGTTATGTTAACTATTAACTCGTTTCAATATTTTTTACTTTAAAATTATTTTTGTTCATAAATACCTTGTATTAAACTTTACAAATGTCTGCAAATGTTTTATTCACAAAATCAAAGCACAGAATTTAACTATCATGCAATTTAAGTCTGCTGACATAATTGAGGTAGAGAAAACAGAATAATTAATGATAAATAAAATGTTTTCAAAAATCAAATATCACAAGGACAGTAACAGCTAAAAGCAAAAAGCCATGGGGAGCGGATTTGAACCATTTTACCAGGTCAAAACCAATTTGCAATGACGTGTAATGACGCACTTTGCAGGTCTGTAAGGAGACGGGGTTATTTACACTTTGTCCTGCTTCAAAAATCCTCATTGTTCGTTATCCGAGAAGATCTGCCTTCTCTCCTTCCAAACTAAATTTTCTGTTGCCACCATCTAAATTAAAATATGCAAATACCTTTAAGCTTGCAGCACATAAAGTTATGAAATAATACAGCGCAGATTTAAATAGTTCCACAGATGTCAAACAAATTCCAAAACCCATGTTCACACATACATATTATAATAATCAACTTTAATTACAGAAATACGAAAATTAATTTAAAGCAGCATTGCCTGTGTAATGGAAAGAGCAAAAAACTGTTCAGAAAACTTCAAGATACCCTTAAAACATTTGCGAAATACGGCCTGTTGTCTTCAAATCTGCAGTTTAAATGTCCAACCTCAATGGACATTCCCGTTGCTTCTGCGTCACAATGGGGGCGTGGATTCCCGCTGACACTCGGAGTTTCCGGGCTAACATCCCTGCATCCAGTCGGTCCAGCGCTGATAGAATGTTGTGCGTTTCAATGCGGTATTCAGAAGCTGATCTAATCAACCCAATCTTGCACATATGAAATTCTTGCCAATCCAGATATCAGTTTAATGAACTTTCCTTTAGAGCTATCTATGGAAACGACATTGCTTCTTTAGGAAGGATACAAGAAGGAACACAGCACTTCAGCTGTTGACTTACAAAGGCCCTGGACAACAGAATTAATACATTAATTGTCCCTGTTGAAGTCAGATTTAGAATGAAGATTTTAGATTAAAGGTACCCTGTCTGAGATGCCTGTATAAGAGCAATTTGTAGGAATTGATAGCTTATTAACAATGCTTGTGATTTTATAACCTAAGAATTACTAATGTCAGAAAATACAAACATACAATCAAAAGAAGTTACACAAAATGGCTGTTAGCTAAGTTAGAAATACTAAAGACACAAAATGGCCTTTAGCTGAATTAGTCACCTTCCTGAACAACCATTAGCTGGGTTAAGTTGCAAATTGGAACAAATAACATCATTTAATTACGGCAGCAGAGTTAGTCAGGGAGACAAGAATGATTGATATGAAGGCATTGAATGGGAAACACACATGGGAGATTCTAATGAGTACTTCACCCGCGAGTGATAACAGCTCCTTATGTATCCTCGCCAGCCCAAGGTTTCCAGGTGCAGGCAGGAAAGATAATTATAATATTAGTGTGAGTGACTTCTTCATGAAGTTAGGGGCTGGTAAGGTACCAACCCAATTTACGTAATGTCAAATGTATTTGGATATATAACGAATATATGGAACCTATAACCAATATTATTGGACATGGTTTGCACTGAGTGCTGAATTTGGTGCATTTGAGTGCTATAGCGAGAGTCTGGTGACTGAGGGAGTATAAGGATTTATTTTTATCTAAAGTCTAGACTTTCTTCTATTTAGTTAATTAACTTAGAAGTTGCTCTTTTGATTAGAAGAAGGTGAATTATCAATCAGCTTCAAACAAAGGTTACACTTGTCGGTACTTGCAGCTGGAGCTTGTTAATTAGTTAATTGGATTAGGCCAGTTTTCAGAGGCTAGATTCACAGTATAAAAGTGACCCACTATAGTGCAGACTTTGGTTGCACTGAGTGCTGAATTTGGTGCATTTGAGTGCTATAGTGAGAGTTTGGTGACTGAGGAAGTTAGGTGAGGAGGGAGTAAGGTGGTCCTTTCATTGTGTTTCCTACATTTTCGCAAAGAGCGAGAAGGGAGCCAGGGGTTTACAGAGATTGCAGCTGACTGGGAGCAGAGTCGGAGGGCGGAGGTCCAGTTTGTCCACAGGGCAGTTATATTCTGTAAGGTGAGAGGGGATGGAGGCTAGGCCAGTTGCATGCTCCTCCTGTAGGATGTGGGTGGTGAGGGATACCACCGGTGTCCCCGCTGACGATAGCTGCGGGTAGTGCACCCAACTCCAGCTCCTCAGAGACCGTGTTAGGGCACTGGAGCTGGAGCTGGATGAACTTCGGATCATCCGGGAGGCAGATGGGGTGATAGAGAGGAGTTACAGGGAGGTAACCACACACAAGTAACAGGACAAGAGTAGCTGGGTTACACTCAGGGGAAAGAAAACAAACAGGCAAACAGTGCAGGGATCCCTCGTGGCGGTTCCCCTTCAAAACAAGTGTACCGTTTTGGATGCTTTGGGGGGGGGGGTGACCTACCGGGGGAAGGCCCTAGTGGCCAGGTCTCTGGCACTGAGTCTGGCTCTGGGGCTCAGAAAGGAAGGGGGGAGAATAGAAAAGCAATAGTAGTCGGAGATTCAATGGTGAGGGGAATAGATAGGAGATTCTGTGGTCCACAGCGAGACTCCCGGAAGGTATGTTGCCTCCCGGGTACCAGGGCCATGGATGTCTCGGATCGTGTCTTCAGGATCCTTAAGGGGAGGGGGAGCAGCCAGAAGTCGTGGTGCACATTGGTACCAACGACGAAGGTAGGAAAAGGGGTGTGGAGGTGATAAATGAATTTACGCAATGAGGCTGGAAGTTAAAAGCCAGGACAGACAGAGTTGTCATCTCTGGTTTGTTGCCGGTGCCACGTTATAGCGAGGCTAGGAATAGGGAGAGAGTACAGTTGAACATGTGGCTGCATGAATGGTGTAGGAGGGACGGCTTCAGGTGTTTGGATAATTGGAGCGCATTCTGGGGAAGGTGGGACCTGTACAAGCAGGACGGGTTGCATCTGAACCAGAGGGACACCAATATCCTGGGAGGGAGGTTTTCTAGTACTCTTCGGGAGTGTTTAAACTAATTTGGCAGGGGAATGGGAACCGGATTTGTAGTCCAGCAACTAAGGTGCCATTGGAAATCAGGATGCAAAGCTCATGTTTGTTGTATGCAGGCAAGTACTGATAAATGATACTTAAACACTCAAATCTTCAAAGGCTCAGAATGGAGAGGTCGCGGACAAAACTATTGATTTTTTTCAAAGCATGCAGCAAGAACTTAAATGGTCATCTGAAGTATGAGCATAAATGTAACATTAATGACGACGCAAGAGGCATCATGAAGACCAAACAGACCCAAGTGCCGCAATAAAAGTCAGCAATAATGGTGTGTCGGAAGGTCGGCCTGTGTGGGTCGGGAACACCAGTTGGCATGTCTCGCAAACGTCGACCAGCCGACCCGACCCGAAGGTCTGCCGATTCGGAAAAGTGGGTCCCTGGGGAAGAATTTTGAAAAACTCTGCCCTAGAGTGTCTCTGTCACCTGCGGCGTTGCAGGGTTTGTGTTGGTTTGGGTTAGCAGTTATTCGTTGGTGTGTCTGTATGTCCTCGAATTTGGACTCTGCATTGGTTGGAGAATCTTTAAAGTTGCAGGGTCCACAGTATCTGCTCGAGCATCTGCAACGAAAGAGGTCTTCGAAAGTGGACAGCTCCCTTCTTTGCAGAGCCAGTATTTACTGAAGTGTAGATAGCGAATGTAGAATCTTGATCGGTTGGAGCTTGTCACAATTAAAGCTTCTTTATTAGCTGAAGCGCCTTAATGCTTTCGAAAGTCTGTATCAGATGAAATCATTTCCATTGTCTTGAGGATCTACATCAGTTTGAGATATTGTAATTGTGAAAATCGTAGTATTATATGGAAAGCCTGCATTGGTTGGTGTGTGTGCAATATTTGGAGGGTATCAATCATGTTTCCTTTTTTACTAGTCGTATGGGATAAAGGGTCTTTATTTGTTCGAAAAGTTTTGCCTGTGGACGTGCTTTTGTCTGTTGTGGATGTGAAATCAATTGAGAGGATGTGTACTTTGAATAGTCCCAATTTCTTGGAGTTTCTGCATTATTGGGGACGTTCACTTGGATGGACAATTTGCATTAAAACCAGAATCTATACTAGCTGAAGCCTCTGGAAGAGTTGGTCGGTCTCAGTTTTTTTCTTTCACTCTGTCGGAGCAGCGTATCGAGGTGAAAGTCGGCATATTTTCGTGTTTCCGTGTCAACAAACAAAACAAAGAACAAAGGAATGTACAGCACAGGAACAGGCCCGTCGGCCCTCCAAGCCCGTGCCGACCATGCTGCCCGACTAAACTACAACCTTCGACACTTCCTGGGTCCGTATCCCTCTATTCCCATCCTATTCATGTATTTGTCAAGATGCCCCTTAAATGTCACTATCGTCCCTGCTCCCACCACCTCCTCCGGTAGCGAGTTCCAGGCACCCACTACCCTCTGCGTAAAAGACTTGCCTCGTACATTTACTCTAAACCTTGCCCCTCTCACCTTAAACCTATGCCCCCTAGTAATTGGTCCCTCTACACTGGGGAAAAGCCTCTGACTATCCACTTTGTCTATGCCCCTCATAATTTTGTAGACCTCTATCAGGTCTCCCCTCAACCTCCCTCGTTCCAGTGAGAAGAAACCGAGTTTATTGAACCGCTCCTCATAGCTACTGCCCTCCATACCAGGCAACATTCTGGTAAATCTCTTCTGCACCCTCTCTAAAGCCTCCACATCCTTCTGGTAGTGTGGCGACCAGAATTGAACACTATACTCCAAGTGTGCCCTAACTAATGTTCTATACAGCTGCAACATGACTTGCCAATTCTTATACTCAATGCCCCGGCCAATGAAGGCAAGCATGCCGTCTTGACTACCTTCTCCACCTGTGATGCCCCTTTCAATGACCTGTGGACCTGTACTCCTTGATCTCTTTGACTTTCAATACTCTTGAGGGTTCTACCATTCACTGTATATTCCCTACCTGCATTAGACCTTCCAAAATGCATTACCTCGCATTTGTCCGGATTAAACTCCATCTGCCATCTCTCCTCCCAAGTCTCCAAACAATCTAAATCCTGCTGTATCCTCTGACAGTCCTCATCGCTATCCGCAATTCCACCAACCTTTGTGTCGTCTGCAAACTTACTAATCATACCAGTTACATTTTCCTCCAAATCATTGATATATACTACAAAGAGCAAAGGTTCCAGCACTGATCCCGGTGGAACACCACTGGTCACAGCCCTCAGTTGTACAGTTGTACAGTTTGTATTGTTTGCCTTGCATTGCATGGAGAGCAATAGTCAATCAGATACTCCATTACTGGGAGGAATTAAAGAACATAAACCGGTTTTTGTTGCTGTCTCTCAAGTGTAGATCATGTATTTTTTGAACTTCCCGCGTCAGTTGTTACATATCTCAAGGTTTTTTTTGTGGCTGTGTGTTGACTATTGACAATCTGTTTGAGGTGTTGTCGTGTTTTTATTCATTTCTTGTGCAAAAGTGAATTAAAAGTTAAATGTTTCTATTAGAATATGCTGTCGAGTCCACTTGTGGTATTTGAAATAGATTACGATGTTATACGAGTTGAACTATGTTGAGAATAGTCAGAACAAAACAGCTTTAAATCCAGTAACAGAATGTCCAAATTCACCTGAGGAAGCAGCAGTGCTCCGAAAGCAAGTGATTCGAAACAAACCTGTTGGACTTTAGCCTGGTGAATCACCTCAGGTGAATTTGGACATTCTGTTACTGGATTTAAAGCTGTTTTGTTCTGACTATTCTCAACATAGTTCAACTCGTATAACATCGTAATCTATTTCAAATACCACAAGTGGACTCGACAGCATATTCTAATAGAAACATTTAACTTTTAATTCACTTTTGCACAAGAAATGAATAAAAACACGACAACACCTCAAACAGATTGTCAATAGTCAACACACATTCACTGTTGCTCTAACGGGCCGGTTAGTTCAGTTGGTTCGACCGTTGTGCTAGAAGCTCCATTGTCGCGGGTTCGATCCCCGTACCGGCCAACCCCATGTTTTCCCTCATGGTAGACTAGTACAAAAGGTTAAGTCACACGGGATCAGGGGTGAACTGGCAAGGTGGATACAGAACTGGCTAGGCCATAGAAGGCAGAGGGTAGCAATGGAGGGATGCTTTTCTAATTGGAGGGCTGTGACCAGTGGTGTTCCACAGGGATCAGTGCTGGGACCTTTGCTCTTTGTAGTATATATAAATGATTTGGAGGAAAATGTAACTGGTCTGATTAGTAAGTTTGCAGACGACACAAAGGTTGGTGGAATTGCGGATAGCGATGAGGACTGTCTGAGGATACAGCAGGATTTAGATTGTCTGGAGACTTGGGCGGAGAGATGGCAGATGGAGTTTAATCCGGACAAATGTGAGGTAATGCATTTTGGAAGGGCTAATGCAGGTAGGGAATATACAGTGAATGGTAGAACCCTCAAGAGTATTAAAAGTCAAAGAGATCTAGGAGTACAGGTCCACAGGTCATTGAAAGGGGCAACACAGGTGGAGAAGGTAGTCAAGAAGGCATACGGCATGCTTGCCTTCATTGGCCGGGGCATTGAGTATAAGAATTGGCAAGTCATGTTGCAGCTGTATAGAACCTTAGTTAGGCCACACTTGGAGTATAGTGTTCAATTCTGGTCGCCACACTACCAGAAGGATGTGGAGGCTTTAGAGAGGGTGCAGAAGAGATTTACCAGAATGTTGCCTGGTATGGAGGGCATAAGCTATGAGGAGCGATTGAATAAACTCGGTTTGTTCTCACTGGAACGAAGGAGGTTGAGGGGCGACCTGATAGAGGTATACAAAATTATGAGGGGCATAGACAGAGTGGATAGTCAGAGGCTTTTCCCCAGGGTAGAGGGGTCAATTACTAGGGGGCATAGGTTTAAGGTGAGAGGGGCAAGGTTTAGAGTAGATGTACGAGGCAAGTTTTGTACGCAGAGGGTAGTGTGTGCCTGGAACTCACTACCGGAGGAGGTAGTGGAAGCAGGGACGATAGGGACATTTAAGGGGCATCTTGACAAATATAAGAATAGGATGGGAATAGAAGGATACGGACCCAGGAAGTGTAGAAGATTGTAGTTTCGTCGGGCCGTATGGTCGGCACGGGCTTGGAGGGCCGAAGGGCCTGTTCCTGTGCTGTACATTTCTTTGTTCTTTGTTCTTTGGTGTTGTCAGAATTCTTAGAATGTCAAAAGTTAGAGAATGGAGCTCCATCCCAGAATGCAGTAGATCAATCCGAACAAAAACATTCCGACAATTGATATGTAACGTCTCAATTGTCAAAATCGAGACAGAATATCGCTATAACAATATCAGATACATAGGCAGCACTGATGGTGTTTGTTTCAAACGTACAATTGCTGAGGGAATACAACTTCTACTTTTATTTGATCTAATGTGCTCAGCATTGCCCAACTATCTGGCGTGGTAATTGCATCTCCGAAATCAATACAATCTATCACACAAGTCGATGGTGTAATATGTTTGTTAATGTTAAACACAGTCGAAAGATGTTGCAACCTCAATATCTCCGAGGACATCCCAAAGAGTATAAGGGACAGGATTTGAGATTACAGCGTCTCAGAGTCTAATGCAGACAGATACCTGCATCACAAAGGGACACATCACATCACACTGAAAATGCATGGCCCGATTGCTGTTGTTAAGAAATTATTCTACATGGTCCTTGCAGTCTCTGGCGTTCCTGGTGAGTGATTATAAATATTGAAGGCGTGTATATATGTGTGGGAGCTGCTAATATTCTTAATCACGGACGATTATGTAACCGACTGATTTGTTGTCAATGCTATCAAACACGTGGTCCGAGATCCCATTTGTTTAAGTTAAATGTCTTGAATTATCGCTGTGGATTATTTCGATTTTCTGAACTGAGAAACATGTGTTTGTAACTCGTGGACGCTCTTCGAGATCAGATTAATGTTTTAAGTAGAACATTCCATAGTGTTAAGTCAACATCAGTGAAGGGGCTCTATTGATGGAAGATCGACAAGCAAAGATCGTACAGACTCCAGGTCAATAACCAAAGTGAAATACCTGACACCAGTTAACACGTTTTTCTAGAACAATCTGTCAGTGTAAAATTGGGTCACTATCTGCATCGTTGCATGACATCGATTAACACGAATTCTTGTGAGCGTCTGTCGGTAGTAATATGTAATAAGGGTAATTGAGGGTGGGACAGTTGAGGGACACTGGCGGATGCTCAAGGCGGCACGTTACCACAGTGGTTAGCACTCTTGCTTCACAACACCAGGGTCCCGGCTTTCGTCACTGTCTGTGTGGAGTCTATACGTTCTTCCCGTGTCTGCGTGGGTTTCCTCCGGGTGCTCCGAATTCCTCCCACAAGTACCGGAAGACGTACTGTTAGGTCATTTGGACATTCTCAGTTCCCCCTCTGTGTACCCGAACGGGCGCCGGAGTGTGGCGATTAGGGGATTTTCACAGTCACTTCATTTCAGTATTATTGTAAGCCTACTTGTGGCACGAAGAATGACTATTATTATGAAATGCCTCTCAATTAAATTATATTCCTGAGAGAAAGACGAATTGTGAAAGGATGAAAACGGTCCATGGCTAAACTTAGACATAAACGTGTAAATACCAATGGTTTACCACAATGCAAAAGCTGACGTTGAGCTAAGTTTAAGGTTCAGCAAAATACTGCTAAAATCAAAGGAAAAGAGCAAAGATGAACTACGAAAGGAAACTAGCAGAGATCATAAAAACTGCTGCAAAAAGCTTCTACAAGTATATTAAGAGGAAGAGAATAACTAAAGTAAAGGACGATACTGGTGAGGTAATAATGGGAACCACAGACAGAAAAGGCACTGAACCAATATTTTGCCTCTATCTTCACGGTCCAGGATAATAATACATTTCCAAAAACTGCAGTTAATGCCGCGGAAATTGGTGCAATGACCAGCATTAGGGTCATTGAATATTGAATAAACTGTTGGGATTAAAGGCAGATAAGTCACTAACCACCGGCGTGCCGCAGGTGTCAATCTTCACACCACAATTATTTGCAGCCTGTACAACTGATCTGCAAGCTGGTACAGAGTGTAATGTAGCAAAACCTGCGGATGATGCCAAGATAGGCGGGAAAGCAGAGAATGCAGAGGAGGTCAAGACGTTACAGCCAGATGAAGATAAGCAAGGAGAACGCGCCAAATTTTGGCAGATGGAGTTTAATGTAGGTAAGTGTGAGAGTATGTATCTGTTTATTCATGAAACGCAGAGAGTATGTATGCAGGTACAACATGTGATTACAAAAGCAATTTAATTGTTACAGTTTCTTGCAAAAGGACTAGAATTTAAAAGTAGAGAAGTGTTGTTGCAATTGTATAGGGTGTTGGTGAGACCACTTCGTGAGTTTTGTGTCCAGTTTTGGTCTCCTTGTATGAGGACGGATGAGGTGGCATTGCAGGCACTTCGGAGGAGGTTCACCAGATTGATTCCGGGGATGAAATGTGTGATGCAATAGGCGAGAAATAACAGCCTGGTAGCACAGTGGTTAGCACGATTGCTTCACAGCGCCAGGGACCTTGGTTAGTTTTCTGCCATGGGTCACTGTCTTTGCGGAGTCTGTACGTTTTTCCCGTGTCTGTTAGGGTTTCCTCCGGGTGCTCCGGTTTCCTCCCGCAGATCCCAAAATACGTGCTTATTCGGTGAATTGGACATTCTGAATTCTCCCGCAGTGTACCCGAACAGGTGCTGGAGTGGAGAGCGAATAGAGTATTTTCACAGAAACTTCATTGCAGTGTTAATGTAACACTAATATATGAACTATACTCCCTCGGAACTAGAAGAATGAGAGAGGGTCTGATCGAGTGGTACAAAATACTAAAAGGGACTGAGAAACTAACCGCTGACCAAATGTTTCCCCTTGAGGTGCAATCGAGAACGAGGCGTCAGAGATGTCGATTCGGAGACGGTAGATTTAAAACTGAAATAAAAAACAGCACGTTAGCACATTGGTTAGCATTGTTGCTTCACAGCTCCAGGGTCCCAGGTTCGATTCCAGACTTGGGTCATTGTCTGTGCTCAGTCTGTACGTTCACACCATGTCTGCACGAGATTCCTTTGGGTGCTGCGGTTTCCTACCGCAAGTCCCGAAAGACGTGTTGTAAGGTGAATTGGACATTCCAATTCTCCCTCAGTGTACCGGAACAGGCGCTGGACTGTGGCGACTGGGGGATTTTCACAGTAACTTCATTGCAGTGTTAATGTAAGCCTACTTGTGACAATAATAAAGATTATTATTAACTATTTCTCGCCGAGAGTGGTGAATTTGAGGATCTCCTGGCCCCACAGTGTGGTGGAGTCTGAATCAGTAAAGGGTTTGAAGAAGGAGATAAATGTATTTCTGAAAAAATACGGGTTAAAGTGAATTGGGAAACAGGCACGGAGACGGATTTGAGACAAAGAAGCGATTAGCCATGATGGGATTGAATTGCGAAGCAGGCTCGAATGGCTGAATTGCCTACTTCATCGACCAATTCCTCTGTTCCTGAGTGTGGGTTACTAATGCTATTATAATACCAAAACCCAGCAGATTCACACACTGACTGTATCTGCCTGATCAGAATTGTACCGAGTGTAGGTCACTGGGACCAGTTGAATATCTGAGGAAAAGCAGTGCGCATGTGTATCTGGGAGTATCAATAACTGTAGGAATATACAGACTGAAGGTCACTGACCAAATTGCATCAACTGACTGCATTCGGATCTGTCCTTGTGGAATAGAGTTGAGTGTGAATTACTAGCAGGTGGAAAATAAAATGTACCTGTTTTGAAATCTTGCTTTATTTGGTGAGTGATCTCTCCATTCCATGGAGTTGCTTCTATGTTTTAACAATGGAATATATTGAAAGCAGGAAGTAAATTAACATTGGTTGAAATTGTTTGATAGTTAGTGTATGTAATGAAATGTTCAGATCTGTCTCGGCTTGAAACTGCTTTCACACCGGCATCGGGTGAAGCAAATCGGGTTGTAGTGTTAATGAGGTCAGTACATAAATGGGTCGTTTAGGAGTCTGGTAACAGCGGGAAATAAGCTGTTTTTTAGACTATTCGTGCGCGTTCTCAGACTTCTGTATCTCCTGCCCGATGGAAGGAGTTGGAAGAGTGAGTAAGCCGGGTGGGAGCGTTGTTTAATTATGTTGCCCGCTTTCACCAGGCAGCGGGAGGTGTAGATGGAGTCAATGAATGGGAGGCAGGTTCGTGTGATGGACTGGGCTGTGTTCACGACTCTCTGAAGTTTCTAGCGGGCCTTTGCCGAGCAGTTGTCATACCAGGCTGTGATGCAGCCAGATAGGATGATTTCTACTGCACACTAAAAGTTGGTAAGAATCAGTCGAATTTCCTTACTTTCCTGAGGATGTACAGGCGCTGTTGTGCTTTCTTGGAGTTGTGAACCCGAGGAATTTGAAACTGCTAAACATCTCCACCTCGGCCCCGTTGATGCTGACAGGGGTGTGTACAGTATTTTGCTTCCTGAATTCAATGACTTGCTCTTCAGATTTGCTGGCATTGAGGGAGAGATTGTTGTCGCTGCACCACTCCACTAGGTTCTCTATCTCCCTCCTGCATTCTTACTCGTGGTCATTCGATATCCGGCCCACTATGGCCGTATTGTGATCAAACGTAGTTGGGGTTGGAACCAAAGTTTGCCACGCAGTCGAGTGTGTACAGGGAGTAGAGTAGGGGGCTAAGTAGGCAGCCTTGCTGGGCACCGGCATTGAGGACTATTGTTGAGGAGGTGTTGTTTTTTCTTATTGATTATGGTCTGTGGGTTAGAAAGTCGAGAATCCAGTTTCAGAGTGAGGAGCCAAGTCCTAGGTTTTGGAGCATTGATGTGAGCTTGGCTGGGATTATGGTGTTGAAGGCAGAGCTGTAGTCAATAAATACGTAGGAGTCCTTGTTGTCGACAAGTTACAGGGATGAGTGTAGTGCCATGGAGATGGCGTCCGAATTCGACCAGTTATGGTGGTATGCGAATTGCAGTGGATCAAGGCGTTCTGGGAGTATGGAGGTGATGCACTTCAGGACCAACCTCTCGAAGCACTTCATTAGACTGAAGTCAGGGCAACCGGACGGTAGGCACGTTGTCTAGTTCTTCTTTGGCACCGGTATGATGGTGGTCTTCTTGAAGCAAGTGGGGACCTCGGAGTGGAGCAGGTTCAGGTTAAAGATGTCCGCAAACAATTCTGCTAGCTGGTCCGCGCAGGCTCTGAGTGCACGATCAGGGATCCCATCCGGGCCCGTCACCTTCCAAGGGTTCACTTTCTGGAAGGCCAACCTGACTCCGGAAGCTGTTATGGTAAGTATGTGTGTGTTCTGGGTTGCTTGGGCAGTCGACAGCGAATCGTGGGCTTCCTGCTCTATCCGAGCATAGAATGCATTGAGTTCATCGGGGAGGGGTGCGCTGCTGCCGAAGATACTGCTCGGCTTCGCTTTGTAGCCCGTTATGTTGTTTAAGCCCCGCCACAACCGCCGAGAGTCTGTCTGTGACTCTAGCTTGCTTTAATATTCTCCCTTAGCATCTCGGGATCGCTTTGCGGAGGCCGTACCTGGATTTCTTGTATATGTCAGGGTCGTCTGACTTTAACGCCTCAGACCTGACCTTCAGTAGAGAGTCAATCTCGCGACTAAGCCATGGTTTCCGGTTGGCGAACGTACGTACTGCTTTCTTTGGCATGCAATCGTCCACACATTTGCTGATGAAGTCTGTGACGGTGGTGGCATACTCATTTAAGTTGGTCGCTGAGTTCTTAAATATGGACCAGTCCACTGTCTCTAAGCAGTCACGTAAGAGCTCTTCTGTTTTCCCGGACCAGCACTGCACGACCTACTTTGCTGGATTCTCCCGCTTGAGTTTGCGTTTGCAGCCCGGGAGAAGGGGCACCGCCTTCTGGTCTGATTTCCCAAAGTGCGTCGGAGGATGCCCTGGGTTTTCAGTAGCCCTGGTGGGACAGGAGATGTGCTGGTGGAATTTTGGCAGTACACTTTTGAGGTTAGCCTTGTTGAAGTCTCCGGCAACGACGAACAAGCCCTCCGGATGTTCTGTTTCGTGGTTGTTTATAACTGTTTTATAGTTACTTCCTCATTTCTGCCTGGGGTGGGATGTAGACCACTGTGATAATGGCTGAAATAACTCACGTGGAAGATAGTATGGCCGGCACATCACGGTCAGATATTCCAGGTCCAGGCAGCAGTAGCTCGCCACGGTCTCCACATCCAAGCACCAGGAGGAGTTGATCCGGAAGCAAACCCTTCCACACTTTGCTTTACCTGATGACGCAATGCGGACCACCCGGTTAATTGAGAAGCCTTCAGGTTGCATGGCACAGTTCGGTGAGGCGGGGTGAGTTATGTCACTGTGAAACAGAGCACACAGCAGTCTCTTTTTATCATAGAATTTACAGTGCAGAAGGAGGCCATTCGGCCCATCGAGTCTGCACCGGCTCTTGGAAAGAGCACCATACCCAAAGTCAACACCTCCACCCTATCCCCATAACCCAGTAACCCCACCCAACACTAAGGGCAATTTTGGACACTAAGGGCAATTTATCATGGCCAATCCACCTAACCTGCACATATTTGGACTGTGGGAGGAAACCGGAGCACCCGGAGGAAACCCACGCACACACGGGGAGGACGTGCAGACTCCGCACAGACAGTGACCCAAGTCGGAATCGAACCTGGGACCCTGGAGCTGTGAAGCAATTGTGCTATCCTCAAGGCTACCGTGCTGCCCCTACTTCCCTCTTAGAGATAACTCTAGCATTATGTTAATTCAGCTTGTTTTCGATCGCTTGGACCTTTGCCAGGAGAATGCTGGGCAGAATAAACTCGAACCCTGAAACTGTCAAACAACACAACATTTTCGGCACTAGCTTGTTGCTGCAGAGATCAGGGTCCATCACTATGTTTCCCCTATTATCCCCACATTCCTCCTTGTTTCACTACTCTTGAATGGCTTCCTGTTCTATGGAACCTCCTTTCAGCCCCGATACTGATCCAAACCAGCTTAAAGTATCTCAAAACCGTTTGCAAATTGTACAGGTGGAGGCAGCATGTCTGCTGCCGCCGTGGTGCTTTCAACTGCTCTTCGCAATTGCCTTTCTGATCAAATGGCCCCTTCCTGAGCAATATGAACATCTCCTAGCAGAGTATTTGAGTCTGGGGTGATAAAGTGCCTGCTTTACTTGTCACATTTGCATCTTTAAAGTGCCTATATGAATTGAAATGCCGGCATTTGTTGGAGGGTTTCCTTCGGCTGGAGTGTGTATTTCGGATGGAGAATTGATATCACTAAGAACATCTGCAGATAATGGAATGTCTCCATGTATATGAGGGTCTGTATCTTTCGGAGAATGTGCAGCGAATGGATTAATGACCCTGCAGCAGAGTTTTTAAACTCAGGGTTGCGACACGCAGGTGGGTTGCGGGAGGGTGTCGGGAGGGTCGTGGAGCGATCGTTTGTGGCGTTCCCGATCGCGGAAAGAACCAATCATTCCCCGATTGGTTGCGGTGTTTGAGGGGGCGGGCGCGAGGCTGAGCTGTATGGTGGTCACCGCGCGCAAAGCGGTGGTAGTGGGGTGTGGGGGACGGGCTGACAGGCGGCCACGTGGTCGTGATTGTAACAGTGGTGGCCCCAGCTTGGAGCTACGCTCTATTGCCCGTCATTTGCGCGCTGCTCGGATCGTCCCCCGCCACCAATCAGCAGTGTACAATCAGTGGCTACTTGGTCAATCCTTCAAACGGCCAGCAGAACACCCGTGTGTGCACCCACAACGGTAAGTACTGGTCGGGAAGCGGTCTGTGACTGGTGTGGGTACAGTGAGAGGAAGCCAGGCCAGGTTTCTACAAATACTGACTAACCGAGGCTGGTCAATAGGGCTGATATATGTGAACACTGGAAGACACCTACAGGTATTATTTTGTGTCGACACTCTCTGGTTAGCAGAAGGAATGTGCTTTTGGTGAGAATGGAGCAGAAGGTGAGTGGATGTTTTGATAGTGCAATGCAGTGGAACCAGTAAGAAATATTGTGACATCGTGTGTGTTTGACAAGTTAATTCATCTCCCCTAAAGCCGTAGTTTGTCGAGTAGTAACAATATTGCACTTTTTTCTATAATTGGTTAAACCTCTGAAGAAATTGGAAGATATTTAAAACACAGTTTGTGTGTAAATGTAAGCATGCACATGTTCAACTCCAGTTGTTTTAACTTTTAGCCGTAAAATGTCATAAATTAGGAAACATTAGGTGTTAGAAATAAAGTTTCAAAGTAAAAAAGAAAATGCCGGCTGTGGCCGATTTAAAATAGGAACGATGAGTCTTTCCGCCAGTGGCAACGGCAGAGAGAAGGTCACGCACCCGGCATGTCAATGGTTTGGGTGCAAAATCATAGAGGTGGGATTCCTGCACTGTGTAGCTGCCAGCAAGCAAGCAACAGTACTGTGTGAAGAACTGAAGATTATTAATTTTATAATAAGGTGGGGAGGGCCAGAGGTACAAACGGAACAGGACATCACAAATAAAGCTGCTGGAGAGAGCTTGTCAGGAGACTCCATGGTAGGACAAGGCAGTGCTGGTGTGAGCTGTATCCGAAACTCCAGGGCCTCTGGTGAACAAGCAATTAAGAAGAAACTGAAATCGGGAACAAAGCACTATTAAGATGATTTCTTGAGGTGTGGCTTGAAGTGTTCCAAATGGAATCAGGATGCAAAGCCCATGGGTGTTATATGCAGGCAAGTACTGATAAATGAAATTTAAACCCACAAATCTTCAAAGGCATTTGAAGACTCAACATGGAGAGTTCGAGCACAAACCTATTGATTTTTTTCAAAGCATGCAGCAAGAACCTAAATGGTCAGCTGAAGTGCTGAGCATAAATGTAACATGAATGACGAAGCCAGAGATATCATGAAGACCAAACAGGCCCACGTGCAACATTAAAAGTCAGCAATAATGGTGTGTCGGAAGGTCGGCCGGTGTGGGTCGAGAACACCAGTCGGCATGTCTCGCAAACGTCGACCAGCAGGGGCCCCGAAGGTCCGCCGATTGGTAAAGGTGGGTCCCGGGTGAAGAATTTTGAAAAACACTGCCCTAGAGGGTCTCTGTCACCGCCGGCGTTGCAGGGTTTGTGTTGGTTGGAGATAGCAGTTATTCATTGGTGTGTCTGTATGTCCCCGAATTTGGAGTCTGCATTGGTTAGGGAATCTTCAAAGTTGCAGGGTCCACAGGGCGAAGTAGGTGCAGTATCTTCTCGAGCACCTGCAATGAAAGAGGTCGTCGAAAGTGGACAGCTCCATTATTTGCAGAGCCAGTATTCATGAATCGAATGTAGACTCTTGATCGGTTGGAGCTTGTCACAATTGGAACTTCTTTACTAGTTGAAGCGCCTTAATGTTTTCGAACGTCTGTATCAGATGAAATAATCTCCATTGTCTTGAGGATCTACATCAGTTTGAGACATTGTAATAGTGAAAATCGTTGTATTATATGGAGAGTCTGCATTGGTTGATGTGTGTGCAATACTTGGAGCGTATCAATCATGTTTCCTGTGTCACTCGTCGTATGGGATAAACGGACTTTATTTGTTCTAAAAGTTTTGCCTGTTGATGTACTTTTGTCTGTTGTGGATGTGAATTCAATTGAGAGGATGTGTACTTTGAATAGTCCCAATTTCTTGGAGTTTCTGCATTAATGGAGACGTTCCCTTGGATGAACAGTTTGCATTAAAACAAGAATCTATACTGGCTGCAGCCTCTGGAAGAGTTGGTCGGTCTCAGTAGATTTGTTTCACTCTGTATTGTTGCTAATTTTGCCTTGGTTCAATTTCTGTTTTATTACCTTTGCTCTCGAGTCGCCAGGTATCTTTACGATACCGCCACGAGGTTCAAGTCCGAGTAATGACCAATAATCCAATACACCGATTAGTAAGATTTAAATCAAAGCACATTTATTATACACAGTAATCGCTTCTCATGCACAAATTCTACGTCATCGGCTACTTCTACAACTAACAGGCCTATACTTAACTTTGGACTGGCCCACCAGGTCAGGGGAACAAATGGTCTTTCGTTCGGGTTCTGAGTCTGCAGGATTCGAAGTTGGTACGGATTGGTAGCTAGGAGCGCCTATCTCGTAGCGAGCGTTGAATTAAGACTTACGATTGTCGGACTTCACTGCACCGGTCACGGTTAATGTTGGTTCGTGTCGCTGGGTGACCCGGGCAGGAAGAAGAGGTGAAGAGGAGCTGCTGAAGAGAGCTTAAGAGCTGAAGAGGTGCTGAAGAGGGCGATTTGAACCTGGGGTTTAACTCTTATAGTTCCCAGGGGCTTCCCGCCTTTCCGGGCGGAACCTGTACCTAGTTACATATGCCAAGGTTTTTGTAGCTGTGTGTTGACTATTTGCAACCTGTTTGAGATGTTATAGTGTTTTTATTTTGTTGTTGTGCAAAAGTGGATTAAAAGTTAAATGTTTCTGTTAGAATATGCTGTCGAGTCCACTTGTGGTATTTGAAATTGATTAAGATGTTGTCCGAGTTGAACTATGTTGAGAATAGTCGGAATGACGAGTATTTGAGTGAATATATTGAATAGACTGGTGGGATTAAAGGCAGATAAGTCACTAACCACCGGAGTCAATCGTCCACAATTATTTGCAGTCTGTACAACTGATCCGCAAGCAGGTACAGAGTGTAATATTGCAAAACCTGCGGATACCAGTGAGAGTATGTATCTGTTCATTCATGAAACGCAGAGCGTATATATGCAGGTACAACCTGTAATTACAAAAGCAAATTTATTGTGAGAGGTTCTTGCAAAAGGACTAGAATTTAAAAGTAGAGAAGTGTTGTTGCAATTGTATAGGGTGTTGGTGAGATCACATCTGGAGTTTTGTGTCCAGTTTTGGTCTCCTTGTATGAGCACGGCTGAGGTGGCATTGCAGGCAGTTCTGATGAGGTTCACCAGATTGATTCCGGGGGTTAAAAGTGTGATGTAATAGGCGAGAAAGAACAGCTTGGTAGCACAGTGGTTAGCACTATTGATTTAAACGCCAGGGGCCTAGGTTTGATTTCTGTCATGGGTCACTCTCTTTGCGGAGTCTGTTCGTTTTTCCTGTGTCTGTTAGGGTTTCCTCCGGGTGCTCGGGTTTCCTCCCGCAGGTCCCAAAATACGTGCTTATTCGGTGAATTGGACATTCTGAATTCTCCTGCAGTGTACCCGAACTGGTGCTGGAGTGGAGAGCGAATAGAATATTTTCGCAGAAACGTCATTGCAGTGTTAATGTAGGTTTACTTGTGACACTAATAAATGAACTGTCTCGAAACTAGAAGAATGAAAGAGGGTCTGATCGAATGGTACAAAATACTAAAAGGGCCTGATAAAATAAACGCAGACCAAATGTTTCCCCTTGAGGTGCAATCGAGAACGAGACGTCAGAGATATAGGTATGGAGACGGTAGATTTAAAACTGAAATAAGGGGCAGCACGGTAGCCCAGTGGTTAGCACTGTTGCTTCACAGCTCCAGGGTCGCAGGCTCGATTCCAGACTTGGATCATTGTCTGTGCTCAGTCTGCACCTTCTCACCATGTCTGCGCGGGTTTCCTCCGGGTGCTCCGGTTCCCTCCCACACGCCCCAAAATACGTGTTATAAGCTGAATTGGACATTCTGAATTATCCGTCAGTGTACCGGGACAGGCGCTGGAGTGTGGCGACTGGGAGATTTTCATAGTATGTTTATTGCAATGTTAATGTAAGCCTACTAGTGACAATAATAAAGATTATTATTATCTATTTCTCGCAGAGGGTGGTGAATTTGAGGATCTCCTGGCCCCACAGTGTGGTGGAGTCAGAATCAGTAAAGGATTTCAAGAAGGAGATAAATGCATTTCTGAAAAAATACGGGTTAAAGAGAATTGGGAAACAGGCACGGAGACGGTACTGAGGCAAAGAAGCGTTTAACCATGATGGGATTTAATGGCTGAATTACCTACTTCATCTACAAATTCCTCTGTTCCTGAGTGTGGGGTACTAATGTTATTATTATACCAAAACCCAACAGATTCACATATTGACTGTATCTGCCTGATCAGCATTGTACCGAGTGTAGGTCACTGGGACCAGTTGGATACCTGTGGAAAGGCAGTGTGCATGTGTATCTGGAAGTATCAATAACTGTAGGAATATACAGACTGAAGGTCACTGACCAAATTGCATCAACTGACTGCATTCGGAGTATCTGTCCTTGTGGAATAGAGTTGAGTGTGAATCACTAGCAGGTGGAAAATAAAATGTACATGTTTTGAAATCTTGCTTCATTTGATGAGTGATCTCTCCATTCTATGGAGTTGCTTCTATGTTTTAACAATGGAATACATTGAAAGCAGGAAGTAAATTCACGTTGGTTGAAATTGTTTGATAGACAGTGTATAAAATGAAATGTTAAGATATGTATCGGCTTGAAACTGCTACAACAGAACCAGATATAATCTCTTCACTGACATTCATGGAAAAAAGACAGCGTTATTGCATAATTGGCACGGTGCCACAGTAGCTAACACTGTGGTTTCTCAGTGTCATGTTCCCAGGTTCGATTACCGGCTTGGGTCACTGTCTGTGCGGCGTCTGCACGTTCTCCCAGTGTCTACGTGGATTTTCTGCGGGCGCTCCTACAAGTCCCGAAAGACGTCATTGTTAGGTATTTTCGACATTCTGAAAATCTCCCTCCCGACCAGGCTTTTCAGAGTGATTCATTGCGGACTTAATGTATACCTAATTGTGACAATAAAGAGTATTAGTATTATTACAATCGGCTTTGTCCTTTGCATTTGCATTCCATTCCGTGAGAAGTGAATGCCAATTATGTCCTGCTGTCAATGATTTCTGAAGATTATGTGAATATCATTTCCTGGGCCGCTGAACCCACTCTCTTAATTTCTAAGGAACATTTGGGAAATATATTTTCTGGTCAAAATACTGCTCCTGGCATTCAGCCTGAGTGCCATTAATTTAATTTTGCAATGTTCACATGTCATGTTTATTCACTCGAATAAATCATGGATTGTGCAATATTGGGACTGCAGTGATTTTACTGTAACATTATATTTTCTGTGGATTTCCTCATTGTCTTTTTCCTTCCAGTTCCATCGTGTGAATATAATTGATTCAGGTCCGTGCAGATGGTGTCATATAATTAGGAATAATTTCAGTGAATTGAGGGCGTTGTATAAAGATATTAGTACGTGTGTGGGGAAGTTTTACAGCCCCCCCCCCTCCCACTTGTTGCTCGAAACAGACATGTTTACATGTAAATATTCTGAACTCATATATTCTCCGATTTCGTTCTTGTCCTTTTTCTGATGCCTTATCAAAAATATTAACCAGATCTGGATTAGCGGAGGTGGTGGCGTCGCGGTAATGTCAATGGAATAACAATCGAGAAACCCAGGATAATGATCTGGGGACCCGAATCCCATCACGGCAGGTGATTGAAATTAAACTCAATAAAGTATCTGAAATTAAAAGTTTAATGATGACCGTTAAACCATTGTCGATTGTCGTAAAAAACATCTGGAATAAACCGAATGGACCACCCGGCATCGAACCAGGTACCGGAAACGACAACGGAAGACCCAGCCCTATCGAACCTGCAAAGTCCTCCTGACTGACATCTGGGTGACTTGTGCTAAAGTTTGGAGAGCTGTCTCACAGACTAGTTAAACAACAGCCTGAAAAAGTCATACACACAGAATCATACCGAACAGACAATGTTCCAATTCCTATCTCCATTCCTGGATGTGTCCTGTCTTACCAGCAGGACAAACCCAGCAGAGGTGACAACACAGTGATATACAGTCGGGAAGGAGTCGTCCTTGGAGTACTCAAAATCCACTCTGGACCCCATGAAGTCTCAGGTTTCAAGTTAAACAAGGTCAAGGAAACCTCCTGCTGATTACCACGTACCGGTCACCATCAGATGATGAATCAGTACTTCTCCATGTTGAACACCACTTGGAGGAAGCAATGAGGGTGGGGCGGGCACAGAATATGCTCTGGGTGAGTGACTCCAATGTCCATCAACAAGAGTAGCTCGTTAGTACCATCACAACTGGTCGGGTCATAAATGACATAGCTGATAGACTAGGACTGCAACAGGTAGTGAGGAAACCAACAAGAGGGAAAACATCGTCCTCGCCAATCTGACCGCTGAAAATGATCTGTCCATGACAGTATCGGGAGAAGTGACCGCCGCACAGATCTTGTGGAGACAGAGTGCCATCTTCACATTGATGATATCGTCCATAATGTTGTGTGGCACTACCGCCGTGCTATTTGGGATAGACTTCGAACAGATCTAGCAACTGAAGACTGGGCATCCATGACGCGCTGTGGGACATGAGCAGAAGCAGAATTGTATTCAACCACAATCTGCGACCTAATTACCCGCCATATCCCCCACTCTACCATTACCATCAAGACATAAATAAACCCTGGTCAAATGAAGAGTGCTGGAGGTCATGCTAGGAGCAAACCTGGCATACTGAGAACTGAGGTGTCAACCTGTTGAAGCTACAACACAAGATTGCTTGCATGCCAAGCAGCGTAAGCAGCAGGTGATAGACAGAGCAACCAGCGCATCAGATCTAAGATCTCCAGTCCTGCCACATCCAGTTATGAATGGTGATGGACTATTAAACAACTCGCTGGAGGATGAGGCTCCACAAATATTCCCATCCTTAATGATAGAGGAGCCCAGAACATATGCGCAAAACACAAGGCTGAGGCATTCGCAACAATCTTCAGCCAGAAGATCCATCTCGGTCCCCTCCAGAAGTCCCCAGCAACACAGATGTCAGTCTTCAATACGATTCAGTCGAAGTGACATCAAGAAACGGTTGAAGGCACTGGATACTGCAAAGTCTATGGGTCCTGAAAATATGCCGGCAATAGTACACAATACATGCGCTCCAGAACTTGGTGCAACCCTATCCAAGTGGTTCCAGGGCAGATACAACAAAGGCATCTACCGGGCAATGTTGAAAATTGCCAGGTGTGTCCTGTACATAATAAACAGGACATATCTGAGCCAGCCAATTACCGCCCTACCAGTCGACTTTCCGTCATCTGCAATGTGATGGAAGAAGTCATTAACATTGCTAAAAGTGGCACTTACTTAGCAATGGCCTGCTCACAGACGCTCAGTTGGCTTCCGCCAGGGTCACAGCTTGCAACATCATTACTGCCTTGGTTCAAACATGGACAAACGTGCTGACTGCCAGAGATATGCTAAGAGTGACTGCCCGTGACATCAAGGCAGCGTTTGACCGAGTATGGTATGAAGGAGCCCTAGCTAAACTGGAACGAACGGGGATCAGGGGCAAAACTCTTCACTGGTTGGAGTCATACCTGGCACAAAGGAAGATGGTTGTGATGGTTGTAGGTCACTCATCTAAGCTTCAGGACATCACTGCAGGCGTTCCTCGGGGTGGTGTACTCGGCCCAACCCATTTCATCTGCTTCATCAATGACCTGCCTTCAATCAGAATTTCCGAATTGGGGATGTTTGCGGATGACTGCACAATGTTCAGCTCCATTCAAAACTTCTCAGATAATGAAGAAGCCTGTTTCCAAATGCAGCAAGACATGGACAATATACAGGCTTGGGCTGACATGTGGCAAGTTACATTCGCGCCACACAATTGTCAGGCAATTGCCATCTCCTACAAGAGAGAATCGAACCATCGCCCCTTGACATTCAGTGGCATTACCATCGCTGAATCCCCCACAATTATATCCAGGGGGTTACCGTTGATCTGAGCTGGACTAGCCATTTTAATACTGTGGCTACCAGGACAGGTCAAATGCGAGGACTCTTACGGCGAGTAACTCACCCCCTTACCCCTCAAACCCTGCCAACCATCTGCATCGCAAAAGTCAGGAGTGTAATGGAATACTCACTACTTGCGTGGATGAGTGCAGCTCCAACAATACTCAAAGACGTTCCACACCATTCAGGAGAAAGCACTTGATTGCTCCTTCCACAAACGTTCAAACCCTCCACCACCGACGTACAGTGGCAGACGTGTGTACCATCTCCAAGATGCATTGAAGTCACTCACCAAGGTAACTAATCTAGAAGGACAAGAGTAGCAGACACCTGGGAAACCCACCACCTGGATGTTCCCACCCCCCTCTCCCCAAGCCACTCACCATCCTGACTTGGAAATATATCGGCCGTTCCTTCTCTATCGCCGGAGCAACAACCTGTAACTCCCTCCCTAACAGCACAGTGGGTGTACATACACCTCGAGGACTGCAGCGGTTCAAGAATGCAACTGACCACCTACTTCTGAAGGGAAACCAGGGATGGACAATAAATGCAGGGCTAACCAGCGACGCCCACATCCCGTAACTGTATTTTAAAAACAGTTCCTCGCCTCGGTGACACTACCGTCACGACGGCGGACCATGCCTGATCGAACTGATCTGCATTGATAACTCTTATCATTCAGTGTTCTTTAGACTTGTGTGATTAAAGTGTATATCTATCCAGTTATTGTACTACGGTCCTATTCTGTGATTGCTCTTCTTTCCTCGAACTTCAAGTGTTGCTTCCTACGTTTCTGTCTTTCTCTACTGTATTTGCTCATTCTCTTGCATTGTTACATTCAATTTCCTATTCCTCAATAACGCGAGTTGATTTACTCCCCCAAAGTACTAATAATATCGTTCAGTTAGAATTCGGGAATTTAATGCTGCCGGGGAGCAAGCGGTGACGCTTGAGTGCGGCTCCAAATCCGCAGAACACAAATTGCGCACGTGGCTGCGAATTTCCATCTAAACAAAGGGTCAAAATGTCGTCCATCGAAGGGCATCACGGTGGCACGTCGGTTATCCCTGCTGCCTCACAGCGCCAGGGCCCCGGGTTCGCTTCCGTGTTTGGAATTCCGACCTTCCGACCTCTGTCTGGCGTTTGCATGCTCTCCCCGTGTCTTCGTGGCTTTACACTGGGTGCTCCGGTTTCCTCCCACGGTTTAAAGATATGCGGAGTAGGTGTGAATTGGCCATGTTAAATTCCCCTTCGTGTCAAATGATATAATTGTTTGGTAGGGTTGCAGGGTTCAGGGGCTTTTGCCCTAGGTATGTTGCTCGATTGAAGGGAGTATGCAATATTAATGGGCCGAATGGAACTCTATGTAGGGACTCTATGGATTCATTGGATTTATGTGTTGTATGTGCTGTCAGCCTACATTTTTTATTCCATGTGATGATCACACAAGGCATCTTCTGGAAAAGGTGGGATGATTCATGTTCCCTCTGGTCAGAAAAGCCGGACTGCCCTGTAATTTCTCTGAATATCACTTTGCCTTCACACAGGTAACGTTTCCCGGATACCGAAGAACCCGACAGGCTGGAATGTCAGTTAAATCAATGCAAGACTTTTTAAATATTGAACATGCCGAACTACTTCCTCAGTTATGTATGCTATCTGTTCCTTCTGCTCTTCTGTTATACCTGTAATTCAATGCATTGAAAGAGATTAGAAGTTTTAAAATATATTTTAAAGCTCTATCATGATCTCAAATCAATATGTTTTTGTTATTTCAATAATACGTGTCCCCTCTGTGCTCAGGCACAGCTAATATGTATTTTTATGAAGAGTAATCCGTGTTACAAACGTTAGCTCTGGCCTCTCTCCACAGGTGCTCTCAGATATGATGAAATTCGCCAGCATTTTTGTTTAATCTTCAGATTCCAACATCCACAACAATTTTCTTTCTCTTAACGCTTTCTCTGCACGTTCGATTTCATGATCCTATCTTTTTCTTACAGTTAATTTAGTGACGCTTGTGATACTCTCCCGGGGAAAGTGCGGCCTCACCATATGCACCGCTCGCTACCTGGTGGCAATGGCAGCTGCGGATCTCATGGCCATTATCACTGAGGTGATACTCAGGCAGGTCAGGTTTTATTACTATCCAGTGTGTTTCCTTGACATCACCCCTGTGTGCAGTGCTACCTATTTCCTGGCTCGTACAGCTTCAGACTGTTCTGTATGGTTCACTGTTACTTTCACATTTGATAGATTTGTGATCATTTGCTGCCGGAATCTTAAAACAAATTATTGCACGGGAAAAACTGCAACCGTGGTTCTAGCAATAACTGGTATTCTATTCTGTGCAAAAAACATTCCCTTCTACTTTGTATATGAACCCCGAAGAATAGTTGACAATGTACCATGGTCCTGTTCCACAAAGTCAAGCTTTCATACTGAGCCAGGATGGCTGGGATTTGACTGCTTTGATACTATTTTAACCCCACTGCTCCCATTTAGCACAATTATTGTGCTCAACGCTCTCACAGTCAGACACATTTTAGTTGCCAGTCGAGTCCGGAAGGCAATGAAGGGTCAGGGCAATGGACATCAACACAGCGACCCCGAGATGGAAAGCAGAAGGAAATCTGTGATTTTGCTCTTCGCCATATCGGGTAGCTTCATTCTCCTGTGGCTGAACATCGTTATACATTTCATATGGTACAGATTTACAGAAACGGGTGCCATAAATTACAATGGTTCTGTATATATACTTCAAGACGTCGCGGTAATGTTAAAGAACTTAAGTTGCTGCTCAAACACTTTCATTTATGTGGTGACGCAGTCTATGTTCAGGAAACAGATCAAGAGGGCGGTTACGTTTCCCTTTACACGGATCATTCAATGTATTAATGAGCAAAGTAATTGACAATACCCCGGAGTTGTGTTTCAGTGTTTTCATCCCATCGTCCAGATGACAGTAAGAATGGCCACAGATGTGAAAATACAGCCAAACGAGGGAGCACGGCAGAAGGGAGTAGGAGGGAAGCCAAAGCGCCCTCTTGAATAATCAAGGGGAACGTACATATGCAGTTCCTTCATCCCCCTCAGCTGGATTCTCAGCTCCCGACATCTGCTCAGGAAATGAATAAAACTGATAACCGACTGAGTCGTTTCGATTCCCTCTTCCCTCAACCGATCGCTGTTGTCCAACTATGTCCGACAACTGGAGATGGTGGGTTTGGGAAGGTTGGACTTGGCGGTACAAGTAACTGGTATGCGGGATGGTGGACACATGGGCACAATTTCAATCGGATGTATGGAGCTGATTCGCTCCGAAACCCCCATGCTAACTGTTCCTGCAACAGTTCCCTGTCCTTATGTTTTTGAACTATTCTCGTTCGAATCTTCCGTCATTATAGCTCTCCCCACAAACAGCCTGACCCTCCAATCACCAATAGGATCACCAGATTTCAGAATAGTTTCCCTCTCCTGCGCATTGAAATAAATAGCCAACTTTTACTGTACTCCATGCTTCAATCTCTCCAGATTGTTTTCAACCGCACAACATAATCTGAACGATAATGCTCACCGTAACTCTCACAAATGCCAAATCTCCATAGACTCACTTTTGTACCTGCCGGCAGTCTTGGTACTGCTGAGGATACGCTTCTACTTCAATGTGTCTCCAGGACCGTGCAGATGGTTGCAAATTTCCTTACCTGGTCCTACTTTTACCCAGTTAATGTTACTTTGTCAGTAGTTCTCTTCCTTTGTTGGAATTCAAGCATCCTTCGTAGGCGATCACTACGCTTCAATCCCCCTACTGCCCCACTGTGTAATTGAGCTTTAGCACTTATGTTTTCACATGAACTGTCAGTGATTAATGGAATGGGCACTGTTTCCCATGGATCACTGCACAGTGATCAAAAGCAGAATCCCTTGTTGACTCCCTCTCTCTTTCTCTGTCAGAGATCACTGGATAATCATCAGAGGGAGGAACCATGGCTGACCTCTTTTCTCTCTAATCCAGGGATCGCTGGATTGTGATCAGGAGCAGGAACCCTGGTAGATTTCCTCTCTCTATCTCTCTCTAACTCATAGATCGCTGGATGGTGCTCACGACCAGGAATCCTGGCTGTTTCCCCTCTTCGTCTAACACAGAGTCAATAATAGCCATGCTGTGGAAATGCCGGCGTTGGACAGAGTTAGGCACATTAAGAAGTCTTACACCAACATATTAAAGTCCAACAGGTTAGTTTTAACTCACTAAGCAAATGTCTGGGTCCAGTTAATTTTCTGGTCAATGGTATGCTGACAGACTATTGAGACAGAAAGGACTTCAGCCGAGCTTCGTGATCCTGATAACGGTCCAGTGATCTCTGTGTTGCACGCAGTAAGATGTCATACACCACCAGATCAAAGCCCAACAGGTTTGTTTCGAATCACTAGCTTTCGGAGCGCAGCTACTTCCTCATTCACCTGAGGAAGGAGCAGTGCTCAGAAAGCTAGTGTTTGATACAAACCTGTTGGACTTTAACCTAGTGTTGTAAGACTTCTTACCAGAAGCACAAGGACAGCAGATATAGGAGCAGCCACCTCTCAATAATTGCAGTATTATCTTTGGTCATAACATCTATGATAATTCAATAATAATAAAGACATTAAGTCTCTTCAGGTGTGAATGGAAAATAAATTGGTTGTAATTGGAGTACTGTGGAATATATCTTGAACATAATTGCTGACATTTAAAGGTGAGGATTTTATTTTGGAAAGTGAGTTGCTGATTGTAAATTATAAAATAATTTTTCACTGAAGACGGTTTAAGACTCACACTCTGCTCTTCCAGAATAAATCACATAGGCAGTTAGCCCAGGTTGGAATTTTACCCGGGTCGATGTCGCTGGGATACAGCTGAATAAAGTCCGGAAGACAGTTTTCCCATCCACACACAGGAAATCACACACACTAACTGTCGGTGTGGTTGAGTGAGTGAGCACCGTGACGGTGCGGAGTGAGCCTGGTACACACACTCTGACCCTCTCACTGTGGTTGTGAGTGAGTGAGTGAGCATCATAACACTAAGGCAGTGAGAGTGGTACACACACTTTGAAGCGCTTACTGTGGGTGTTAGTGAGTGAGCATCCTGACGCTAGGGCAGTGAGTCTGGTACACGCACTCATGAAAATCTGACTGTGGGTGGGGGGGGGGGACTGAGTGATTGAACATTCTGCCACGAGGGGAGTGAGTGTGGTACACACATTCTGACCCTCTCAATGTGGGTGCGATTGAGTGAGCATCCTGACACTAGGACAGTGAGTATGGTACACACACTCTGACCCTCTCAGTGTTGGTGTGCGTGAGTGAGCATTCCGGCACTAGGGCAGTGAATTTGTTATACACACTATGGGTGTGAGTGAGTTAGCATCCTGACATTAGGGCATTGAGCCTGGAACACGAACTCTAACCCTCCCCTTGTGGGTGTGAGTTTCTGAGTGTGCATCTGGCACGAGGGCAGTGAGCCTGGTACACACACTCTGACCCTCTCACTGTGGTTTTGAGTCAGTGAACATCCTGACACGTGGACTGTGCCTGGTACACACACTCTGACCCTATGACGGTGTGTGTGTGTGAGTGAGCATCCTGACACATCAGAACATAGGAACATAAGAACTAGGAGCAGAGTAGGTCATCTGGCCACTCGAGCCTGCTCCGCCATTCAATGAGATCATGGCTGATCTTTTGTGGACTCAGCTCCACTTTCCGGCCCGAACAACAGATCCTTTATTCCTCTATTCTTTAAAAAACTATCCATCTTTATCTGAAAAGCATTTAATGATAGAGCCTCACCTGCTTCAATGGGCAGGGAACCGCATACATTCACAAACCTTTGGGTGAAGAAGTTCCTCCTAAGCTCAGCCCTAAATCTACTTCGAGTTATTTTCAGGCTCTGCCGCCTAGATCTGCTTTCACCCACCGATGGAACCAACCTGCCCGCATCTATTCTATCTATTCCCTTCATAATTTTATATCTTTCTATAATATCACCCCGCATCCTTCTAAATTCCAACGAGCACAGTCCCAGTCTGCTCAACCTCTCCTCGCAATCCAACCCCCTCAGCTCTGTGATTAACCTCGTGAATCTCCTCTGCACACCCTTTCATAGATTATCATAGAATTTACACTGCAGAGAAGACCATTCGGCCCACCGAGTCTGCACCGACTTTGGAAAGAGCACCGAACCAAGCCCACACATCCATCCTATCGCCATAGCCCAGTAACCCCACCCAACAGAAAGGGCAATGTTGGAGAGAAGGGCAATTTAGCATGGCCAATCGACCGAACCTGCACATCTTTGGACTGTGGGGGAAAACCGGAGCACCCGGAGGAAGCCCCAGAACACACGGGGACAACGTGCAGACTCCGCACAGAGAGTGACCCAAGCCGGGAATCGAACCTGGGACCCTGGAGCTGTGAAGCATTTCTGCTAACCACTAGGCTGCCGATCTGCCCATTCTGAGATAAGGAGACCAAAACTGAACACAATACTCCAGGTGTGGCCTCACTAACACCTTATACAATTGCAGCATAACCTCCATAGTCTTAAACTCCATCCCTCTCGCAATGAAGGACAAATCTCCATTTGCCTTCTTTGTCGACTTTTGCATCAGCAAACCTTTTGCGACTCATACACCAGCACACCTAGGTCTCCCTGCACAGCAGCATCTTTTAATATTTTGTCATTTAAAAAATGATCGCTTTTGCTGTTATTCCTACCAATATGGTAAACCTCACATTTGTCAACATTGTATTCCATCTGCCAGACCCTAGCCCATTCACTTAACCTATCCAAATCCCCCTGCAGACTTCCGGTATCCTCTGCACTTTTTGCTTTACCTATCATCTTAGTGTCGTGTGCAAACTTGGACACATTGTCCTTGGTCCCCAACTCCAAATTAGCTATGTAAATTGTGAACAATTGTGGCCCCAATACTGATCCCTGAGGGACACTACGAGCTACTGATTGCCAACCAGAGAAACACCCATTAATCCCCACTCTTTGCTTTCTATTAATTAACCAATCCTCTATCCATGCAACTAGCTTACCCTTAATGCCATACATCTTTATCGTATGCAGCAACCTTTTGTGTGGCCGCTTCTCAAAAGCTTTCTGGAAATCCTGACATACCACATTCATTGGCTCCCCGTTATCTACCGCACTGGTAATGTCCTCACTAAATTAGTCAGGCACGATCTTCCCTTTATGAACCCACGGTGCGTCTGCCCAATGGGACAATTCCTATCCAGATGCCTCGCTATTTTTTCCACGATCATAGATTCCAGCATCTTCCCTACTACCAAAGTTAAGCTCACTGACCTATAATTACCCGCTTTCAACATATCTTTTTAAAACAGAAGTGTCACGTTTGCCTATTTTCAATCCGCCGGGCCCACAGTGAATTTTGGTAAATTATCACATTAGTGCATTTGCAATTCCCCTAGTCTCTTTTCGCACTCTGTTATGAGAGAGGAGTGAATCTAGTATGCACACTGACCCACTCACTGAGGGTGGAACTCAGTGAACATCCGGACACTAGGGCATGGAGCCTGTTACACACATTCCGGCACTCTCACTGTGGGTGTGAGTGAGTGAGCACCCTTACACTAGGGGACTGAGCCTTGTCCATACAATCTGACCCTCTCACTGTGAGTGTGAGTGAGTGAATGAGCATCCTGATACTATCGTTGTGAGCCTGGTACAGAAACACACTGACCCTCTCAATGTGCGTGTGACTGAGTGAACATTCTGACTCCAGGGCAGTGAGCCAGATACACACACTCTGACCCTCTCACAGTGGGTGAGATTGAGTGAGCATTCTGACTCGAGGGAAGTGAGTCTGGACACAAATTCGGACCTTCTCACTGTGGGTGTGAGTGAGAGAGTGAGCATCCTGAAAATAGGGGATTGTGACTGGTACACAAACTCTGACCCTCTCACTGTGGGGTGTGTGTGTGTGAGTGAGTTAGCATCCTGACACTTAGCCAGTGAGTCTGGTACACACACTCTCACCCTCTCACTGTGGGTGTGACTGAGTGTATCAGCAGCCTGACATTATCGGAGTGAGCCTGGTACAGAAACACACTGACCCTCTCACAGTGGGTGAGAGTGAATGAGCATTCTGACCCGAGGGGTGTGAGTCTGGGATACACATTCGGCCCAGTCTCACTGTGGGTGTGAGTGAGAGAGTGAGCATCCTGAAAATAGGGGATTGTGACTGGTACACAAACTCTGACCCTCTCACTGTGGGGTGTGTGTGTGTGAGTGAGTTAGCATCCTGACACTTAGCCAGTGAGTCTGGTACACACACTCTCACCCTCTCACTGTGGGTGTGACTGAGTGTGTCAGCAGCCTGACACTATCGGAGTGAGCCTGGTACAGAAACACACTGACCCTCTCACAGTGGGTGAGAGTGAGTGAGCATTCTGACTCGAGGGGAGTGAGTCTGGGATACAAATTCGGCCCAGTCTCTCTGTGGGTGTGAGTGAGAGAGTGAGTATCCTTAAAATAGGGCAGTGAGCCTGGTACACACACTCTGACCCTCTCACTGTGTGAGGGAGAGTGATTGAGCATCCTGACACTGGGGCAATGAGCCTGCTATATTCGCTCTGACCCTCCCACTGTGGGTATGAGTGAGCGAGCATCCTGTAACGAGGGGAGTGAGCCTGGTACACACACTTTGAACCTGCCATTGTGGGTGGGAGTGAGTGAGTATTCTGACCCTAGGGAAGTAAGCTTGGTACACACTCTCTGAACCTCTCACTGTGGGTGTGAGTGAATGAGAAACCGGACAATAGGGCAGTGAGTCTTGTACACATACTGACAGAATCACTGTGGTGTGACTGCGGGACCATCCGGGCACTAGGCAAGTGAACCTGGTGCACCCACTCCGACACACTCACTGTGGGTGATAGTGAGTGAGCATCCTGACACTAGGGCACTGAGCCTGGTACACTCGGTCTGACTCTCTCACTGTGGACGTGAATGAGTGAACATTCTGTCACGAGGGGAGTGAGCCTGGTACACACACTCTGGCCCCCTCACTGTGTGAGGGTGAGTAATTGAGCATCCTGACACTAGGGCAATGAGACCGGTGCACTCGCTCTGAACCTCTCACTGTGGGTGTGAGTGAGTGAACATCCTGTCACGAGGGAAGTGAACCTGGTGCACCCAGTCCGACACACTCACTGTGGGTGAGAGTGAGTGATCATCCTGACACTACGGGATTGAGTCTGGTCCATACACTCTGACCCTCTCACTGTCAGTGTGAATGAGTGCCTAAGCATCCTGACACGAGGCGATTAAGACTGGTCCATACACTCTGACCCTCTCACTGTGGGTGTGTGAGTGAGCATCCTGGCATTAGGCAGTGAGTCTGGTACACACAGTCGGACCCTCTCACTGTGGGTGTGAGTGGGTGAGTGAGTATCCTGGCACTAGGTCAGTGAGCCTGGACAACCACGCTGACCCTCTCACTGTGGTTGTGAGTGTGTGAACATCTTGACACGAAGGACTGTGCCTGGAACACATACTCTGACCCACTCACTGTGGATGTGAGTGAGTGAACATCCTGACACTAGGGCAGTGAGCCTAATATACATACTCCGACCCTCTCACTGTGGGTGTGAGTGCGTGAGTGAGCATCCTGACACTAGGAGAGTGAGCCTTGTACAAACACTCTGACCCTAATTTACTAATTAATTGACTTAATGTCAGTTAGAGGGATGCAGTGCTCTAACTGTGAGCTGTGTCAGGTCCGGGAGGCTTCCAGCACCCCGGATGGCTTCATCTTCAGAAGGTGAACCCAACTGGAGCTCCTCACAGACCGCATGGTGCGGTTGGAGCAGCAATTGGATGCACTTAGGAGCATGCAGGTGGCGAAAAGCGTCATAGATAGCAGTTATATAAATGTGGTCACACCCAAGGTGCAGGTAGAGAAATGGGTGACCACCGGAAAGGGCAGGCAGTCAGTGCAGGAATCCCCTGTGGTTGTCCCCCTCTCGAAAAGGTATACCCCTTTGGATACTGTTGGGGGGGATAGCCTATCAGGGGAAAACAGCAGCAGCCAGAGCAGTGGCACCACGGCTGATTCTGATGTTCAGAAGGGAGGGTCAAAGCGCAGAAGAGCAATAGTAATAGGGGACTCTATAGTCAGAGGCACATATATGCGCTTCTGTGGACGTGAAAGAGACTCCAGGATGGTATGTTGCCTCCCTGGTGCCAGGGTCCAGGATGTCTCAGAACGGGTAGAGGGCATCCTGAAGGGGGAGGGCAAACAGGCAGAGGTCGTTGTACATATTGGTACTAACGACATAGGCAGGAAGAGGCAGGAAGTCCTGCAGCAGGAGTTCAGGGAGCTAGGCAGAAAGTTAAAAGACAGGACCTCTAGAGTTGTAATCTCGGGATTACTCCCTGTGCCACGTGCCAGTGAGGCTAGAAATAGGAAGATTGAGCAGCTAAACACGTGGCTAAACAGCTGGTGTAGGAGGGAGGGTTTGCGTTATCTGGACCACTGGGAGCTCTTCCGGGGCAGGTGTGACCTATATAAGAAGGACGGGTTGCATCTAAACTGGAGCGGCATAAATATCCTGGCCGCGAGATTTGCCAGTGTCCCACGGGAGGGTTTAAACTAGTATGGCAGGGGGGTGGGTACGGGAGCAATAGGTCAAAAGGTGATAGCATTGAGGGAGAACTAGGGAATAGGGACAGTGTGGCTCTGAGGCAGAGCATACGGGGAGAAGTTGCTGAACACAGCGTGTCTGGTGGCCTGAAGTGCATATGTTTTAATGCAAGACGTATTACGGGTAAGGCAGATGAACTTAGAGCTTGGATTAGTACTTGGAACTATGATGTTGTTGCCATAACACAGAACTGGTTCAGGGAAGGGCAGGATTGGCAGCTAAACGTTCCAGGATTTAGATGTTTCAGGCGGGATAGAGGGGGATGTAAAAGGGGTGGCGCAGTTGCGCTACTGGTGAAGGAGGATATCACAGCTGTACTACGGGAGGACAACTCAGAGGGCAGTGAGGCTATATGGGTAGAGACCAGGAATAAGAAGGGTGCAGTCACAATGTTGGGGGTTTACTACAGGCCTCCCAACAGCCAGCAGGAGGTAGAGGAGCAGATAGGTAGACAGATTTGGGAAAAGAGTAAAAACAACAGGGTTGTGGTGAGGAGAGACTTCAACTTCCCCAATATTGACTGGGACTCACTTAGTCCCAGGGGCTTAGATGGGGCAGAATTTGTAAGGAGCATACAGGAGGGCTTCTTAAAACAATATGTAGACAGTCCAACTGGGGAAGGGGCGGTACTGAACCTGGTATTCGGGAATGAGCCCGGCCAGTTGGTAAAAGTTTCAGTCGGGGAGCATTTCGGTAACAGTGACCACTAGCCAGTAAGTTTTAAAGTGCTGGTGGACAAGGAAAAGAGTGGTCATTGGTTGAATGTGCTAAATTGGGGGAAGGCTAATTAAAACATTATTAGGCAGTAACTGAGGAACCTAATGGGGGCGGATGTTTGAGGGCAAATCAACATCTGACATGTGGGAGGCTTTCACGTGCCAGTTGAAAGGAATTCAGGGCCGGCATGTTCCTGCGAGGAAGAAGGATAAATACGGCAATTTTCGGGAACCTTGGATAACGAAAGATATTGTAGACCTCGTCAAAAAGAAAAACGAGGCATTTGTCAGGGCTAAAAGGCTGGGAACAGACGAAGCCTGTGTGGAATATGAGGAAAGTAGGAAGGAATCACTTGGAGTTTCAGCGGGACCGGAGGGTAGAGGCTGCTGGTGGGTGAGTATTGAAGTTTAAAATAAATTACCTTGCAGGAGCATCTCTTGGAGTTTCAGCGGGCGCGGAGTGCGGGGGCTGCTGGTGGGTGAGTATTGAAGGTTAAAATAACTTACCTTGCAGGAGCATCTCTTGGAGTTTCAGCGGGCGCGGAGTGCGGGGGCTGCTGGTGGGTGAGTATTGAGGGTTAAAATAACTTACCTTGCAGGAGCATCTCTTGGAGTTTCAGCGGGAGCGGAGTGCGGGGGCTGTTGGTGGGTGAGTATTTAAGTAAACACTTACCTGGTCCCGTTTCTGTTCCTCTTTGCTGTTGTATTTTTTTTTAATTTTTAATTTTTAAGGCGGGAACAGGAAGTTCGACCTGCGAACTTCTGGGAAGCGGCGTGCAGGTGTTGCCGGTATGTGAGTATTTAGGTTTAAAATAATTTACCTTGCAGGGGCAATCACTTGGAGTTTCAGCGGGAGCGGAGTGCGGGGGCTGCTGCTGGGTGAGTATTGAAATTTAAAATAACTTCACTTGCAGGAGCATCTCTTGGAGTTTCAGCGGGAGCGGAGTGCGGGGGCTGCTGGTGGGTGAGTATTTAAGTCAACACTTACCTTGTCCCGTTTCTGTTCCTCTTTGCTGTTGTATTTCTTTTTAAATTTTTTTTTTTAAGGCTAGAACAGGAAGTTCGACCCGTGGACTTCTGGGAAGCGGCATGCAGGGGTTGCCAGTAGGTGAGTATTTAGGTTTAAAATATCTTACCTTGCAGGGGCAATCACTTGGAGTTTCAGCGGGAGCGGAGTGCGGATGTTGCTGGTGGGTGAGTATTGAAGTTTAAAAGAACTTACCTTGCAGGAGCATCTCTTGTAGTTTCAGCGGGAGCGGAGTGCGGGGGCTGCTGGTGGGTGAGTATTTAAGTAAACACTTACCTGGCCCCTTTTCTGTTCCACTTTGCTGTTGTATTTTTAAACAACAATTTTCTATTAAGGCGGGAACAGGAAGTTCGACCCGCGGACTTCAGGGAGGCGGCGTGCAGGGGTTGCCGGTAGGTGAGTATTTAGGTTTAAAATAACTTAACTTGCAGGGTCAATCACTTGGAGTTTCAGCGGGAGCGGAGTCCAGAGGCTGCTGGTGGGTGAGTATTGAAGTTTAAAATAACTTACCTTGCAGGAGCATCTCTTGGAGTTTCAGCTGGAGTGGAGTGCGGTGGCTGCTCGTGGGTGAGTATTGAAATTCAAAATAACTTACCTTGCAGGAGCATGTCTTGGAGTTTCAGCGGGAGCGGAGTGCGGGGGCTGCTGGTGGGTGAGTATTTAAGTCAACACTTACCTTGTCCCATTTCTGTTCCTCTTTGATGTTGTATTTTAAACAAAAAATTTCTATTCAGGCGGGAACAGATAGTTCGACCCGCGGACTTCTGGGAAGTCCCTCACCAATAAATTCTGGTGGAGTGGAAACCCGAGACACTACACGTGTAGTGTCTCCCACCCGCCCTCCTCCTCTAACCTAATAATAAAACCCATTGGTGTGAGGTAAGTACCATATTGTATTATTATTATTATTTTTTAATTTAGTTGTTAGCCAGATCTTGGTAGAAAGTTAGAAGGATGGCAGGGAAGGGAGTGCAATGTTCCTCCAGCAGGATGTTTGAGGTGAGGGATGCCGTTAGTGTCCCTGCTGATTTTACCTGCAGAAAGTGCTGCCATCTCCAGCTCCTCCAAGACCGAGTTAGGGAACTGGAGCTGGAGTTGGAAGAACTTCGGATTATTGGGGAGGTAGAGGGGGTCATAGATAGCAGCTTCAGGGAATTAGTTACACCAAAGATTGGAGATAGATGGGTAACTGTAAGAGGGACTGGGAAGAAGCAGTCAGTGCAGGGATCCCCTGCGGTCGTTCCCCTGAGAAACAAGTATACCACTTTGGATACTTGTGTGGGGGGAGAGGGGGGGGGGGGGGACTTACCAGGGGTAAGCCATGGAGCACGGGACTCTGGCACGGAGTCTGTCCCTGTTGCTCAGAAGGGAAGGGGGAGAGGAGCAGAGCATTAGTAATTGGGGACTAGATAGTCAGGGGCACAGGTAGGAGATTTTGTGGGAGCGTGAGAGTCTCGCGTTTAGTATGTTGCCTCCCAGGTGCAAGGTGTTTTCCGGGTCCGAAAGGGGGAGGGGAGCAGCCCCAAGTCGTGTTCCACATTGGCACTAACGACATAGGTAGGAAAGGGGACAAGGATGTCAGGCAGGCTTTCAGGGAGCTAGGATGGAAGCTCAGAACTAGAACAAACAGAGTTGTTATCTCTGGGTTGTTGCCCGTGCCACGTGATAATGAGATGAGGAATAGGGAGAGAGAGCAATTAAACACGTGGCTACAGGGATGGTGCAGGCGGGAGGGATTCAGATTTCTGGACAACTGGGGCTCTTTCTGTGGAAGGTGGGACCTCTACAGACAGGATGGTCTACATCTGAACCTGAGGGGCACAAATATCCTTGGGGGGGGGGGGGAGATTTGTTAGTCTCTTTGCGGGGATGGGGGGGGGGCTAAAGTAATGCAGCAGGGGCATGGGAACCTGGATTGTAGTTTTAGGGTACGGGAGAATGAGAGTATAGAGGTCAGGAGCACAGATTTGAAGTCGCAGGAGTTCAGGTAGGTGGTTTGAAGTGTGTCTACATCAATGCCAGGAGTTTACGAAATAAGGTAGGGGAACTGGCAGCATGAGTTGGTACCTGGGACTTCGATGTTGTGGCCATTTCGGAGACATGGATAGAGCAGAGACAGGAATGGATGTTGCAGGTTCCGGGGTTTAGGTATTTTAGTAAGCTCAGAGAAGGAGGCAAAAGAGGGGGAGGTTTGGCGCTGCTAGTCAAGAGCAGTATTACGGTGGCGGAGAGGATGCTAGATGGGGACTCATCTTCCGAAGTAGTATAGGCTGAGGTTAGAAAGAGGAAAGGAGAGGTCAACCTGTTGGGAGTTTTCTATAGGCCTCCAAATATTTCTAGGGATGTAGAGGAAAGGATGGCGAGGATGATCCTGGATAAGAGTGAAAGTAACAGAGTAGTCATTATGGGAGACTTTTCTTTCCAAATATTGACTGGAAAAGATATAGTTCGAGTACATTAGATGGGTCGTTTTTTGTACAGTGTGTGCAGGAGGGTTTCCTGACACAATATGTTGACAGGCCAACAAGAGGCGAGGCCACGTTGGATTTGGTTTTGGGTAATGAACCAGGCCAGGTGTTGGATTTGGAGGTGGGAGAGCACTTTGGGGACAGTGACCACAATTCGGTGACGTTTACGTTAGTGATGGAAAGGGATACGTATACAACGCAGGGCAAGAGTTATAGCTGGAGGAAGGGCAATTTTGATGCCATTAGACGTGACTTGGGGGGGGGGGATAGGTTGGAGAAGTAGGCTGCAAGTGTTGGGCACACTGGATAAGTGGAGCTTGTTCAAGATTCAGCTACTGCGTGTTCTTGATAAGTACGTACCTGTCAGGCAGGGAGGAAGGCGTAGAGCGAGGGAACCGTGGTTTACCAAAGAAGTTGAATCTCCAGTTAAGAGGAAGAAGGAGGCCTATGTGAAGATGGGGTGTGAAGTTTCAGTTGGGGCAATGGATAATTACAAGGTAGGGAGAAAGGATCTAATGAGAGAACTAAGACGAGCAAGGAGGGGACATGAGAAGTATTTGGCAGGGACGATCAAGGAAAACCCAAAAGCTTTCTATCGGTATGTCAGGAATAAGCGAATGACTCGGGTAAGAGTAGGACCAGTCAAGGACAGGAATGGGAAGTTGTGTGTGGAGTCTGAAGAGATAGGCGAGATACTAAATAAATATTTTTCGTCAGTATTCACTCAGGAAAAAGATAATGTTGTGGAGGAGAATGCTGAGACCCAGGCTATTAGAATAGATGGCATTGAGGTACGTAGGGAAGAGGTGTTGGCAATTCTGGACAGGCTGAATATAGATAAGTCCCCGGGTCCTGATGGGATTTATTCTAGAATTCTCTGGGAGGCCAGGGAAGACATTGCTGGACCTTTGGCTTTGATTTTTATGTCATCATTGTCTACAGGAATAGTGCCAGAGGACTGGAGGATAGCAAATGCGGTCCCTTTGTTCAAAAAGGGAAGCGGAGACAACCCCGGCAACTATAGACCGGTGAGCCTCACGTCTGTAGTGGGTAAAGTCTTGGAGGGGATTATAGGAGACAAGATTTATAATCATCTAGATAGGAATAATATGATCAAGGATAGTCAGCATGGCTTTGTGAAGGGTAGGTCATGCCTCACAAACATTATCGAGTTCTTTGAGAAGGTGACTGAACAGGTAGACGAGGGTAGAGCAGATGATGTGGTGTATATGGATTTCAGTGAAGCGTTTGATAAGGTTCCCCACGGTAGGATATTGCAGAAAGAACGGAGGCTGGGGAATGAGGGTGATTTAGAGATGTGGATCAGAAATTGGCTAGTTGAAAGAAGACAGAGGGTGGTGGTTGATGGGAAATGTTCAGAATGGAGTTCATTTACAAGTGGCGTACCACAAGGATCTGTTCTGGGGCCGTTACTGTTTGTCATTTTTATCAATGACCTAGAGGAAGGCGCAGAAGGGTGGGTGAGTAAATTTGCAGACGACACTAAAGTCGGTGGTGTTGTCGACAGTGTAGAAGGATGTAGCAGGTTACAGAGGGACATAGATAAGCTGCAGAGCTGGGCTGAGAGGTGGCAAATGGAGTATAATGTAGAGACGTGTGAGGTGATTCACTTTGGAAGGAATAACAGGAATGCGGAATATTTGGCTAATGGTAAACATAGAAACATAGAAACATAGAACAATACAGCGCAGTACAGGCCCTTCAGCCCACGATGTTGCACCGAAACAAAAGCCATCTAACCTACACTCTGCCATCATCATCCATATGTTCATCCAATAAACTTTTAAATGCCCTCAATGTTGGCGAGTTCACTACTGTAGCAGGTAGGGCATTCCACGACCTCACTGCTCTTTGCGTCAAGAACCTACCTCTGACCTCTGTCATATATCTATTACCCCTCAGTTTAAAGCTATGTCCCCTCGTGCCAGCCATTTCCATCCGCGGGAGAAGCTCTCACTGTCCACCCTATCTAACCCCCTGATAATTTTGTATGCCTCTATTAAGTCTCCTCTTAACCTTCTTCTCTCCAACGAAAACAACCTCAATTCCATCAGCCTTTCCTCATAAGAATTTCCCTCCATACCAGGCAACATCCTGGTAAATCTCCTCTGCACCCGCTCCAAAGCCTGCACATCCTTCCTATAATGCGGTGACCAGAACTGTACACAATACTCCAAATGCGGCCGTACCAGAGTTCTGTACAGCTGCAACGTGACCTCCTGACTCCGGAACTCAATCCCTCTATCAATAAAGGCCAACACTCCATAGGCCGTCTTCACAACCCTATCAACCTGGGTGGCAACTTTCAGGGATCTATGTACATGGACACCTAGATCCCTCTGCTCATCCACACTTCCAAGAACTTTACCATTAGCCAAATATTCCGCATTCCTGTTATTCCTTCCAAAGTGAATCACCTCACACTTCTCTACATTAAACTCCATTTGCCACCTCTCAGCCCAGCTCTGCAGATTATCTATATCCCTCTGTAACCTGCTACATCCTTCCACACTATCGACAGCACCACCGAATTTAGTATCATCTGCAAATTTACTCACCCACCCTTCTGCGCCTTCCTCTAGGACATTGATTAAAAATGACAAACAGCAACGGCCCCAGAACAGATCCTTGTGGTACTCCACTTATAACTAACTCCATTCTGAACATTTCCCATCAACCACCACCCTCTGTCTTCTTTCAGCTCGCCAATTTCTGATCCACATCTCTAAATCACCCTCAATCCCCAGCCTCCGTATTTTCTGCAATAGCCTACCGTGGGGAAACTTATCAAACGCTTTGCTGAAATCCATATACACCACATCACCTGCTCTACCCTCGTCTACCTGTTCAGTCACCTTCTCAAAGAACTCGATAAGGTTTGTGAGGCATGACCTACCCTTCACAAAGCCATGCTGACTATCCCTGATCATATTATTCCTATCTAGATGATTATAAATCTTGTCTCTTATAATCCCCTCCAAGACTTTACCCACTACAGACGTGAGGCTCACTGGTCTATAGTTGCCGGGGTTGTCTTTGCTCACCTTTTTGAACAAAGGGACCACATTTGCTATCTTCCAGTCCTCTGGCACTATTCCTGTAGCCAATGATGACATAAAAATCAAAGCCAAAGGTCCAGCAATCTCTTCCCTGGCCTCCCAGAGATTCCGAGGATAAATCCCATCAGAACCCGGGGACTTATCTATTTTCAGCCTGTCCAGAATTGCCAACACCTCTTCCCTACGTACCTCAGTGCCATCTATTCTATTAGCCTGGGTCTCAGCATTCTCCTCCACAACATTATCTTTTTCCTAAGTGAATACTGACGAAAAATATTCATTTAGTATCTCGCCTATCTCTTCAGACTCCACACACAAATTCCCATCCCTGTCCTTGACTGGCCCTACTCTTACCCTAGTCATTCGTTTATTCCTGACATACCTATAGAAAGCTTTTGGATTTTCCTTGATCCTACCTGCCAAATACTCCTCATGTCCCCTCCTTGCACGTCTTATCTCTCTCTTTAGATCCTTCCTCGCTACCTTGTAACTATCCATCGCCCCAACTGAAACTTCACACCTCATCTTCACATAGGCCTCCTTCTTCCTCTTAACAAGAGATTCCACTTCTTTGGTAAACCACGGTCCCCTCGCTCGACGCCTTCCTCCCTGCCTGACCGGTACATACTTATCAAGAACACGCAGTAGCTGTTCCTTGAACAAGCTTCACTTATCCAGTGCGCCCAATACTTGCAGCCTACTTCTCCACCTTATTACCCCCCCCCCCCCCCAAGTCACGTCTAATGGCATCATAATTGCCCTTCCTCCAGCTATAACTCTTGCCCTGCGGTGTATACTTATCCCTATCCATCATTAACGTAAACGTCACCGAATTGTGGTCACTGTCCCCAAAGTGCTCTCCTACCTCCAAATCCAACACCTGGCCTGGTTCACTACCCAAAACCAAATCCAACGTGGCCTCGCCTCTTGTTGGCCTGTCAACATATTGTGTCAGGAAACCCTCCTGCACACACTATACAAAAAACGAACCATCTAATGTACTCGAACTACATCTTTTCCAGTCAATATTTGGAAAGTTAAAGTCTCCCATAATAACTATCCTGTTACTTTCGCTATTATCCAGGATCATCCTCGCCATCCTTTCCTCTACATCCCTAGAACTATTTGGAGGCCTATAGAAGACTCCCAACAGGGTGACCTCTCCTTTCATGTTTCTAACCTCAGCCCATACTACCTCGGAAGATGAGTCCCCATCTAGCATCCTCTCCGCCACCGTAATACTGCTCTTGACTAGCAGCGCCACACCTCCCCCTCTTTTGCCTCCTTCTCTGAGCTTACTAAAACACCTAAACCCCGGGACCTGCAACATCCATTCCAGTCCCTGCTCTATCCATGTCTCCGAAATGGCCACAAGATCGAAGTCCCAGGTACCAACCCATGCTGCCAGTTCCCCTACGTTATTTCGTATACTTCTGGCATTGATGTAGACACACTTCAAACCACCTACCTGAACACTGGCCCCGTCCTGCGACGTCAAATCTGTGCTCCTGACCTCTATACTCTCATTCTCCCTTACCCTAAAACTACAATCCAGGTTCCCATGCCCCTGCTGCATAAGTTTAACCCCCCCCCCCCAAGAGCACTAACTAATCTTCCCCCCAGGATATTTGTGCCCCTCAGGTTCAGATGTAGACCATCCTGTCTGTAGAGGTCCCACCTTCCCCAGTAAAGTTCTTGGAAGTGTGGATGAGCAGATGGATCTAGGTGCCCATGTACATAGATCCCTGAAAGTTGCCACCCAGGTTGACAGGGTTGTGAAGAAGGCCTATGGAGTGTTGGCCTTTATTGGTAGAGGGATTGAGTTCCGGAGTCAGGAGGTCATGTTGCAGCTGTACAAAACTCTGGTACGGCCGCATTTGGAGTATTGCGTACAGTTCTGGTCACCGCATTATAGGAAGGACGTGGAGGCTTTGAAGCGGGTGGAGAGGAGATTTACCAGGAAGTTGCCTGGTATGGAGGGAAAATCTTATGAGGAAAGGCTGATGGACTTGAGGTTGTTTTCGTTGGAGAGAAGAAGGTTAAGAGGAGACTTAATAGAGGCATACAAAATGATCAGGGGGTTGGATAGGGTGGACAGTGAGAGCCTTCTCCCACGGATGGAAATGTCTGGCACGAGTGTACATAACTTTAAACTGAGGGGGAATAGATATAGGACAGAGGTCAGAGGTAGGTTCTTTACGCAAAGAGTGGTGAGGCCGTGGAATGCCCTACCTGCAACAGTAGTGAACTCGCCAACATTGAGGGCATTTTAAAGTTTATTGGATAAGCATATGGATGATAATGGCATAGTGTAGGTTAGATGGCTTTTGTTTCGGTGCAACATCGTGTGCCGAAGGGCCTGTACTGCGCTGATCGTTCTATGTTCTATGAACATAAGCAAGGAGTCAGGAGGGCTAGAAGGGGTCACGAAAAGTCATTGGCAAATAGGGTTAAGGAAAATCCCAAGGATTTTTACTCGTACATAAAAAGCAAGAGGGTAGCCAGGGAAAGGGTTGGCCCACTGAAGGATAGGCAAGGGAATCTATGTGTGGAGCCAGAGGAAATGGGCGAGGTACTAAATGAATACTTTGCATCAGTATTCACCAAAGAGAAGGAATTGTTCGATGTTGAGTACGGAGAAGGGTGTGTAGATTGCCTGGGTCACATTGAGATCCAAAAAGACGAGGTGTTGGGCGTATTAAAAAATATTAACGTAGATAAGTCCCCAGTGCCTGATGGCATCTACCCCAGAATACTGAAGGAGGCTGGAGAGGAAATTGCTGAAGCCTTGACAGAAATATTTGGATCCTCACTGTCTTCATATGATGTCCCGGAGGACTGGATAGTAGCCAATGTTGTTCCTCTGTTTAAGAAGGGTAGCAAGGATAATCCAGGGAACTACAGGCCGGTGAGCCTTACTTCAGTGGTAGGGACATTACTGCAGAGAATTCGTCGAGGCAGGATCTACTCCCATTTGGAAGCAAATTGACGTATTAGTGAGAGGCAGCATGGTTTTGTGAAGGGGAGGTCTTGTCTCACTAACTTGATAGAGTTTTTCGAGGAGGTCACAAAGATGATTTATGCAGATAGGGCAGTGGATGTTGTCTACATGGACTTCAGTAAGGCCTTTGACAAGGTCCCTCATGGTAGACTAGTACAAAAAGTGAAGTCACACGGGATCAGGAGTGAGCTGGCAAGGTGGATACAGAACTGGCTAGGTCATAGAAGACAGAGAGTAGCAATAGAAGGATGCTTTACTAATTGGAGGACTGTGACCAGTGGTGTTCCGCAGGGATCAGTGCTGGGACCTTTGCTGTTTGTAGTATACATCTATGATTTGGAGGAAAATGTAACTGGTCTGATTCGTAAGTTTGCAGACGACACAAAGGTTAGTGGAATTGCGGATAGCGATGAGAACTGTCAGAGGATACAGCAGGATTTAGATTGTTTGGAGACTTGGGCGGAGAGATGGCAGATGACGTTTCATCCGGACAAATGTGAGGTAATGCATTTTGGAAGGTCTAATGCAGGTAGGGGATATGCAGTGAATGGTAGAACCCTCAAGAGTATTGAAAGTCAGAGAGATCTAGGAGTACAGGTCCACAGGTCACTGAACGGGGCAACACAGGTGGAGAAGGTAGTCAAGAAGGCGTACAGCATGTTTGCCTTCATTGGTCGGGGCATTGAGTATACGAATTGGCAAGTCATGTTGCAGCTGTATGGAATCTTAGTTAGGCCACACTTGGAGTATAGTGTTCAATTCTGGTCACCACGCTACCAGAAGGATGTGGAGGCTTTAGAGACGGTTCAGGCGAGATTTACAGAATGTTGCCTGGCATGGAGGGCATTAGCTCTGGGGAGCGGTTGAATAAAATCGGTTTGTTCTCACTGGAACGACGGAGGTTGAGGGGCGACCTGATAGAGGCCTACAAAATTATGAGGGGCATAGACAGATTGGATAGTCAGAGGCTTTTCCCCAGGGTAGAGGGGTCAATTACTAGGGGGCATAGGTTTAAGGTGAGACGGGCAAGGTTTAGAGTTGATGTACGAGGCAATTTTTTTACGCAGAGGGTAGTGGGTGTCTGGAACTCGCTACCGGAGGAGGTGGTGGAAGCAGGGACGATAGTGACATTTAATGGGCATCTTGACAAATACATGAATAGGATGAGAATAGAGGTATACGGACCTAGGAAGTGTAGAGTATTGTAGTTTAGTCGGGCAGCACGGTCGGCACGGGCTTGGAGGGCCGAACGGCCTGTTCCTGTGCTGTACATTTCTTTGTTCTTTGTTCTATCACTGTACATGTAAATGAGTGAGTGAGCATTCTGACACTATGGCAGTGAACCTGGTACACACACTCTGAACCTCTCACTCTGGTTGTGAGTGACTGAACATCCTGACACGTGGACTGTGCCTGGTACTCACACTCTGATCCTATGACGGTGGGTCTGAGTGAGTGAGCATCCTGATACTTGGATGGGAGCCTGTTAGAAACACTGACACCTTAACTTTGGGTGTGAGTGAGTAAGTGAGCATCCTGACATTAGGGGAGTCAGCCTGGTAAACACACTCTGCCCCTCTCCCTGTGGGTGTGTGAGTGTGTATCATGACACTAGTGAGCCTCAAACACACATTCTGACCATCTCACTGTGGTTGTGAGGGCGTGTGCAACCTGACACTCGGGCAGAGAGTCTGGTTTCCAAACTCTGACCCTCTCACTGTGGGCGTGAGTGAGTGAGCATCCTGACACTAGGGCAGTGCGTCTGGTACACACACTGACCCTCTCACTGTGAGTGAGATAGAGTGAGCATTCTGCCTCTAGTGCAGTGAGTCTAGTGGAAACATTGACGCTCCAACTGTGGGTGTGAGTGAGTGAGCATCCTGACACTGGGGCAGTGAGCCTTATACACACAGTCTGACCACCTCGTTGTGGTTGTGAGTGAGTTAGTGAGCATCCTGACACTAAGGCAGTTAGTCTGGTGCACATATTCTGAGCCTCTCACTGTGGGTGTGAGTGAGTGTGCATCCTGACATTAGGGAAGTGAGCCTTATACACACACTCTGGCCAACTCTCTGTGGATGTGAGTGAGTTACTGAGCATCCTGACACTAGGGCAGTGAGTCTGGTATACACACTTACCCTCTCACTATGGGTCTGAGAGTGTGAGCATCCTGAAAATAGGGGAGTGTATCTGGTACACACATTCTGACCCTCTCTCTGTGGCTGTGTGTGAGCGAAAGAACATTCTGACACTAGGGGATTGAGCGTGGTCCATACACTCTGACCCTCTCACTGTGGGTGCGAGTCAGTTTGTAAGCATCGTGACACTAAGGGAGTGAGCCTGGTACACACACACTGACCCCCTCACTGTGGGTGAGAGTGAGTGAGAAAGCATCCTGACACTAGATCAGTGAGCCTGGTACACACACTGGCCCTTTCACCGTGGGTGAGAGTGAGTGATCATAGATAGATTACATTACATAGAACATACAGTGCAGAAGGAGGCCATTCGGCCCATCGAGTCTGCACCGACCCACATTAATCCCTCACTTCCACCTTATCCCCGCAACCCAATAACCCCTCCCAACCCTTATGGACACTACGGGTAATTTAGCATGGCCAATCCACCTAACCTGCACGTCTTTGGACTGTGGGAGGAAACCGGAGCACCCGGAGGAAACCCACGCGGACACGGGGAGAACGTGCAAACTCCGCACAGACAGTGACCCAGCGGGGAATCGAACCTGGGACCCTGGCGCTGTGAAGCCACAGTGCTAATCACTTGTGCTACCGTGCTGCCCTTGACACTAAGGCACTGAGTCTGGTACACACACTCTGAACCCCTTATTGTGGGTGAGAGTGAGTGACAAAGCATCCAGGCACTAGAGCAGTGTGCCTGGTACACAAAATCTGACTCTCTAACTGTGGGTGTGAGTGAGTGTGCATCATGAAAATAGGTAACTGTGTCTGGTACAAACATTATGACCATCACACTCCCCTGAGGGTGAGTGATAAGCATCCTGACACGAGTGGAGTGAGCCTGGTACACTCACTCCGACCCTCTCAGTGTGAGTGTGAGTGAGTGTGCATCCTGACACTAGGGGAGTCAGCCGGGTACGCACACACTGACCCTTTCACTGTGGGTGTGAGTGAGTGAGCATTCTGACACTAGGGGATTGCGCCTGGTACTCACATTCTGACCTTCTTAAAGTGGGTGTGAGTGAGTGAGCATCCTGACACGCGGGGAGTGAGTCTGGCACATGCACTCTGACCATCTCACTCTGTGTGGTAGGGTGAGTGAGTGAACATACTGAAAGGAGGGGAGTGAGTATGGAACACAGGCTCTAACTCTCTGTGTTTAAAGGTGAGTGAGTGAGCATCCTGACACTAGGACAGTGAGCGGGACGCACACTCTGACCTTCTCACTGTTGGCATGAGTGAGTCAGCATTCTGACACGAGGGGAGTGAGCCCGGTACACACACTCTGACCATCTTACTGTGGGTGTGACTGAGTGACCATCCGGACACTAGCATAGGATAGTTCTCCCAGTGAGCCAGAGAAGACACAGCCAGAGTTAGACAGCAAAGAGTGAGTTTGGGAATTTGAAGCTAGAAGGGAATTCGAAGCTGGGTTGGGAGGAGGTGCTTTTTAACCATCGTAAGTGACTGGTAAGTAGTTTTTCTTTTCGTTGTCTAATTTAATTATTTATTTTTTCTTTCGTGTTTTGGAATTGTAGCTGTATAAGTTAACCTAAGGTTTAAGAAATGTCAGGAGATTCCAGACCCGTGTCATGCCCCTCGTGTGCGATGCGGGTGCTCAGGGACACGTCTGCTGTACCTCGCCCCTTCACGTGCAAGAAGTGTGTCCAGATGCAGCTCCTGTTAGACCGCTTGAAGGCTCTGGAGCAGCGGATGGACTCGCATTGGAGCATCCGCGATGCTGAGGACGTCGTGGATAGCACGCTTAGCGAGTTGGTCACACCACAGGTGAATGTTACTGAGGGAGATAGAAAATGGGTGACCAAAAGACAGAGAAAAAGTAGGAAGGCAGTGCAGGTGTCCCCAGCGGTCATCTCCCTGCAAAACAGATATATTGCTTTGCATACTGTTGAGGGAGATGACTCACCAGGGGAAGGCAGCAGCAGCCTGGGTCATGGCACCGTGGCTGGCTCTGCTGCGCAGCACGGCAGGAAGAACGTTTGCAGGGCTACAGTGATAGGGGACTCAATCGTAAGGGGAGTAGACAGGCGGTTCTGCGGACGCAATCCAGATTCCAGGATGGTATGTTGCCTCCCTGGTACAAGGGTCAAGGAATTCGCGGAGCGGCTGCAGAACATTCTGGGGGTGCGGTGGGGAGGGGGGGGCGGTGGTCAGCCAGGTGTCGTGGTGCACATAGGCACTATGAAAAATGTTTTAAAAAACGGGACGAGGTCCTACAAGCTGAATTCAGTGAGTTAGGAGTTAAAGTAAACAGTAGGACCTCAAAGGTAGTAATCTCAGGATTGCTACCAGTGCCATGAGCTCGTCAGAGTGTGAATGTCAGAATAGATAGGATGAATGCGTGGCCTGAGAGATGGCGAAAGAGGGAGGGATTCGAATTCCTGGGGCATTGGGACCGGTTCTGGGGAGGGGGACCAGTACAAACCGGGGCAGCCTTGTGGATAGCACAATTGCTTCACAGCTCCAGGGTCCCAGGTTCGATTCCAGCTTGGGTCACTGTCTGTGCGGAGTCTGCACATCCTCACCGTGTGTGCGTGGGTTTCCTCCGGCTGCTCCGGTTTCCTCCCACAATCCAAAGATGTGCAGGTTTGGTGGATTGGCCATGATAAATTGCCCTTAGTGTCCAAAATTGCCCTTAGTGTTGGGTGGGGTTACTGGGTTATGGGGATAGTGTGGCGGTGTTGACCTTGGGTAGGGTGCGCTTTCCAAGAGCCGGTGCAGACTCTATGGGCCGAATGGCCTCCTTCTGCACTGTAAATTCTATGATTCTATGATTCTATGAAACCGGACGGTCTGCATCTGGACAGGACTGGAACCGATGTCCTTGGGGGGGAGGGGGGGGGCGGGGGGGGGGGGGGAGGGGAGAGAGAGAGAAGGGGGTGAGTGTTTCCTAAAGCTGGGGGGGGGGGGGAGAAAATGGGGGGAGTGTTTCCTAGAGCTGTTGGGGCGGGTAATGTGGCATGGGGATGGGAACCGATGCAGTAAGTCGGAAGGTAGTAAAACAGGGACAGAATCAAAAGGCAATAAGGGGAAAAGCGTAAGGCGGAGAAGCCAAAGTCAAAAATCAAAAAGAGGGACAGTACAAGGTACAGTGACAAAGGGGAGCTCAGTGAATAGGCCACGTAATACTCAAAGGAATAAAACGGGAAGTAAAAACATGAATGGTAAGTGACGCAGCAGGTTGTTACATGAAGATATGGGTTCAACGACAAGGAAAGTTAGGAGAAAAGCTCAGAGGAAATATAACTTAGGAGAGGCTACTGATCGAGGTGTAAAGATTCAAAACAGATGTATAAAAGCCAACATAAGTGTACTTTACCTGAATGTTCGTAGTATTTGGAATAAGGGAAATGAGTTGATGGCGCAAATCATCGTGAATGACTATGATTTAGTGGACATTACTCATGGTCACGACTGGGTGTTAAATATCCGAGGGTATCAAACTATTCGGAAGGACACAGCGGATGGTAAGGGAGGTGGTGGAGCTCTGTTATTTAAGGATGACATCCGGGCAATAATAAAGGATGACATCGGTCCTATGGAGGATAAGGTTGAATCCATTTGGGTGGAATTCAGGAATAGTAAGGCGAAAAAGTCATTGATAGGAGCAGTCTATTGGCCACCGAATAGTAACATTATGGTGGGGCAGGCAATAAACAAAGAAATAATTGATGCATGTGGAAATGGTACAGCAGTTATCATGGGGGATTTTAATCTACATGTCGATTGGGTTAACCAAGTCGGTCAAGGCAGCATTCAGGAGGAGTTTATAGAATGCATCCGCGATAGTTTCCGAGAACAGTGTGTAATGGATCCTACGAAGGAACAAGCGGTCCTAGATCTGGCCCTGTGTAATGAGACAGGATTGATTAATGATCTCAGGGTTAGGAATCCTCTCGGAAGGAGCGATCACAATATGGTGGAATTTTAAATACAGATGCAGGGTGAGAAGGTAAAATCAAACACTAGTGTTTTGTGCTTAAACAAAGGAGATGAGAGAAAAACTAGCTAAGATAGACTGGGAGCAAAGTCTTTATGGTGAAACAGTTGAGGAACCGTGGAGAAACTTCCATGCGATGCTTCACAGTGCTCAGCAAAGGTTTATACCAACAAAAATGAAGGACGATAGAAGAGGGGAAATCGACCGTGGATATCGAAGGAAATAAGAGAGAGTATCAAGTTGAAGGAAAACGCATACAACGTGGCAAAGATTAGTGGAAGATTAGAGGACTGGGAAATCTTTAGGGGGCAACAGAAAGCTACTAATAAAGCAATAAAGAAGAGTAAGAGTAAACTTGCTCAGAATATAAAATCACATAGGGGAGGTTTCTAAAAATAGTTAAAACAAAAAATAGTGGTTAAGGTAAATATTGGTCCTTTAGAGGATGAGAAGGGAGAGTTAATAATGGGAGATGAGGAATACGGCTGAGGAACTGAACAGGTTTTTTGGGTCGGTCTTCACAGTGGAAGACCCAAATACATGCCAGTGACTGATAGAATTGAGGCTATAACAGGACAGCACCTTACGACGATTGTTATCACTGAGGAGTTGGTGATGGGCAAGCTCATGGGGCTAAAGTTAGACAAGTTATTGGCCCTGATGGAATGCATCCCAGAGTGCTAATAGAGATTGCTAAGGAAATTGCAGATGCACTAGTCATAATTTACCAACATTCACTAGACTCTGGGGTGGTCCCGGCGGATTGCAAACGTGACACCACTGATTAAAAAATGAGGTAGGCAGAAAGCGGATCATTATAGGCCAGTGAGCTTAACTTCGGTAGTACTGAAGATGCTGGAACCTATCATCAAGGAAGAAATAGCGAGGCATCTGGATGGAAATTTTCCTATTGGGCAGGCGCAGCATGGATTCAGAAAGGGCAGGTCGTGCCAACTAATTTAGTAGAATTTCTTGAGGACATTGCCAGTGCGGTAGATAATGGGGAGCCAATGGACGTGGTATATCTGGATTTCCGGAAAGCCTTTGACAAAAGTGCCACACAAAATGTTGCTGCGTGAGATAAAGATGCATGGCATTGAGGGTAAAGTAGTAGCATGGATAGAGGATTGGTTAATTAATGGAAAGCAAAGAGTGGGGATTAATGGGTGTCTCTCTGGTTGACAATCAGTAGCTAGTGGTGTCCCTGAGGGATCAGTGTTGGGCCCACAATTGTTCACAATTTACATAGATAATTTGGATTTGCGGACCAAGGGCAATGTGTCCAAGTTTGCAGACGACACTAAGATGAGTGGTGAAGCAAAAAATGCAGAGGATACTGGAAGTCTGCAGAGGGATTTGGATAGGTTAAGGGGATGGGCTAGGGTTTGGCAGATGGAATACAATGTTGACAAATGTGAGGTTATCCTTTTTGGTAGGAATAACAGCAAAATAGATTATTATTTGAATGATAAAATATTAAAACATGCAGCTGTGCAGAGAGACCTGGGTGTGCTAGTGCATGAACCGCAAAACGTTGATTTACAGGTGCAACAGGTGATTAAGAAGGCAATTGGAATTTTGTCCTCCATTGCCAGAGTGATGGAGTTTAAGACTAGGGAGTTTATGCTGCAATTGAGGCCACACCTGGAGTATTGTGTTCAGTTTTGGTCTCCTTACCTGAGAAAGGACTTACTGGCGCTAGAGGGTGTGCCGAGGAGATTTACTAGGATTCACGAGGAGTTAGTAGACTGGGACTGTACTCGTTGGAATTTAGAAGGATGAGTGTGGGGGGAGGGGGGGGGGATCTTATCGAAACATACAAAATTATGAAGGGAATAGATAGGTAGATGCGGGCAGGTTGTTTCGAAGTTGGCGGGTGAAAGCAGATCTAGCGGGCATAGCCTCAAAATAAGGGGAAATAGATTTAGGACTGAGTTTAGGAGGAACTTCTTCACCCAAAGGGTTGTGAACCTATGGAATTCCTTGCCCAGTGAAGCAGTTGAGGCTCCTTCATTAAATGTTTTTAAGATAATGACAGTTAGACTTTTGAAAAATAAAGGGATTGTGTTATGGTGTTCGAGCCGGAAAGTGGAGTGGAGTCCACAAAAAATCGAGGGGCCACATGGCCTACTCCTGCTCCTAGTTCTTATGTTCTTATGTGTCAGGATGCTCACTCACTCACACATACTGACCCTCTCACTGTGGGTGTGAGTGAGTGAGCATCGTGATACTAGGGTAGTGAGTCTGGTACACACACACTCTGACCCTCTCACTGTGTGTGTGAGTGAGTGTGCATCCTGAAACTAGGGAATGAGTCTGGTACTCACACTCTGATCCCCTGACTGTGGGTGTAATTGAATGAGTTTTCTGACACTAGGGGATTGTGTCTGGTTCACGCACACTGACCCTTTCACTGTGTGTGTCAGTGAGTGAGTGAGCATCCTGACAATAGGGGAGTGAGTCTGGTACCCTCACTCCGACCATCTCACTGTGCGTGTGTGAGTCACTGTGCATCCTGACACTAGGCAATGAGTCTGATACACACATTATGATCCATGACTATGGGTGTACGTGAGTGAGCATTCTGAAACTAGGGGAGTGTGTCTGGTACAACAGTCTCACTGTTGGTGTAAGTGAGCGAGTGAGGATTCTGACACTAGGGCAGTCAGTCTGGTACACACACTGACCCTCTCATTGTGGATGAGAGTGAGTGACCATCCTGACACGAGAAGAATGAGTCTGGTACACCCACTCTGAACCTCTTACTGCGGGTGTGAGTGATGTGTAAGTCAGCATTCTGTCACTAGAGGTGTGATACTTGGAAAACACTCTGACCCTCTCACTGTTCGTGAGTGATAGAGCATCCTGGCACTAGCGGTGTGATACAGGTACGCACACTCTGACCATCTCACTGTGGGAGAGGTTGAGTGAGTTAGCATTCTGACACTAGAGTTATGATACTGGTAGACACTCCTCTCTTAACGTTTTCCTGTGTTTTTGGATGAGCGTTCTGTTACTGGGAGAGTGAGCTAGGCATACTCAAACTGACCCTCTCTCTGTGGGTGAGGATGAGTGAGCATTCTGCTACTAGCGGAGTGAGCCTGATACACACACTCCGAGCCCTCCCTGTGGGTAACGGTGAGCGATTGATCATCTTCACACCAGCGACTGAGCCGGCTACACGCAATCCGACGCCCAACTATGTGTGAGGGTGAGTGAGTGATCATCCAGACACTAGGGGAGTGTGTATGAACACACATTCTAACCCTCTGTGTGTGAGGGTAAGTGAGTGATCATCCAAAGATTATGGGAGTTAGCTTGGTACACATATTCTGACCCTCTCACTGTGCGTGAGGGCGTGTGAGTAAGAATCCTGACACTACGTGAGTGAGTCTGATGCACATGTTCTAACCCTCTGAGTGTGAGGGTGAGTGAGTGTGCATCCTGACACCAGGTTGGTGAGCTTGGTACACACATTCTTACCCTCTGTGTGTGAATATGAGAGAGCGTGCATCCTGATATTCGGGTTATGAGCATGGTACACAAGTTCTAACCATCTGTGTGTAAGGGTGATTGAGCGTGCATCCTGACACTACGGAAGTTAGCCTGCTGCACACGGCATATCCCTCTGTGTATGAGGGTGAGTGAGTGATCATCCAGACATAGAACATAGAACACTAGGGTCGTAACTATGGTACTCATGTTCTCACCCTCTGTGTCTGAGGTGAGTGAGTGATCTTCCAGACACTAGGGGAGTGAGTCTGGTAACACATTCTGACAGTCTCACTGTGGGTCAGGATTTGTAAGGAGTGGGTTAACTCTGTCCCTCTCACTACGGTGATGATGTGGAACGAATGGGATAATTTTGTCCCTCTCACTGTGGGTGCAGTTGAGTGAGTGATCATTGAGACACCAGGGGATTGTGCCTGGTACCAGTATGACACCCCTCGTGTTCTAACCCTCTGTGTGTGAGGGTCAGTGAGTGATCATCCTGACACTAGGGTAGTTAATCTGCAACACACGCTCTAACCCTCTGTGTGTGAGGGAGAGTTAGCGACCATCCAAAAACGAGAGGAGTGAGTCTGGAACACACGTTGCTACCCTCAGTGTGTGAGGGCCAGTGAGCGATCATCCAGAAAATAGGGGAGAGAGTCTGCAACACACGTTCCAACTCACTGTGTGTGAGGGTGAGTGAGTGATCATCCACAAACTAGGGGAGTGAGACTCGTATTCAAATGCTGACACTCTCACGGTGGGTGACGTGTAACGAATTGGTTAATCTACCCACTCACTGGGAATGATGATGTAAAAGGAATGGGCTTGAACTGAGTGCTGAATTTGGGTGCCTTTGAGTGCTCGAGTGAGAGTTTGGTGACTGAGGGATATTAAGGGTTCATTTTTATTTAAAGTCTATTCTTTCTTTTATTTAGTTAATTAACTTAAAAGTTGCCATTTGGTTTCGGAGAAGGTGAATTTTCCATCAGATATAAACAACGGTTCTACTTGTAGCTACTTGCAGCTGGAGCTTGTTCATTAGTTAATTGGATTGGCCCAGTTTTCAGAGGCTCGAGTCAAAATATTAAGGTGAGTCAGCTACAGTGCAGACTTTGTTTGCACTGGGTGCTAAATTTGGGTGCTTTTGAGTGGTATAGTGAGAATTTGGTGTCTGAGGGAGTTAGGTGAGGAGGGAGCAAGGCGCTCCGTTGATTTTATTTCCTCAAAGAGCGGGAAGGGAGCCTGGAGTTTACAGAGAGTGCAGCTGACTGGGAGCAGAGTCGGATGGCGGAGTTCCAGTTGGTTCACAGGGCAGCTACATTCTGTAAGGTAAGAGCGGATGGAGGCTAGGGAAGTTGCATGCTACTCCTGGAGGAGGTGGGTTGTGAGGGGTATCACCGGTGGTGTACCTGTGGAAGTGCACCTAACTCCAGATGCTCAGAGACCATGTTCGGGAACTGGAGCTGGACGAACTTCGGATCATCCGGGAGGCAGAGGGGGTAATAGAGAAGAGTTACAGGGAGGTAGCCAAATCCAAGGTACTGGACAAGAGTAGCTGGATTTCAGTCAGGGAAGGAAAACGATCGGACAGACAGTGCAGGGATCCCTCGTGGCCGTTCCCCTTGAAAACAAGTTTACCGTTTTGGATGCTGTTGGGGGGGGGGGGGGGGGCGGGGGGATGACCGACTGGGGGGGGGGGGGGGAGGACATCGCGGTCATGTCTCTGGCACTGGCTCTGTGGCTCAGGAAGGAAGGGGAGAGAATAGAAAAGCAATAGTGACAAGAGACTCAATGGTTAGGGGAATGCATATGAGATTCTGATGTCGCGATCGAGACTCCCGGAACGTATGTTGCTTCCCGGGTGCAAGGGCCAGGGATGTCTCGGATCGAGTCTACAGGATTCTCAAGAGGGACGGTGAGCAACGAGAAGTCGTGTTACATAGACGCACCAACGACATAGCTAAGAAAAAGGACGAGGATCTAAAAAGTGGGGGAGTTAGGTTGGAAGCTAAAGAGTAGGTCACGCAGAGCAGTGATCTCAGGGTTGCTACCGGTGCCACGTGCAAGTGAGGCAAAGAACAGAGAGCGAGTGTAGCTGAACACGTGGCTACAGTGCTGATGCAGGAGGGAAGGCTTCAGATATGTGGATCATTCGGATATTTTCTGGGGAAGGTGGTCCTGTACATGAAGGACGGATTGCACCTAAACGGGAGAAGCACCAAAATCATAGATTATCATAGAATTTACAGTGCAGAAGGAGGCCATTCGGCCCATCAAGTCTGCACCGGCTCTTGGAAAGAGCACCTTACCAAAGGTCAACACCTCCACCCTATCCCCATAACCCAGTAACCCCACCCAACACTAAGGGCAATTTTGGATACTAAGGGCAATTTAGCAAGGTCAATCCACCTAACCTGCACATCTTTGGACTGTGGGAGGAAACCGGAGCACCCGGAGGAAACCCACGCACACACGGGGAGGATGTGCAGACTCCGCACAGTCAGTGACCCAAGCTGGAATCGAACCTGGGACCCTGGTGCTGTGAAGCAATTGTGCTATCCACAATGCTACCGTGCTGCCCTGGGAGGTTTGCTAATGTGGACCACGACTTGGGGATGCTCCCCCTCCCCCTTAAGAAGTGCAGGAAGTACTTCCTATTTCAGGAAGTACCTGCACTTCCACAGGTACACCAGCGGTGATACCCCTCACCACCCACCTCCTCCAGGAGTAGCAGGCAACTTCCCTAGCCTCCATCCGCTCTTACCTTACAGAATGCAGCTGCCCTGTGAACAAACTGGAACTCCGCCCTCCGACTCTGCTCTCAGTCAGCTGCACTCTGTAAACTCCAGGCTCCCTTCTCGTTCTTTGAAGAAATAAAATAAAACCTCCCGGGTGGGAGGTTTGCTAGAGATCTTCGGGAAGGTTTAAACTAGATTGGCAGTGGGATGGGAGCCAGAGCTATGGATCAGAGGACAGGATAGCTGTTCATTAGGCAGAAATAGTATGCAGCGAGTCTGTGAGGAAGTTTAACTCGTGGCTTCAGGGATGGTGCAGGCGGGAGGGTTTCAGATTTCTGGATAATTGGGGCTCATTCAAGTGTCGGTAGGACCTCTACAAACGGGATGGTCTACACCTGGACCAGAGGGGTACCAATATCCTGGGGGGGGGGGGGGGGGGGAATTTGCAAATGCTCTTCGGGAGGGTTTAAACTAGTTCAGCAGGGGCTTGGGAACCTGATTTGTAGCAACAGTATACAGGAGGTTGAGAGTAATGAGGTCATGAGTAAGGTTTTAAAGTTGCGGGAGTGTACCGGCAGGCAGGAAGGTGGTTTAAAGTGTGTCTTCTTCAATGCCAGGAGCATCCTGAATAAGGTGGGTGAACTTGCGGCATGGGTTGGTACCTGGGACTTCGATGTTGTGGCCATTTCGGAGACATGGATAGAGCAGGGAAACGAATTGTTGTTGCAGGTGCCGGGGTTTAGATATTTCAGCAAGCTCAGGGAAGGTGGTAAAAGAGGGGGAGGGGTGGCATTGTTAGTCAAGAACAGTATTTAGGTGGCAGAAAGGACGTTTGATGAGGACTCGTCTACTGAGGTAATATGGGCTGAAGTTGGAAACAGGAAAGGAGAGGTCACCCTGTTAGGGGTTTTCTATAGGCCTCCGAAAAGGTCCAGAGATGTAGAGGAAAGGATTGCAAAGATGATTACACTACACGTGTAGTGTCTCCCACCCGCCCTCCTCCTCTAACCTAATAATAAGACCCATTGGTGTGAGGAAAGTGCCATATTATATTACTATTTTTAAAAAATGTATTTATTAACCAGAACTTGGTTGGAAGTTAGAGGGATGGCAGGGAAGGGAGTGCAATGTTCCTCCTGCAGGATGTTTGAGGTGAGGGATGCCGTTAGTGTCCCTGCTGATTTTACCTGCAGGAAGTGCAGCCATCTCCAGCTCCTCCAAGACCGAGTTAGGGAACTGAAGCAGGAGTTGGATGAACTTCGGATCATTCGGGAGGCAAAGGGGGTCATAGACAGCAGCTTCAGGGAATTAGTTACACCAAAGATTGGAGATAGATGGGTAACTGTAAGAGGGACTGAGAAGAAGCAGTCAGTGCAGGGATCCCCTGCGGTCGTTCCCCTGAGTAACACGTATACCGCTTTGGATACTTGTGGGGGGGGGGGGTCCTACCAGGGGTAAGCCATGGGGTACGGGCCTCTGGCACGGAGTCTGTCCCTGTTGCTCAGAAGGGAAGGGAGAGAGGAGCAGAGCATTAGTAATTGGGGACCCGATAGTCAGGGGCACAGATAGGAGATTTTGTGGGAGCGAGAGAGACTCACGTTTGGTATGTTGCCTCCCAGGTGCAAGGGTACGTGATGTCTCGGATCGTGTTTTCCGGGTCCTTTAGGGGAGGGGGGGGCATCCCCAAGTCGTGGTCCACATTGGCACTAATGACATAGGTAGGAAAGGGGACAAGGATGTCAGGCAGGCTGTCAGGGAGCTAGGATGGAAGCTCAGAAGGAGAACAAACAGAGTTGTTATCTCTCGGTTGTTGCCAGTGCCACGTGATAATGAGATGAGGAATAGGGAGAGAGAGCAATTAAACACGTGGCTACAGGGATAGTGCAGGCGTGAGGGATTCAGATTTCTGGGTAATTGGGGCTCTTTCTGGGGAAGGTGGGACCTCTACAGACAGGATGGTCTACATCTGAACCTGACGGGCACAAATATCCTGGGGGCGGGGGGGGGGGGCGAGATTTATTAGTGCTCTTGGTAGGGGGAGGTTTAGACTACTGCAGCAGGGGGCATGGGAACCTGGATTGTAGTTTTAGGGTATGGGCGATTGAGAGTATAGAGGTCAGGAGCACAGATTTCACTTCGCAGGAGGGGGCCAGTGTTCAGGTAGGTGGTTTGAAGTGTGTCTACTTCAATGCCAGGAGTATACGAAATAAGGTAGGAGAACTGGCAGCATGGGTTGGTACCTGGGACTTCGATGTTGTGGCCATTTCGAAGACATGGATAGAGCAGGGACTGGAATGGATGTTGCAGGTCCCGGGGTTTAGGTGTTTTAGTAAGCTCCGAGAAGGAGGCAAAAGAGGGGGAGGTGTGGCGCTGCTAGTCAAGAGCAGTATTACGGTGGCGGAGAGGATGCTAGGTGGGGACTCTTCTTACGAGGTAGTATGGGCTGAGGTTATAAACAGGAAAGGAGAGGTCACCCTGTTGGGAGTTTTCTATAGGCCTCCTAATAGTTCTAGGCATGTAGAGGAAAGGATGGCGAAGATGATTCTGGATAAGGGCGAAAGTAAGAAGGTAGTTATTATGGGAGACTTTAACTTTCCAAATATTGACTGGAAAATATATAGTTCGAGTACATTAGATGGGTCGTTTTTTGTACAATGTGTGCAGGAGGGTTTCCTGACACAATATGTTGACAGGCCACCAAGAGGCGAGGCCACATTGGATTTGGTTTTGGGTAATGAACCAGGCCAGGTGTTAGATTTGGAGGTAGGTGAGCACTTTGGGGACAGTGACCACAATTCGGTGACGTTTACGTTAGTGATGGAAAGGGATAAGTATACCCCACAACGCAAGAGTTATAGCTGGGGGAAGGGCAATTATGATGCCATTAGACATGACTTGGGATGGGTAGGTTGGAGAAGTAGGCTGCAAGTGTTGTGCACACAGGATATGTGGAGCTTGTTCAAGGAACAGCTACTGCGTGTTCTGGATAAGTACGTACCGGTCAGGCAGGGAGGAAGGCGTCGAGCGAGGGAACTGTGGTTTACCAAAGAAGTGGAATCTCTTGTTAAGAGGAAGAAGGAGGCCTATGTGAAGATGAGGTGTGAAGTTTCAGTTGGGGCGCTTGATAGTTACAAGGTAGCGAGGAATGATCTAAAGAGAGAGCTAAGACGAGCAAGGAGGGGACATGAGAAGTATTTGGCAGGAAGGATCAAGGAAAACCCAAAAGCTTTCCATAGGTATGTCAGGAATAAAATAATGACTCGGGTAAGAGTAGGGCCAGTCAAGGACAGGGATGGGAATTTGGGTGTGGTGTCTGAAGAGATAGGGGAGATACTAAATGAATATACGGGCTTGAGGTTCGTTTAGTATCTCGCCTATCTCTTCAGACGCCACACACAACTTCCCATCCCTGTCCTTGACTGGTCCTACTCTTACCCTAGTCATTCGCTTATTCCTGACATACCTATAGAAAGCTTTTGTGTTTTCCTTGATCCTACCTGCCAAATACTTCTCATGTCCCCTCCTTGCTCGTCTTAGCTCTCTCTTTAGATACTTGCTCGCTACCTTGTAACTATCCATCGCCCCAACTCAAACTTCACACCTCATCTTCACATAGGCCTCCTTCTTCCTCTTAACAAGAGATTCCACTTCTTTGGTAAACCACGGTTCCCTCGCTCTACGCCTTCCTCTCTGCGTGACCGGTACGTACTTATCAAGAACGCGCAGTAGTTGTTCCTTGAACAAGCTCCACTTATCCAGTGTGCCCAACACTTGCAGCCTACTTCTCCAACCTATCCCCCACACCCACCCCCCCAAGTCACGTCTAATGGCATCATAATTGCCCTTCCCCCAGCTATACCTCTTGCCCTGCGGTGTATACTTATCCCTTTCCATCACTAACGTAAACGTCACCGAATTGTGGTCACTGTCCCCAAAGTGCTCTCCAAATCTAACAGCTGGCCTGGTTCATTACCCAAAACCAAATCCAACGTGGCCTCGCCTCTTGTTGGCCTGTCAACATATTGTGTCAGGAAACCCTCCTGCACACATTGTACAAAAAACGACCCATCTAATGTACTCGAACTTTATCTTTTCCAGTCAATATTTGGAAAGTTAAAGTCTCCCATAATAACTACCCTGTTACTTTCCCTCTTATCCAGGATCATCCTCGACATCCTTTCCTCTACATCCCTCGAGTAATGGGTTAAGTCTGTGCCTCTCATTGCGGGTTAGTGTGTGTCAGGAATGGGCTAACTGTCATGTGAGATATCCTTTAAGTCTTAAGTCTTCTGGATGTTAAAAGGACAACTTACGGATTCCATTCGTGCTGTACCACAAGAATTGAAGTGCATAAGTTGGGAACATAGGCTGGCAGGGAAGGACACAAATGAAATGTGGAACTTGTTCAAGGAACAGGTGCTACGTGTCCTTGATATGTATGTCCCTGTCAGGCAGGGAAGAGATGGTCGAGTGAGGGAACCATGGTTGACAAGAGAGGTTGAATGTCTTGTTAAGAGGAAAAAGGTGACTTATGTAAGGCTGAGGAAACAAGGTTCAGACAGGGCATTGGAGGGATACAAGATAGCCAGGAGGGAACTGAAGAAAGGGATTAGGAGAGCTAAGAGAGGGCATGAACAATCTTTGGCGGGTAGGATCAAGGAAAACCCCAAGGCCTTTTACACATATGTGAGAAATATGAGAATGACTAGAGCGAGGGTAGGTCCGATCAAGGACAGTAGCGGGAGATTGTGTATTGAGTCTGAAGAGATAGGAGAGGTCTTGAACGAGTACTTTTCTTCTGTATTTACAAATGAGAGGGGCGATATTGTTGGAGAGGACAGTGTGAAACAGATTGGTAAGCTCGAGGAAATACTTGTTAGGAAGGAAGATGTGTTGGGCATTTTGAAAAACTTGAGGATAGACAAGTCCCCCGGGCCTCACGGGATATATCCAAGGATTCTATGGGAAGCAAGAGATGAAATTGCAGAGCCGTTGGCAATGATCTTTTCGTCCTCACTGTCAACAGGGGTGGTACCAGGGGATTGGAGAGTGGCGAATGTCGTGCCCCTGTTCAAAAAAGGGACTAGGGATAACCCTGGGAATTACAGGCCAGTTAGTCTTACTTCGGTGGTAGGCAAAGTAATGGAAAGGGTACTGAAGGATAGGATTTCTGAGCATCTGGAAAGACACTGCTTGATTAGGGATAGTCAGCACGGATTTGTGAGGGGTAGGTCTTGCCTTACAAATCTTATTGAATTCTTTGAGGAGGTGACCAAGCATGTGGATGAAGGTAAAGCAGTGGATGTAGTGTACATGGATTTTAGTAAGGCATTTGATAAAGTTCCCCATGGTAGGCTTATGCAGAAAGTAAGGAGGCATGGGATAGTGGGAAATTTGGCCAGTTGGATAACGAACTGGCTAACCGATAGAAGTCAGAGAGTGGTGGTGGATGGCAAATATTCAGCCTGGATCCCAGTTACCAGTGGCGTACCGCAGGGATCAGTTCTGGGTCCTCTGCTGTTTGTGATTTTCATTAATGACTTGGATGAGGGAGTTGAAGGGTGGGTCAGTAAATTTGCAGATGATACGAAGATTGGTGGAGTTGTGGATAGTAAGGAGGGCTGTTGTCGGCTGCAAAGAGACATAGATAGGATGCAGAGCTGGGCTGAGAAGTGGCAGATGGAGTTTAACCCTGAAAAGTGTGAGGTTGTCCATTTTGGAAGGACAAATATGAATGCGGAATACAGGGTTAACGGTAGAGTTCTTGGCAATGTGGAGGAGCAGAGAGATCTTGGGGTCTATGTTCATACATCTTTGAAAGTTGGCACTCAAGTGGATAGAGCTGTGAAGAAGGCCTATGGTGTGCTCGCGTTCATTAACAGAGGGATTGAATTTAAGAGCCGTGAGGTGATGATGCAGCTGTACAAAACTTTGGTAAGGCCACATTTGGAGTACTGTGTACAGTTCTGGTCGCCTCATTTTAGGAAGGATGTGGAAGCTTTGGAAAAGGTGCAAAGAAGATTTACCAGGATGTTGCCTGGAATGGAGAGTAGGTCTTACGAGGAAAGGTTGAGGGTGCTAGGCCTTTTCTCATTAGAACGGAGAAGGATGAGGGGCGACTTGATAGAGGTTTATAAGATGATCAGGGGAATAGATAGAGTAGACAGTCAGAGACTTTTTCCCCGGGTGGAACAAACCATTACAAGGGGACATAAATTTAAGGTGAAAGGTGGAAGATATAGGAGGGATATCAGAGGTAGGTTCTTTACCCAGAGAGTAGTGGGGGCATGGAATGCACTGCCTGTGGAAGTAGTTGAGTAAGAAACATTAGGGACCTTCAAGCAGCTATTGGATATGTACATGGATTACGGTTAAATGATATAGTGTAGATTTATTTGTTCTCAAGGGCAGCACGGTAGCATTGTGGATAGCACAATTGCTTCACAGCTCCAGGGTCCCAGGTTCGATTCCGGCTTGGGTCACTGACTGTGCGGAGTCTGCACGTCCTCCCCGTGTCTGCGTGGGTTTCCTCCGGGTGCTCCGGTTTCCTCCCACAATCCAAAGATGTGCAGGTTAGGTGAATTGGCCAATGATAAATTGCCCTTAATGTCCAAATTGCCCTTGGTGTTGGGTGAAGGTGTTGAGTTTGGGTAGGGTGCTCTTTCCAAGAGCCGGTGCAGACTCAAAGGGCCGAATGGCCTCCTTCTGCACTGTAAATTCAATGATAATCTATGATTAATCTAGGACAAAGGTTCGGCACAACATCGTGGGCCGAAGGGCCTGTTCTGTGCTGTATTTTCTATGTTCTCTATGTTCTATGTAGAGTGGGTCGTGTGCTACCCATACCACAATCTGTTGAAAGTTGTGGGTCAGGTGAACTCCGTGATACACTTTGGAGTTCTCTGAAGCCTGACCCATGACAAACTGGGGGCTCGAGGGGGATAAAAGTATATCTATTGCATTGGCTTAGTGAAATTAATTAATCAGTGAGGGGTGAGCATATTCTGGATGCTTTTCAGGTGTGGTATTCTAGTTTAGGTAGGGAGTATGTTGTGGACAATGGCTCTTTCAGAGTCTCTGAGGTTTTTGGGGGTGGAGACGGTCACTCGCAGTACCTGACGAAGAGAAACTAAAAGCAGACTGTTAGATTTGACAAACACTTTGCAGTTAACATTACCTGACAAAATGCGAAAAGATGAGGTAATTTTGGCGGTGGCTAATCATTTTAAGTTGCCTGAGATAAAGTTTGACTCATTAAAATGGCAAACATTGAGTTACAAATTAAACAAATGGAACATGAGAAGGAATTCAAGCAGCTTGAATACGAGAAAGTGAAAAAAGAAAGAGAGAGAGAAAGAGTCAGAGAGGAAAAAGAAAGAGAGAGAAAGAGATAGAGAGGAAAAAGAAAAGGAGAGAGAAGAAAGGAGAAAATAAAGAATAACCCCAGTAGAACAAAAAGAAAGAGAAAGGGATATGCAGATCAGAGAAAAAGTTACAGAGAGAGAGTTTGAACTTCAGAAAATGGCCATGAAACATGACAGTCAGTTAAAATTGGCAGACAGAAAGGAAAACGTGCGCTAGTGATGTGGACAGTGAGAAAGAGCGTCATAGTCGAAGGATTGATGGAAATCTATTTAAGTATGTCGAAGAATTGCCAAGGTTTGACGAGAAGGAGTTAGATGCCTTTTTAATTTCATTTGAGAAGCAAATGAAATGGCCACAGGACATGTGGGTATTACTGATTCAGACAATGTTGGTAGGTTGAGCAAGTTAAGAGTTTGCATCACTACCGGAGAGGTATCTGGGACGTATGCAGAGGTGAAAAAAACCATCTTAGTTGCATATGAACTACTCCCTGAAGCCTACAGACAAAGTTTTAGAAGTTTAAGGAAAGAATTTGGTCAAACATACATGGAGTTTGAAAGGCTCAAACAGAGTAATTTTGTTAGGTGTATCACGTCTTTCAAAATTGACCAAACGTATGAAGCTCTCAGAGAAATTATACTTTTGGAGGAGTTTAAAAATGCAATTCCTGATGTAGTGAGAACCTATGTGGAAGAAAAGAGGGTTAAAACTGCGAGATTAGCAGCAGAAATGGCAGATGATTATGAATTAGTCTATGAATCAAAGCTTGGTTTCTGACATCAGTATCAGCCTGCGAGGGATATAAACTGGGGACATGAGAAATACTCAAGTTGTAGAGGCAAAGGTGATCTGATCAGAGATAATAAGGAGAGTGTACCTCAGATTAAAAATAACTCCAGGAGAGTGAAAAGTAATGAAAAGTTTCAAATGTTTTCACTGTAATGAACTAGGCCATCGATGATAATGGCATAGTGTAGGTTAGATGGCTTTTGTTTCGGTGCAACATCGTGGGCCGAAGGGCCTGTACTGCGCTGTATCGTTCTATGTTCTATGTAAAGTCACAGTGTTGGTGGTTGAGGTAAAGCAGTGGGAAGGCTGATGTGGCAAAATAGGATATGACACTGGGGTTTGCTAAAGTGGTAAAGGAAAGCCGAAATGAAGCGAAGGAGGTGTAAAAGATTGTACAGACTGACCAAGAGGTGATTGGTAAGAAGGTGCCATGTCTCTTTAAATACTTTACTTGTGTGGGTAAAGTTACTCATATGTATCAGGTGGAGCAGGTAGAGAATTCACAATTTTAAGAGATACGGGAGCTAGTCAAACTTTAATGGTAGGAGATGAGGAGTTATTTAGTTTGGGAAGTATGTTGCCAGAAAAGTTGGTAATATGTGTGGAGGAGAAGTGTTCAATTATATAAGTTAAGGTTGGAAAGTCCAGTGAAGAATGGTGAAGTGGTAGTAGTAGTAACAGAGAAACTATCTTGTCCAGGAATACAGTTTTTCTTGGGTAATGATATCGCTGGATCGCAGGTGGGACTGATGCCTACTGTGGTTGATAAGCCAGTGGAAAATCAGATAACTGAAGTGTTGAAAGGCGAATATCCTGAGATTTGTCCGGATTGTGTAGTAACAAGGTCGCAAAGTCACAGGTTACGACAAGAGGAGAAATCAAAGTGCAATTGTCAGAAATGATTTCTCATCAGATGGTTGAAAAAGAACAAGAACAGGTGGGGGATGAGGCGGGTGTTTTTCGTTCAGGAAAATTATAACAGAAAGATGTAGAAATAAAACGGAATTATCAGAAAGCAAACACGGGAGAGGAATCTGAGTGTATATCAGAGTGTTAATACCGTAAAATGATATCTTGATGAGAAAATGGAGACCTTCACGTTTGCAGGCGGATGAAAAGTGGGCAGATGTTAATCAAGTAGTATTGCCGGTATGTTGTAGAAAGGAGGTTTTGCGAGTTGCACATGAGATTCCAGTGGGAGGTCATTTAGGAATACGGAAAACTCAAGCTAAAATAAAGAAACGTTTTATTGGCCTGGACTACATAAAGATGTCGTTAAATTTTGTCCATCATGTCACACATGTCAAGTGATAGGGAAACCTCGAGCAGTGGTAAAAACCAGCCCCCTTAATTGCCCATTCTAGCATTTGAGGAACCTTTTACACGGGTCCTAATTGATTGCGTAGGACCGCTTCAGAAAACGAAAAGTGGGAATCAATATTGTAGCCATGTAAAATGGCTGCGTTCCGATTAATCTGGCCAAAACCCAGTTTAAAATGGCTAACCCGAAAGACTGCTGGGAAAAGCAGCCAAGAAGACACAAGCAGGCAGCTGCAGACAGGTTTGCATATTCAGCTCTGGGAACGTAGCCCAGATCGATACTCAGGGCTATCAACAGCCCATCAACCCAGGTATCCGCAGTTCCATTCAGGACTGTTTACACCTAATCTACTCAGCCATCCACAGTTAAATCGGCTATCCCCGGGAACAATTGCAACATATTAGCAATTGAATACCGGGCCAGACCTGTAGGCGCCTGCAGTGGCCGAAACAAAGACAGGTGAGCGACCACTCCCCGATCGAGGAATTGCCTCACCATTGGACACATCGACCCCAGAGACTGGGGACAGAATCCAATCACTTGGGACTCAGGGTCAAGGGCCGCCCCGGGAGGCGGGAAGCCCCTGGGCCCTATAAAAGTAAAGGTCCAAGTTCAGATTTCTCTCTCTCATCTTCGCCTGCTCGAGACCTTCGCAAGACCAGCCACCGTGTATCGTAAGTTTGAATCCAACAATCGCTAACCGGTAGCGACAACTAGCCACCGACCTGTAGCAGCCTTTTGAATCCCGCGGGCCAGATTTGATTGGACAAGCCATTCGTTTCCCTGACCTGGTGGGCTCTTCCTAAGTTAAGTATTGGCCAGTAGTGATAGGTTTGTTATATAGAAAATAGTATTAGGGTATTAATATTGCTTGTTGTATATAATAAATGACCGTTGTTTTAATACTTACTAAGCGGTGTGCTGTGTTATTAATCATAACCTGAACTTGAACCACGTGGCGGTATCATAAAGATATCTGGCGACTCATGGGCAAAGGTGACCTAAACAGAGCAAATAGACTAAAGCTAGAAAGAGCAACAATATCTTTTGACGATAATGGATGTGTCTACTAGGTTTCCAGAGGCCATTCCAGTACGTAATATTAAGCTAAAACGATTGTGGAGGATATACAAAAATTATTTACTAAATATGGATTACCCACAGAAATACAATCGGTTCAAGGATCAAATTTTACCTCAAGGTTATTCAAAGAAATTATGGATAGCTTAGGAATAAAACAATTTAAATCAACTGTGTACCATCCTGAATCGCAGGGAGAGTTAGAAAGGTGGCATCAGACATGAAAGACAATGTTGAGGGCTTATTGTCACGATTATTCAGAGGAGTGGGATGAAGGAATTCCATTCGTACTGTTTGCAATTAGGGATACACCTAATGAGTCAATCAAATTGAGTCCCTTCGAACTAATTTGTGGTGATGAGGTAAGAGAACCACTTAAATTGATGAAGGAAAAGTCGGTGAGTGAGAAATTAGAAATTACATTATTGGATTACGTGTCAAATAGAGCAGGTGAATTGGCTAGACAGCATTTAAAATGTGTACAACATGACAACATGCAATGGAACGGGTAACGGTATAAAATCCAAAGTTCGTAGTTTTGACTGTGGAGATAAAGTTTCAGTATTGTTCCCAATGGTAGGTAAACCTTTAAAAGCAAGGTTTTGTGGACCTGATCAGATTGAACGGAAATTAAGTGAGGTGAATTATGTGGTAAAAACACCAGATAAAGGAAGACTCGCCGACTGTGTCAATGGAATATGCTTTGACAGGGAAGGATAGAAAAAGTAGTGAAAAAATAGGTTTTAATGATTCTAACTCAAAGTGACGAAACAAATCCAGATGAATGTGAATTTGACATGCCTCAAATTAAATTGGAAAACGAGGAAGGTCTTAAAAATTGGGTGAAATTGTTGAGTTACCTTCCAGAGGAACTGACCTGAAAGAGTTACTGATATCACGTAAGCAGGTTTGTAGAGATAAATTGGGAAGTTCTTAAATGTCTATACATGATGGAGATGTGTGAAATCCTGTTCCAATCAAACAAGATCTTAACCCTTTAAAATTGGCACAGGTTAACAAAGAGATTGAGAGTATGCTTAAAAATGGGATAATTGAAGCGGTTGCAGCCAATAGAGCACACCCATACTGACGGTACCAAAACCAGACGGTACCCAACGGTTGTGTGTGGACTATAGAAAGCTTATTGCAGTTACTAGAACGCTCTCTTATCCTATCCCACGTTTGGAGGATTGCATTGAGAAAGTGGGACAATCAGCTTTTATTGCCAAATTGGATTGACTTATAGGTTACTGGCATGTACATTTATCCGAAAGGGCGAAGGAGATTTCAGCTTTTGTGACTCCAGATGGTATATACCAATTCAAACTTATGCTATTTGGCATGAAAAAGGCACCAGCCACATTTCAACGGTTAATGAACAAGGTTGTTTCAGGATTATCCAATTGTGCGGTATACATCGACGATCTGCCAATTTTCAGCCAGACATGGACAGAACATTTGAAACATCTGATGGAGTTATTCGATCGACTTCAGGAGGCGGGTTTCGTGGTAAACCTAATCAAAAGTGAATTTGGAAAGTCACTTTCCTTGGCCACTTTCCCGTAACAACCTCCCCGAACAGGCGCCGGAATGTGGCGACAAGGGCTTTTCACAGTAACTTCATTGAAACCTACTTGTGACAATAAGTGATTTTCATTTCATTTCATTTCATTTTCATTCATTCATTTCATTTCATACAATCGGACAGGGTCGAATCGTCCCACGGGATGTGGAAACAAAAGTTATTGGGGAGTTTCTAATACCCTCGACACGACGAGAAATAAAGCGAGTTCTTGGTGTGAGTGGATGTTACCGGAAATTTGTGTCATGTTTTAGCAGTGTGGTCGCTCCACTGACGGAGTTGCTCAAGAAGCGTAACAAACTCCAGTGGCCAGCGGAGTGTCAACAGGAATTTGACGGCCTGAAGGCTGTGTTAACCACTGCTCCTATGTTAGCCATCCCAAATTACACACTACCATTCAAAGTGTCTGTTGATGCGAGTGGTCTGGGTGTAGGTGCGGTGCTTCTCCGAGACGACGACGAAGGGCTACAGCGGCCTATTGGTTATTTTTCAAAGAAATTGAATTCTCACCGGAAAAAAGTATTCCACGATTGAGAAGGAGACTTGGAGTTTGTTCCCGGCTTTGCAACATTTTCACATTTATGTGACCAGCAATCCGTTTGACACCATTATAAATACTGATCATAATCCGTTGACGTTTTTGGAGCGATTTCGGAATAACAATGCAAGGTTGTTTCGCTGGAGTTTATTGTTACAGCCATTTGATTTAAAAATAGTACATGTGGCAGGACGAGAAAACGTGATAGCCGATGCTTTGTCACGAATGTGACAAAGTGTGAGTGGTGAGGCCGTGGAATGCCCTACTGCAACAGTAGTGAACTCGCCAACATTGAGGGCATTTAAAAGTTTATTGGATAAGCATATGGATTTTAATGGCATAGTGTAGGTTAGATGGCTTTTGTTTCGGTGCAACATCGTGGGCCGAAGGGCCTGTACTGCGCTGTATCGTTCGATGTTCTATGAATGTAGTGAACGGAAGCAGTTTCGGTTGGAGGTAGAAGACCGAAAAAAAATGGACTATATTATTATACCTGTTTGCGTGTGTTGTTTTTTTTAAACGAAAAAGTAGATTTACTGTGTGCATTTATTAAAGGATAGTGAAAAGGTGAACAATGAAACCATCTTGAAGTTCGTGATTTTTTTTTCTCTTGGGGGGGGGGGGGGGGGGAGGTGTCATGTGACAGTACTTTTAGAAATGAGTGTTTTCCAAATGTACCTTTAAGAAATGGGTCTTTATCAGTGATGTCAGCGTGTGGGTGGAGCTGCTGCAGGGTGTGTTTGAGTTTCGTTTTCAGTGTTGGTGCTGAATCCAGACAGATTAGGTGTACTGCTGTTCTCTCTGCCATGCAAAGGCTATCTCTTGATCATTTGGTGAATTCAGAATTATGAATATTTTCAGTAGTGAACGTAAACCTGATATGGATCTGTCAAAAGGGTCATCTTAAATCTTCTGGATGTTAAAAGGACATCTTACGGATTACTTAGTGTTGCATTCTTTGGGGGTTGTATTTGACTTGATGGTTGCTACGATGTTCACTGTGTGTTTAAAAAAGGTTAACTTGAGCTCATAGAATAAACAATGATTTGCTTTAAAAATACTTTTCCATTTCTGCTGTACCACAACGTGTAGAGTGGACCATGTGCTCACCATACCACAATTGCGTTGTGGGTCAGGTGAACTCCATGATACATTTGGCGGTTCTCTAAATCCTGGTCTATAACATTAAAACTGACCCTCTCACTGTGCTTTAGGATGTGTAAGGGAATGGGTTAACTCTGTCCCTCTCACTGCTGGTGAGGGCGTGTAAGGAATGGGTTAACTCAGTTCCTCTCACTGCGTGGGGGGGGGGATGTGTAAGGAATAGGTTACCTTTGTTCCTCACTGCCGATGAGAGTGTGTAAGGAATGGGTTAACTCTGTCCCTCTCACTGCGGGTGAGGGTGTGTAAAGAACGGGTTAATTCTGTCCGTTTCACTGCGTCAGGGTGTTTAAGGCATGGGTTGGAGAATGGTATGAGTGGGTGGGTGAGGGGTGTGGGGTGCAGCGAGAGGATTAGAGGGTGGGGTGAGGGGGTGGGGCTGAGGGTGGGGTTGGGATGAGTGGGATGGGGGTGGGCACACACGTGTTGTGAGGGACCGCAGGGGTTGTCACTTGGTGGCGCACCTCCGACCTCCACATCGGCGATCACCCGCTTCTCCGGTCAGCCAACAATGTCGAGAGCCCTCTGCTCAGGCACGGTGATGGGACACAGTTCTGGTTGTCCAGTTCCGGCCTTCCAGCTCCCTGCGGTTACGCGGGGACTTCTCCTGCCGGGGGGGGGGGGGGGGGGCGGGGGATTGGGGGGATGGGAGTGGGAGGGGTGGGGTGGAGGGACACAAACGACAACAGTGTTAGATGGTCCGAACCATTCAGGCCATGGGTTTGCTCTCTGATGACATGTGCACAGGGCATCCGGCGATCGTGGCTGGCATGGGTGGTGCAGCCATGTGGATCAGGGTGTGTGTGTGGGGGGGGGGGGGGGGGTCACCGTGTGCTGGGTGTAGGGTGATTGTTGCCAGGTGCGCAGTGCTAGGTACTCACCCTGGCTGCGCTGAGGAGGTCGTGCAGCTTCTTTCTGCACTGGCCTGCTGTCCAGGTCACAGCACAGACGGCGCTGACGGCGTTGGTCATACATTGTTAATGATGCCGCTTGCTGTCCTGCATACGGGGTTGGGATACAATACTAGCCTCCATTCCTCCGCGGCGTGCAGGTGGGGGTCCAGCACGCAGTCCCCCAAACCCGGGGCTGCACTTTTGGCGGCCATCTTCCCTGTGACACTGTGTGTGTGTGTGTGTGGGAGGGGGGGGGGGGGGGTGGAGAGAATGTTTATGACCTGCCATGGCATCCTGTCAATGACGCAACCGGCGTATCGGTGGCCGTTCCCTCGGGCGTTTCACGTTCCATGCATACTAGCCCCTTGTGGGCCGTTGATGAGCTCCACCTAGCGGCCCGGTGACGCCGTCGTGAAACTCCATGGCTGACTCATCAGTTGCATGGGCGTGCTCCAGCACAACCAGTGACATCTTTTGGGCTTCGATAAGTGTGTGTGAGTAGAGTGTACGGCTGCAGCTTGTCAGCCTCACTGGTGTGAATCACGGACCCGGCCAATCCCTCACCGGTTGTTATTGGAATCGAGTGTGTTCCACCCTCGAGTGGCTCAGAAGGGAAGGAGGCTTAGCAGGTGAGCAATAGTTATTGGGGACTCGAGTTAGAGGGACAGATAGGCGGTTCTGTGGCAAGGAAAGATACTCAAGGATGGTATGTTGCCTCCCGGGTGCCAGGGTCTGTGACGTCTCGGACCGTGTTTTCAGAATCCTTAAGGGGGAGGGGGAACAGCCACAAGCCGTGGTACCAACGACATAGGTAAGAGAAGGGACGGGGATTTAAAACAGGAATTTAGGGAGCTAGAGTGGAAGCTGAGAGCCAGGACAAACGATCTTGTCACCTCTGGTTTATTGTCTTTGCCGCGTGCTAGCGAGTTGAGGAACAGGACGAGAGTGCAGATAAACACGTGGCTGCAGGGATGGTGCAGGAGGGAGGGTTTCGGTTACGTGGATAATTGGAGCACATTCTGGGGAAGGTGGGACCTGTACAGACAGGGTGGTTTGCACCTGAACCAGAGATACACCAATATCCTGGGAGGGAAATGTGCTACGGCTTTTCGGGCAGGGTTTAAACTAATTTGTCAGGGGGATGGGAAAACGAGCTGTAGTCCCGAAGTCAGTGTTGAGAGTAGTGCGGTACTGAGGGGGACATCAAGGTCGCAGGCGTCTACCGGTAGATAGGAAGGTGGGTTGAACTGTGTCTACTTCAATGCAAGGAGCATCCGGAATAAGGTAAATGAACTTCGAACGTGGATTGGTTCTTGGGACTATGATGTTGCGGGCATTACCGGGACATGGTTAGAACAGGGACAGGAATGGTTGTTGGACGTTCCGGGGTATAAATGTTTCAGTAAGAGCAGGGAAGGTGGTAAAAGAGGTGGACGAGTACCATTGATAATCAAGGATAGTTTAACGGCTGCAGAAAGGCATTTCGAGGGGGATGTACCTACTGAGGTAATATGGGTTGAAGTTAGAAATAGGAAAGGAGCGGTCATGTTGTTCGGAGTTTTCAAAAGGCCCCCAAATAGTAATAGAGATGTGGAGGAAGAAATTGCAAAACAGATTATGGATAGGTGTGGAGGTCACAGTGTAGTTGTCATGGGTGACTTTAACTTTCCAAATATTGATTGGAACCTCTATAAGTCGAACAGTTCTGATGGGGAAGTTTTTGTACAGTGTGTGCAGGAGTGTTTCCTGACACAATGTGTGGATTGGCCAAAAAGACGTGGGGGCCACATTGAATTTTGTACTGGGTAATGAACAGGGCCAAGTGTTAGATTTGTTTGTGGGAGAGCACTTTGGAGATAGTGACCATAATTCGGTGCCTTTCACAATTCCAATGGAGAGGGGCAGGGCCATACGGCAGGGCAAGGTTTGTAATTGGTGTGCGGTAATTATGATGCGTTTAGGCAAGAATTAGGGAGCACAAGATGGGAACAGAAATTGTCAGGGAAAGGCACAAATGAAAAGTGGAGCTTGTTCAAGGAACAAATACTGCGTTTCCTTGATAGGTATGTTCCTGTCAGGTACAGAGGAAATGGCCGTGTGTGGGAACCATGGGTCACAAAAGAGGTTGAATGTCTTGTCAAGAGAAACAAGAGGCATATGTAAGGATGAGAAAACAAGGTTCAGTTGGGTCGCTTGAGGGTTACAACGTAGCAAGGAATGAGCTGAAAAAGTGCTTAGGAGAGCTAGGCGAGAAGTCCTTGGCGGGTCAGATCAAGGAAAACCCCAAGGCCCTACTCTTATGTGAGAAATAAAAGAATGACCAGGGTGAGGTTAGGGTCGGTCAAGGACAGTAGTGGGAACTTGGGCATGAGTCAGAAGAGATAGTAGAGGTGTTGAACGAATAAATTTCTTCAGTGTTCACCAAGGAGAGGGGCCATGTTTTTGAGGATCAGAGTGTGATACAGGCGGGTAGGCTGGGGAAGGATGTATTAGCAATTTTAAAAAACATTATGGTCGACAAGTTTCCTGGGCCAGATGGGATATATCCTAGAAATTCTTTGGGAGGCAAGGGATGAGATTGTAGAGACCTTGGCTTTGATCTTGGGTCGTCATTGTCCACAGGGATAGTGCCAGAGGACTGTAGAGTGGCGAATGCTGTTCCTCTGTTCAAGAAATGGAATAGGAATGGCCCATTTAATTATAGGACGGTTGGTCTTATTTCGGTGGTCGGTAAGTTAATGGAAAAGGTCCTGAAGGATATGATTCATGAGCATTTGGAAAGATGCAGCTTAATCCGAGATTGTCAACACGGGTTCGTGAAGGGAAAGTCTTGCCTCAGTAAGTTGATTGAATTCGTTGAGGAGGTTACTCGGTGTGTAGATGAAGGTAGAGCAGTTGATGTTGAAAACAAGGATTTTAGTAAGGCTCCCCATGGTCGGCTCATGAAGAAAGTAAGGAGGTGTGGGATAGAGGGAAATTTGGCCAATTGGATAAGTAACTGGCTCTCACATAGAAGACAGAGAGTTGTGGTGGCTGGAAAATTTTCAGGCTGGAGACCAGTTACCAGCGGTGTACCACACGGAATAGTGCTGGGTCCGCTGCTATTTGTGATTTTTATCAATGACTTTGAGGAGGGGGCTGAAGGGTGGGTCAGTAAATTTGCTGATGACACCAAGATTGGTGGAGTAGTGGATGAGGTGGAGGGCTGTTGTAGTCTGCAAAGAGACATCGATAGGATGCAGAGCTGGGCAGAAAAATGGCAAATGGATTTTAATCCTGATAAGGGCGAGGTTATTCATTTTGGTAGGAACATTTTGAATGCGGATTACCGAGTCAACGGCAGGGTTCTGAGGAATGTGGGGGAACAGAGAGATCTTGAAATCATGTCCATAGATCTCTGAAGGTTGCCACTCAAGTGGACAGAGCCGTGAAGAAGGCCTATAGTCTGTTCGCGTTTAATAACAGGGGGCTCGAGTTTAAGAGCCGTGGGGTTATGCAGCAACTGTAGATGACCCTGGTGAGACGACATTTGGAGTATGGTGTACAGTTCTGGCTACCTCACTACAGGAAGGATGTGGACGCACTGGAAAGGGTGCAAAGGAGGTCTTATGAGGAAAGGTTGAGGGAGCCACGCTTTTCTCTTTGGAGCGGAGAAAGATGAGAGGCGACTCGAAATATGTTTATAAGATGATGAGGGGGATAGATAGAGTGGACGTTCAGAGACTATTTCCTCGGGTGGATGTGGCTGTTACAAGGGGGCATAACTATAAGGTTCAGGGTGGGAGTTATAGGAGGAATGTCCAAGGTGGGTTCTTTACTCAGAGTGTGGTTCTTGTGTGGAATGGACTGCCTGCTGTGATAGTGGGGTCGGACACTTTAGAAACTTTCAAGCGGTTGTTGGATAGGCACAGGGAGCACTCCAGAATGACAGGGAGTCGAATAGCATGATCTTGGTATCGAACAAGGCTCGACAGAACATCGAGGGCCGAATGGCCTGTTCTGTGCTGTACTGTTCTATGTTCCATGTTGTTCTATGTCAGTCTCTCTGCTTCTTCCTCAATACTGCCTGACCCTGTTGTATCATCTGCAAACTTATCAAGTGTGCCTTCAGTTCCTTCCTCCAGATAATTAATGTATATTGTGAAAAGTTGTGGTCCCAGCACCGACTGTTGAGGTATACCACTAGTCAACGGCTGCTATCCTGAAAGAGACCCCTTTATCCCCAATCTCTGCTTTCTGGCAGTCAGCCAATCCTATATCGATGCAAGCGTCTTAACTTTAACACCATGGGTTATTAACTTATTTAACAGTCCATTATGTGGCACCTTGTCAACGGCCTTCTGGAAATCTAAATAAATTCCGTCCATTGGTTATCCTTTGTCTAACTTACTTGATCCTTCCTCAAAGCAGTCTAACAGAATTGTCAGACACGACTTGTCCATGACGACGCCGTGCTGATTCAGTCCTATTTTATTATGCACACCCAAGTATTCCGCAATCTCATCTTTAATAATGGACTCTAAAATCTTACCAGTAATCGAAGTCAGCCTAACTGGCCTATAATTTCCCGTTTCCTGCCTCTCTCCCGCCTTAACCAGGGGCGTTGCATGAGCCACGTTCCAGTCCTCTGGGACTCTTCCTGCCGCAAGTGATTCACGAAAGATCATCACCAATGCCTCCACAATCTCCTGATCTATCTCTTATAGAATTATGGGGTGTAGTCCATCCGGTCCGGGTGATTCATCCACCTTCAGACCTTTCCCTTTCCTCAGAACCTTCTCCTTAATAATGGTTACTGCACTCACCTCATCCGGTCCGGGCGATTCATCCACCTTCAGACCTTTCCCTTTCCCCAGAAGCTTCTCCTTAATAATGGTCACTGCACACACCTCTGCCTCCTGGTTGTCCTGGACTCTGGCATCCCACTGGTGACTTCACCGTGAAGGCTGATGCAAAGTAACTATTCATTTCGTTTGCCATTTCTTTGTTTCCTATTATTACTTGCCAGCCACATTTTCCAGTGGTCCTATGTCTATTTTGGCCTCTCTCCTACATTTTATATATTGAAAAAGCTCTTCCTATCTTCCTTTATATCACTAGCTAGCTTGCACCCATACTTCATCTTCTCCCCCCTTATTGCTTTTTTAGTTGCCATCGGCTCGCTTTTAATGGCTTTCCAATCCTCTGTTTTCCCACTAAACCTCGCAACGTTGTATGCTTTTTTCTTTAGCGTTCATGCTGTCCATGACTTCCCACATCAGCCATGGATGCCTTGTCCTCCCCTTAGCATGTTTCCTCCTCGGGATAAATTTCTGTTCTGCCTTCCGAATAACCCCCCAAAACGCCAAGTATTTCTGCAATCCCCTTTAAAATTTACGGTTGAATCTTCTGCCACTGCTCTCTATATTAAATTAAGATTATTTTGCTTAATATATCATTACAAAATATTGTCTGGATAAATATTTCGCAACAGAGAATCTAGATTCGGACAAAATGATAATGAAGGTTAATTGGTCTTGCTTGAAGGATTAAATATCATTCAGGTTACTGGAGGAACTCACTGCCACTCCGTTTATTTTCCAACAAGAAGACGGTGTGCATAACTCCTGGGTTTAACCTTCGGTCTGGAAATGGTACCTCAGAGTGCAACACCACCTTTGTTCTGGACGGGATAATAGGATCGAACGTCACAATGTTATACACATACACACACACACATAATGCGGCGCAAGTTGCTGCGTCTTTATCCAATTGCAACAGAACATATTTATTCATAAAAGCACCCAAAGTGTGTGAGATGATTTAATTGCATGTTTAGTAACTGGTGCAGTTACAAAACAAAGTTTACGTTTGGGATGGGGATAGAGGACGATGGGAAAGTGAGAGAGACTGCAATTTTTTTAGAGATAAAATTCAAAATTCACAGAAAGCTGGAAATGTGAAATCTAAACTGCAATGCCAAAGACCTGGAACATTAAACTATACCTTCATTATCAATTGGGGAAATGGTCCGGGGTATGTTGTGATTGAAGTTAAAGAGGAGAGTGAAACTTGACACAAATCAGTTGCTTGAGATTGTGACCCATTCTCTTTGAAGTGCCTGAATTATCCAGCATGTGGCGCTGTATCACAAAATAATTTCATGTTGCTGTAAATTTTGACAACAACACTGACAGCTTTCGGGAGAAACAAACCGCTGGTTTGGCACTCATTTAGCATTCAAACATTACACTACCAACAACCACTTGCAGCAGTATGCACCATGTGCAAAATGCACTGAAGCAACACACCAAGGTTGCTTCGACAGCATCTTCCTAGCTCTTGACTTCCACCACCTCGAAGGAGAAAAGCAGATGATTCATTGGGGCACCACCACCTGCAAAGTTCCCTCAAAGCAACACAATATTCTGCCCTGAAATAGCATCACCTTCTCTGTCACTTGTTCAAAATCCGGGAGATAACTTCCCGAAAGCACTGTCCGTTTACTCACACAACATGGATTGCAAAACGTCAAGAGGACATCGCACTATCATCTTCTCAAGAGCAATTGCGGGTCGTAAATAAATGCAACATATCTACGGATGTCTGCATCTGATGAACAAATTATATTTATATCTGTTTCAAATGGAGTCGTATTACACCGTTTTATGACATTGTTCTCTCTACCCCTATTATTTATATCGAGCATCACTTACGATTTATTAAGCTATCTTGACCTGTTGTGTCACCTTCAATGATGAATTGACTCAAACAATCAGGTCACTGTTGCTCTGAAGTACTTTTAGAATTGCAAACTTTATTTTATGTCGGATTTTCCCTGTGTTCGTCCGACCAAACTGAAACACTTCATAATTTTCTGCAGTACATATGATCGGCTTGTTCTGTCCATTGCACCAACCTATCTGTGTCCTGTTGAAAATTATTTCCCTCCTTCTCCTCTTTGTGATCCGTATCCCAGGTTGTGTGTCAAGCATATATTTTGATATCGTGCCCTGCATACTGATATTTAGTTCATTAGTATAGAAAAAAGAACAAAGATCAAAGAAAAGTACAGCACAAGAACATGCCCGACGGCCCTCCAAGCATGCGCCGACCATGGTACCTGCCGAAACAAAAAACGTATGCACTTCCGGGTCCACATCCCTCTATGCCCATCCAATTTATGTATTTGTCAAGACGCCCCTGGAGCTTCACTATTGTACCTGTTTTCAGCATCCTCTGGCAGCGAGTTCCAGGCACCTCTGTGCAAAAAAACCTTCCTCGCACATCAGCTCTAAACTTTGCCTGTCACATCTTAAACGTGTATCCCCTAGTAATTGGCTCCTCCATCCTGGAGATAAAGTTTCTGACTATTCACTCTGTCCATGCCCCTCATAATCTGTTAGAATACTATCAGATCGCCCCTCAAACTCCATCGTTCCAGTGACAGCAAACCAAATGAATCCTTCCTTTCCACAGAGCTAAATCGCTCAATACCAGCCGACATCCTGATAATCCACTTCTGTATCCCCCGCAAAGCTTCCACATCCTTTTGGGAATGTGGAGACCGGAATTGAACAGGATGCTCCAAATGTGGACTAATTAAGGTTCTGCACAGCTGCATGATGACTTGCCAATTTTCATACTCAATGTCGTGGTCTATGAAGGTATGCCTCCTTGACTACTTTCTCCACCTGCGTCGTCACTTTCAGTTACTTGTGCACCTGTACACAAAGAACCATCTGTCCGTCAATACTATTAAGGGTAATTTACTGGATAGTCCTCGCCTGTATTAGACCTTCCAAAATGTATGACCTAACATTTGTTCCGATTAAACTCCATCTGCCATCTCTCCGCAAGTCTCCAAACGATCGAAATGATGGTGCATCCTCCTGCAATCCATGTAGCTATCCGCAATCCCACCAACCTTTGTGTCATCCACAAACTTACTAATCATACATGTTACATTTTCCGCCAAATTATTTTATATGTACGATGAACTACAAAGGTCCCAGCACTTATTGCTGCCGAACACCACTGGTCACAGCTCTCCCATCAGACAAACACGCTGTCTTCTATGACCGAGCCAGTTCTGTATCTGTCTTGCCAGATCACATCTGGTTCCGCGTGATTTATATCTTGTGTAGCTGCATGCCACGAAGGACCTTCTCAAAGGCCTTTCTGAAGTCTAAGTAGACAACATCCACTTCCCTATCTTTATCGTACCGCGAAAAACTTGATCACGTTAGTGAGACACGACCTCCCCTTCACAAAACCATGTTGCCTCTCGCTAATAGGTACACTTACATCCAGATCGGTGTAAATCCGGTCTTGAAGAATCCTCTCCAATAATTTCCCTACCACTGACGTAAGGCCCATCGAACTGTACTTTCTTGTATTATCCTTGATACCCTTCTTGAACAAAGGAACAACATTCGCTATTCTCCATCAATCTGGAACTCAACGTGTAGCCAGAGAAGATACACAGATTACTGTCAAAGCCCCAGCAAGTTCCTACCTTGCCTCGCTCATTAGTCTGAGGTCGACCCCATCAGACCCTGGGGACCTTTCTCCATTCATGTTTTTCAAGACGCCCAACACCGCCTCCTTTTTGATATCAATGTGACCTTGGCTATCCCCAGACTCATCATCCACCATATCCTTCTCACCCCTCTCTTCATCATGCACTTTATTGACGTCACGCCCCTCTCTCTCCACACTCTTTATTGCAGTCTGGCCCCTCTTTCTCCGCTGTTGATTGAAGTTTCACCCCTCTCTCTCCACACTCTTTATTGAAGTCTCGCACCTCTCTCTCCGCACTCTTTGTTCAACTCTCGCCCTCACTCCGCAGTCTTGATTGCAGTCCCACGCCTCTCTCTTCGCGCTCTTTATTGCACTCTCGCCCGTCTCTCCGCTCTATATTGAATTCCCACATTTCTCTCTTCGCACTCTTCATCGAAGGCTCGCCCTCTCTCTCACCGCATTCTTTATTGAAGTCCCGCCTCTCGCGTTCCGCACTCCTTATTGGAGTCTCGCTTCTCTCTCTCCCCACTTTTATTGAAGTTTCGACCCTCTGTCTCCGCGCTCCTTACTGAATTCTCGCTCTGCTCTTCCCGGGCTGTTTATTGAACTCTCTATCCTCTCTCTCCGCTCTTTATTGAAGTCTCTCCCCACTCTCTCTCCGCTCTTTACTGACGACCCGCCCTCTCTTTCTCGGCACTCTTTATTGCAGTCTCGCTCCTTTCTCTCCGCTGTTCACTGAAGTCTCACCTCTCTCTATCCGACCTCTTTATTGAAGTCTCATCCCTCGCTCTCAGCTCTCTTAATTGCAGTCTCGCCCCTCTCTCTCCACGCTCTTTACTGCAGTTTCGCCCCTCTCTCTCCGCGCTCTTTGTTACAGTCCCGCCTGTCTCTGTCCGCACACTTTATTGAAGTCACGCCCTCTTTTTCGCCGTTCTCTTTATTGATGTCCCGCCCCACTCTCTCTGCGCTCTTTTTTGAAGTCTCGCTTCTCCTTCTCCGCGCCCGTTATTGCAGCCTCTATCCTCTCTCTCTCCATTATTTATTGCTGTCTCACCCTTCTTTGTCCGCTCTTTATTGCAGTGTCGCCCTTCTCTCTCTTTATTGAAGTCTCACCCTCTCTCTCCAGACGTTTAATTGGAGGCACACTCTTCTCTCGTCATGCTTTTTACTGCAGTCTTGCCCCTCTCTCTCTGTGCTCTTTATTGAAGTCTCGCCCCACTCTCTCTGCGTTCTTTATTGCAGTCGCGCCCCTTTCGCTTAGTATTCTTTACTGCAAGAACAAAAGAACAAATCTCCTCTGCACCCTTTCCAATGCGTCTAAATCTTTTCTATAATACGGGGACCAGAACTGCACGCAATACTCCAACTGCGGCCGCACCAGAGTTTTGTATAGCTGCAAAATGACGTAATGACTCCGAATCTCAATCCCTCTACTAATAAAAGTACGCCTTATTAACAACCCTCTCAACCTGGGTGGCATCTTTCAGGGATCTATGTACATGGACACCGAGAACTCTCTGCTCATTCACACTGCCAAGAATCTTACCATTATCTGATCCTATTATCCATATGTTACTGGAACTATCTGTCCTTAAAGCATTGTATTGTGTGTCGGTCAGGAACTTGACTGAAATAAATTGGTTCTGGGCAGCATGGTGGCACAGTGGTTAGCATTGCGTCTTCAAGGCACTAAAGTTCCAGGTTCGATTCCGGCTCTGGGGCACCGACCGTGTAGTGTTTGCACATTATTCACGTGTTTGCGTGGGTTCCGCTCCCACAACCAAAAGATGTGCTTGGCAGGTGGATTGGTCCCTTAATTGGAAAAAAATAATTGCGTACGCTAATTTAAAAAAAAAACATATTCCCCTCAACCAGTAATGCTACTCACCCAGCTATTTTATGCGCCGCTCTACCTCTCCTGAATTATCTGTATCTTCCAGTGTTCAGCTGCCAATCGAGCCCTTTGTTTAAATATGTTGTGAAACCCACAACATCATAATTCCAAGTACGAGATTTTAAAAAACATACACCAATAAATTTGATCTAATTATAAAAAAATGGTTTATTGGTGAATGGTCGATCCATCACATGGAGATAAATCTCTCTATTTCTCTCTCTCTCTCTCTCCCTCTCACTCTCTCTCTCTCTCTCTCTCTCTCTCTCTCTCTCTCTCCCTCTCTCCCTCTCTCGATGTTTTTTTTACCTTTGGATTAGTTTGAAAATAGGAAGAGTGTTGCTGTGTTTTGAAGATGTTTTATATTTGTTGTGTTAAGTGAAAAGTCTCGATATCTGTGTTTTATCATGAACTGAAACACATATTCAGTGTAATGTTATCTGATATAAAAATCCGCACAACTGTGCCGCAATCTCAGAGGCTTTGTGATGTGCTTTGCATTTCTGTTAATCCGGAAATGGACTCAAATGTTTGTTACATTTTTATGGGTGTTTTAAACGGTTTTTTTGTGCTTCAAACGATTTGTGAATGCGTTCAGCTGAACACAGAAACCACTCCAATCCATCCAGACGCTTCTCTTCCAATGAGTGATTGCACCACTCATGATTCTGATGAAAATGCAGCAGCGGACTCTGAGCTATCGGGAAACTAATTTCCCATTGAAATACCCACTTTGCAAGTTCATAATTAATGACGTACGTGTTTCTGTATTTAGTTGTATTCCTCCTATGTATTCACTAGCACTCTCAATTTGGATTTGTCTGTAAATTCTGCCTTTTTCCATAACCGTGGTAACCGTAGTTCCTTGGGTTTACAGGGCTCTCAACCATGTTCAATTTATTTCCCACACCTCCGCCCCGTCAAGATAATGCTGTGCCCCTATCCTCACTGTCCACACAACCGGCCTTCACTTCCAAATGATTATCCACCATCATTTCAATCAACTCCTGCATCATGCCACCACCAAACACATCTTCTCACCTCTCCAACCGCACCCCACATTGCCTGCATTCATTAGTTACTGTTCCTTCGTTCACACCTGAGTTCACTTCTCCAATCCCTTTCCCACTCCACAATCCTTTGCAATAGAAGACGGTGCACCAATTTTATCCCCTTTACCTCATCATGTGTCATGATTCCGTTCATTAATCTCTCCTTTCTGGTGAAGCAGTTTGTCACTTGTGCTTCCGTTAATTTGCCTACTGAATTAGCTGCTCTCAATACCGTCTCCAATACATTGAGGAGACTAAACACAGACTGGGGAACCACGTTGCGGAATACCTTCACCCAGCCCACAAATATGACACCGGTCTTCCTGTTCCGGCTATTATAACTCAGCACCTTGCTCTCATGCCCACATGTCTGTCCTTGACCTGCTGCAAGGATCCAGTGAAGCCAAACGCAAGCTGGAGGAGCAACATGTCATCTTCGAATTAGACACGTCACAGCGCACACGACTCAACTTTACCTTCAACAACTTTAAACTGAGAACTTTCTCATCCATCTTAACGCCCCTTTATTTGGAATACAAAATCTTTTTTATCGTACGCAATGAATCGAAATCTGGAGAGAGACTACTCCTGCCAAGTGAACCCTGGGGAATATTCCTGAGAGAAGACTGTTAGAAATTGTTTCCAAAATGGGAGACAATATATTCCTGGGAATAAGCGATTTGTCGATGTTCGGAAACTGACAACGGAGTGTTCTTGGGAAAGGGTACCTCACGAATGACCGAACCAGAAAGGGGTGTGGCTTGCGGAATTTATCGAGAGTGGACAGGCTCTAGCCGTCTCAAAATTATGAACTGAGGAGAACCTGTGCTTGTTTTTTTTTCCTATTGATCGCGGAAAATTCCAATAATTCCAATTATATAGGAGTTGTATCTAACTCAATCAGGAATCAAATTCAGTGAACGGTCCAATCCGTGGTGTGTCCCAATAATTGGGAGTGAGGAGGGATGGCAATTTATGGTCTGTGTGCAGCTGGGTTGGGAAACCTTGCCTGGCTGAGTTAATCCTGCAAATCAGTCTAAATGAGTAATGTCACCTTTCCCAAATGTATCTGAATAATGAAGATTTTCCGACGCCTGCCATCAAACTGACAGGGCTGCAATTCACACTTTTCCATTTCGAGGTTTAAGCTCTAGTTACGGTTGAATCTTCCCTCGTTGCAATGTTCATCTCTGTGTCTACTCTTCTTCCAACACTCCCACTCACACATTGCCCATTGTATTGATGCTGAAATCCTGTCCTGGTTCAGGCACGGAGAATGTTTAATCAGCAATTTCCAGGCTCTTCTCCCTTCCATCTCTAACAGTCAATTTACTGGGAATTGTGATTCTGTGACGGGGAAGTGTGGCCTCTCTAGCTGCACCACTCGCTACCTGGTGGCCATGGCGGTGGCGGATCTGCTGTTTCTTATCACTCGCGTCATACTGGACAGAATGAATGCTTATGATTTTCCCCGGAATTTCCTGGAATTCACCCCTGTGTGTAGTGCTAACATTTTCCTGATTTCTGAAGGATCGTCCTGTTCTGTTTGGTTCACAGTCACTTTGATCGATTTGTGGCCATTGGCTGCCAGACACTGAAAACTAAATATTGCACTGGGAAAACTGCAGCTGTGATTCAGTCAACAGCCGTCCTCCTGCTCCTAATAAAAAACATCCCCTGGTACGTCCTGTATGAACCTATACAGATAATCGACAATGCCCAGTGGGGTTGTCGGCCAAAGAGCAGTTTTTTCACTGATCCTATGTGGGTTTTATTTATCAAGTTATCTCAGGTTTCAATGCCATTGATCCCATTCGGTTTAATCCTGTTGATCAACGCTCTAACAATCAGACACATTCTGAGGGCTCAGCGTCAGGGAGACAATCGCAAAGACCCAGAGATGGAGAGCAGAAGGAAGTCAATGATTTTACTCTTCAGCATCTCCGGAAATTTCATTCTCCTCTGGACAGTTTTTGTTATTAAAGTTTTCGATCTTGATTTTGGAGGACTAATTGACCTCACCATTCCTCAATATAATTTACTGGAAGTCAGATTCATGTTTGGTGGATATAAATGGCTGCACACACACATTTATTTACGTGGTGACTCAGTCCAGGTTTAGGAAGCAGGTGAAGGTCGCGGTGACATATCCGGTGACTTCAATTATGAAAGTAATCAAAAAATAAACCTGATTGACAGCCGCTCAGCCTATCAGGAGCTCCAGCGGCTGACTGACAATCCCTCATCCAGTCAGGAGATTCCAGTCAGGCCTTCCAAAATGCCTTTGATAAGGTGCCTCACGAGAGACTGCTGAGTAAAATAAGGGCCCATGGTGTTCGAGGCAAGGTACTAACATGGATTGACGATTGGCTGTAAGGCAGAAGGCAGAGAGTTGGGATAAAAGGTTCTTTTTCGGAATGGCAACCGGTGACGAGTGGACCCGCAGGGTTCAGTGTTCGGGCCACATCTGTTCTACAAAGAACAAAGAACAAAGAAATGTACAGCACAGGAACAGGCCCTTCGGCCCTCCAAGCCCGTGCCGACCATACTGCCCGACTAAACTACAATCTTCGACACTTCCTGGGTCCGTATCCTTCTATTCCCATCCTATTCATATATTTCTCAAGATGCCCCTTAAATGTCCCTATCGTCCCTGCTTCCACGACCTCCTCCGGTAGCGAGTTCCAGGCACCCACTACCCTCTGCGTAAAAAACTTGCCTCGTACATCTACTCTAAACCTTGCCCCTCTCACCTTAAACCTATGCACCCTAGTAATTGACCCCTCTACCCTGGGGAAAAGCCTCTGACTATCCACTCTGTCTATGCCCCTCATAATTTTGTATACCTCTATCAGGTCGCCCCTCAACCTCCTTCGTTCCAGTGAAAACAAACCGAGTTTATTCAATCGCTCCTCATAGCCTATGCCCTCCATACCAGGCAACATTCTGGTAAATCTCTTCTGCACCCTCTCTAAAGCCTCCACATCCTTCTGGTAGTGTGGCGACCAGAATTGAACACTATACTCCAAGTGTGGCCTAACTAAGGTTCTATACAGCTGCAACATGACTTGCCAATTCTTATACTCAATGCCCCGGCCAATGAAGGCAAGCATGCCGTATGCCTTCTTGACTACCTTCTCCACCTGTGTTGCCCCTTTCAATGACCTGTGGACCTGTACTCCTAGATCTCTTTGACTTTCAATACTCTTGAGGGTTCTACCATTCACTGTATATTCCCTACCTGCATTAGCCCTTCCAAAATGCATTACCTCACATTTGTCCGGATTAAACTCCATCTGCCATCTCTCCGCCCAAGTCTCCAGACAATCTAAATCCTGCTGTATCCTCAGACAGTCCTCATCGCTATCCGCAATTCCACCAACCTTTGTGTCGTCTGCAAACTTACTAATCAGACTAGTTACATTTTCCTCCAAATCATTTATATATACTACAAACAGCAAAGGTCCCAACACTGATCCCTGTGGAACACCACTGGTCACAGCCCTCCAATTAGAAAAGCATCCCTCCATTGCTACCCTCTGCCTTCTATGGCCTAGCCAGTTCTGTATCCACCTTGCCAGTTCACCCCTGATCCCGTGTGACTTCACCTTTTGTACTAGTCTACCATGAGGGACCTTGTCAAAGGCCTTACTGAAGTCCATATAGACAACATCTACTGCCCTACCTGCATCAATCATCTTAGTGACCTCCTCGAAAAACTCTATCAAGTTAGTGAGACACGACCTCCCCTTCACAAAACCGTGCTGCCTCTCACTAATACGTCCATTTGCTTCCAAATGGGAGTAGATCCTGTCTCGAAGAATTCTCTCCAGTAATTTCCCTACCACTGAAGTAAGGCTCACCGGCCTGTAGTTCCCGGGATTATCCTTGCTACCCTTCTTAAACAGAGGAACAACATTGGCTATTCTCCAGTCCTCCGGGACATCCCCTGAAGACAGCGAGGATCCAAAGATTTCTGTCAAGGCCTCAGCAATTTCCTCTCCAGCCTCCTTCAGTATTCTGGGGTAGATCCCATCAGGCCCTGGGGACTTATCTACCTTAATATTTTTTAAGACACCCAACACCTCGTCTTTTTGGATCACAATGTGACCCAGGCTATCTACACCCCCTTCTCCAGACTCAACGTCTACCAATTCCTTCTCTTTGGTGAATACTGATGCAAAGTATTCATTTAGTACCTCGCCCATTTCCTCTGGCTCCGCACATAGATTCCCTTGCCTATCCTTCAGTGGGCCAATCCTTTCCCTGGCTACCCTCTTGCTTTTTATGTACGTGTAAAAAGCCTTGGGATTTTCCTTAACCCTATTTGCCAATGACTTTTCATGACCCCTTCTAGCCCTCCTGACTCCTTTCTTAAGTTCCTTCCTACTTTCCTTATATGCCACACAGGCTTCGTCTGTTCCCAGCCTTTTAGCCCTGACAAATGCCTCCTTTTTCTTTTTGACGAGGCCTACAATATCACTCGTCATCCAAGGTTCCCGAAAGGTTCTCTTTATATATGAACGATCTAGATGACGGGACTGGGTGCATTCTGGCTAAGGTTGCCGATGATACAAAGATAGGTGGAGGGGCAGGTAGTATGGAGGAGGTGGGGAGGCTGCAGAAAGATTTAGACAGTTTAGGAGAGTGGTCCAAGAAATGGCTGATGAAATTCAGCGTGGGCAAGTGCGAGGTCTTGCACTTTGGAAAAAAGAATAGAGGCATGGACTATTTGCTAAACGGTGACAACATTCATAATGCTTAAGTGCAAAGGGACTTGGGAGTCCTAGTCCAGGATTCTCTAAAGGTAAATTGCAGGTTGAGTCCGTAATTAAGAAAGCAAATGCAATGTTGTCATTCAGCTCAAGAGGCTTGGAATATAAAAGCAGGGTTGTACTTCTGAAGCTTTAAAAAACATCAGTTAGGCCCCATTTAGAATACTGTGAGCAATTTTGGGCCCCACACCTCAGGAAGGACATACTGGGACTGGAGCGGGTCCAGCGGAGATTCACACGGATGATCCCAGGAATGGTAGGCCTAACATACGATGAACGTCTGAGGATTATGGGATTATATTCATTGGAGTTTAGGAGGTTGAGGGGAGATCTAATAGAAACTTACAAGATAATGAATGGCTTAGATAGGGTGGATGTAGGCAAGTTGTTTCCATTAGCAGGGGAGACTAGGACCCGGGGGCACAGCCTTAGACTATAAGGGAGTCACTTTGGAACAGAAATGAGGAGACACTTCTTCAGCCAGAGAGTGGTGGGTCTGTGGAATTCATTGCCACAGAGGGCGGTGGAGGTCGGGACGTTGAATGTCTTTAAGACAGAAGTTGATAAATTCTTGATTTCTCGAGGAATTAAGGACTATAGAGAGAGAGCGGGTAAATGGAGTTGAAATCAGCCATGACTGAATGGTGGAGTGGACTCGATGGGCCGAATGGCCTTACTTCCGCTCCTATGTCTTATGGTCTTATGGAGATCCACCCGTGCACTGACAGCTGACACAGCCAATCAGAGACGACGCTTTGAGACTGACGGCTTCCACATGAAACCAGTGAGCTCGTGACACGTTAAGAAAGACCTCAGCCAATCATGAACTCCGCTTTTAGTCTGGCAGTTGTTACAGCGAAGCAGTGAGCTCGGAACACTGAGTAGCAAAATCTCAGCCAATCAGAGACTCCGCTGCGATATGTGGATCTCTGCAGGGAACCAGTTTATCCGTCCCCCATTGAATAAATTGCAACTCCTGCGATGCTGTTGTTTCTTTTTGTCTATTCTAATTTCCCAGCTCAATGATCACCGTCTGACCACAAATGGACGATCTCCACCTCCTCCCTATAAATTATTGTACTGTATGTGGACACTGGCATTCTGAAGGCAAACAATTGATGGATAATAAATACTGGTCTAACCAGCGACTCTCCCATCTCGTAAATGTGACACTGCCATACGATTACCGCAGACTGTCCCTCTTCACTGTTTACCCTTCTGAAATGTGCAACCTTACTTCTGAAATAATGTCTGCGGATTCCGTTTGCACCTCCACAATGCCTTTCCATTATTGCTGCTGCTGTTTTTAAAGTATAATTGGTTGTGATCTTCGTGTAGTTGTAACAGGAGGAGGAGCATTTAAACTAAAACCACAATTGTATCCATCCTTTAAAGCACATCGTATGAAGGTGCCTATAAAGTTCCTCTTCTTTTCTTGTCATTGTTATCCACCCCTCATATTCGGTTTGATCGACTGATGTTGCTCTTTATTTTTCTCGGTGTTTTGTGCTGTGTTTCTCAAAGCCTTTGCTCCGCTCACTCATCTGGACTCTCCTGTTTCAAATAAACACATGGGCTCCTATTTGTTCAGAATAACCTGCTGGATTTCAATAAATATATATTGAGTGATATTGAGGGGGAAGTTAGAAGGTTACGTTAACAAACCTGCTAGAGACACAGATAACATCCTGCACACAATTGTATTCAATCACAATCACACTCAATTATAATCCAACATTCCAGGAAGGAGTCTGATGATAAAAAATGTTCTGAACGGAGACTGGAACGGAGCAGAAGACCCCAGGTCCGGGCTAACCAGGTTCTACACAACTGAACAACATTGTTAGTCCCTGTGTGTATGCGTGTCTGTGTGTGCGTGTCTATCTGAGTATGTCTGCCTGTGTAGGTGTGTGTCGAAATGTGTATGCCTATATGTGTGTGTGCCACTGTGTGTGCGTGACTGTGTGTGTCTACGTGTCTGTGTGCGCCTGTGTGCGTCTATGTGATTCTGTGAGTGTCTGTCTGACTATGTCTGTCTGTGTGTGTGTGGGGGTTTCAATTTGTGTCTGTCTTCGTGTGTGTGTCTGTGTGTATATGTCTGTGTATGTGTGCATGGCTGTGTGCGTGGCTGTGCGCGTGTCTGTGTGTCTATCTGAGTATGTATGCCTGCGTGCGTCTCTCTGTGGATTTGTTGGTGTGTGTCTGTGTGTGGGGGAGGGTATCTTACTGCGTGAGGTTGTGGGAATATTGAATTGGAGTAAGTCTGGAGATATTGTTAGGAAAGAGGCCAATATTCTGATGTATTCTTCAGTGCGGTCGTGTCCCTCGTGGCAGTTTATGTGGTCGGGTTGTGCATACTCCCTGTAAACACCATATGATCGAATTTCGAAATGTTTCTGAGGCCAACATGTCCATCATTTGAAAAACAATATCAAACACAGCTGCAGCACATCCTTATTTATAATGGACAGGGTGGGCACAGTGAGAGGGAGGAGCAGAGATGGGGTATTGGTTAGGTAGAGATGGAGGATTGGGCAGGTATGGAGCTGGGGATAATGGGAGAGGAAGTGAGAGGGAGGATCAGAGGCGGGATATTGGGTAAGTAGAGATGGATATCGGATATTGGTGAGGCGGCGAGGTAGTGGGATGTTATTGGACTAGTAATCCAAAGACCCAGAATGATGACGTGGAGACCCTGGTTCGAATCCCACCACAGCAGTTGGTGGAAATTAAATCACTACAAAATACCTTGAATTAAAAGTCTAATGATGACCATGAAAGCATTGTCAATTGTTGACTATCATCCTGGTTCACTAACATTCTTTACTTAGGGACGGAAATCTGTTGTACTTATGGATATCCCCCCCTCCCCACTCTACCAGTGTGTTTAAATAATTATATTCTGCGACAGTTTGCCCCTTCATTTCATTTGAAATGTGTCCCCATTTTGGTCCAGGTTGAATAATGGGGAGGATGCGTTTATAAAATGGGTTTCCCCTACTCGCCCCTATCTGGGATTGCGACTATCATTGAGAAAGAGGAGTTCTCGGATCATTATGTGTCTCTCTGTTTCAATGATGCTTTGTTGTGTTTGAAGCCATTTCCACTTTTGCCACTCCATCTGTTCAGGGAGATTTTATTTGAAGTTTGGAAGATGCGAAGTGAATCATTATGTTCCATTTTCACCGTCTCCACATTTCTCTCATTCAGCTATTTCTCTCCTTTTTTCGTCCATCAATCAAATGTAAAAAAAAACATCAGTGTAATTTGTGCCTTTTTTGATTGGGTTGGGGACAGACGTGTATGTGTTGGGGGGGGGGGGTGCAGGGACGTGGTAACATAGAACATACCGTGCAGAAGGAAGCCATTGGGCCAATCGAGTCTGCATCCACCAACTTTAGACCTCACTTGCACCATATCCCACAAACGCAATAAATCCTCCCAACTATTTTGGACACTAACGGCAATTAAGCCACGCCAGGAAAAGATGCTCGCGCAGGTAATAGATGAGAGTGAGGGCTATGGTTAGCCTGTGTCGGGAGAGGAGATGGGAGGAAATGCGGCCAATATGTAGGATTGGTTTCGGCATGGATGAGGCGGGGAACCATCAGCCCGATTCAGAGAGTGGATGGGTGTCATCCACAAACTTACTAACCCGTCCGGCTATATTTTCCTCCAAATCATTTATGTGTACTACAACCAAAAGAGGCCCCAGCATAGATACCTGTGACGAATGTGATATAAAATAGTTACTTTAGAGATATTAGTTAATGTACTGTAGAAATAAGCCACTTTGATTCTGGCAAGTAGAGACAAAGGATTTTAGACCGCATGGAAAAAAGCAGAAAGAGGTGTGTCTATGAGAGTGATGCTGAATTGATAGGGGCCGGAGAAAGGGATTGGAAGTGATCCAATCAGAATAGATCAAACAAGTCAGGAGGGACATAGGATGACCTATGGGTGTCGAGTATGTGAAACTTGATGCCATTTGAATGTATCAGTACTGATCTCTTTGTCTGGGACATTCACTTAGTTCCCGCGGCTGCAGAGAGCAACATGTTATCTGTATCACTGTGGACTAGGTAGCTTGCAAGCTGAATAAAATAACTAATGTTATACTTGGAAATCCATCTCGACTTTTATTGAGGCCAGACTGACGGATAAAGAAATTTGGGATTCAACACTTGGTGCCGAAACCCGGGATTTCTCAGGGCGATCCTGGTCCAACTGCGAAATCAGAATTAGACTGATTATGAACAGGAGGATGGGGAACGAGGGCCCTCAATGTAGAACTGGAAAATGACCGCGCATTGATTGTTCCCCTCTTCTTATCGTCTGATTAGTCTGGTCACTCGCGGTTGGCACAGAAAGACCGCCACGACGAAATCACAGGTCAGTCTGGGGATTAGCATTTTAATTGATGGGATTTCATTTGTGAGTTAATTCGGCTGGGGTAGGCTATATTGTTGATGGGACATTTAAAACTATAAATGGTTCAACTTCATTTGTGAGTTAATTCGGTTGGGTTAGGTTATGGGAGGTCGATGCGACATTTGAAATTGAAAATGGTTCACCTCCATGTGTGTGTGTGTTAAAAATATAGTTGATTAAGCTAAAACTTTCTCCTTGGACTGTAGTGGCGAAAAACGCAGTTCCGAGGACTAGTTGGGATTATGGGGAATTCCTAGGATAGCACAAATGATCCAGGCATGCCACTGCAAATATTATGTGATAAGTATCCGGACAAAGCGAAGGATTTTAGAAAATTGTCAGCAGAGTTAAGAACTAAAATGGGAGATGAATGGCCACTAGGGGGCACCAAAGACCTAGACATGGTTAAGAAAACCGAGGGACAAATTTGGAGAAAAAATCAAAGTATAAAAGCTAAAGAATTAATTGGATTATGGAGGCAATATTGTCAAGAGGAAAGAGATAAGATTATGTTGTCTAGCTGGCAGGACAATGCCCTTAAAATGGGGATTCCAATTAGTGAACAGGGTAACCTAAAAACATTACAGATCTTGAAAAAGGAATGTGCATTTAAAAAAAGAGCAAGTAGAGACAGGAAAGACGCGGGTCAAACAAGAGATGAGCTACGTAGTTCAATGGCTGGCCTTGAATTGACAGAAAAAGAAAAATTCAATAATTTGGAAAAGTCAGTAAAAGTTCCATCTGCACCCATAGCATGGTCTGCGCTCATTCCAGAACCACCAGAGTACAATAATATATACCCAGTCATTGCTCCCCAGATTCCAAATATGCCAGAAACTCAAGCCCTTTTGGATGATTGTGTGGGTGATAGTGTGGGTCCTGATTTGCCAACTTCACGACCAGAAGAGCAAAAGGAACTCTGTCCCACAAGCCCAGTTAGCTCTAGGACAAGATCTCGGACAGCGAGAGAGGCTTGACCCTCACCAGAAACAATTAAGCATATCACCTAAGTCTCTCCAAACTAAGGAGAAACCACAAGATTCGGGAACAAAGGAAGCTGAAACAACTTATTTTGAAGAGAAAGAACTCCCCCTAGTGACAGGGAGAGACGTTGAAGTCTTGGAACAACCAGGGGAAATAGCTAGAGTGCCCCCTGGTGACATTCGGAGACAGTGACCGATTAGGAAGATGCGAAACCCCGACGCAGTGACTGCGGGAGCGAACCCCACGATAGACGTTTACTTCCCATGGACACCCAGTGAGATGATGGCTATTGTGGCTACAATCCCAGATAGAAAAAAATCTCCTGCTGCCTTCGTGGATTCATTGAGAACTACCATCCCAATTTATCAAGCTGATTCAAGGGACCTCTGGGCCCTAGTCCAGCAGATTTTAAGCCCAGCAGAGTACCGCAATTATCTTAACCACCTGAATTATGCTAGTCATGCCGCACTTCAGCAGGCCTATGCGTTAGACGACGATAGAAGGACACAGATCTTGAATGCGTTGAATAGCACATTTCAAAGGCCCATAAATCTTTCTGTTATCTTAGACCTAAAACCTAAGAAGACTGAAGAGCCAGAGGAATTTCTGGAGCGGTTTAATGAAATCTACCGGGGGCAGTCAGGCGATTTGCTGTATCAAAATGGTCAGAATTCCCCTCAATATTGTGCTATGTTAATGCATTGCCTACCACCTTCTGTGGTTACTGCTGTGAAATGTAATAACATGAATTGGACAGAGAACGACCCTTCCCAGATGGCAAGGGCAGTCAGATTTTATTGGAAGGAGGGTGTAGGCCAAGAAGGAGGCTCAGTTACAAAGGTTAAGACTGAGTATGTAATGAAAAAGGATGATTGGCGATCCCAACAAGCGGCAGAAATGGTAGTCTACCAGCATGAGCCCCAATATAGTGACTTTGGGTGGGTGGATCAGCGAAGAGGAGGATACCAAACCCACCCAAAGGGACCCTCACCCCCTTTTTATGGCCCACCGAACGAATCAACAGCTCTACAACCGCAGCCCCCTCTGAGGGGCCATTGGTCTACTGGAAGAAGAGGACGGGGCAGAAATAGAGGGAGCAATGCATGTTTTAATTGCGGCCATGTCGATCACTGGCAACAGGAATGCCCCTTTAAAAGACAGGCAGTAGAAGGAGGTTATCCGACCCAAAGGAGAGGGTACCCACCAAGGGGAGGACAGACGAGATACACTGACTTCTCCCAGGAAAACCCTTTCCCAACACAGGATTGACTAGCTAATTTAGCCATAAGGACTCTCCAATCGGACAGGGAACCTATTATCTCTCTGCAGATAGGAGATCAACATCACTCATTTGTAATCGACACCGGGGCAGCCATGTCTTCTGTGCAATCAGCACTTAAATTACCATTATCCGACCACACGCAGCAATTGTCAGGGTTCCAAGGACAGGTGTGTGAGTATCCTATTTCTGAACCTGTGACAGTCACTTACGAGAATAAGTCTGCAGAACATCAGTTTGTAGTGACTACTGGATTGGACTGTAACTTGTTGGCCCGAGATTTACTGTGTATCTTCCAGCTACAGCTAGAATGCGGAGATGAGGGGGTAACGGTTACATCATGGAGGATGAGACAACAGTGCTATATTTCTATCACCCTCCCCCCCCCCCCCCCCCCCCGTGGTGGACGTTAGACGTTGAACAGTCACTGCATCACGTTACCCTGGCCTATGACAGAACTGGACGAAACAGGGAGTTGGAGGACAAATACCGGCCATTACTTGAGACCGAATGGCCAGTCAAGGTTACAGCCACAGTCACGGGAAAAGAAGGTACAGCCGATTTTGTTACAATATCACCACATTTATGGCCACAGTCAGCTTCGGTAAGCCCTCATATTACACGTCAGGTCCATGACCAGTACCATGCCAGGGATATGGGGCGAATGGTCAGGAGGGCAGTGGATCATTCGGATCCAACAGACTACCCACTTCAAGTCATGCCGGACGGCACTACCATAACATATTTTGAGGTCCCTGAAACGATTAACACTCGACTGCAGCATCACAGGGGACATGATGTGTTGGAATATGTCAATCCACAGGTCTGGGCGGAATACCCATCACAAGTGGGAAAGACAAATGTTACACCTATTAAGGTGATGATTAAGGATCATGTAAAGCTACCTTCCATTCGACAATACCCCCTGAAATCTCAAGCTGCTCCATCAATAGATAAATTAATTCAAGAGCTGTTGAAACAGGGTATTTTGGTCCCTTGCCAATCAGAATGTAACACCCCCATACTCGCTGAGCCTAAACCAGCCAAACCAGACCAGTACCGATTAGTACAGGATTTACGTTCAATTAATGCCATCGCACAGCCGTTACATGCTCTCGTCCCTAACCCTGCCCACATACTGACTCAAATTCCAGCTCAAGCCCGGGTCTTCGCCGCAATTGACCTTCAGCACGCCTTCTTTGCCCTCCCACTTGCGACTGAAAGTTAATATTTGTTTGACTTCACTTACAATGGACAGCAGTATACCTGGACCCGACTGCCACAGGGGTTCGTCAATTCACCTACACTCTTCTCCAGATGTCTGCAGACCAAACTCCAGGCCTTGACATTGGAGCATGTCAAGAGTGGAACACTCTGGTGCAGTATGTAGATGACATATTGGTGGCAAGTCCTGACGAGCCCAGTAATAGGGATGATGTGATCCAATTATTGAACCACCTATCCTCGTTGGGTTATGTTGTTTCACAAGCAAAGGTCTTGGTGGCTCAGAGAAAAGTTAAGTTCTTAGGAGTTTTACTTACAGCCACAGAAAGAAGTCTCGAACCCAGTAGGATTGAACCAATATGCCAATTCCCCGCCCCTACAATAGCCAAGGAGGTTCGTCATTGTCTGGGTATGATGAATTATTGTCGGCAGTGGATACCAAACATCGCTGGCTAGACAAAGCTGCTGACGCCTTACACTAGTAAAGAGGGAAACTTTATTCTCACCACCGAGGCACTCGAGGCCTTTCGTTGCCTGAAGCAGGCCTTGCTACACGCACCGGCCCTCGGTAGGCCCCTATACGACCGACCATTCCAGATATACTGTACTGTTCTGGAAGGATGTTCAACAGCGGTACTCACCCAGCAACATGGGGACAAGCACCGGCCCGTAGCATATTACTCTTCCAAACTCGACCCAGTGGTGTTGGGCCACCCTGTTTGCACCCAGATCTTGGCAGCGATATACAATAGTTTGCAGGCTGCTGCCAACATCACTCTCCAACAGGATATTATGGTGTATAGCTCTCACTCGGTAATCGCACTATTGGGGCAACTGCAGACACAGCATCTTACCGCAGCTCGTCAGAATAGGTATGAGATATACCTTTTGAACAATACACGTCTGACATTTAAATACTGTACCACTATCAATCCAGCCTGTTTTCTTAGCGGTCCCCCTGTCAATGAGGACAGGTCACGAGGTCACGACTGTTTAGCCTTGATTCAGGAAACTACAACAATAAGGGGCGATCTGAGTGATATTCCGTTAGAACAACCTGACATGATTATGTATGTTGATGGCAGTGCATTAGTAAGCCCCACTGGCCGGAGACTGTCCGGTTATGCAATCATAGATGAGGATGGTCTGATTCTAGAAGCGGCAGCTTTCCAGACCCCTTACTCAGCACAACAAGTCGAACTTTTTGCCCTCACCCGTGCATGTATACTTGGGGGAGATCGCCGGGTAAATATCTACACTGACTCCCGATATGCATTCGGGGTAGTTCATGACTTCGGACAACTCTGGAAGAATAGGGGATTCCTTACCTCGGCAGGCACAGAAATATCCAACCGGGGTTTAGTTAATGACCGACTGCAGGCCCTCCTTATGCCCGCGCAGATTTCCGTGATTAAATGCGCTGCCCACACGAATGGTACAATCCCAGTTGACGTTGGTAATGAACGAGCAGATTGTGCAGCGCGAACAGCCGCGCAAATTCAGCAAGTGATGGTGCCTAAGATGTTAAGTCAGACTAAACGATCTGCTATAAATATGTCTGCTTCTGACAAGTCAATGCCAACCATCCAAGACGTCACAAGGTTACAGGAGGACGCTCCTGAGAGTGATAAACAAATGTGGAAACGGTTAGGTTGTACATATGATTCTGTTTCCTCTTTATGGACTACGCCTGCACATCAGACTTGTATGTCTGATGTGCTGGCTTTATGGGTCATTGAATGTGTACACTTTGCAACTCATTGTGGGGCTCGAGGGACTAGTGATTTGTTGCTGGACACTTGGTGGCACCCTAAAATGCAGGGGTTGGCCCAAAGTATCAGTAATCGGTGTTTGATTTGTCAGCAATATAACACCGGGAAAGGTATCCCTTGTGGGATGGGGCAAACCCCGTTGCCCAGTGGTCCCTTTGAGACGCTCCAAATGGATTACATTGAGTTGGAAAGGTGTCAATGTTATAAATATGTTTTGGTCATTGTGGATGTGTTCAGCAGATGGGTCGAGGCGTATCCGACTACCGATAATAAAGCTGCTACTGTGGTTAAAGTCTTGATGAGGGAAATTATTCCCCGGTACGGTATACCAGCTCAGTTAAGTTCTGATAATGGGCCTCATTTTATTGGACAAATTAACAAGGAGTTTTGCTCCCAGTTGGGCATACGCCAGCAGTTACACTGTGCTTACAGACCGCAGTCGGCCGCGTTGGTTGAGAGACACAATCAGACCCTCAAAACTAAATTGGCTAAATTAAGAGCAGACACGGGACTGACATGGCTTAAGTTGCTCCCCGTTGCCGTCTTCCAGCTGCGGGTTACACCTGCGGGACCGGCCCGGCTCTCTCCCGTCGAGATTCTTTATGGCAGGCCTCTTAGAACTCCCTGGAGCCTGCAGGTTCCCAGACTGGTTCAGTTTCATCAGATGACTGAAGAGATAACCACCTATGTTCTAGCCCTCACGCAAGTGCTCAAGGAACTCCATGGCCAGGTCCGCGCGGCTCACCAGCCATCGCCCCCAGTACCTAGCTCACTTTCAGTCCAGTCCGGTAGTTATGTCATAGTCAAAAATTGGACTAGGAAGGGGTCGGAGCCGCGATGGGACGGGCCCTTCCAAATTCTCCTTACCACCCCCACAGCAGTTAAAGTGGAGGGGCGAAGTGCTTGGGTCCACCTACATCACTGTAAATTGAGTCCATCTCCACTACTGTAAAAGATCGGATACTAACCTGCCTCCCTTCTCCAGTGCTATTTTACAGGTGTGGAGCATGATGGAGTGGCTACGCATCGTCTGTATGATATTTGGCCTCACTTCGCTTGGCGTGTTATTGGCGATGGACATGGAAAAGGACAGATACTCAATATTATGTATCTGTGTAGCCCCTACCAATCTACAAGGATACATCACCTATGCAAAGGTGATGTTCTTCGCTGCCCCCATATACGAGGGCATGGTATCGACTCATGGAAGGTCATCAAAGTTAAGGAGAATACAGGAGTCATGAAGCAGTTGCACCGTTCCCGGCGATGGGAAGGGAACATTATATGGACATTGCCTTGTTTTTGGAATACATGTAAATTTGATTTTGGATGTATTAAGAGTGGTACAATAAAGGTAAAATCAGGCTGTCAGAAGAGCGTAGGAAGAGGCTATGAGAAAGTGAAAGGGACTAGAGATAGGACGGGGCGTATGAGAAGGGAAGTACAGCTAGAACGTAGGTTACCGGGAGATACACTTAAGTTAATTAAAGGCCAAACTGAGGAAAACCCGGGTAGTATGAATCTCTTCTACCAGATTTACCACCGCTTGTATGGCCAGGGACGGGTTGTCTGCTACCCAAACCCCGCAGCGGTGTCTAGGTTATTTTCTGTTTCACCGCTTTGTTGCACTCCCCAAACGGTGGTTCATTGTCAGCGTTCCGAGCCACTGCCCGAGCAAGTCACTCTTCCTTACGATCCGGGTTCAGCACCACCGGCTATTTGCCTTCCCCTTCCTCGGGATAATTCCCATTCACAGTACGATAGGCTGCGACGGTGGAGGGCGTACATACCTATCCACTTCACTCCCAATAGGGATTCCCGGTCGTACGAGAATTGCTTCAGCAGTGAAGGATATGGCTGTTTGCTGGTAGAGGTGGACACAAATATAACATGTCTGTTTCCCACCTGTACGGACAGGAGGTGCCATATCACCCAGGCGCCCAGCCAATGCGGTTGTTACAACACCACTTGCTTTCCATTGAACGCCGGCCTCCAGCTCCTTTGTGGCTGGGCGAATGTCTCTCATATCACTGTTGGGACTAGGGCTTTTCGCATTGCTGGGCGGCTTGAATGGGCATTTCAAAGTTGGATAAAGTGGGCTACTGGGGGGTCCTTACGCAACCGATATGCTGATTGTGATGCTAGCCTGCACACGGAGCAATTTAATGGTACAGCGACCAACGTTTTGTCACCCCCATTTCCCCGCCGAATTGCTATAGGGACTCTAGTCCCTACCACAGTCCCCTGCCCTTCGGCATGGAACCTGCATAATCAGTTAGCACGCCGGACAGTCTCTGCTGAATTTTGCGAGAACTGGAAAAAACCTCAGGTTCTTGCACCCAACCGGGGCCACTCAGCCGGGTGGGGCATTCTGAGCGTATTGACACTGGGAGGTGTGGGGGGTTCCTTGGCTGTCAGTGATCGGAATTATTTTATTTGCGACCTTACCATCTTGGGAAATGAAACCTTGGGAGCCCTCGGGGCAATAACCAAGGAGTTGTCTCAGCTACGGTTGTTTGCAATGCAGAACCGGTATGCTCTTGACTATCTTCTGGCCCGTCAGGGTGGGGTATGCGCCATAGTGCAGGGCAAGTGTATCACGGGAGTTCAAGACTTGACCGCTAACATCACTAAATTTATGGATCGCATACGGGATCACTTGGACGGGATGCAGGATCCTGGCTCTTGGGGTAACTGGGGATTTGGAGGTTGGAAGGACTGGTTGATAAATATGGCCATGTATCTAGTGGTAGCTATCGGCTGCATCTTTGTGGGCCTGGCCATCCTTAAATGTGTGATGGGTAGAATGCGGGGTGCACTGGATCAGATCACCGCCCCAAAAAATTTAACTGTTAAAATCCATGAGGGTGAAGCAGATGAAGGGGGGCTAAGACACGGATTGGAAATGCAGCGACGGATCTTTTTAGATGAGGAACCGTAGCTATGGATTGGATAGTTCGGTTATCATGGAATTATAAAAGGAGGGAATGACGAATGTGATATAAAATAGTTACTTTAGAGATATTAGTTAATGTAATGTAGAAATAAGCCACTTTGATTCTGGCATGTAGAGACAAAGGATTTTAGACCGCATGGAAAAAAGCAGGAAGAGGTGTGTCTATGAGAGTGATGCTGAATTGATAGGGGCCGGAGAAAGGGATTGGAAGTGATCCAATCAGAATAGATCAAACAAGTCAGGAGGGACATAGGATGACCTATGGGTGTCGAGTATGTGAAACTTGATGCCATTTGAATGTATCAGTACTGATCTCTTTGTCTGGGACATTCACTTAGTTCCCGGGGCTGCAGAGAGCAACATGTTATCTGTATCACTGTGGACTAGGTAGCTTGCAAGCTGAATAAAATAACTAATGTTATACTTGCAAATCCATCTCGACTTTTATTGAGGCCAGAATGACGGATAAAGAAATTTGGGATTCAACACCTGTGGAACACCACTGGTCGCAACCTTCCATTCAGAAAAAACACCCTTCGACTGCTGCTGTTAGCCTTCTGCGAACTAGGCAGTTCTGTATCCATCTTCCCACCTCTCATCTGATCCAGAGTAACTTCACCTTTTGTACCTGCATGACAGAAGACTCATTTTCAAAGGCTTCACTGAAGTCTATGTCAATGACATCCACCGCCCACCCCTCATCAATAATTTTGTCACCTCCTCAAAATTCTCGATCACGTTAGTGAGGCACGACCTCCCCTTCACAATATCATGCTGCCTTTCGCTGATGAGTCCATTTGTTTCCAAATGGGTATAAATCCTATCGCTGAGAAATCTCTCCAATAATTTACCTACGACCGACGTGTGGTTCACCGGTCAATAGTCTCCAGGATTATCCCTGCCGCCTTCCTTAAACTGCGGTACATTAGCTATTCTCCAGCCCTCTTGGATCTCAACTGTGGCCAATGAGAATTCACAGATGTCAATCAAGGCCCAAGAAATGTCGTACCTTGCTTCCCTCAAAATACTGGGGTAAATTTGATCCGGCCCCGGTGACTTACCCACCTTAATATATTTTAAAAGACCCAATACATCCTCCTTTTCGATGTCAACAGGACCCAGACGAAGCACATATCCTACCCAAGGATCATCTACTGCAAAGTCATTTTATCTGGTGAACACTGATGGAAAGTACTCATTTAGTATATCACCCACTTCGTCTGCCTCAAAAAAAGACACCCCCCCCCCTGTCCTTAAGTGGCCCAATCTTTTCCCTGGCCACTCGCTTGCTTTTTACATATGAATAGAACGCTTTGGGATTCATCTTAATCCAACTTGCCAAGGACTTTTCATGACCCCTCCTATCCCTCCTAAATTCCCTCTTTAATACCTCGCTACTTTGTTTATATTCCTCAAGGGGTTCGACTGTCCCTACCAAAGATCAAAGAACAAAGAAAAGTACAGCACAGGAAGCCCTTCGGCCCTCCAAGCCTGCGCCGACCATGCTGCCCGTCTGAACTAAAATCTTCTGCACTTCTGGGGTCCGTATCCCTCTATCCCATCCTATTCATGTGTTTGTCAAGATACCCCTTAAACGTCACTATCGTCCCTGCTTCCACCACCTTCTCCAGCAGCGAGTTCCAGGCTCCCACTACCCTCTGTGTAAAAAGCTTGCCTCGTACATCTCCTTTAAACCTTGCCCCTCGCACCATAAACCTAATCTTCCTAGTAATTGACCCTTCTACCTGGGAAAAAGACTCTGACTATCCACTCTGTCTATGCCCCTCATAGGTTTGCAGACCTCTATCAGGTTGCCCCTCAATCTCCGTCGTTCCAGTGAGAATAAACCGAGTTTATTCAACCTCTACTCACAGCTGATGCCTCCATACCAGGCAACATACGCGTAAACTTCTTCTACCCATCTGGACAGCGCAAAATGCTCCTTTCTTTTTTTGCTGAGATTCACAATATCCCTCGTTGTCCAAGGCTCCCTAAATATCCCACACTTATCCATCATTCTCTCAGGAAGGTGACGTCCATAAATCGTAATAGACTCTAACATGTCAGTAGTTAATGAACCCTCCAACAATCCATATTCCTCAATTCCTGGTCTAATGTTGTTGTAATTTGCCTTTCGCCAGTTTCGCACCTTAACCGAGGTTAACCCAGTTTAGCACCTTAACCCTATAAAAAAAAGTACCAGAAACCTGACAGGATTGTGGTCACAACACCCCTGTTCCCCTGCTGAAACTTCAACCAACCGTCCAGGTTCATTCCGTAATACCACGTCCAGTACGGCCCCTTTCCTCGTTGGATTATCTACATATTGCCTCAGGAAGCCTTCCTGGATACACCTTACACACTATGCCCCACCCAAGCCCTAGCAAGATGTAAGTCCTAGTAAATGTTGGGGGAATTGAAATCCCCTACACAACAACATTTGCATCAATCCAAAATCTCGCTACTTATCTGCTCCCCGATCTGCCTCTGGCAGTTTGGGGCTTGTAATAAACGCCCGACATTGTTATAGCCGCCTTCCTGTTCCTGATCTCTACCCAGATTGCCTCGTTGTATGAGTTCTCCAAGGTGTCCGCACGCAATACTACTATAATATTATCCTTAACGGGCAACACACTAGCGCAGTGGTTAACACTGTTCCCCACGGTGCCGAGCTCCCAGGCTCGATCCCGGCTCTGGATCACTGACAGTGAGGAGTGTGCAGATCCTCCCCGTGTTTTGCTTGGGTGACGCACCGACAACCCAAAACATGTGCAGGATAGGCGGATTGTCCATGTAAAATTGCCCCTTAATTGGAAGAACTCAATGTGTCCTCTAAAATATTTTTTTAAATTTTCTCCTTAACCAGAATTGATACTCCCCCACACCGTTTACAGTCCCCTCGATCTATCCTGAAATATCTGTATCCTCCACCGTTCTGCTACCAGTGCTGCCCTTCCTTTATCCACATTTCTGTGATAGCCACAACATCACAATTCCAAGCGCTATAAGTTCTCTAAGTTCATTTGCCTTACCTTTTCTACGTGTGGCGCTGAAACAAATACACTTTAAACCACTGCTTTTGAGCAGACATGGTGATGTTATTATCTTATTTTTGTTCTCTCTTTCCCTTTCAGTTATTACACCTTCAAGGTAACTCTCTGGTTCTAACCCACCTGCCCTGCTAGTTTAAATCCTCCCGCGGGACTCCAGCAAACCCCCCAACCAGGGCATTGGTGCCCCTCCATTTGAGATGCAAGTCTTTATTCTTGTACCGGTCACACCTGACCCGGAAGAGGTCACAGTGGACCAGAAATCTGAAGCCCTCCCTCCTACACCACAAGATTAGCCACATATTTAGCTGCACTATCCCCCTATTTCTAGCCACACTGGCACCGGGCACAGGAAGTAATCCTAGATTACAACCCGAGAGATCATGATTTTTAGCTTACTACCTAACTCCCTGAACTTCTGCAGGACCTCATCACTAATCCTGCCGATGTCATTAGTTCTTATGTGTACTAAGACCTCCGGCTGTTCACCCTACTGGGGGGCCTGTGTTGGTTCAGAGACTTCCACGACTTTGCCACCAGGGAGGCAGTATAGCATCCTGGAGTCACTTTCACGTCCACAGAAGTACCTACCTGTTCCCCTTACGAAGGAGTACCCTATAACTGTCGATCTCCTGCACTTTGCCCTCCCCTGCTGAGCAACAGAGCCAGTTGTCGTGCCACTGTTCTGGCTGCTATTGTTTCATCCTTCTCGTTTATCACCCCCAGCAGTACTTGTTGGCAAGGACAACAGGCACATGAGATTCCTTCACTGACTATCTGCCTCTTCTAGCGGTCACCCATCCGTCTCCCTGCACCTCAGGTGTGGATACGCCTCTATAACTCCTCCTATCTATGACGCTTTCCGCCACCTGCATTCTCCTAAGTGCTTCCAACTGCTGCTCCAAACGAACCACGCGGTCTGTGAGGAGTAGCTGTTGGATACACTTCCTGCAGACATCGTCGCCCGGAACGTTGGAAGCGTCACGGATATCCTACATCTCACAGTTAGACAACTGCACCCCACTGAGTGGCATTTAAGTACTCGTTAATTCGTTCAAAATATGTACTTAAATTCGTTATGGGATTAAGTTACATTTAACCATATGCTCCCTGGCGCTAGACGTTTCCTGTAAAATTAATCACTAAATACAAATCTCTGTCCCCAGCTTTTGTTACTCCTCTACCTGGTTGAGTAATTAGTTTCAATTAGTATTTAGAATCTGCTTTTTTTCAAATTTAACACAGATTCCCCACCAGCCAATCAGGCCACAGCTTTACTGTGACGTCACTTCACACTTTCCGCCGCCCCCCATCCCCACTCTTTGAATACACAGACAGACACTGAACCTCTGAGACTACACTCCGGCTGAAGTCCGCTTCCGATATGAAGTCGTTTATCGCCTTACCTGCTCCTCACCGAACAGTTCTCTCTCTTGTAGTCACCTGCAGCAGAGCAAGGCCGCCACTCACTGGAAATTTGAGTGTAACAATTTGAGTGGTAAGCAGCCTATTTGAACAGCGACCCAAAGCAATCCCTGTCGGTTTAAAAAGCGCCCTAGAGTAAACATAGTCGATATCAACAGAGCCCAAAATCGAGAAGTCGATGGAAACAATGTCCTCCAACAAACAGCCGATTGAAACATGCGCAATCGTAAAACGTTTAAACTCCACTCCGCCCCAGAAACAGCAAGACTTGTCAACAGCGCCCCATATTAAAGCATCTATTTGAATCGTGCCCAAATGTAAACAATGTCTATGTAAAAAGTTATTTACAGAAAACACTCCACTAAAACAATGCCCTACTGAACAAAGTCCACTTAAACAGTGTTCTATAGTAACGCACCTATTTAAACAGTGCTGCACAGTAAACAGTATATTTTAAATGTCCAAAGTAAACAGAGCCTATTTAACCAGTGCCCTACATTAAACAGTCTACAAAGAACAAAGAAATGTACAGCACAGGAACAGGCTCTTCGGCTCTCCAAGCCCGACCATGCTGCCCGACATAACTACAATCTTCTACACTTCCTGGGTCCGTATCCCTCTATTCCCATCCTATTCATGTATTTGTCAAGATGCCCCTTAAATGTCACTATCGTCCCTAATTCCACCACCTCCTCCGGTAGCGAGTTCCAGGCTCCCACTACCCTCTGCGTAAACAACTTGCCTCGTACATCTACTCTAAACCTTGCCCATCTCACCTTAAACCTATGCCCCCTAGTAATTGACACCTCGAACCCGGGCAAAAGCCTCTGACTATCCACTCTGTTTATGCCCCTCATAATTTTGTACACCTCTATCAGGTCGCCCCTCAACCTCATTCGTTCCAGTGAGAACAAACCGAGTTTATTCAACCGCTCCTCATAGCTAATGCCCTCCATACCAGGCAACATTCAGGTAAATCTCTTCTGCACCCTCTCTAAAGCCTCCACATCCTTCTGGTAGTGTGGCGACCAGAACTGAACACTATACTCCAAGTGTGGCCTAACTAAGGTTCTATACAGCTGCAACATGACTTGCCAATTCTTATACTCAATGCCCCGGCCAATGAAGGCAAGCATGCATTATGCCTTCTTGACTACCTTCTCTACCTGTGTTGCCCCTTTCAGTGACCTGTGGGCCTGTACTCCTCGATCTCTTTGACTTTCAATACTCTTGAGGGTTCTACCATTCACTGTATATTCCCTACCTGCATTAGACCTTCCAAAATGCATTACCTCACATTTGTCCGGATTAAACTCCATCTGCCATCTCTCCGCCCAAGTCTCCAAACAATCTAAATCCTGCTGTATTCTCTGACAGTCCTCATCGCTATCCGCAATTCCACCAACCTTTGTGTCGTCTGCAAACTTACTAATCAGACCAGTTACATTTTCCTCCAAATCATTTATATATACTACAAACAGCAAAGGTCCCAGCACTGATCCCTGTGGAACAACACTGGTCACAGCCCTCCAATTAGAAAAGCATCCTTCCATTGCTACTCTCTGCCTTCTATGACCTAGCCAGTTCTGTATCCACCTTGCCAGCTCACCCCTAATCCCGTATGACTTCACCTTTTGTACTAGTCTACCATGAGGGACCTTGTCAAAGGCCTTACTGAAGTCCATATAGACAACATCCACTGCCCTACCTGCATCAATCATCTTAGTGACCTCCTCGAAAAACTCTATCAAGTTAGTGAGACACGACCTCCCCTTCACAAAACCATGCTGCCACTCACTAATACATCCATTTGCTTCCAAATGGGAGTAGGTCCTTTCTCGAAGAATTCTCTCCAGTAATTTCCCTACCACTGAAGTAAGGCTCACCGGCCTTTAGTTCCCAGGATTATCCTTGCTACCCTTCTTCAACAGAGGAACAACATTGGCTATTCTCCAGTCCTCCGGGACATCACCTGAAGACAGTGAGAATCCAAAGATTTCTGTCAAGACCTCAGCAATTTCCTCTCCAGCCTCCTTCAATATTCTGGGGTAGATCCCATCAGGCCCTGGGGACTTATCTACCTTAATATTTTTGAAGGCACCCAACACCTCGTTTTTTTGGATCTCAATGTGACCCAGGCTATCTACACACCAGACTCAACATCTACCAATTTCTTCTCTTTGGTGAATACTGATGCAGAGTATTCATTTAGTACCTCGCCCATTTATTCTGGCTCCACACATAGATTCCCTTGCCTATCCTTCAGTGGGCCAACCCTTTCACTGGCTACCCTCTTGCTTTTTATGTACGTGTAAAACGCCTTGGGATTTTCCTTAACCCTATTTGCCGATGACTTTCCGTGACATATTCTAGACCTCCTGACTCCTTGCTAAAGTTCTTTCCTAGTTTCCTTATGTTCCACACAGGCTTCGTCTGTTCCCAGCCTTTTAGCCCTGACATATGTCTCCTTTTTCTTTTTGACAAGGCCTGCAATCTCTCTCGTTATCCAAGGTTCCCGAAAATTGCCGTATTTATCCTTCTTCCTCAGGGGAACATGCCGGTCCTGAATTCCTTTCAACTGATACTTGAAAGCCTCCCACATGTCAGATGTTGATTTGCCCTCAAACATCCGTCCTCAATCTATGTTCTTCAGTTCCCGCCTAATATTGTTATAATTCGCCTTCACCTTTTGTACTAGTCTACCATGAGGGACCTTCCCCCAATTTAGCACAATCATTCTACGACCACTCTTATTCTTGTCCACCAGTACTTTAAAACTTACTGAATTGTGGTCACTGTTCCCTAAATGCTCCCCTACTGAAACATCTACCACCTGGCCGGGCTCATTCCCCAATACCAGGTCCAGTACCGCCCCTTCCCTAGTTAGACTGTGTACATATTGTTTTAAGAAGCTCTCCTGGATGCTCCTTAAAAACCCCGCCCCGTCGAAGCCCCTGGCACTAAGTGAGTCCGAGACAATATTGGGGAAGTTGAAGTCTCCCATCACCACAACCCTGTTGTTTTTACTCTTTTCCAAAATCTGTCTACCTATCTGCTCCTCTATCTCCCGCTGGATGTTGGGAGGCCTGTAGTAAACCCCCAACATTGTGACCCTTCTTATTCCTGATCTCTACCCATTTAGCCTCGCTGCCCTCTGAGGTGTCCTCCCGCAGTACAGCTGTGATATTCTCCCTAACCAGTAGCGCAACTCCGCCACCCCTTTTACATCCCGCCTGAAACATTTAAATACTGGAACGTTTAGCTGCCAATCCTGCCCTTCCCTCAACCAGGTCTCTGTAATGGCAACAACATCATAGTTCCAAGTACTAATCCAAGCTCTAAGTTCATCTGCCTTACCCGTAATACTTCTTGCATTAAAACATATGCACTTCAGGCCACCAGACCCGCTGTGTTCAGCAACTTCTCCCTGTCTGCTTTGCCTCAGAGCCCCACTGACCCTATGCCCTAGTTCTCCCTCAAAGCTCTCACCTTCTGACCTATTGCTCATACTAGTTTAAACCCTCCCGTGTGACACTAGCAAACCTCGCGGCCAGGTTATAGAACATATAGAACATAGAACAATACAGCGCAGTACAGGCCCTTCGGCCCACGATGTTGCACCGAAACAAAAGCCATCTAACCTACACTATGCCATTATCATCCATATGTTTATCCAATAAACTTTTAAATGCCCTCAATGTTGGCGAGTTCACTACTGTAGCAGGTAGGGCATTCCACGGCCTCACTACTCTTTGCGTAAAGAACCTACCTCTGACCTCTGTCCTATATCTATTACCCCTCAGTTTAAAGTTATGTCCCCTCGTGCCAGCCATATCCATCCGCGGGAGAAGGCTCTCACTGTCCACCCTATCCAACCCCCTGATCATTTTGTATGCCTCTATTAAGTCTCCTCTTAACCTTCTTCTCTCCAACGAAAACAACCTCAAGTCCATCAGCCTTTCCTCATAAGATTTTCCCTCCATACCAGGCAACATCCTGGTAAATCTCCTCTGCACCCGCTCCAAAGCCTCCACGTCCTTCCTATAATGCGGTGACCAGAACTGTACGCAATACTCCAAATGCGGCCGGACCAGAGTTCTGTACAGCTGCAACATGACCTCCCGACTCCGGAACTCAATCCCTCTACCAATAAAGGCCAACACTCCATAGGCCTTCTTCACAACCCTATCAACCTGGGTGGCAACTTTCAGGGATCTATGTACATGGACACCTAGATCCCTCTGCTCAGCCACACTTTCAAGAACTTTACCATTAGCCAAATATTCCGCATTCCTGTTATTCCTTCCAAAGTGAATCACCTCACACTTCTCTACATTAAACTCCATTTGCCACCTCTCAGCCCAGCTCTGCAGCTTATCTATATCCCTCTGTAACCTGCTACATCCTTCCACACTATCGACAACACCACCGACTTTAGTATCATCTGCAAATTTACTCACCCACCCTTCTGTGCCTTCCTCTAGGTCATTGATAAAAATGACAAACAGCAACGGCCCCAGAACAGATCCTTGTGGTACTCCACTTGTGACTGTACTCCATTCTGAACATTTCCCATCAACCACCACCCTCTGTCTTCTTTCAGCTAGCCAATTTCTGATCCACATCTCTAAATCACCCTTAATCCCCAGCCTCCGTATTTTTTGCAATAGCCTACCGTGGGGAACCTTATCAAACGCTTTGCTGAAATCCATATACACCACATCAACTGCTCTACCCTCGTCTACCTGTTCAGTCACCTTCTCAAAGAACTCAATAAGGTTTGTGAGGCATGACCTACCCTTCACAAAGCCATGCTGACTATCCCTGATCATATCATTCCTATCTAGATGATTATAAATCTTGTCCCTTATAATCCCCTCCAAGACTTTACCCACTACAGACGTGAGGCTCACCGGTCTATAGTTGCCGGGGTTGTCTCTGCTCCCCTTTTTGAACAAAGGGACCACATTTGCTGTCCTCCAGTCCTCTGGTACTATTCCTGTAGCCAATGATGACATAAAAATCAAAGCCAAAGGTCCAGCAATCTCTTCCCTGGCCTCCCATAGAATCCTAGGATAAATCCCATCAGGTCCCGGGGACTTATCTATTTTCAGCCTGTCCAGAATTGCCAACACCTCTTCCCTACGTACCTCAATGCCATCTATTCTATTAGCCTGGGGCTCAGCATTCTCCTCCACAACATTATCTTTTTCCTGAGTGAATACTGACGAAAAATATTCATTTAGTATCTCGCCTATCTCTTCAGACTCCACACACAATTTCCCATCCCTGTCCTTGACTGGTCCTACTCTTTCCCTAGTCATTCGCTTATTCCTGACATACCTATAGAAAGCTTTTGGGTTTTCCTTGATCCTTCCTGCCAAATACTTCTCATGTCCCCTCCTTGCTCGTCTTAGCTCTCTCTTTAGATCCTTCCTCGCTACCTTGTAACTATCCATCGCCCCAACCGAAACTTCACACTTCATCTTCACATAGGCCTCCTTCTTCCTCTTAACAAGAGATTCCACTTCCCTGGTAAACCACGGTTCCCTCACTCGACGCCTTCCTCCCTGTCTGACCGGTACATACTTATCAAGAACACGCAGTAGCTGATCCTTGAACAAGCCCCACTTATCCAGTGTGCCCAACACTTGCAGCCTACTTCTCCACCTTATGCCCCCCAAGTCACGTCTAATGGCATCATAATTGCCCTTCCCCCAGCTATATTTATGCCTCTCCAGTTGAGATGCAACCCGTCCTTCTTATATAGGTCACACCTGCCCCGGAAAAGCTCACAGTGATCCAGATAACGGAAACCCTCCCTCCTACACCAGCTGTTTAGCAACGTGTTTAGCTGCTCTATCCTCCTATTTCTAGCCTCACTGGCACGTGGCACAGGGTGTAATCCCGAGATTACAACCCTAGACGTCCTATCTTTTAACTTTCTGCCCAGCTCCCTGAACTCCTGCTGCAGGACCTCATGCCCCTTCCTGCCTATGTCGTAAGTACCAATATGTACAACGACCTCTGCCTGTTTGCCCTCCCCCTTCAGGATGCCCTCTACCCGTTCGGAGACATCCTGGACCCTGGCACCAGGGAGGCAACATACCATCCTGGAGTCTCTTTCACGTCCACAGAAGCGCCTATCTGTGCCCCTGACTATAGAGTCCCCTATTACTATTGCTCTTCTGCGCTTTGACCCTCCCTTCTGAACATCAGAGCCAGCCGTGGTGCCACTGCTCTGGCTGCTGCTCTTTTCCCCTGATAGGCTATCTCCCCCGACAGTATCCAAAGGGGTATACCTGTTCGAGAGGGGGACAACCACAGGGTATTCCTGCACTGACTGCCTGCCCTTTCTGGTGGTCACCCATTTCTCTGCCTGCACCTTGGGTGTGACCACATTTATATAACTGCGATCTATGACGCTTTCCGCCACCTGCATGCTCCTAAGTGCGTCCAATTGCTGCTCCAACCGAACCATGCGGTCTGTGAGGAGCTCCAGTTGGGTGCACCTTCTGCAGATGAAGCCATCCGGGACGCTGGAAGCCTCCCGGACCTGCCACATCTCACAGTCAGAGAACTGCACCCCTCTAACTGACATTGCGTCAATTAATTAAAAATAAAAGTTTTTTTAAAAATTAAATATATATATATATATTTTTAAGTTACTGTTTCCTATCTGTTTCCTAGCACTAGATTTCTAATATAAATGCGAAAGCTAAATATAGTATTCTCCGATCTCTGGCTTAGATACCCCTCTAAATTATAATTAAGTAATTATGTTTAATTAGTTACCAATGCTTAATTTTTTAAATTTAGTGTAGATTCCCAACCAGCCACTCAGGTCACAGCTTTTCTGTGATGTCACATCCGTTTGCACCCGACACATACAATTTCAAAAGGTATCAAATTACAATGAGTAAAAATCACTTACTTACCTTCTTACCTTCTGAGTGTCTTAGATGTTCTCAGGTACTCTCCCTGACAGAGACTGCTCCTCCTCCTCCGAACGGCTCCCGAAACTAGGCCGCGATCTTTTAAAATCTCCGCTCTGACATCGCAATCTAGCTAAAATTCGTCCGACAGACAACAAATTCTATGTAAACAGTGTCTTACAGTAAACAGCGACTCTGCAATCAGTGTCCTACAATAATCAGAGTATATGTAAACAGTGCTCTGCAGGAAACAGAGTCAAAATAAACAGTGCCCTACAGTAAACTGAGTCTAATTAAATAGTATTCAACAGTAAACAGCATCTATGTAAACAGTGTCCCACAGTAAATATTGTCTGATTAAAAAGGGCCCCAGAGAGTATTTAAATAGACTTTCGAACAGTATATTTAAGCAGCGCCCAATATAAAATCTATTTAAGTATTGCCCAAAAGAAAACAATGTATATTTAAAGTGCCGTCCAGAATAGATTGAAACAGGACCCTTCATTAAGCAAAATCAGTTTAAACAGTGCCCGGGAATAATCCGATAAATTTGAACAGACCCCTACTGTAAATCGTCTATTTAAATAGCGGGCTACAGCAATCATTGTTTATTGAAACAGATGCCTCCAATAAACAGTCTAATGAAGTAATAGTCGACAATAATGACGCTCAGTTTAAACAGTGCTCTCAGTAAACATAGAACATAGAACATAGAACATACAGTGCAGCAGAAGGCCATTTAGCCCATCTAGTCTGCACCGATTCACTTAAGCTGCGTCTCTTTAAACAACTGAAGAGTATAGCGTCTATTTAAACAGTGCCTCACAGTAAACAGTATATTTAAACGGTGCTCTCAGAAAACAGAGGCTATGTGAAGTGCCCTACAGTAAGTAGTCTTATTAAAAAATGCTCACAGTACACTAAGGACATTTCAACAGTCTCCCACAGTAAACAGAGGCCATTGAAACAGTGTCCAGCAGAAAACAGAGTTTATATAAACAGTGCCCCAAAGTAAACAGTCTATGCAAACAGTGTCCCACAGTAAAAATTGGCTACTGAAACAGTGACACACAGTAAACATAGAACATAGAACATAGAACAATACAGCGCAGTAAAGGCCCTTCGGCCCACGATGTTGCACCGAAACAAAAGCCATCTAACCTACACTATACCATTATCATCCATATGTTTATCCAATAAACTTTTAAATGCCCTCAATGTTGGCGAGTTCACTACTGTAGAAGGTAGGGAATTCCACGGCCTCACTACTCTTTGCGTAAAGAACCTACCTCTGACCTCTGTCCTATATCTATTACCCCTCAGTTTAAAGCTATGTCCCCTCGTGCCAGCCATTTCCATCCGCGGGAGAAGGCTCTCACTGTCCACCCTATCCAACCCCCTGATCATTTTGTATGCCTCTATTAAGTCTCCTCTTAACCTTCTTCGCTCCAACGAAAACAAACTCAAGTCCATCAGCCTTTCCTCATAAGATTTTCCCTCCATACCTGGCAACATCCTGGTAAATCTCCTCTGCACCCGCTCCAAAGCCTCCATGTCCTTCCTATAATGCGGTGACCAGAACTGTACGCAATACTCCAAATGCGGCCGTACCAGAGTTCTGTACAGCTGCAACATGACCTCCTGACTCCGGAACTCAATCCCTCTACCAATAAAGGCCAACGCTCCATAGGCCTTCTTCACCACCCTATCAACCTGGGTGGCAACTTTCAGGGATCTATGTACATGGACACCTAGATCCCTCTGCTCATCCACACTTTCAAGAACTTTACCATTAGCCAAATATTCCGCATTCCTGTTATTCCTTCCAAAGTGAATCACCTCACACTTCTCTACATTAAACTCCATTTGCCACCTCTCAGCCCAGCTCTGCAGCTTATCTATATCCCTCTGTAACCTGCTACATCCTTCCACACTATCGACAACACCACCGACTTTAGTATCGTCTGCAAATTTACTCACCCACCCTTCTGCGCCTTCCTCTAGGTCATTGATAAAAATGACAAACAGCAACGGCCCCAGAACAGATCCTTGTGGTACTCCACTTGTGACTGAACTCCATTCTGAACATTTCCCATCAACCACCACCCTCTGTCTTCTTTCAGCGAGCCAATTTCTGATCCACATCTCTAAATCACCCTCAATCCCCAGCCTCCGTATTTTCTGCAATAGCCTACCGTGGGGAACCTTATCAAACGCTTTGCTGAAATCCATATACACCACATCAACTGCTCTACCCTCGTCTACCTGTTCAGTCACCTTCTCAAAGAACTCGATAATGTATGTGAGGCATGACCGACCCTTCACAAAGCCATGCTGACTATCCCTGATCATATTATTACTATCTAGATGATTATAAACCTTGTCTCTTATAATCCCCTCCAAGACTTTACCCACTACAGACGTGAGGCTCACCGGTCTATAGTTGCCGGGGTTGTCTCTGCTCCCCTTTTTGAACAAAGGAACCACATTTGCTATCCTCCAGTCCTCTAGCACTATTCCTGTAGCCAATGATGACATAAAAATCAAAGCCAATGATCCAGCAATCTCTTCCCTGGCCTCCCAGAGAATCCTAGGATAAGTCCAATCAGGTCCCGTGGACTTATCTATTTTCAGCCTGTCCAGAATTGCCAACACCCCTTCCCTACGTACCTCAATGCCATCTAATCTATTTACCTGGAGCTCAGCAATAGAGCAGTGATGATCTGTCCCCCAGTCTATTTAAACAGCGCCTGATATAAATATTATTAATGATGTGGAGATGCCGGCCTTGGACTGGGGTGAGCACAGTAAGACGTCTTACAACACCAGGTTAAAGTCCAACAGGTTTGTTTTTATATCACTAGCTTTCGGAGCGCTGCTCCTTCATCAGGTGAATGAAGAGGTATGAAGAGGTCTGAACATACATCTTCATTCACCTGAAGGAGGAGCAGCGCTCCGAAAGCTAGTGATATCGAAACAAATCTGTTGGACTTTAACCTGGTGTTGTAAGACTTCTTACTGTAAATATTATTAAAGCATTGCCCGAAAGAAAACAATGCTTGTTTAAAGTGCCGTCCGGAATAAATTGAAACAGGAACCTTCATTAAATTAATACCCTTCATTAAACAATACCCTACTGCAAACAGTCTTTTTAATCCGTCCTTTAGAGGATGAGAAGGGAGATTTAATACGGGGAGATGAGGAAGTGGCCGAGGAACTGAGCAGGCTTTTTGTGTCGGTCTTCACAGTGGAAGACACAAATCACAAGCCAGTGTTAATAACATGATCGAAATGAGGCAATGACAGTTCATAGTTCATGGAATTTACAGTGCAGAAGGCGGCCAACTGGCCCATCGAGTCTTCACCGGCTCTTGGAAAGAGCGCCCTACCCAAGCGCACACCTCCACACTATCCCCAGAACCCAGTTACCCCCCCCCAACACTAAGGACAATTTAGCACGGCCAATCCACCTAACCTGCACATCTTTGGACTGTGGGAGGAAACCGGAGCACCCGGAGGAAACCCGCACACACACGGGGAGAACATGCAGACTCCGCACAGACAGTGACCCAAGCCGGGAGTCGAACCAGGAACCCTGGAGCTGTGAAGCAATTGTGCAAACCACTATGCTACCGTGCTGTCCAGGTGAGAACCTTGAGATGATTGTTATCACTAAAGAGGTAGTGATGGGCAAGCTAATGGGGCTAAAGGTAGACAAGTCTCCTGGCCCTGATGGAATGCATCCCAGAGTGCTAAAAGAGATGGCTAGGGAAAATGCAAATGCACTAGTGATTATTTAGCAAAATTCACTAGACTCTGGGGTGGTTCCGGCGGATTGGAAATTAGCAAACGTGACACCACTGTTTAAAAAAGGAGGTAGGCAGAAAGTGGGTAATTATAGGCCAGTTAGCTTAACTTCGGTAGTAGGGAAGATGCTGCAATCTATCATCAAGGAAGAAATAGCGAGGCATCTGAATGGAAATTGTCGCATTGGACAGACACAGCATGGGTTCATAAAGGGCAGGTCGTGCCTAACTAATTTAGTGAAATTTAGTGAGGACATTACCAGTGCGGTAGATAACGGGGAGTCAATGGATGTGGTATATCTGGATTTCCAGAAAGCCTTTGACAAAGTGCCACACAAAGGTTTGCTGCATGAGATATAAATGCATGTCATTAAGGGTAAAGTAATAGCATGGATAGAGGATTGGCTAATTTATAGAAAACAAAGAGTGGGGATTAATGGGTATTCCTCTGGTTGGCAATCAGTAGCTAGGGTGTCCCTCAGGGATCAGTGTTGGGCCCACAATTGTTCACAATTTACATAGATGATTTGGAGTTGGGGACCAAGGGCAATGTGTCCACGTTTGCAGACGACACTAAGATGAATGGTAAAGTAAAAAGTGCAGAGGATACTGGAAGTCTGCGTGGGATTTGGATAGGTTAAGTGAATGGGCTAGGGGCTGGCAAATGGAATACAATGTTGACAAATGTGAGGTTATCCATTTTAGTAGGTATAACAGCAAAAGCGATTATTAAATGATAAAATATTAAAACATGCTGCTGTGCAGGGAGACCAGGGTGTGCTAGTGCATGAGTCGCAAAAAGTTGGTTTTCAGGTGCAACAGGTGATTAAGAAGGCAAATGGAATTTTGTCCTTCATTGCTAGAGGGATGGAGTTTAAGACTAGGGAGGTTATGCTTCAATTGTAGAAGGTGTTAGTGAGGCCACACCTGGAGTATTGTGTTCCGTTTTGGTCTCCTTACTTGGAAAAGGAACGTACTGGCACTGGAGGGTGTGCAGAGGAGATTCACTAGGTTAATCCCAGAGCTAAAGGGGTTGGATTACGAGGAGAGGTTGAGTAGACTGGGACCGTACTCGTTGGAATTTAGAAGGCTGAGGGGGGGATCTTATAGAAACGTATACGATTATGAAGGGAATAGATAGGATAGATGCGGGCAGGTTGTATCCACTGGCTGGTTTAAGCAGTACTAGGGGGGCATAGCCTCAAAATAAGGGGAAGTAGATTTAGGACTGAGGTTACGAGGAACTTCTTCACCCAATGGGTTATGAATCTATGGAATTTCTTGCCCAGTGAAGCAGTAGAGGCTCCTTCATTAAATGTTTTTAAGATAAAGATAGATCGTTTTTTGAAGAATAACGGGATTAAGGTGTATGGTGTCGGGCCGGAAAGTGGAACTGAGTCCACAAAAGATCAGCCATGATCTCATTGAATGGCGGAGCAGGCTCGAAGGGCCAGCTGGCCTACTTCTGCTCCTAGTTCTTATGTTCTTGTGTTCTTCTGTTCACCAAGTCAGATTAAACAGCGTCCTGCATTAAATGGAATATATTAAAACTGTGCACTTCGTAAACATTTTTTAAAACATTGTCGCACAGTAGACAGTGTCGTCAAACACTGCCTTTCAGTAAACCAGTCTAAACAGTGCGGGCCAAAAACGGGTCTATATAAAGTGTTCCCTATAGTAAACGCTATCAATTTTTCCGTGCCCTATAATGAAACAAATGTTTTAAATAAAGGCATACAGCAAACACTATTGTGTAAAACTTCCATTTAACAGCGTTTGATTAAACAGTGTCCCACAATAAGCACAGTCTATTTCGAAAATGCCAGACAGTAAAGGGAATAGACTTAAAATGCCCTAAAGTAACAATCAGACCATAAGACAAAGAAGCAGAGTTACGCCATTCGGGCCCTCGAGTAACTTCGCCATTCAGTCATGACTGATATGGTTCTCGTCCGATACTCCTGCCGTCGCCCCATAACACCTGATCACCTTCTTCATCAAGGTCATATCTGTTTCTGTTTTGAATGCACTCAGTGATTTGGCTCCCACGGTCTTCTGTGGCGAAGAGTTGTAGTTTTAAGATTTGGGAAACAGCCTGCTGAGGGTATGACGTGTTCCGGTGGGTTGGCGCTCCTGCTCCTTGAATGCTGGCTCTGTATGAGTGGGTGGCGTCTGCAGGTCCCGTGGAGTAGCGGGGAGTGATGGAGTCTGGAGTGACACACCCCGCAGTCCACTCTAGAGGCCAGAGCATCCACCCTTTTGTTCCTGAAGTCCCCATAACCCCCTCATTTCCCGGTGGTGGAATTTACCTCAACTAAATCCACGAAGACAAATCAGCCACACAAATTGTGTGAGGCCATAATCCCCCTCACCCTCTTTCTCCAGGCACAAGCAACGTACCTCCTTTCCCGAAGCAAAACAAAGTATCGCCACTCCAATGCCGATGCCGGAATAACGGCCAAATATTTCACAAGGTGTGAATCCCAGTACCGCTCCTTTCCCGTAGCGAGGATTCACGACCCGCTCATATCCCCATCTGGAATCTTCTTCCTCGTTTTCCGAATCCAGGATCCCTTCCTACTCCTTTCCCCATTTTAGAATGTCCTCCGCTTCAGAATCCATTAATTCCCTCCTCGGAAATCCACTAAATTCTTACACAGAGCTTGAAACGTACCAAAGCTCTCCTCTCCAGACGAGAAACTCTTTGCCTTGAACCGCTCCCCTTCCGGCTTCTTTCACGGAGCAACATGTCCCACTCAATTGATTCCAGCAGCCACTTTCCGAGGCCAGAGGCCCCCAGCCAATCAGTCCCGAAGCACAAAACTACCCCACATTCTTTACCGGTTCCAGAACCCTCCCGCTCTCTTCCAGAGGGGAGAACACACACATCCCTGCATCACATAGGGCGACCAGGTTGCGTCCCGCTCGTTTGACGAAGCCACTGCCCTGTCCTCGCTCACTTTCCCCTGGAGAGAATACAAGCCCCTGTCCACCGCCCTACCCCACACCCTCCCCCGTCTCCTTCTATTCTGATGCTGGAATGCGAGACCTGAGGCTGGAATCCTTAATCAGACCTTCGAGAGGCCTGGGATCCCTCAAATTTTTCCGTGGTTAGAACGCCATCATGCACCTAATTCCCTATTGCGAGACTACACGCCTCTCACCACTCCTGATCCGAGGCCAGCATCACCTCCCTACTACTTTCCAAAAGCAACCCCGCTCAAATCTCGAGGCAAGAATCCACTCCCAGCACCTCCTTCGAAGCCACATTTCCCACCATACCAACACGCTTCGCGGGGTCTGGATCTCCTCCATCTATGGAATGTCCTGCAGCGTACTGTCATAAAAAAAATATTGAAGAGTAAATAAGGATGTTCAGCCTTTCCCGACAGTAAACAGGGTCAATTTAAACAGTGCTCGAGAGCAAATAAGCTGTTCAGACATTTCCCTACAGTACATACAGTCAACAAATCTTTGCTGAAGAGGCGGCATCATAGCACAATGTTTAGCACTGTTGCTTCACAGCACCAGGGTCCCAGGTACTATTCCCAGCTTTGCTCACTGTCTATGCGGAGTCTGCACATTCTCGCGGTGTCAGTGTGGGTTTCCTCCGGGTTCCTCCCAGAAGTCCGGAAAGACCTGCTTTTAAGTAATTTGGACATTCTGAATTTTCCATCTGTGCACCGGAACAGGGGCTGGAATGTGGCGACTAGGGGCTTTTCACAGTAACACCTTTGCAGTGTTAATGTAAGTCTACTTGTGACACGAATGTAAATTATTTTCAGATGTTTTAAGTTTTATGCTGTTGTCAACACAGTTCCAGAGACAGCAAGTTTGACCAAGGTGGCTCAGTTTGGTAAGGCAAAATGCCCATCTCGCCCAATTATTGCCAACCCGCACCACCACCAGCAGACACACACACACATACACAGAACCACACACACACAGGAAAACAGGCAGGCGCACAGACACAGACGCACACACAAACACACACACACACGTGGACACACAGACGCAGAGACACACAGACAGGCACGCAAACACACTCAAACACGTACATACACAAAGACACACACGAACACACATTCGCAGAGACAAACACAAACTCACACATACAGACAAATAATTAAACATTGCAGTAAACACGATGAAATTAAACATTGCCCCACAGAAAACAAGGTAAAATGAATCAGTGCCCTTCAGTAAACAAGGTAAAATTAAACAGAGACCTCTCCAGTATGCATGGTAAAATTAAACAGTGCCCAATAGTAAGCAAGGTAAAATTCAACAGAGTCTAAAGCTAACAAGGTAACGTTCAACAGGGCCCTCCAGTAAACAAGGTAAAATTAAACAGTGCCCTACATTAAACAAGGAAACATTAAACAATGGTCTACAGTAAACAGGCTAAAACTAATGTCATGAGCCAGGATTTTGGGAACACCAAAGAATATCTTGCCGTTCACCTGACCCACAACCTTTAATAGATTTTAGTTATGGGGAGCACTTTACAGGTGTGATGCAACAGAGGTCTAAAGCATTTTAAAAACAAAACAATGTTTATTTTATGAATCCAGTTAACATGTTATAAACCCACAGTAAACGTCTACCAACTAACAACCCTGATAAACTCCCCAAAAGATACCGTACTCTATCAATAACTCTTAGTAATTTTCCTGACAACATCCATCAGCCCAAACACTTTTTAACAAAGACAGTGGGTTTGAAATCTCCTCAGAGACCAGTTATCACTTTTAAATTATCAAGTGATCTAAACACCTTTTTTAACATACAGTAGGACACCAGTGTACATCTGATTGGTTTGAGTGCAGCTCTCCAACTGAAAGCGAAACTGAAACACAGAACCAAAAAGAGCTTCCATCTCAAAACGAAATTAAAAGCAGGATCACAATCCAGCTCCACACACACAATAACATCACTGCAGCCATTTGATAAAACACACTTTTCTTAAAGGAACTCTCACATGACACTAATCAGAGCCCTACAGTAAACAAAGTCAAATTAAACATTACACGACTGAAAAGACGATAACACTAAACAGAGCCCGACAGTAAATACGGTGAAATTAAACAAATTCCGACAAATTAAACAGAGCCCTGCTGTATACAAGGTGAAATTGAACAGAGGCCATCAGTAATCACGGCAATGCTAAACAGAGCTCTACAGTAAACAAGGTCAATTTAAATAGTACATTACAGGAAACAAATCAAAAATAGACAGTGCCCTAAAGTAAACAAGATTAAATTATAAAGTGCCCTACAGTTAACACGGTAATATAATCAGTGCCGTCGAGTAACCAAGGTAAAATTAAACAGTGCGCAAAAGTAAACAAGGCAAAATTAAACAGTGCCCGACAGTAAATAAGGCAAAATTACACAGAGCACTACATTGAACAAGGAGAAATGAAACAGAGCCCAACAGTAAAAAAGGTAAAATAAAACAGAGTCCTTCAGTAAACATGGAAACATGAAAGTGGCCAACATTAAACAAGGTAAAATAAAGCAGAGCCCCACAGTAAACACGGTAAAATTAAATAGAGCCAGACAGTATAACAGGGTAAAATTAAATAGAGCACTACACGTTTACACGTTCCCACATCAGAGTCAGCAAAACAATGCCAAGTGAAAACAGAATGTTTAAGCCGTGTCTAAGTTCCACTGTGTTTATTCATCCAATGTCTAACATTGAACGAAGTCGATTTGAACATTGTTCTTGGGATATATTACGGGTTGGGGTTCAGAGAACACAACGTATATCATGGAGTTAAACTGACCCACATATTTTAATAGATTTGGTTATGGGGAGCACAAGGGTCCATTTACCAGGTGTGATGCAACAGAGAACAAAATATTTTGGAAAAAAAACAATGTTTATTCGATGAATCCAGTTAACATTTTATAAACACACAGTAAACAGTTTGTCAAAAATCAACACTGATAACACCACAGATACAATACTCTAGAGATAACCCTGAACAACTTCTCAAACAACATCCAGAAGTTAAAACCTCTGGAAACAAAGACAGCAAGTTTAAATTCTCTACATATACAGGTATTACTTTGAAATCATCAATGAGCTGAAGACATTGTTTAGATTGCAGAGAGAGAGATCGTAACATCTTCTTGCTGTGAATGCAGCTCTCCAACTCTGAAAATGAAAGTAAGCACGCTGCAGCTGTCAGCTCAAAACGAAAGTGAAAGCAGAGCCGGAGCTCAGCTCCACTTGCACAATTACATCACTGCAGATATTTGATAAATGCCCATTTCTTAAAGGTTCATCCTTCTGACAGATAAGAGAGACAATTTAAACAGTTTCATACTGCAAACAGCATCTATATTCAGTTCTTACATTAAACAGTGTCTTAACACAGAGTCGGAAATAAACATTCTGTTTAAACAGTGACACACAGTAAACGGCATATTTAAACAATGCACTACAATACAGTGTGTTGTTAAACAGTGTCCCAAAGTAGAGAGTCTTTTAGGACCATATCCTCCAACAAAGAGCCTATTTTTACATGCCCCATTGGAAAACAGAGGCTCTAAAACTGTGTGCGTGAGATATTATAATTTGTGAACAGTCTCAGCTGCTAAACAGTGCCCAACAGAAAACAGTCTATTGAAACAGTGCAATTCATTTGAAGGAATTTATTTGCACATATTCCCTGATGTAAACAATGTACTTAAACAGTGCCCACATTCAACTGCATATTCAAACAAAGCTCCACAAAACGTGCCCAACAATAAATAATCAATGGAAATAGTTCATAACAATAAACATAGCCTACTTGAACAGTACCGAACAAATATCGGAGTCAACTTAAACAGTGCCCTACAGCGAACAGTCTACTTAAACAGTACCGATTCGGAAACAGAGCGTCTTTGATTAATGTGCTTCTGCAACTGCATCCCCGTGGAGCTTCTCGGTGTAAAACAGGTGGCAATGTTAGAAATGTGGAGCTGTCTCTTTAAACAATAGATCGCAATGTCATTACAGTGGAGCTTTCCAAAGAAAAATAGATTTCAACGTCAGAACTATGGGGTTGAATGTGAAAAATAGATTGCAAAGCTGGTAGAGGAAGCAGGGGCTGCGTGTGAAAACAACAGATTGCAATATTATACTGTGGAGAGTTTGCGAACAACAGATTCCAATGTTAAAGCACTGGAACTGTCTCTGTGAACAATATATATAAATGTAAAAATATTGCATCGGGCCATGTGGGCAACACCTTGCAATGCAGAACAGGGTAGCTGTTTCTGTGGGCAATAGATTGTAATGTTTGAACAGTGGAGCTGTCTCCGTGTACAATAGGTTGAAACATAGAACAGTGGAGCTGTCTCTGTGAAAAAGGGATTGCGATGTTTGTGCAGTGGTGCAGTATGTGTGAACAACAGATTGCAATGTCTGAACAGTGGAACATTTTCGTGAACATGTCATTGTAATGTTAGAACGTGGACGTGTCTCTTTGGGAATAGATTGCAATGTCACAACAGTGGACCTGATTATGAGGGCAATATAATTCAATGATAGGAGAGTGCTGCTGTGTGTGTGAACAACCGATTGCACTGACAGAACAGTAATCCTGTGTGGGTGAATAACCGATTGCAATGCCACAACAGTGGAGCTCTCTCTGTGAACAACAGATTGAAATGTTAGAACAGTAGAGCTGTCTCTGTGAACAGTCGATGTCAATGTCAGAACAGCGGAGTTGTATGTGTTAAAAATATATTGCAACGACAGAACAGTGGACCTTGCTCTGTGAACAATAGTGTTATGGGCCAGAGTTTAGAAAACTCCAAAGTATATTATGGAGTTCACCTGACCCGTAAGCACAAGGGGAGCACAAGCGTCCACTCATCAGGTGGTATGCAACAGAGACCTTAAGTATTTTAAAAACAAAACAATGTTTATTCTATGAACCCAGTTAACATTTTATAAACATGCGTAAATATATTATCAACCACCAACACACGTAACCCCACAGATACAATACTCCATCGGTAACACTTAATATCTTTCGTGGCAACATTCTTACGCTAAACCATTTTTAAAAAAGAGAGCAGGTTTTAATTCTCTACAGAAATAGTTATTACTTTAAAATCATCAAGGGAGTAGAACACATTCTTTATCTTGTAGAGAGAAAGATCATTACACATCTGCTTGCTTTCAATACAGCTCTCCAGCTCTGAAAATGAAACCAAAACAGAGCCACAATGCAGCTATGCTGCTCAAAACAAAAGTAAAAAGCCAGACCGACAGTCCAGCTCCACCCACACACTGACATCACTGCAGCTATTTGACAACACCAATTTCTTAAAGGTCTTTTAGGGCAGCACGGTAGCACAAGTGATTAGCACTGTGGCTTCACAGCGCCAGGGTCCCAGGTTCGATTCCCCGCTGGGTCACTGTCTGTGCGGAGTTTGCACGTTCTCCCCGTGTCCGCGTGGGTTTCCTCCGGGTGCTCCGGTTTCCTCCCACAGTCCAAAGACGTGCAGGTTAGGTGGATTGGCCATGCTAAATTACCCGTAGTGTCCATAAGGGTTGGGAGGGGTTATTGGGTTGCGGGGATAAGGTGGAAGTGAGGGATTAATGTGGGTCGGTGCAGACTCGATGGGCCGAATGGCCTCCTTCTGCACTGTATGTTCTATGTAATCTATGTAATCTATGTACATCCACCTGACACTTCCCCAAAGAAAAAAACAAATAAACCATCAACTTAGAGATGGTTTAATTATTTATCTTTTCGCTTTCCTTTTAGAAATACTGACAGTAAACTACTTTTTGTCGTTTCACAAAACAGAACACGCAAACAAGTATAATCACATCGTCCATTTTAGTTCTTCTTTCTCCACCGAAACGGCTTCTCTTCATCACATATTAGACAATTAATCGACAATCACGTTTTCTTGTCCTGCCAGATGTATTATTTTTAAATGCAATGGCTGTAATAATGAACTCCATCGAAACAGTCCGGCATTATTATGCCGGAATCGCTCCAAAACGTCAATGAATTATGATCAGTATATATAATTGGGTCAGATGGATTGCTGGTCACGAATGTGAAAATGTGCAAAGCCAGCACCAAACTCAAAATCTCCTTCTCAATCGTTGAATACTTCTTATTTTATGTAATTCATTTCATAGAAAAATAACCAATGGGCCGCGCTAGTCCTTCGTCGTCGTATTGTAGAAGCACCGCACCTTCACCCATATCACTCGCATTAAGAGCCACTTTGAATGGGTTTGTATAAGGTGGGATGGCTAACAGAGGAGATGTGGTTAACACAGCCATCAGGCCGTCAAATGCCTCTTGACACTCCGCTGTTCACTTAAATTTGCTTCCTCAGCACGTCCGTCAGTGGAACAACCACACTGCTCAAGTTCGGCACACATTTCCGGTAAAATTCGCACAGGCCAAGAAAACGCATGGTTTCTCTTCGTGTCGAGGTTGTTGGAAACTCCCCAATAACTTTTGTTTTCACATCCCGTAGGACCATTCGACCCGGTCCGATTGTATGGACAAGGAAAGTGACAGGGGCTTTTTCAAAATCAATTTTGGTTAGGTTTACCACCAATCCCGCCTCCTGAGGTCGATCGAATAACTCAATCAGATACTTCAACTGTTCCTTCCATGTCTGGTTAAAAATTAACAGATCGTTGATGTATACCGCACAATGGGGTAATCCTGAAACGACTTTGTTCGCTAACCATTGAAATGTGGCTGGGGCGCTGTTCATGACAAATGGCATAACTTTGAATTGGTATCCACCATCTGGAGTTACAAAAGCTGAAATATCCTTCGCTCATTTGGATAAAGGTACCTGCCAGTGACCTTTAAGTAAATCCAGTTTGGAAATAAAACCTGATTTTCCCACTTTCGCAATGCAATCCTCCAAGCGTGGGATAAGATAAGAGTCCGTTCTTGGAAATGCATAATCCTTTCTATAGTGCAGACGCAACTGTTCGGTAGCTTCCGGTTTTGGTACCATCACCATGGATGAGCTCCATTGGCTGCAACCCACTTGAGCTATGCCATTTTTAAGCATATTTTCAATTTCTTTTTTAACCTGTGCCAATTTTAAAAGGGGAAAGTCGAAATGGATTTGTTTAATTGGAACAGCTTTTCCCAAATCTACATCATGTAAGACATTTCAGGACATCCCAACTTATCTCCACAAACTTGCCCATGTGTTCTCAATCACGCTTTCAGGTCAGTTCGTTTTTCCTCTGGAAGGCAACTCAACAATTGATCCCAATTTTTAAGAACATCCTCGTTTTCCAATTTAATTTAAGGAATATCAAATTCAAAGTCATCTGGATTCAGTTCTTCACGTTGAGTTAGAATCATTAAATCCTCACTCGCCTTATGCTCTCCTTCCCTTTCAAAGTCCCTTTTTAGCATATTCACAAGACACACTCGGTGAGCTTTCCTTCTACCTGACGCTCTTACCGCATACTTCACCTCACTTAATTTCCCTTCAATCTCTCAAATTCCCCAAAAACATGCTTTTAAAGGTTCACTGCCACTGGTAATAATACTAAAACTGTATCTCCACTGGCAAAACTACGAACTTTGGATTACTTGTCCGCGACACGTTTCAAGCCATGTTGTGGAAACTTTAAATGCTGTCTACCCAATTTCTTGCTCTACTTAATCATCCCCTAAAATTTGACACGTAATCCAATGATGCAAGTTCCGCTGCTCACGCACCAATTTTTCCTTAAACAATTTATGTGGTTCCACTTACCTCTAACCAAGAAATAGTTAAAAAGTGGAATTTGCTTGACTCGTTAGGTGCATCCTAAATTGCAAACAGGACGAATAGAATTCCTTTATCCCAATCCTCTGGATAATCGTGACAATAAACCCTCAACATTCTCTTTAATGTCTGATGCCAACATTCTAAAGCTCCTTGCGATTCTGCATGATACGTAGTTGATTTAAATTGTTTTATTCCTAAGCTATCCATAACTTCTTTGAATAGCCTTCAGGTAAAATTTGATCCTTGATGCGATGGTATTTCTGTGGGTAGTTCATATCTCGTAAAGAACTTAAGTGACCCCTCCACTATCTTTCAAGCTGAAATATTAAGTACTCTGGAAATATCGTTGACACATCTAGTATCGTTAAAAGATTTGATTTCCAATTTTCCTTTTAGGAAGCGGTCCTACACAATTTATTAAGGCACCTGTAAAAGGTTCCTCAAATGATGGAATGGGCATTAGGGGCGCTGGATTTATTACTGCTTGATCATTTGACATGTATGACATGATCGACATAATTTAACTACAACATGTTGTCCAGGCGAATAACAATTGAAGGGGGAGGGGGGATGGCTGCGGTGCTAGCTATTAAAACTGAATAGTTAGCATGCCACTAGAGTAGTTTTACATAAGTCCCTTTATTGAGATCAATTATAGGAAGAGTACTGACTAATCATTATTAACCATTAAACATATATTTTTAGGACATAGCAGTAATATGTAATCAAATGGGATTTAGGATAGCTAACTTGACCAAGAGAACATCACTTCTGACATCCTGTCTGTGTGAAACAATCCAGGATGCTGGTTCTGTTGTTCTGTTTCTCACAAACAGTCAGCACAGATTGCTGGGATTGTACACAGCTGTCAGGATGAGGATCAGTCATGGGTTGCTTGCGATTCAATTGGGTGAAGTTTAAACATTGCTTGCAATTGTATTGGGTGAAGTTTGAACATTGCTTGATATTCTATTGGATACGTTTAAATATAGTAAATTCAGGGATTGAATCGTGCCCAACTGGGAAACGCTATTGATTTTTGAAAGTTGTGTCTGTGCTGAGTTTGTGTCTGCTACTCTTTGCAATGAGTTGGACCACAGGGGAAAAGCCCACGTGGAAGCCGGCACAATACACCGGCCTTGACACCGCTCCTACACTGCGAGCATTATCGCCCACAGGATTCTGAACAGAATGATATGCCTCCCCAGGTGAGTACATTTTAATTTACCAACCAGGAGATTGAGGTTGCGTATCAGACGGTCGGACCCATACGTTTTGCGACTCGAACAAGGGATGAAAGTTGCGAGCAGGTAGTGGCAGACACAAGCAACACTGAGAACGTGCGAAAATTGGATGGACAAAGACGGACTTTTGTAGCACGCCAAGGAGCAGTACAGGATAAATTGCAGCGCGTTTAAAAAAGGAGACTGGAAAGGGTAGGGCCGCGTGACGATTCGAAGGAACCCAAAACATGGAGCCGCCAGTGGGGACCTGACGGCAGTATGATACAAACTATTGTCACTATGCATAGGAAGTTGATCAAAAAGATGGTTGAAAAGGGCTATGATTAGAGGTAGCACGGTGGCGCAGTGGTTATCACTGCTGCCTCACGGCGTTGAGGTCGCAGGTACGATCCCGGGTCTTGGCCAATGTCCGTGTGGAGATTGCACATTCTATCCGTGGCTGTGTGGGTATCATCCGCTCAACCCAAAGATGTGCAGGGTAGGTCGATTGGCCATGCTAAATTGCCCCTTAATTCGAAAAATATAATTTGGTATCTAAATTTATATTAAAAAATGAAAAAGCATATGATTCAGAAGCGCCCGAAGCTGAGCAAAAGGCTTCGAGGCTGGGCAAGGCTAAAAATAAGGCAGAGATGGCAGCTGTAATACTTGCTGCTCTGATGAAAAATCGCCTGCAGACTGAGGCAGAGCAGAAACAAGCAGCCTCTAAAAGAAAAGCGCATGAGGAGGGACTTAACACACCACAAGGAAGAATGCTGGCTGAGCTACTGTATCCCTCCCTCCATTAGGAGGAAGGAGAACAGGGTAAAATAGACGGGGGAAGATTAGCATGACGATGCAGCATAGTTTAATGACTATCCACCGTCGTACACTGCAAAATGTCCATCCGCTCCCATGGCACCAATTCGAACTACATTAAAAACCGCCGCGGGTGGGAGAGGGGCCACAACGGCACTCAAGCAATGCCGCTGACTGCAGCAGAGAAACACATGTTCGTGGACAAACTCGGTCCGTTACTCCGAAACCATACTAATTAGGACTTTTGCGAACCATGTATGACTGAAGTGAAACCCACGATCTAGCCCTGGATGATGTGAGACTGTTAACAACGGGGAATTTACATGGTCCGAGAGCTGAGGCGAGCCTCAGGACACGGTCGTACTATTTGGACAAAGGTCACACGTTAAACAACGTCCCAAAGAAAAAGCAGACGAATATGGGGAACGGAAGTTCGGAAGTTATAAGAACATACGAACATAAGAACTAAAAGCAGGAGTAGGCCATCTGGCCCCTCGAGCCTGCCTCACCATTCAATGAGATCATGGCTGATCTTTAGTGGACTCACCTCCATTTTCCGGCCCGAACACCATAACCCTAAATCCCTTTATTCTTCAAAAAACTATCGATCTTTATCTTTAAAACATTTAATGAAGGAGCCTCTACTGCTTCACTGGGCAAGGAATTCCATAGATTCACAACCCTTTGGGTGCAGAAGTTCCTCCTAAACTCCGTCCTAAATCTACTTCCCCTTATTTTGAGGCTATGCCCCCTAGTTTTGCTTTCACCCGCCAGTGGAAACAACCTGCCCGCATCTATCCTATCTATTCCCTTCATAGTCTTATATGTTTCAATAAGATCCCCACTCATCCTTCTAAATTCCAAAGAGTACAGTCGCAGTTTACTCAATCTCTCCTCGTAATCCAACTCCTTCAGCTCTGGGACTAACCTAGTGAATCTCCTCTGCACACCCTCCAGTGCCAGTACGTCCTTTCTCGAGTAAGGAGACCAAAACTGAACACAATACTCCAGGTGTGGCCTCACTAACACCTTATAGAATTGCAGCATAACCTCCCCAGTATTAAACTCCAACCCTTTCGCAATGAAGGACAAAATTCCAGTTGCCTTCTTAATCACCAGTTGCACATGTAAACCAACTTTTTGCGACTCATGCACTAGCACACCCAGGTCTATCTGCACAGCAGCATGTTTTACTATTTTATCATTTAAATAATAATCCCTTTTGCTGTTATTCTTACCAAAATGGATAACCTCACATTTGTCAACATTGTATTCCATCTGCCAGACACTAGCCCATTCAGTTAGCCGATCCAAATCCCTCTGCAGACTTCCAGTATCCTCTGCAATTTTTGCTTTATCACTCATCTTAGTGTCGTCTGCAAACGTGGACATATTGCCCTTCGTCCCCAACTCCAAATCATCTATGTAAATTGAGAACAGTTGTGGGCCCAACACTGGTCCCTGAGGGACACCACTAGCTACTGATTGGCAACCAGAGGAACACCCATTAATCCCCACTCTTTGAACATGGAACATAGAACGATACAGCGCAATACAGGCCCTTCGGCCCACGATGTTGCACCGAAACAAAAGCCATCTAACCTACATTATGCCATTATCATCCATAAGCTTATCCAATAAACTTTTAAATGCCCTCAATGTTGGCGAGTTCACTACTGTTGCAGGTAGGGCATTCCACGGCCTCACCACTCTTCGCGTAAAGAACCTACCTCTGACGTCTGTCCTATATCTATTACCCCTCAGTTAAAAGCTATGTCCCCTCGTGCCAGCCATTTCCATCCACGGGCGAAAGCTCTCACTGTCCACCCTATCTAACCCCCAGATCATTTTGTATGCCTCCATTAAGTCTCCTCTTAACCTTCTTCTCTCCAACGAAAACAAGCTCAAGTCCATCAGCCTTTCCTCATAAGATTTTCCCTCCATACCAGGCAACACCCTGGTAAATCTCCTCTGCACCCGCTCCAAAGCCTCCACGTCCTTCCTATAATGCGGTGACCAGAACTGTACGCAATACTCCAAATGCGGCCGTACCAGAGTTTTGTGCCGCTGCAGCATGACCTCCCGACTCCGGAACTCAATCCCTCTACCAATAAAGGCCAACACTCCATAGGCCTTCTTCACAACCCTATCAACTTGGGTGGCAACTTTCAGGGATCTATGTACATGGACACCTAGATCCCTCTGCTCATCCACACTTCCAAGAACTTTACCATTAGCCAAATATTCCGCATTCCTGTTATTCCTTCCAAAGTGAATCACCTCACACTTCTCTACATTAAACTCCATTTGCCACCTCTCAGCCCAGCTCTGCAGCTTATCTATGTCCCTCTGTAACCTGCTACATCCTTCCACACTGTCAGCAACACCACCGACTTTAGTGTCGTCTGCAAATTTACTCACCCACCCTTCTGCGCCTTCCTCTAGGTCATTGATAAAAATGACAAACATCAACGGCCCCAGAACAGATCCTTGTGGTACGCCACTTATAACTGAACTCCATTCTGAACATTTCCCATCAACCACCACCCTCTGTCTTCTTTCAGCTAGCCAAATTCTGATCCACATCTCTAAATCACCCTCAATGCCCAGCCTACGTATTTTCTGCAATAGCCTACCGTGGGGAACCTGATCAAACGCTTTACTGAAATCCATATACACCACATCAACTGCTCTACCCTCGTCTACCTGTTCAGTCACCTTCTCAAAGAACTCGATAAGGTTTGTGAGGCATGACCTACCCTTCACAAAGCCATGCTGACTATCCCTGATCATATTATTCCTATCTAGATGATTATAAATCTTGTCCCTTATTAACCCCTCCAAGACTTTACCCACTACAGACGTGAGGCTCACCGGTCGATAGTTGCCGGGGTTGTCTCTGCTCCCCTTTTTTGAACAAAGGGACCACATTTGCTCTCCTCCAGTCCTCTGGCACTATTCCTGTAGCCAATGATGACATAAAAATCAATGCCAAAGGTCCAACAATCTCTTCCCTGGCCTCCCAGAGAATCCTAGGATAAATCCCATCAGGCCCCGGGGACTTATCTATTTTCAGCCTGTCCAGAATTGCCAATACCTCTTCCCTACGGACCTCAATGCCATCTATTCTAATAGCCCGGGTCTCAGCATTCACCTCCACAACATTATCTTTTTCCTGAGTGAATACTGGCGAAAAATATTCATTTAGCATCTCGCCTATCTCTTCAGACTCCACACACAACTTTCCATCCCTGTCCTTGACTGTTCCTACTCTTACCCTAGTCATTCGCTTATTCCTGACATACCTATCGAAAACTTTTGGGGTTTCCTTGATCGTACCTGCCAAATACTTCTCATGTCCCCTCCTTGCTCGTCTTAGCTCTATCTTTAGATCCTTCCTCGCTACCTTGTAACTATCCCTCGCCCCAACTGAAACTTCACACCTCATCTTCACATAGGCCTCCTTCTTCCTCTTAACAAGAGATTCCACTTCTTTGGTAAACCACGGTTCCTTCACTCTACGCCTTCCTCCCTGCCTGACCGGTACATACTTATCAAGAACTCGCAGTAGCTGATCCTTGAACAAGCTCCACTTCTGCAGTGTGCCCAGTTTGCTTGCTATTAATTAACCAATCCTCTATCCATGCGACTACTTTCCCCTTAATGCCATGCATCTGTATCTGATGCAGCAACCTTTTGTGTGGCACCTTGTCAAAGGCTTTCTGGAAATTCAGATATACCACATCCATTGGCTCCCCGTTATCTACCGCACTGGTAATGTCCTCAAAAAATTCCACTAAATTAGTTAGGCACGACCTGCCCTTTACGAACCCACGCTGTGTCTGCTCAATGGGACAATTTCCATCCAGATGCCTCGCTATTTGTTCCTTGATGATGGATTCCAGCATCTTCCCTACTACCGAAGTTAAGCTCACTGGCCTATAATTACCAGCTTTCTGCCTACCTCCTTTTTTAAACAGTGTTGTCACGTTTGCTAATTTCCAATCCCCCGGGACCACCCCAGAGTCTAGTGAATTTTGGTAAAATATTACTAGTGCATTTGCAATTTCCCTAGCCATCTCTTTTAGCACTCTGGGATGCATTCCATCGGGGCCAGGAGACTTGTCTACATTTAGCCCCATTAGCTTGCCCATCACTACCTCCTTGGTGATAACAATCCTCCCAAGGTCCTCACCTGTCATGGCCTCATTTCCATCAGTCACTGGCATGTTATTTGTGTCTTCCACTGTGAAGACCGACCCAAAAAACCTGTTCAGTTTCTCTGCCATTTCTTCATCTCCCATTATTAAATCTCCCTTCTCATCCTCTAAAGGACCTATATTTACCTTAGCCACTCTTTTTTGTTTTATATATTTGTAGAAACTTTTACTATCTGTTGTTATATTCTGAGCAAGTTTCCTCTCATAATCTATGTTACTCTTCTTTTAGCTTTTTTAGTAGCTTTCTATTGCCCCCTAAAGTGTTCCCATCCCTCTAGTCTCCCACTAATCTTTGCTACTTTGTATGCTTTTTCCTTCAATTTGATACTCTCCCTTATTTCCTTAGATATACACAGTCGATTTCCCCTCTTTCTACCGTCCTTCCTTTTTGTTGGTATAAACCTTTGCTGAGCACTGTGAAAAATCGCTTGGAAGGTTCTCCTCTGTTCCTCAACTGTTTCACCATGAAGTCTTTGCTCCCAGTCTCCCTTAGCTAGTTCTTCTCTCATCCCATTGTACTCCCCTTTGTTTCAGCACAAGACACTAGTGTTTGCTTTCATCTTCTCACCCTCCATTTGTATTTTAAATTCCACCATATTGTGATCGCTCCTTCCGAGAGGATCCCTAACTATGAGATCCTGAATCAATCCTGTCTCATTACACAGGACCAAATCTAGGACCGCTTGTTCCCGCGTAGGTTCCATTACATACTGTTGTACTAAACTATCGCGGATACATTCTGTAAACTCCTCCTCAAGGCTGCCTTGACCGACCTGGTTAAACCAATCGACAGGTAGATTAAAATCCCCCATGATTACTGCGGTACCATTTCTACATGCATCAGTTATTTATTTGTTTATTGCCTGCCCCACCATAATATTACTATTTGGTGGTCTATAGACTACTCCTATCAGTGACTTTTTCACCTTACTATTCCTGATTTCCACCCAAATGGATTCAACCTTATCCTCCATAGCACCGATGTCATCCCTTACTGTTGCCCAGATGTCATCCTGAAAGAACAGAGCTACCCCACCTCCCTTACCATCCACTCTGTCCTTCCGAATGGTTTGATACCGTTGGATATTTAACTCCCAGTCGTGACCATCCTTTAACCATGTTTCAGTAATGACCACTAAATCATAGTCATTCACGATGATTTGCGCCATCAACTCATTTACCTTATTCCAAATACTACGAGCATTCAGGTAAAGTACACTTATGTTGGCTTTTTTACCTCTATTCTGAATCTTAACACCTCTCCTAAGTTATATTTCCTCTTAACCTTTCTCCTAATTTTCCTTGTCGTTGAACCCATATCTTCATGTAACAACCTGCTGCGTCGCTTACCATTAATGTTTTCACTTCCCGTTTTATACCTTTTAGTATTCCTGGTCCTATTCACTAAGCACCCCTCAGTCACTGTACCTTGTACTGTTGCCCTTTTTCATTTTTTACTGTGGCTTCTCTGCCTTACACTTTCCCCCTTGCTGCCTCTTGTTTCTGTCCCTGTTTTACTACCTTCCAACTTTCTGCATCGGTTCCCATCCCCCTGCCGCATTAGTGTAAACTCTCCCCAACAGCTCAAGCAACACCCCCCCCCCCCCCCCACCACCCCTAGGACATCGGTTCCAGTCCTGCCCAGGTGCAGACCGTCCGCTTTGTACTGGTCCCACCTCCCCCAGAACCGGTTCCAATGCCCCAGGAATTTAAATCCCTCCCTCTTGCACCATCTCTCGAGCCACGCATTCTTCCTATCTATCCTAACATTCCTACCCTGACTAGTTCGTGGCACTGGTATTAATCCTGAGATTTCTACCTTTGCGGGCCTACTTTTTAGTTTAACTCCGAACTCCCTGAATTCAGCTTGTAGGACCTCGTCCCTATATCGTTGGTGCCTATGTGCACCACGACAGCTGGCTGTTCACCCCCCTCCCCAGAATGTCCTGCAGCCGCTCATAGACATCCTTGATCCTTGCACCAGGGAGGCAACATACCATCCTGGAGTCTCGATTGCGTCCGCACAACCGCCTGTCTATTCGCCTTACAATTGAGTCCCCAATCACGATAGCCCTGCCCTTCTTCCTGCCCAGCTCCTCAACAGAGCCAGCCACGGTGCCATGAACCTGGCTGCTGCTGCCTTCCGCTGGTGAGCCATCTCCCTCAACAGTATCCAAAGCGGTATATCTGTTTTGCAGGGAGATGGCCGCAGAGGACAACTGCACTGCATTCCGACTCTTCCTCTGTCTTTTGGTCACCCATTTTCTATCTCCCTCAGTACCTTTCACCTGCGGTGTGACCAACTCGCTAAATGTGCTATCCACTACGTCCTCAGCATCGCGGATGCTCCAAGATGAGTCCATCCGCAGCTCCAGAGCCGTCAAGCGGTCTAACAGGAGCTGCAACTGGACACACGTCTTGCACGTGTAGGAGTCAGGGACAGTGGACGTGTCCCTGAGCTCCCACATCGCACACGAGGAGCATGACACGGATCTGAGATCTCCTGCCATGTCTTAAACATTCGGTTAACTTCAACAATTACAATTTCCACCTCCCCCCAAAAAATATATAAAGAAACAACGAAGAAAATAAATAAATAAATATACCAATGAAAAGAAAAAGAAAACAGAAACACTACTTACCAGTCACTTACCAGGGATAAAAAGCGCTTCCTCACAACCCAGCTTCCAATTCCCACCTAGATTCAAATTCCCAAACTCACTCTTGGTTTTATCTCACTCTGGCTGAGTCTTCTCTGGCTCACTGGGAGATGGGTTGGGTATAGTCAACCCCCAGAAAGATGATGAGAGATTTTTAAATTTGGGAAAGGACGAGTTCAGTCCAGCACTAATGAAAATAGTGGAAATTGGTCTCCCTGTCGGAAATATATACCAGAAAATTATGAATTTGGCCATGAAATCGCGTTAACAGAAAAATTCACCTGTGGAATTCCAACCCAAAGCAAAAGGGGAATGAAATGACAATTAGCAGCACTGGGAACCAGGGCAGGGACCCCCGAATATATGTGGTCGCGATGTTGGGGGTCAGCATTGTGCAATGCTGATTGACACCGGCGCAGCCATGTCCGTTACAGATTTACCCTTGACAACAAATCATAGTATGCAACTACAGGGAGTGACTGGTCGAACAGGAACGGCAATCTTAAGTGAACCGATAGATTGAGAAATAGGGGGTCAAGCAGAACAGGTTCAAATTTGGAAATTTTCGACTGGGGAAGGCAGCATTCTGGGGATAGATGCATTGGAACAGCTGGGAGCTGGAATTGACACAATGGCTGTCTCCATGACGTGGAAAAAACATTACAGGCAGGACCAGTGCTCAATCACCCGGGTAGCGGGTATTCGGCCTAGTTGGTGGGAGGGAACGGTCTGGGAAAACCTAGCCTCCCAATACCCCCCCAGGTCTGTGCCACACACAAGCAGAATTGTGGTTACATGGCCGTCACCCCATAACAATCTCTGGAGGAGTTCACCCTCCACACAAATCCTATTAAACCGGAAGCATTGGGAGTCAAAGGCATCATTGCTGATCTGGAACACCAACGGATTGTAACCAAAGCTTCTGCCTGTACTAATTCACCTATACGGTCTGGTAAAGAAACCGGATGGCAGCTACCGAATGACCATCGACTATACTGCCCTAAATAGACATGCGACCAGTGAATACCCGATAGTAGCAAATCTGGCGAGCATTCTTAATACTACAGGGCCGGAACTCTTGATATTTGCAATTCTAAACAAAGCTAACGGGTTTTGGTCAATCCCCGTGATTGAAGATCATCACTACACGTTTGCTTTTACAGTGTGGAACCAGCAGGACATCTGGACTCGCTTTCCACAAGTGTACCATAACAGCCCCGCTATATTTCATAAGAATATGGCCCCGATAATCGAACCCCTACATTGTGTCGGGGTCTCTATTTTACAATATTTGCATGATGTATTAAAAGCCTCAAGCAGTTCAGCGTCACACTACCTGGCCCTCCACCAGGTGGTGCAGGCGATCAAGACGCAGGACTTTAAACTCACTCCGAACAAATCACAGCTTGGAGAGTGTCCGGTAACATATTTGTGACATTTCATTGCTCAAGGAAAGAAAGAAATCCCGGAGAAAGCCATGCTGGGCATGGAGATAAACCTCGCGGTGAAAGGGGTCAGACAAGTGCTGGGATTATTTAACTATTGCAGGAACTTTTTGGAGGGATACGCAGCCATTGCGAAACCCCTGCAGGATTTAACCAAGGGAGGAAGGGCTAGCAAAGACAAGATCGAGTGGGGGAGCAGGAGACACAGCCTTTTTCCAATCTAAAACAAGCGAAGGTGAAGGCTCTGGCCCTGGGGTTGCCGGACCTCAGTAAGCCATTCCACATCTTCTGCCAAGAGGATAGTGTAACACAGGCTGCTGTCGTAGCCCAGAGTCATGGGGATAAATTAAGACCATCGGAGATAAGTCCGCACGAATGGAGGCGGTAGCCACAGGCATGCACCAATGTGTGCGGACCTTGGTGTGCGTTTCATAGGCAAAAAATGCATCAGAACTCATCATCCTGATGGGTAAGATGATCCTCAATACACCTCATACATTTCAACTCTTAGAGGCTGGACGACTGAAGGGTGGCTCGGATAGTAGACGCTCAAAGTGAGAAGCTAATATTTTACCTAGGGACAGACATGTGGAAATCTGTGAAGATATGAGGGAAAATTCTGCGATAGGGTTAACGATACAAGGAGCATGAATGCGTTGTGGAAGTAGAGGAGGACACTAGTGGAGACTTGGCAGGAGAACCACTGGTGGATGGGGGAGTGAGCGACTTTTCTGTGGATGGAGCAAGGAAGTATATCGGAGGAGGGCTGTAGTGGATAGTGAAGGTGAGTTGATTGCAGGAGAACAGATCCCGTGGAACCACTCAGCACAATTAGCTAAATTAATAGCTTCAACAAGGGCCCCAGAATGGGGGAAGGGAAAGCGAATCAATGTGTACACGGCCAGTAGGTACGCTTTTGGCGTAGCTCATGACTACATGACAGCTTGGAGTAGGCGAGAGTTTGTGACCTCCAGCGGAGGACACGTACAGCATGAGAATATAATCAAGGACTTGATCCTGCCGTCCGACAGCCCTTCGAAGCAGCCGTGATTAAGGTCCAAGCCCATCGGAAAATTGAGAATTCTGCCCAGAAAGGTAACAGTTGGGCCCATCAGGCTGCAAATGACCTATTAGAGCAGGAATGGATGGGGATGCAGACTCCAGGAATAGCAGCCGTGAAGGCCGCAGGAAATGCTGATATTGATGTAAGGCAGGTGCAAGAACGATAACTAGTGGAGGAAAAGGAGGGGTGGAGAAAGAACGGGAGGCGGGTAGGCCGTCATCGAATATGCAGGAGAGAGGGAAAGATAATAGCCCCTGAAACCGTGCAACAACCCCCTGTTAGACATATATCATGGACAAGCGCACACAGACAGGGAAAACATGACGATTCCCTTCTACCACCAAAGGAATGTTGGTGATGGAAGCGAATGGGCAGGGATGAGATCAAATTCTGCCAGCGATGCATGCAGTGCTCCCTGATGGAACCAGGACGTCACTGCAAGATAAAAATGGGAAGTCAGCTCCGGTTCATAGGACCAGAGGAAAATTTGCAACTAGATTTCACTCGGCCTTTGCCTCGGGTACAGGGCAAAACATACTGTTTGGTGATTGTGGATCAATTCACCCAGTGGGTGGAAGCATTCCCTGGCGAGGACGCCACCGCCAGTACCGTGGCTTTGATATTGATGAACAAAATACCAAGGGTGCGACTTCAACTGGATTCTGACCAATGGGCCCATTTCACGGTAAAAGTCATGAAGGAGGCTTGTAAGGTTTGAGCGATCCGGCAAAGATTTCACATTCCATACCACCCTCAAAGCTCGGGAATGGTAGAGTGGATAAACCGGTCATCTAAAAACAGCCTGGCGAAAGCTACATTGCAGGAAAGGAACAATTGGGTACGGGCCCTGCCTGCAATATTGCTGCGACAAAGAGGACGCCTGGATGATGGGTCTAACCCCGTTTGAGTTAATGACAGGAAGTGCAATGCGCCTTCTGGAGGAGGTGATAACTGAAGGGGCGGAACTTGAGATAAGCCGAGAAACTGGACTCCAATGCATGGAAGATCTGGTGGACAGCCTGCATGCCGTTAAGGCACAGCAACATCACAGAGATTGGACAAACTGAGTGCAAAGTATTCCCCCAAACCACCAACACCAGGGGATAGGGTAATGGTCAAACTCGTGTAAGGTAAAAAGGGAATAGTGGTTCGATGGGAGGGACCCTATGCAATAATCATTGCTGGAGAAACATGTGCCCTAATCGACGAGAAACCCGGTCCGCGGTGGCGGCACTGCACGGAGTTGAAACCATATCCTCATGTGTAGTCCCATAGCCACAAGGATTGAGTGAGTCGGCGAGCCCAAGTAGCCATGACATTGCCAGCTGCGGACTTGTAATTGAACTTACATGGATGTAGATGGGCTCAGGATATTGTGGCTCAAAGTGGCTCAGGATATTGGACAAATACGAGGGTGGACTGAAAATGATGCGAATGATATCATGCTAATCGAGCGCCGGAAGGTGCTTGTTTATTCACAGGATTCTATTGCTATTCCACGTTGGAGCCCCACTTCATTTCTGGTTGCAGCCATCAACATCGACCACCACGCCAGGGACGCGAAAGGAGCCGGATATTGCTGACACAAGAACCAATGATCACCTGTATACCAATGTCACGCGGGTGCGTTGTGCTGCTGTAAATGTTATGAGAGATGCAAAAGGGGGGAGTGGAGCAGGTTTTAATTATGATGGGTCTCAGGATGTATTCGCAAACGGGACTCTATACGTTCCTGAGGGGCAGCTCATACAAAGCTGGGACGCAGGAACTCTGCCCCCAGGCAAGATGACATTGTTTTTTTAAATGACCGATGAGAGAACGTTAAATGCCATCGCTGGCACAAATCGCCCCATTGTATAATATAAAGTAAAATGGGTCGGTTTGGAAATTCACTGCATAGATCCCTGCCAGTCACCTAACCGTACTGAAAATCATGAGATGATATATGACAGATTAACAGCTTTGTATCAGCGAAGTGCGGTAGGCAGCCAGTCAGCACAAGAGCCCGCGAATCGGGTGGGATATTGTAGGAAGCAAGGTCCCCACCTGATACGAGCGTTTCACCACCACTGTGACATCGGCGAGCTACGGCTCGAGAACAACCACGAGTCCAAGGAAAACCCCATAGCCCGAATGTGATGAATACATCACTATGAAATGAAATGAAAATCGCTTATTGTCACGAGTAGGCTTCAATGAAGTTACTGTGAAAAGCCCCTAGTCGCCACATTCCGGCGCCTGTTCGGGGAGGCTGGTACGGGAATCGAACCGTGCTGCTGGCCTGCCTTGGTCTGCTTTAAAACCCAACGATTTAGCCCAGTGTGCTAAACCAGCCCCTCTATTGGACATGGGTTCGTTCTGACCGCCCCCCGCCCCCCCCGCCCCCCCCCCCGCCCCCCCCCCCGCCCCCCCGCCCCCCCCCCGCCCCCCCTTTCTATCCACCTCCGGGTATGCAAAGGGGGTGGGTTAAATAACTGGTTGTGCCCAGAGAGAGCCAATAGTACGGAAGATTACTGCGAGTAGACTACATATGCGAACTGCACGTTCGCGGTAGAAGTAAACAATCAGACTGTGTTTAATAGTGCCCAATACTTGGAACAATTACTACCTTGTGACATCATACCACAATTATTCCAAGCGTGGCATTGTATGTGAATTGCCCAGGCACAATATGGTTCGAACCAATTTATCCAAGTCTATTACCATTGGCCGACATGGCCTGACTAGACCCATGGATAGAACATAGAACAGTGCAGCACAGTACAGGCCCTTCAGCCCACGATGTTGTGCCGGCCATTTATCCTAATAAATGGCCGGCACGGTAGCATTGTGGATACCACAATTGCTTCACAGCTCCAGGGTCCCAGGTTCAATTCTGGCTTGGGTCACTGTCTGTGCGGAGTCTGCACATCCTCCCCGTGTGTGCGTGGGTTTCCTCCGGGTGCTCCGGTTTCATCCCACAGTCCAAAGATGTGCAGGTTAGGTGGATTGGCCATGATAAATTGCCCTTAGCGTTGGGTGGGGTTACTGGGTTATGGGGATAGGGTGGAGGTGTTGACCTTGAGTAGGGTGCTCTTTCCAAGAGCTGGTGCAGACTCGATGGGCCGAATGGCCTCCTTCTGCACTGTAAATTCTATGATAATCTATGATAATCCAAGATCATCCCAACCTACACCCCTTCAATTTACTGCTGTCCATGTGTCTGTCTAAGAGTCGCTTAAATGTCCCTAATGCCTCTGACTCCACCACCGCTGCAGGCAGTGCATTCCACACACCACCACTTTCTGTGTAAATAACTACATCTGACATTTCCCCTGTACTTTCTTCCAATCACCTTAAAATTATGTCCCATCACGACAGCCATTTCCACCCTGGGGAATAAAACTCTGGCCATCCACTCCATCCATGCCTCTTATCACCTTGTACACCTCTATCAAGTCACCTCTCTGCCTTCTTCGCTCAACAGTGAAAAACCCTAGCTGCCACAACCTTTCTTCATACGACATGCCCTCCTGTCCAGGCTGCATCCTGGAAAATCTCCTCTGTACCCTCTCGAAAGCATCCGCATCCTTCCCATAATGAGCCGACCAGAACTGGACACAATATTCCAAGTGTGGTCTAACTAGAGTTTGATAAAGCTGCAGCAAAACTTCTCGGCTCTTAAACTCAATCCCCCAGTTAATGAAAGTCAACACACCACACGCCTTCTTAACAACCCTGTCAACCTGGGTGGTAACTTCGAGGGGTCTATGTTCGTGGACCCCGAGATCCCTCTGTTCCTCAACACTTCCAAGAATCCTGCCTTTAACCCTGTATTCAGCATTCAAATTTGACCTTCCAAAATGAATCACTTCACATTCATTAAGGTTTAACTCCATCTGCAATTTCTCAGCCGAGCTCTGAATCCTGTCAATGTCCTGCTGCAACCTGCAACAAACCTTAACACTATCTACAACTCCCCAGCCGTCGTGTCATCAGCACACTTACTAACCCACACTTCCACAACGTCGGCAAACTTACTAACCCACCCTTCCACTTCCTCATCTAAGTCATTTATAAAAAACACAAAGAGCAGAGGTCCCAGAACGGATCCTTGCGGGACAATACTGGGCGCCGACCTCCAGGGGAATACTTACCATGCACTACCACTTGCTGGCTTCTTTCGGCCAGCCAATTCTGTATCCAGACAGCCAAATTTCCCTGTATTCCATGCCCCCTAACTTTCTGAATGAGCCTACCATGAGGAGCCTTATCAAATTCCTTACTGAAATTCACATCCACTGCTGGACATTCATCAATGCGTCTCGTCACACGCTCAAAGAGTTCAATAAGGCTTGTGAGGTATGACCTGCTCCTCACACTGCCATGCTGAGTATCTTTAATCAAACTATGTTTTTCTTAATAATCATAAATCTTATCTCTCAGAATCCTTTCCAATATTTTGCTCACCACAGACGTAAGACTGAAGGGTCTGTAATTTCCAGGGATTCCCCTATTCCCTTTGTTGAACAGGGGAACAACAATCGGCTCCCTCCAATCATCCGGTACTACTCCGGTGGAGAGGGAGGACACAAAGCTCATCGCCTACGGCGCAGCAATTTCCGCCCTCGCTTCCCGTTATAACCTTGAATATATCCCGTCAGGGCCTATATCTATCCTGATGACTTATCTATCCTGATGCTTTTTAAAATTTCCAGCACATCCTGCTTCTTAATATCAACATGTTCGAGTCTATTAAACTGGTTCACACTGATCTCATGAGCAACAAGGCCCCTCCCTCTAGTGAATACTGAAACAAAGAATTAATTTAGGGTCTCCCCATCTCCTCAGGCTCTAGACACAAGTTCCCTCCGCTACCCCTGGGTGGCCCTATTCTCACTCTGATGGTCCACTTATTTCTCACGTAAGTGTAGAACTCCTTGGGGGTTTCCCTAATCCATCCCGCCAGGGCTTTTTCATGCCCCCTTCTACCTCTCCTCATTCCATTTTTGAGTTCCTTCCTGGCTACCTTGTAATCCTCAAGAGCCGAGTCAGATCCTTGCTTCCTCAACCTTACGTAAGCTTCCTTCATCCTCTTGGCGAAAAGCTCCACAGCTGTTGTCATCAAAGGCTCCTTCACCTTACCATTTCTTCCTCGTCTCATTGGGACAAAACAATTCAGCACTCGCAGCAAGTGCTCCTTAAACAATCCCCAGGTTACTGTTGTACATTTCCCCAAGAACTATTGTTCCCACTTTCTGCTCCTCGCCTCCTGTCTAATAGCAATATAATTTCCCCTCCCCCAATTAAATACCTTCCCATATTGTGTGTTCCTATCCCACTCCATGACTATGGTAAAGGTCAAGGAGTTGTGGTGACTGTCACCGAAATGCTCTCCCGCCGACACATCTGACACCTGGCCTTGTTCGTTGCCGAGCACCAAGTGGTACAGGAATCCATTCAAGAGGGGGGAGCAAAAAGACAAGTGGTATTTGTAGGGGATTCTATAATTAGGGGGATTGATGGCATCCTCTGTAAGCCATATCGAGAGTCCTTCATGGTATGTTGCCTGCCCGGTGCCAGGGTGAGGGACATCTCTGATCGGCTTCAAAGGATTTTGGAGAGGGAGGGGGAGGATCCAGTTGTTGTGGTCCACATTGGGACTAACAACATAGGTAAGACTAGGAAAGGGGACCTGTTTGGGGATTATCAAACACTAGGGACTAAATTAAAGAACAGGTCCTCCAGGGTTATAATCTCTGGATTACTACCCGAGCCACGTGCCAATTGCATAGGGTTGAGAAAATTAGGGAAGTGGTGCGGGAAAGAGGGATTCCATTTCATGGGGCATTGGCATCAGTACTGGGGCAGGAGATAGCTGTACCGTTGGGACGGTCTTCACCTATGGTTATTCTGGGACCAGTGTTCTAACGAATAGGATAAATAGGTTGGTCACAAGGACTTTAAACTAGCAAGTTGGGGGAAGAGAAATGTAAAGCTATGGACAGTATAATGGTTAATGGAGATCAAGGCAGCAGGTTACGTGACAGGTTATTATATAGAGATATGGGTTCAAAGACAAGGATAATTAGGAGAAAGGGTAAGAGGAAAAATAATTTGTCAAAACTTACTGATCAAGGTGTTAGGATTCATGACGAAGACATAAAAAACAGCATAAGTGTACTTTACCTGAATGCTCGTAGTATACGAAATAAGGCAAATGAGTTGATGGCGCAAATCATAGTGAATGACTATGATTTAGTGGCCATTACAGAAACATAGTTAAAAGATGGTCACGACTGGGAGTTAAATATCCAAGGGTATCAGACTATACGAAAGGATAGAATGGACGGTAAGGACGGTGGTGTAGCTTTGTTGTTTAAGGATGGCATCCGGGCAATAGTAAGGGATGATATTGGTGTTATGGAGGACAAGGTTGAATCAATTTGGGTGGAAATCAGGAATAGTAAGGCGAAAAGGTCACTGATAGGAGTAGTCTGTAGGCCACCAAATAGTTACAGGATGATAGGGCAGGCAATAAGCAAAGAAATAACGGATGCGTGTAGAAATGGTACAGCGGTTATCATGGAAGATTTTAATCTGCATATCGATTGGTTTAGCCAGGTTGGTGAAGGTAGCCTTGAGGAGGAGTTTATAGAATGTGCCCGGGATAATTTCCTGGAACAGTATGTAATGGAACCTACAAGGGAACAAGCGTCCTCGATCTGGTCCTGTGTAATGAGGCAGGATTGATTAATGATCTCATAGATCGGGATCCTCTTGGAAGGAGCGACCACAATATGGTGGAATTTAAAATACAGTTGGAGGATGACAAGGTAAAATCAAACACTAGTGTTTTGTGCTTAAACAAAGGCGATTACAATGGGATGAGAGCAGAACTAGCTAAGGTAGACTGGGAGCAAAGACTTCATGTTGAAGCAGTTGAGGAACAGTGGATAACCTCCCGAGCGATCTTTCGCAGTGTTCAGAAAAGGTTCATACCGACAAAAAAGAAAGACGGTAGAAAGGTGAAAAATCGACCGTGGATATCTAAGGAGGTGAGGGAGAGTATCAAATTGAAGGAAAAGACATACACAGTGGCAAAAATTAGTGGGAGACGAGAGGACTGGGAAGTCTTTAGGGGACAACAGAAAGCTACTAAAAAAGCTATAAAGAAGAGTAAGGTAGACTACGAAAGTAAACTGGCTCAGAACATAAAAGCAGATAGAAATGAAATGAATGAAAAAGCTTCTACAAATATATAAGACAAGAAAGAGTGGCTAAGGTTAATATTGGTCGTTTGGAAGATGAGAAGGGAGATTTAATAATAGGAGACGGGGAAATGGCTGAGGAGCTGAACATGTTTTTTGGGTCAGTCTTCACAGTGGAGGACACAAATAACATGCCAGTGTCTGATGGAAATAAAGATATGATAGGTGAGGATTTTGAGATGATTGTAATCACTAAGCAGGCAGTATTGGGCAACCTAATGGGGCTAAAGGTAGACAAGTCTCCTGGCCCTGACGGGATGCATCCCAGAGTGTTAAAAGAGATGGCTAGGGAAATTGTAAACACCTAGTGATAATTTGTCAAAATTCACCAGACTCTGGGTTGGTCCCAGAGGATTGGAAAGTAGCAAACGTGACACCACTGTTTCAAAAAGGAGGTTGGCAGAAAGTGGGTAATTATAGGCCGGTAAGCTTAACTTCAGTTGTAGGGAAAATGCTGGAATCTATCATTAAGAAGGAAATAGCGGGGCACCTGGAGGGAAATTGTCCCATTGGGCAGACGCAGCATGGGTTCACAAAGGGTAGGTCGTGTCTGACTAATTTGGTAGAATTTTTTGAGGACGTTACCAGTGCAGTAGATAACGGGAAGCCAATGGATGTCGAAAATCTCGATTTCCAATAAGCTTTTGACAAGGTGCCAGACAAAAGGTTGCTGCATAAACTAAAGATACATGGCATTGAGGGTAAAGTGGTAACATGGGTAGAGGATTGATTACCTAACAGAAAGCAGAGAGTGGGGATAAATGGGTGTTTCTCTGGTTGGCAACCTGTAACTAGTGGGGTCCCTCAAGGATCAGTGTTGGGCCAGCAGTTGTTCACAATTTACAGAGACGATTTGGAGTTGGGGACCAAGTGCAATGTGTCAACGTTTGCAGACGACATTAAGATGAGTGGTAAAGCAAAACGTGCAGAGGATACCGGAAGTCGGCAGAAGGATTTGGATAGATTAGGTGAATGGGCTAGGGTCTGGCAGATGGAATTCAATGTTGCCAAGTGTGAGGCTATCCATTTTGGGAGGAATAACAGCAAAATAGATTATTATTTAAACGGTAAGATGTTAAAACATGCTGCTGTGCAGAGGGACCTGAGTGTGCTGGTGCACGAGTCGCAAAAAGTTGGTGTGCAGGTGCAACAGGTGATTAAGAAGGCTGATCGAGTTTTGTCTTTCCTTGCTAGAGGAATGGAGTTCAAGACTAGGAAGGTTATGCTGCAATTGTATAGGGTGTTGGTGAGGCCGCATCTGGTGTATTGTGCTCAGTTTTGGTCTCCTTACCTGAGAAAGGACATATTGGCAATGGAGGGAGTGCAGAGGAGATTCGCTAGGTTGATCCCAGAGTTGAGGGGATTAGATTATTGAGTAGACTGGGGCTGTACACATTGGAGTTTAGAAGGATGCGGGGGAATCTTATTGAAACATATAAAATAATGAAGGGAATAGATAGGATAGATGCGGGCAGGTTGTTTCCACTGGCCGGGGAAAGCAGAACTAGGGGGCATAGCCTCAAAATAAGTGGAAGTAGATTTAGGACGGAGTGTAGGAGGAACTTCTTCACCCAAAGAGTTGTGAATCTCTGTAATTCCTTGCCCAGTGAAGCAGTTGAGGCTCCTTGTTTAAACGTTTTAAAGAAAAAGATAGGTACCTTTCTAAAGAATAAAGGGATTCGGGGATATGGTCTACGGGCTGGAGAGTGGAGCTGAGTCCACAAAGATCATCCATGATCTCATTAAATGGCGGAGCAGGCTCGTGGGGCCATGTGGCCTACTCCTGTTCCTAGTTCTTATGTTCTTATGTTCTTAAGTCCAATCTGACCTCTCCTCGAGTTGGTCTATCTACATATTGAGTCAGGAATACTTCCTCTGCACACCTGACAACATTTGCTCCATCCAATCCATTTGCACTAAGGAGGTTCCAGTCAATATGAGAGTTGAAGTCACCCATGCCAACAACTCTGCTACTTCTGCACTTTTCCAAGATTTGCCGCACAAACTGTTCCTCCACCACTCTGACGCTATTTCTGGGTCAATAGAATACTGCCAATTAAGTTAATGCTCCTTTTTTTCTTCTGCCTTCCACCCATACTGACTCAGTAAACAGACCCTCCTCAACTACCTCCTATTCTGCAGCTGTGGTGCGCTCCCTAATTAACAGTGCCACTCCCCCTCCTCGTTTACCTCACTCCCTATTCTTCTGAAAACATCTAAACCGTGGAACATGTAACAGTCATTGCTGCCCCTGTGAAATCCATGTATTCGTGATGGCCACAACATCGTAGTTGCAAGTACTGATCCATGTTCCAAGTTCATATCCTTTATTCCTGACACTACTTGCATTGAAACAGACACACTTTAATCCATTCCACTGAGTGCAACTGTGCCCAATCAACTGTCTGTCCTTCCTCACAGACCTGCTGCACTCTATTTCTGCCCGTTCAACAGCTATTCTATCCTCTGATCCATAGAATTTCATAGAATTTACAGTGCAGAAGATGGCCATTCGGCCTATCGAGTCTGCACCCATAGCACTGGTTCCCACGCCCCTGCCAAACTAGTTAAACCCTCCTGAAGTGCTCTAGCAAACCTCCCACCGATGATATTGGTGCCCTACCTGTTTAAATGAAATCCGTCCTTCATGTACAGGTTCCACCTTCCTCAAAATAAATCCCAATGATCCACATATCTGAACCTCCTGCACCAGCCATGTAGCCATGTGTTCTGCTGCAATCGCTCTCTGTCCCTTTCCTCACTTGCACGTGGCACCGGTCGCAATCGTGCGATCATTACTCTGCTTGTCCTGCTCTTTAGCTTCCAACCTAACTTTCTAAAATCACTTTTTAGATCCTCATTCCTTTTCTTAGCTATGTCGGTGGCGCCTATCTGCACCACGATTTCTGGTTGCTCACCCTCCGCCTTAAGACTCCTGTAGACTCTATCCGAGACATCCCTGGCTCTGGCACCCGGGAGGCAACACTCCTCCCGGAAGTCTCGTTCGCGGCCACAGAATCTCCGAACCATTCCCCTAACCATTGAGACTGCGGTCACTGTTGCTTTACTATTCTCCCCCCTTCCTTTCTGAGCCACAGAGCCAGACTCAGTACCAGAGAGCTGACCGCTCGGGCGTTCTCACGGTAGATCATCACCTCCCCTCCCCCCAAAAAACAGCATCCAAAACGGTATACTTGTTTTGAAGGAGAATGGCCACGACTGATCCCTGCACTGTCTGCCCATTCGTTTTCCTTCCCCTAACTGCAACCCAGCTACTCTGGCCTGCACCTTCGGAGTGGCTACCACCCTGTAACCCTTCTCTATCAGTCCTCTGCCTCCCGGATTATCCGAAGTTCATTCAGCTCCATCTACAGATCCCTAAAGCGGTCTCTGAGTAGCTGGTAGCACCTCCCGCAGATATAGTCAGCGGGGACACCGGGGCACCCCTCACCACCCACATCCTACCGGAGGAGCACGCAACTGAGCTCGCCTCCATCCCCTCTGATCTGAACATAGAACATAGAACATTACAGCCCTGACCAGGCCCTTCGTCCCTCGATGTTGCGCCGACCTGTGAAACCAACCTAATGCCGATCTACACTATTCCCTTATCACCCATATGTTTATCCAATGACCATTTAAATGCCCTTAATGTTGGCGAGTCCACGACTGTTCCACTCCCTTATTACTCTCTGAGTAAAGAACCTACCTCTGACATCTGTCCTATATCTATCTCCCCTCAATGTAAAGCTGTGTCCCCTCGTGCTAGACATCACCATCCGAGGAAACAGGCTCTCACTGTCCACTCTATCTAATCCCATGATCATCTTGTATGCCTCAATTAAGTAACCTCTTTACCTCTAACGAAAACAGCCTTAAGTCATAGAACATAGAACATAGAAAATACAGCACAGAATAGGCCCTTCGGCCCACGATGTTGTGCCGAACCTTTGTCCTAGATTAATCATAGATTATCATTGCATTTACAGTGCAGAAGGAGGCCATTCGGCCCTTTGAGTCTGCACCGGCTCTTGGAAAGAGCCCGCTACCCAAACTCAACACCTCCACCCAACACCAAAGGCAATTTTGGACACTAAGGGCAATTTATCATGGCCAATCCACCTAACCTGCACATCTTTGAAAGTCCCGCAGCCTTTCCTCATAAGATCTTCCCTCCATACCAGGCAACATCTGGTAAATCTCCTCTGCACCCTACCCAATGCTTCCACATCCTTCCGACAATGTGGTGACCAGAACTGCACGCTATACTGCAAATGCGGCCGCACCTCAGTTTGATGCAACGTGACCTCATGGTTCCGAAACTCAATCCCTCTACCTTCTTAACAACCCTCTCAACTTGGGTGGCAACTTACAGGGATATGTGTACATGGGCACTGAGATTTCTCTGCTCATCGACACTACGAAGAATGTTTCCATTAGCCCAGTACTCTTGATTTCTTTAACTCTTTCCAGAATGAATCACCTCACACTTTTCTGCATTCAACTCCATTTCCCACCTCTCAGCCCAGCTCTGCGGCTTATCTGTGACCCCCTGAAACCTTCAACATCCTCCCGCACTGTCCACAACTCTACCGACTTTAGTGTCATCTGAAAATTTACTCACCCATCCTTCTATGCCCTCCTCCAGATCATTTATATAAATGACAAACAGCAGTGCCCCCTAAACAGAATTCACAAAGATATTTAAAGGGGGGGGGGGAATAAACAAAAAATGCAATTGAAAAATTTGAAATCCCAAATTAAAAACCCCCAAAACAAACTGCTCTTACCTTACAGAATGTGGACCAACTGGGACTCCGCCCTCCGAGTCTGCTCCCAGTCACCTGCACTCTCTGTAAATTCCCGGCTCCCTTCTCGCTCTTTGAGGATTCGTCAATCTTGGAAGCACATGGCCTCGTGCGAACTGACGGCGACGAACGGACTCACCGGTTTGTCCAAAAGGAACTTCCGCTCAGCCCGCACTTGCGGTCCAACTGGGAAAGACTTAAGAAGAAGGCGACGCAAATTCACCACCTCTTGAACATGGAGCTAGAGCTCATCGAGACTCACGCAGAGAAGGCTGCGAAACTGGTTCAGTCATTGAGCTTTTTCTCTAAAATATGCAATTTCGGACTGAATGCTTTGGGATTCACCGTAATCCTACGTGCCAAGGACTTTTCATGACCCCTTTAGCTCTCCTAAATTCCCACATAAGTCCCTTGCTACTTTTTTATGCTCCTCAAGGGTTTCGACTGCCCCTACCCTTCTAGACAGCACAAAAGTCTCCTTTTTCTTTTTGACGAGGTTCACAATATACCTCGGTATCCAAGGCTCCCTAAACTTCCGATACTCTCAGGAAGGTGACTTCCATAGATCCGAGTCAACTGTCGCTTGAAAGACTCCTCCCGGTCCGATGTTGAAAAATGAAAATGAAATGAAATGAAAATCGCTTATTGTCACAAATTGGCTTCAAATGAAGTTCCTGTGAAAATACCCTAGTCACCACATTCCGGCGCTGTTCGGGGGCGCTGGTACGGGAATGTTGACTTACCTTCCAACAACCACACCTAATCAATATTCCTCAAGTCCTGTGTAATATTCCCGTAATTTGCCTTTTCCCAGTTTAGCACCTTAACCGAGGTTAACCCAGTTAGCACCTTAACCTGAGGAAAAGTACCCTAAACCTTCTGGAACTGCGGTCACTACTCCCATGTTCCCCTACTGCAACCTCAATCAACTGTCCAGGTTCACTCCTCAATAGTACGCCCAGTACTGCCACTTCCCTAGTTGGATAATCTACATATTACCCGAAGAAGACTTCCTGGATACACCTTACACACTCTGCCCAATCCAAGCCCCAGCCTAAGTAAGTCCCAGTAAATGTTGGGGAAATTAAAATCCGCTACCACAACAACATTTGCATCTGTCCAACATCTCTCTACTTATCTGCTCCTCTATCTGTCTCTGGCAGTTGGGGGCTAGTAATAAATGCCCAACGTTGTTATTGCCGCCTTCCTGTTCCTGATCTCTACCCAGATTGCTTCGTTGTATGACTTTCCAAGGTGTGCGCCCTCAATGCGGCTATGATATTCTCCGTAACGGGCAACACATTAGCGCAGTGGATATCCCGGGTGCCCCACGGTGCCGAGCTCCCAGGATTGATTGCGGCTCGATATCACTGTCTGTGTGGAGTGTGCAGATTCTTCCCGTTTCTTTCGTGGCTTTCGCCCCCACAACCCAAAGGATGTGCAGGTTAGGCGGATTCGCCATGCAAAATTGTCCCTTAATTGGAAAACGTGAATTGGGAGCTCTAAATATTTTTTTTACATTTTCCCCTTAACTAGAATTGATACTCTCTCCTCCCCCCCCCCCCCCCCCTTCACATCCCTCTCGATCTCTCCTGGAATATCTGTATCCTCCACCGTTCTCTTGCCAATTCTGGCCTTCCTTTATTTAAATTTCTGTGACAGTCACAACATCACAATTCGAAGCGCTAAAAAGTGCTCTACGTTCATTTGCCTTACCTGCACTGCGTGTTGCGTTGAATCAAATACACTTCAAACCATTGCGTTTGAGCAGACAGGGTGATGTGTCCTCTTAGCTTTGTTCTCTATTTCCTCTTCAGTTATTACACTTTTAAGCCAACGCTCTGGTTCTCACTCACCTGCCTTGCTAGATTAAATCCTCCCGAGTAACTCCAGCAAACAGACCAGCCAGGATACTGGTGCCCATCCAGTTCGTATGCAAGCCTTTTTTCTTGTACAGTTCACACCTGCCCCGGAACGATCGCAGTGTTCCAGAAATCTAAAGCCCTCGCTCCGACACCACCAGTTTAGCCACGTATTTAGCTGCACTATTCTCCTATTTCTAGCCTCACTGGCACCGGACACATGAAATAATCCTAGATTACAACCCGCGAGATCATGATTTTTAGCTTACTACTAACTCCCTGAACTCCTTCTGGAGGACCTGATCACTATTCCTGCTTATCCCGTCTGTACAGCCTCCCCGAGCAGGCGCCGGAGTGTTGCAACTAGTGGCTTTTCACAGTAGCTTCATTTGAAGTCTACTTGTGACAATAACCGATTTTCATTTCACTTCATAGTACTTATGTGTATATGACCTCTGGCTGTTCACCCTACAGGATGTCCTGTGTTATTTGAGAGACTTCCGTGACCTTGCCACCAGGGAGACCACATATCATCCTGGAGTCACTTTCACGGCCACAGAAGCACCTACCTGTGCCCCTTACTATGGAGTATCCTATAACTATCGCTGTCTTGATCTTTGCCCTCCCCTGTGTAATTGATAATATGGAAAGATGTGTCATTTGAAACATGGAAGTCTGGTAATATCTGGTCTGAGAGAAACATGAGAGGATACAGGGAAAGATCCCACAAAGCGTTAACAGCAACAGTCAGGGAAGGATTGTAAAATGCAGATAGCCTTGGTCAACCAGACTTAGCAAACAAGACAAACAGGATTTTGAATAAAGCCAAAAACAATGGCTCACACCTTCATTGAAAGTAACTATCTCAGTAAGGACAGGAAAAGAATGGATGAGGTTCAGTTGAATTTGGTGATAATTCCATGTGTGAAAATTTGCTAATACGAGGTTTATCAGTCTACGAGAAACACAATTCAAAGCCAAAATCAAAGTCTAAATTGAGCTGAGGACACAATTGGAAAATAAAACTATAGAAATGACAGGAATTAAAAGTAACACCTCTTGAAACCAAAGCATTTTGAACACCACAAAGGAAACAATGTAATCAGATCAATGAGGTGAAGTCATGTCAAAATGAAGACTTAGTTGGATTAAAAGGTTTAGATCAAAAGGTACTTTTTGCAATCAAAGAAAATAAGAGTTACTTTACAATAACGTCATAAAAACTTAATTGTTAGAAAGCGAATATAAACCGAGGGACAAGAGCAGGAACTACCAGAATGACAACCAGAACTCAGAGGGAGAGAGAGAGAAGCAGAGCCAGATTACAGTCAGCTCGGTCATGGGAAAGAGACAGGGCAGAGCAGCCGAGCTAAAATAGCGAAGACATCTAAGGAAGACTAGAATTTTAAAAGTAGATAGAGTCAACTCAGAGTCAGCTCAGAGACAGCTTTCATATCTCGGTACATGGGAAAGATAGGACGCAGCAACCGAGCTCGTCAGCGAAAACATCTAAAGAAGACCAGATTTTAAAAAGAAGATTGATTGTCAAGTTGGGCCTGAAGGTCCCTTCAACCAACCAGAAGAATCCAGAAGCAAGATATTTTTACTTTTCTGTAAAGACAGTGATTGCATCCTTTAAAAAGAGAAAAAAATCTATAATAATAAAATAACTCAAAAGTTTTAACCTGAAACAGTGTTTATTAGTCTACTTCACTTACTTAGCAATGCGGGACCCAGGATCGATGCTACTAAGTAGTAAGTAGATGAAATCTCGGTGAAGGTATGGGTTATACCGGGGGATAACTTGAAAATATAGTTTGACCTGAATAGCACCCACTGAAGCTTGCATCGGAGTCGGGGAGTGAGAATGCCTGATCACCAATCAGAATATCGGCCCTTTTTGGTATAGGGGGAATTCTAAGGATAGTGGTGAGTTTTCAAAAACATGGCGCACAATGTTTTATTAAAACTGTGTTAATTACGCCTAGCAGGTTGCTTTATTTTCTACATGGCAGCCGTCGTGTGAACACTGTGGTAATTACGCCCAGCCGGTTGTTTTGCTTTCTCCATGGCATCCAGCGTGGAGGCCTAGAATATTAGAAGTTTCTAGGTAAAGCGAGGCTAGAATATTAGACGTTTCTAGTTGCGCAGAGTGGGGGCTAGAATATTAGCAGTTTCTAGTTCCCAAGAAACGGTTGGAATATGAGAAGTTTCTAACCGGCACAAAGGCTAGAATATTACACGTTTCTGGTCTATGAGTGAGTCAGACTTTACCTGCCGAGTTAAGTCTGAAAAGTCATGTGTGATTGACTTTTGTAAGCATATTCTGTGGCTCGAGGGGACTGAAGCTCAGGTTGGGTGTGTAAAATCAGCAGACTAGAAAATGCTGACCCTGAGAAAAAGTCTGCAAGACATCTTGGTGACAGCACTAAAAATCTTGCATCCATTACTGGTAAAAGAGGGCAAAAAAATTGATCATCCTTCGAGTAAGGCAGATTGTGAGGTTAACGCCTAGAGAAATGGGGACGCCTAGAATCTTTAGAGACCAATAACCAATCGACCCTTAACTAAAACAGGAAGATGGTGCCTTCGTCAGCCTTGGATAGGGCCCAGAAAGGGTACTTATCCTTAATTTCAGATTGCAACTGAAAGGCACAACCAGGAACAGAACGTAGAATTCCGAAAAATAGCAATTAGAATGATCCTCTTGCTCTGAAACACGGTCAAGAGAGTTGAAGCAATGAAACAAGAGTGGAAGAAATTAACAGAGGCAAAAAAACTCCTGCATAAGTGAATCTTTATCAGCATGGAGGGGTCTCAATTTTTGTTCAAAGTAACTAAGACCCCACTGAATAGAGGTCCAAGATCTCAGAGGATTAATGTGTGTGTGTTTAATAAGGATTTGTGAAACCCTACAAAGTAGCGATCCAAGATCTGAGTGGATGAATGAGTGTGTGTATGTCTAATAAGGAATTGTGAATTTCCATTGGTGTTTGTATTTTTTGAAATGTTGTATTTTGCAAAACTGATTTTCACATCAGTTGGAAGTTACAAATGGCAAGTAGAAATGTGATCAGTATTATGAGGAGGTAAATCAGTATGTTCAGAACTAAATTCGTCTTAGAATAAACGGATAAAGAGTTTGTACTGGGCAACAGTCAGCTGCTTGCAGGCTTTGAAACTGAGTATTGAAATTGACACTGCATAGCTCCGCAGGGTCCTAGTGCCCGATTAGTTCAAAATGTGACGAGCAAAAAAAAAAAATGATGTTCAGAATGTTAAATACATTGAAGAAGGAGCTTTAGAGAATAACGATATTGGATCAAAAGTTAGATTAAGAGAATTACTTGCAGTATAAGAAAAAGAGAATCTGATGGCAGGAAAATATTTGATAAAAATTGATGCAGGAATAATTAAGATATTAAAACAATTGATAATAGAGAGGAAGTTTGGGTGAAGCCACCAACTAAAACGGCAGGAAAATAATCAGTGAAGCTGTAAAATGTAAAGATAAGGTTGTTCAGAATTTGGGTAAACATGCAGATGACTTAGAGAAGCATGGTGTCTGGAGCAAAATAAATAATATCACAATTAAGACACATAACCAATCGGTGGGAAGACAGTGAATTAAAACTCGTTAGCAGCATTGATTGGACAGGTGATTAAGTTACAATGTCATGTTTGGAACTTACCTTCATAAAAATCCAGTCGTAATCAAATTATGTAATTAAAGTAAATGCAGTAGCAATATCAGGAATGTATCAGGGTAAGGTTTCAATGATTGGATCACTGAGTGAGCGAAAGAGGAGGAGTTTGAGATACTTCGAATCTCACCTCGGGGTGCAATGACAGAAGGAGGAGGCTTTAATTGAGAAAGGTGACGAGTGGTGTTCCACAGGGATCCGTGCTCGGACCACTGTTGTTTGTGATTTACATAAATTATCTGGACGAAGGTATAGGTGGTCTGATTAGCAAGTTTACTGATGAAACTAAGATTGGTGGAGTTGCAGAAAGCAAGGAGGACTGTCAGAGAATACAGCAAAGTATAGATAGATTGGAGAGTTGGGCAGAGAAATGGCAGGTGGAGTTCAATCCAGGCAAATGCGAGGTGATGCATTTTGGAAGATCTAATTCAAGAGCGGACTATACGGTCAATTGAAGTGTCCTAGAGAAAATTGATGGACAGAGAGATCTGGGAGTTCAGGTCCATTGTATCCTGAAGGTGGCAACGCAGGTCGATAGAGTGGTCAAGAAGGCATACAGCATGCTTGTCTTCATCGATCTGGGTATTGAGTACAAGGTTCGGCAGGTCATGTTACAGTTGTGTAGGACTTTGGTTAGGTCACATTTGGAACATTGCGTGCAGTTGTGGTCGCCACATTAACAGAAGGATGTGGATGCTTTAGAGAGCGTGCAGAGGAGGTTCACCAGGGTGTTGCCTGGTATGGAGGGTGCAAGCTATGAAGAAAGGTTGAGTAGATTAGGATTGTTTACGTTTGAAAGACGCAGGACCTGATTGAGGTCTACAAAATTAGGAGAGGTATGGACAGGGTGGATACCAACACGCTTTTTCCAAGAGTGGGGCTGTCAATTACAAGGGGGTCAGGATTTCAAGGTGAGCGGGGAAATGTTTAAGGGAGATGTGCGTGGAAAGTTTTTTACGCAGATGGTAGTGGGTACCTGGAATACTTTGCCAGCAGAGGTGGTAGAGGCGGGCACGATAACATCATTCAAGCTGCATCTAGACAGATATAGAAACGGGCGGGGAACAGAGAGAAGTAGATCCTTGGAAAATAGCCGACAGGTTTCGATAAAGGATCTGGATCGGCGCAGGCACATTTCTTTTCATGACTACTGGCAATAATGATACAATGTCCAGAAAACCCTGTAAATCATAGATTATCATAGACTTTACAGTGCAGACGGAGGCCATCGGCCCATCGAGTCTGCACCGGCTCTTGGAAAAAGCATCCTATCCAAGGGCAAAACCTCCACCCTATCCCCATAACCCAGTAACCCCACCCAACACTAAGGGCAATTTTGGACTCTAAGGGCAATGTATCACGGCCAATCCACCTAACCTGCCCATCTTTGGACTGTGGGAGGAAACCGGAGCACCCGGAGGAAACCCACGCAGACACGGGGAGGATATGTAGACTCCACACAGACAGTGACCCAAGCCGGAATCGAACATGGGACCCTGGAGCTGTGAAGCAATTGTGATATCCACAATGCTACCGTGCTGCCCATTGTTTAAGTTTAGTGTATAATTAGTGTAATTATTTTTTTTTCCAATTAAGGGGCAATTTAGCATGGCCAATACGCCTACGCTGCACATCTTTTCGGTTTTTGGAGTGAAACCCATGCAAACACGGGGAGAATGTGCAAACTCCACACGGACAGTGACCCAGAGCCGGGATCGAACCTGGGACCTCGGCACCGTGAGGCAACAGGGCTAACCCACTGCGCCACCGTGCTGCCCAGGTGCTACTGTTAATAATAATATACTGCCCAGGGACCATTGTAAATAATGATATACTCTCCACGGACCACTGTAAGTAGTGATATACTACAAAGGGACCACTGTAAATAATGGTATACCAACCAGGGACCACTGCAAGTAATGATATACTACACAGGGACCACTGTACATAATGATATAATACTCAGGGACCAGAGTAAATTATGATATCCTACCCAGGGACCACTGAAAATAAACACATACTGCCCCAGGGACCACTGTGAGTAATACCTTTCTACACAGGGACAACTGTAAATAATAAAATACTACCCAGTGAGCAGTCTAAGAAATGATATACTACCCAAGGACCAATGTGAATAAAGTTAGACTGCACAGAGACCACTGTAAATAATGATAGACTACACAGGGACCACTGCAATTAATGACATACTACCCAGGGACAAATATAAATAATGATATTCTAATCAGGGATCACTGTAAATAATTATATACTATCCAGGGTCTACAGTAAATAATGACATACTACCCAGGGACTACTGTAAATAATGATGTACTACCCAGAGATAACTGTAAATAATGAAATACTACCCACGGACCACAATAAATAATGATATACTACCCAGGGACAACTTAAATAATGATATGCTACCCAGGGACCACAGTAATTTATGACATGCTGCGCAGGGACCTCTGTAACTCATGATGTTCCACACAGGGGCCACTGTAAATAATAATCTACTACGCAGGGACCACTGTAAGTAATTGTGTACTCCCCATGGACGACTGTAAATAATGATATACTACCCAGGGACCATTGTAAACATTGATATACTACCAAGGCACCACTGTAAGTAATGGTATACTACCCAGGGACGACTGTAAATAATGATATTGTACCGTCGGACCACTGTAAATAATGGTTTACTACCCAGGTACGACTGTAAATAATGATATACTACAAAGGGAACATTGTAAATAACGATATGCTAGCCAGGTAACTGTAAATAATGATATACTAACCAGAGTCTATTGCAAATAATGGTATACTGACCAGGAACCACTGAAAATAATGATATAGTATCCAGGGATCACTGCAAATAATGTTATACTTTCCTGGGACCATTGTAAATAATGACATACTGCCCAGTGACTATTGAAAGAAATGATATAATGCCCCAGGGACCACTTTTAATAATCTTACAATGCCCAGTAACCACTGTAAATTATGATATACTCCAGAGGGACGACTGTAAATAATTATATACTGCACAGGGACCACTGTAAATAATGATATACTGCCCAGGGACGACTGTAAATAAATATATACTGCACAGGGGCCACTGTAAATAATGATGTACTGCACAGGGACCACTATAAATAATGATATCTGCACAAGGGCTACTCTAAATAATGATATACTACACAGAGACCACTGTAAATAATGATATAATGTCCAGGGACCACTGTAATAAACGATGTACTTCACAGGGACCACTGTAAATAATAATATACTACACAGGGACTTTATTTTTCTTCACAGGGCGCATTTAAAATAATGAAATAATTCCCAGGGACCACTGTAACTAATGATATACTGTCCTTGAACCACAGTAAATAATGATACACTACCAAGGAACTACTGGAAAAATTAAATATCGGACCACTGTAAATAATGGTTTACTACCCAGGTACGACTGTAAATAATGATATACTACAAAGGGAACATTGTCAATAACGATATACTAGACAGGCAACTGTAAATAATGAGAGACTAACCAGAGTCTATTGCAAATAATGGTATACTGACCAGGGACCACTGAAAATAATGATATAGTATCCAGGGATCACTGTAAATAATGTTATACTTTCCAGGGACCACTGTAAATATTGACATACTGCCCAGTGACTATTGAAAGAAATGATATAATGCCCCAGGGACCACTTTTAATAATCTTACAATGGCCAGAAACCACTGTAAATTATGATATACTCCAGAGGGACGACTGTAAATCATTATACACTGCACACTGTAAATAATGATATACTGCCCAGGGACGACTGTAAATAAATATATACTGCACAGGGGCCACTGTAAATAATGATGTATTGCGCAGGGACCACTATAAATAATGATATCTGCACAAGGGCTACTCTAAATAATGATATACTACACAGAGACCACTGTAAATGATTATATAATGTCCAGGGACCACTGTAATAAACGATGTACTTCACAGGGACCACTGTAATTAATAATATACTACACAGGGACTTTGCTTTTCTTCACAGGGCGCACTTAAAATAATGAAATAAATCTCAGGGACCACTGTAATTAATGATACACTACCAAGGTACTACTGGAAAAATGAAATACGACACAGGGAATACTGTAAATAATTAAATCATACCAACGGACCACAATAAATAATGATATACTGCACAGGGACAACAGTAAATAATGACATACTACTCATGGACCTCTGTAACTAATGATGTTCCACACATGGGCCAGTGTAAAGAATGATATACTACCCAGGGACCACTAGAAAATAACGATATGATACCCAGGGGACGCTGTAATTAATGATATACTACCCAGGGACCTCTGTAAATAATGCAATATCACCAAGGCACCACTTTAAATATTGATATACTTCCCAGGGACCACTTTAAATAACAATATACTACCCAGGGACCACAGTAATTAATGATATACTACTCAGGGACCTCTGTAACTAATGATATTCCACACAGGCACCAGTGTAAGCATGATATACTACGCAGGTACCACTGTAAAGAATGATATATTATCCAGGGATCACTGCAACCAATGATATACTAACCAGTGCCTGTTGCAAACATGGGTATACTGACCAGGGACCACTGAAAATAATGTTACACTTTACATGGGCCACTGTAAATAATGATACACTGCCCAGGTCCTATTGTAAGAAATGATATACTGCACAGGGACCACTTTTAATAATGAGATAATGCACAGAAAACACTGAAAACAATGATATACTCTACAGTGACCACTGTAATGGGCTGCATGGTAGCATTGTGGATAGTACAATTGATTCACAGCTCCAGGGTCCCAGGTTCGATTCTGGCTTGGGTCACTGTCTGTGCGGAGTCTGCACATCCTCCCCGTGTGTGCGTGGGTTTCCTCCGGGTACTCCGGTTTCTTCCCACATTCCAAAGATGTGCAGGTTAGGTGGATTGGCCATAATAAAAGAAATGCCCTTAGTGTACAAAATTGCCCTTAGTGTTGGGTGGAGTTACTGGGTTATGGGGATAGGGTGGAGGTGTTGACCTTGGGTAGGGTGCACTTTCCAAGAACCGGTGCAGACTCGATGGGCCGAATGGTCTCTCTCTGCACTGTAAATTCCCATTCCCATCCTCCTCTCATTCCCCTCCTTACCCATACCCCTCCTCCCCCCTTTTCCATCCTTCCCTCATCCCCTTCCTTCCCCATTCCCCCTTCCCCATTCCACTACTTCCCCCATTCCCCTACTTCCACCGTTCCCCTCCTTCCCCCATTCCCCTTCGTCACCCTTTTCACTCCAATCCCATATCCTTCTTTTTCCATTCCCCTCCGTCCCCCCATTCCCCTCCATCCCGCCATTCCCCTCCTTCCCCCATTCCCCTCTTTGCCGCCATTCTGCTCCTACCCGCCATTCTACCCTTCCACTCCTTCCCATCCCCCTCCTTCCCCCATTCCCCTCCTTCCCGCAATTCCCCCCTTCCCTCCATACCCCTCCTTCCCCCCTTTCCCCTTCGTCACACTTTTCACTTCAACACCATACCCTTCCTTTTCCATTCCCCTCCTTCCCAAATTCCACTCCTTCCCGCCATTCCCCTCCTTCCCCCATTCCCCTGCTTCCCGCCATTCCGCCCCTTCCCTCCATTCTCCCCCTTCCCCTCCTACCCATTCCCCTACTTCCCCCGTTCCCCTCCTTCCCGCCATTCCGCTCCTTCCCCCCATTCCCCTCCTTCCGACTTTCCTCTCCTTCTCCCATTCCCCTCCTTCCCCATTCCCTTCTTCCTCCAATCCCCTCCTTCCCTCAATCCCCTCCTTCCCCCATTCCCCTCCGTCCCCCGTTTCCCTCCATCCTCCCGTTCCCCACCGTCGCCTATCCGTTACTTTCCCTAACCGCCTCCTTCTCCCTTTCCCTTCTCTCCCCCAATTCCCCTCCTTCTCCATTCCCCTCATCCCCCATTCCTCATCTTCCCCATGCCCCTCATTCCCACAATCCCCTCATCCTCCATTCCACTCCTTCCCCATTCCCCTCCTCCCAATTCCCCTCCCAATGCCCTCCTGTCCCGCAATTCTCTCCTAGCCCCACTCCCCTCCACCCGCTATTCCCTTCCTTCCGCGTCCCCTCCTTCCCCATCCCGCTACTTCTCCCTTTCCCCTCCTTCCCCATTGCCCTCCATCCACCCATTCCGCTCCTTACCCATTTCCCTCCTCACCCATTCCCCTCCTCCCCTTCCTCCCCTTCCCTTATTCCCTTCCTTTCCCTTTAACCCGTTACCCATACCCCTCCTTTCCCACTTTTCCTTCTTTCACCATTCCCCTGCTTCTCCACATTCCACTACTTCTCCATTCCACTCCTTCCCCATTCCCCTCCTTCCCCATCCCCCTCCTCCCCATGCCCCTCCTCCCACTATTCCCTTCCTTCCCCCATTCCCCTCTACCCCCCATTCTCCTCCTCCCCATTCCCAAACTCCCACAAATTCCCTCCTTCCCCCAATTCCCGTCCTCCCCCCATTGCCCTCCTCCCCAATCCCTCCTTCCCCATTCCTCTCTTCCCCCCCATTCTCCTCCTCCCCCCCCCCATTCCGAACTTCCCACAATTTCCATCCTTCCCCCATTCCCCTCCTTCCCCCAATCACCTCCTTTGCATTTCCCCTCCTACACTCATTCCCCTCCTCCCCCCATTCACCTCCTCCCCCCCATTCCCAACCTCCCACAATTTCACGCCCTCCCTCAATTTCCCTCCTTCACCCCATTGCCCTCCTTCCCCAAACCCTCCTTCCCCATTCCCCTCCTTCCCCGCCATTCCCCTCCTTTCCCCCATTCCCCTCATTCCCCATTCAGCTCCTTCCCCATTTCCTCCTTCCCCCATTACCCTTCTTCCCTCCATTCCCCTTCCCCAGTCCCCTCCTTCCCCCATTCCCCTCATTTCCCCATCCCCTCCCCATTTTCTCTCTTTCCCCCATACGCCTCCGTCCCTCTTTTACCTCCTTCGCCCCATTGCACTCCTACGCCTTTCCCCTCATCCACACATTCCCTTCATTCCCCATTCCCTTAGTCCCCCGTTTACCTCCTCTCCCCATTCCCCTCCATCCCCATTCCCCATCCTCCCCCATTCCCCTCCACCCCATTTCCCTCTTACCCATTCCCCTCCTACCCCATTCCCTTCCTCCCACCATTAGTTTCCTCCCCCATTCACCTACTCCCCCATTCCCTTCCTTCCCCCATTACCCTCCTTCACCCTATTCCACTCCGTCCCCCTTTTCTCTCGTTTCCCCATTTCCCACCTTCCCCTATCTCCTCGTTCCCCAATTCTCCTCCTTCAAATTTCCATCCTTCCCACAATTCCCCTCCTTCCCAATTCCCTTCATTTCCCACGCCCCTCCTGCCTCCATTCCCCTCCTTCTCCCATTACCATCATTCCCCATTCCCTTAATTCCGCATTCCCCCCTTCTCCCATTCCCCATCCTTCCCACCATTCCCCTCCTTCCCCATTCCCTTCATTCCCCATTCCCCTCCTTCCCCATTCCCCTCCATCCCCATTCCCCTCATTCCCCCATTACCATCCTCCCAAAATTCCCCTCCTCCCACTATTCTCCTCCTTCAAGATGCCACTCCGTCCCCCTTTTCACGCCTACCGCCCATTCCCCTCCTTCGCATTTCCCCTCCTCCACCCATTTCCCTCCTTCCCCACTTTTCCTTCTTTCACCATTCCCCTGCTTCCCCACATTCCACTACTTCTCCATTCCTCTCCTTCCCCATTCCCCTCCTTCCCCCATCCCCCTCCTTCCCCCATTTCCCACCTTCTCCCATTCCCCACCTTCCTGATTCCCATCCTTCGACGAATTCCCCTCCTTCCCATTCAGCTCCTCCCCATTCCACTCCTTACCCCATTAAACTCCTTCACCCCATTCCCCTCCTTCCGCCATTTCCCTCCTTCCCCCTATTCCCCTCCTTCCCACATACCCCTCCTTCACGCCATTCCCATCCTTCCCCCAATCCCCTCCCTCGCCCATTCCCCTCCTTCTCTCCATTCCCCTCCTTCCCCCATTCCCCTCCTTCCCCCCATTCCCCTCCTTCCCCCATTTCAACCCTTCCCCCCATTTCCCTCCTTTCCTCCGTTTCCCTGCTACCCCCCATTCCCCTCCCCATTCCGCTCCCCATTCCTCTCCTCCCCATACTCCTCTGCTTCCCCAATACACCTTATTCCTCAATTACCCTCCGCCCTTTCCACTCCTTCCAATCCTCCCCATTCCCTTCTTTCCCCAATTGCCTCCGGCCCCCATTCACCTCCCCCCATTCCCCAGCTAACTTATTCTACTCCTTACCTCATTCCCAACCTCGCACTATTTCCCTCCTTCCTCCATTCCCCTCCTCCCCTATTTCCCTCCTTCCCCATTTCCCCCCTTCCCCATTTCCCTCCTTCCCCCATTCCTAACCTGCCACTATTTCCCTCCTTCCTCACCTCCCCTCCTCCCATACCCCTCCTTTCCCATTCCCCTCCTCCGCATTCCCCTCCTTACACATTTCCCTCCTACCTCATTCCCCTCCGCACATCCCGCTCCTTCCCCATTCCCCTCCTAACCCCATGCGACTCCTTCCCCCTTTTTACTCCTTCCCACCATTCCACTCCGTCCCCCTTTTCCCTCCTTCCCCAATCCCCTCCTCCTCCATTCCCCATCTCACCCCATGCCCCTCCTTCCCACCATTCCCTTCCTTTCCCATTCCCTTCATTCCCCATTCACCTCATTCCCCCATTCCTGTCCTCCCCATTCCCTTCTTTCGCAGCATTCCCAACCTCCCATTCCCCTTCCACCCCCCATTCCCCTCCACACCCCATTCCCCCTCCCCATTCCCCTCATTACCCCCATTCCCCTATTCCCTTATTCCCCTGCTTCCCCATTCCCCTCCTTCCACCATTCCCCTCCTTCCCCATTCCCCTCCTTCCCCATTCCCCTCCTTCCCCCATTCCCCTCCTTCCCCGCGTTCCCCTTCTTCCCCCCATTCCCCTTCTACACCATTCCCCTCCATCCCCCCAGTACCCTCCTTCCCTCATTCCCCTCCTTTACCCCATTCCCCTCATTCCCCATTCAGCTCCTTCCCCATTTCCTCCTTCCCCCATTACCCTTCTTCCCTCCATTCCCCTTCCCCAGTCCCCTCCTTCCCCCATTCCCCTCATTTCTCCTTGCCCCTCCCCCTTTTCTCTCTTTCCCCCATACGCCTCCGTCCCTCTTTTACCTCCTTCGCCCCATGGCACTTCTACGCCTTTCCCCTCATCCACACATTCCGTTCATTCCCCATTCCCTTAGTCCCCCGTTTACCTCCTCTCCCCACTCCCCTCCACCCCCATTCCCCATCCTCCCCCATTCCCCTCCACCCCATTTCCCTCCTCCCCATTCCCCTCCTTCCCCATTCTCTTCCTCCCACCATTAGTCTCCTCCCCCATTCACCTACTCCCCCATTCCCTTCCTTCCCCCATTACCCGCCTTCACCCCATTCCACTCCGTCCCCCTTTTCTCTCGTTTCCCCATTTCCCACCTTCGCCTATCTCCTCGTTCCCCAATTCCCCTCCTTCCCCCATTTCCATCGTTCCCACAATTCCCCTCCATCCCAATTCCCTTCATTTCCAAAACCCCTCCTTCCTCCATTCCCCTCGTTCTCCCATTACCATCCTTCCCCAGTCCCTTCATTCCGCATTCCCCCCTTCCCCTAATCCCCATCCTTCCCACCATTCCCCTCCTTCCCCATTCCCTTCATTCCCCATTCCCCTCTTCCCCATTCCCCTCCATCCCCATTCCCATCCTCCCAAAATTCCCCTCCTCCCACTATTCTCCTCCTTCCACGATGCCACTCCGTCCCTTTTCACGCCTACCGCCCGCTCCCCTCCTTCGCATTTCCCCTCCTCCACCCATTCCCCTCCTTCCCACATTCCACTCCAACCCCCATTCTCCTCTTTCCGGATTTCCCCTCCCCCTTCCCCTCCTTCCCCCATTCACCTCTTCCCCCCCATTTCCCTCCTTCCAAATGCCACCCCTTCACCATTTCCGCCGCCCCCAGTTCCCCTCCCATGCCATTCCCCACCTTCCCGATTCCCTCCTTCTCCCATGCCCCTCCTTCCCCCATTCCCCGCCTCCCACTTTTCCCCTCCTTCCCCCATTCCCCTTCTCGCCCGATTCTCCTCCTCACCCATTCCCAAACTCCCACAATTTCCATCCTTCCCCCATTCCGCTCCTTCTCCATTCCCCTCCTTCCCCAATCGCCTCCTTCGGATTTCCCCTCCTCCATCCATTCCCCTCTTTCCCCCATTCCCCTCCTCCCACTATTCCACTCCTTCCCCATTACCCTCCTCCCCCATTCTCCTCCTCACCCCATTCACAACCTCCGACAATTTCCCTCCTTCTCCCCCATTTCCCTCCTTCCCCCATTCCCTTCCTCTCACCATTGGTCTCCACCCCCATTCACCTCCTTCCACAATCTCCTTCCCTCCATTCCCCTACTTCCTCCCATTCCCCTCCTTCCGCCATTCCCCTTCTCCCACTAATCCCCTCCTTCGCCAATTCCCCTCCTTCCCCTTTCCCCTCCTTCCCCCAGTCCCCTCCTTCCCCCTTTCCCGTCATTTCCCCATTCCCCTCCTTCCGCCATTCCCCTCTTTCTCCATTCCCCTCCGTCCCCCTTTCCACTCCTTCACCAATGCCCTCCTTCCCCCGTTTCCCACCATCCTCCCGTTCCCCACCTTCGCCTATCCCCTACTTCCCCAATCCGCCTCCTTCTCCCATTCCCTTCTTTCCCACAATTCCCCTCCTTCTCCTTTCCCCTCATCCCCCAATCCCCATCTTCCCCATTCCCCTCAATCCCACCATCCCCTCATCCTACATTCCACTCCTTCCCCCATTCCCCTCCTTCCAATTCCCCTCCCCAATCCCCTCCTGTCCCCCAATTCTCTCCTACCCCCCACTCCCCTCCACCCGCTATTCCCTTCCTTCCGCGTCCCCCTCCTTCACCATCCCGCTCCTTGCCCCATTCCCCTCCTTCCCCCATTGCCCTCCATTCCCCCATTCCGCTCCTCACCCATTCCCTCCTCCCCATTCCCCACCTTCCATTATTCCCTTCCTTCCCCTTTTCTCCTTACCCATACCCCTCCTTCCCCACTTTTCCTTCTTTCACCATTCCCCTGCTTCCCCACATTCCACTACTTCTCCATTCCTCTCCTTCCCCATTCCCCTCATTCCCCCATCCCCCTCCTTCCCCCATTTCCCTCCTTCTCCCACTCCCCACCTTCCTGATTCCCATCCTTCGCCGAATTCCCCTCCTTCCCATTCAGCTCCTCCCCATTCCACTCCTTACCCCATTAAGCTCCTTCACCCCATTCCCCTCCTTCCGCCATTCCCCTCCTTCCCCCTATTCCCCTCCTTCCCACATACCCTTCCTTCACGCCATTCCAATCCTTCCCCCATTCCCCTCCCTCGCCCATTCCCCTCCTTCTCTCCATTCCCCTCCTTCCCCCATTCCCCTCCTTCCCCCCATTCCCCCCCTTCCCCCATTTCAACCCTTCCCCCCATTACCCTCCTTTCCTCCGTTTCCCTGCTACCCCCCATTCCCCTCCACATTCCACTCCCCATTCCCCTCCTCCCCATACTCCTCTGCTTCCCCAATACACATTATTCCTCAATTACCCTCCGCCCTTTCCACTCCTTCCAATCCTCCCCATTCCCTTCTTTCCCCAATTGCCTCCGGCCCTCATTCACCTCCCCCATTCCCCAGCTAACTTATTCCACTCCTTACCTCATTCCCAACCTCGCACTATTTCCCTCCTTCCTCCATTCCCCTCCTCCCCCATTTCCCTCCTTCCCCATTTCCCCCCTTCCCCATTTACCTCCTTCCCCCATTCCTAACCTGCCACTATTTCCCTCCTTCCTCACCTCCCCTCCTCCCATACCCCTCCTTTCCCATTCCCCTCCTCCGCATTCCCCTCCTTACACATTTCCCTCCTACCTCATTCCCCTCCGCACATCCCGCTCCTTCCCCATTCCCCTCCTAACCCCATGCGACTCCTTCCCCCTTTTTACTCCTTCCCACCATTCCACTCCGTCCCCCTTTTCCCTCCTTCCCCAATCCCCTCCTCCTCCATTCCCCATCTCACCCCATGCCCCTCCTTCCCACCATTCCCTTCCTTTCCCATTCCCTTCATTCCCCATTCACCTCATTCCCCCATTCCTGTCCTCCCCATTCCCTTCTTTCGCAGCATTCCCAACCTCCCATTCCCCTTCCACCCCCCATTCCCCTCCACACCCCATTCCCCCTCCCCATTCCCCTCATTACCCCCATTCCCCTATTCCCTTATTCCCCTGCTTCCCCATTCCCCTCCTTCCACCATTCCCCTCCTTCCCCATTCCCCTCCTTCCCCATTCCCCTCCTTCCCCCATTCCCCTCCTTCCCCGCGTTCCCCTTCTTCCCCCATTCCCCTTCTACACCATTCCCCTCCATCCCCCCAGTACCCTCCTTCCCTCATTCCCCTCCTTTACCCCATTCCCCTCATTCCCCATTCAGCTCCTTCCCCATTTCCTCCTTCCCCCATTACCCTTCTTCCCTCCATTCCCCTTCCCCAGTCCCCTCCTTCCCCCATTCCCCTCATTTCTCCTTGCCCCTCCCCCTTTTTTCTCTTTCCCCCATACGCCTCCGTCGCTCTTTTACCTCCTTCGCCCCATGGCACTTCTACGCCTTTCCCCTCATCCACACATTCCGTTCATTCCCCATTCCCTTAGTCCCCCGTTTACCTCCTCTCCCCACTCCCCTCCACCCCCATTCCCCATCCTCCCCCATTCCCCTCCACCCCATTTCCCTCCTCCCCATTCCCCTCCTTCCCCATTCTCTTCCTCCCACCATTAGTCTCCTCCCCCATTCACCTACTCCCCCATTCCCTTCCTTCCCCCATTACCCGCCTTCACCCCATTCCACTCCGTCCCCCTTTTCTCTCGTTTCCCCATTTCCCACCTTCGCCTATCTCCTCGTTCCCCAATTCCCCTCCTTCCCCCATTTCCATCGTTCCCACAATTCCCCTCCATCCCAATTCCCTTCATTTCCAAAACCCCTCCTTCCTCCATTCCCCTCGTTCTCCCATTACCATCCTTCCCCAGTCCCTTCATTCCGCATTCCCCCCTTCCCCCAATCCCCATCCTTCCCACCATTCCCCTCCTTCCCCATTCCCTTCATTCCCCATTCCCCTCTTCCCCATTCCCCTCCATCCCCATTCCCATCCTCCCAAAATTCCCCTCCTCCCACTATTCTCCTCCTTCCACGATGCCACTCCGTCCCTTTTCACGCCTACCGCCCGCTCCCCTCCTTCGCATTTCCCCTCCTCCACCCATTCCCCTCCTTCCCACATTCCACTCCAACCCCCATTCTCCTCTTTCCGGATTTCCCCTCCCCCTTCCCCTCCTTCCCCCATTCACCTCTTCCCCCCATTTCCCTCCTTCCAAATGCCACCCCTTCACCATTTCCGCCGCCCCCAGTTCCCCTCCCATGCCATTCCCCACCTTCCCGATTCCCTCCTTCTCCCATGCCCCTCCTTCCCCCATTCCCCGCCTCCCACTTTTCCCCTCCTTCCCCCATTCCCCTTCTCGCCCGATTCTCCTCCTCACCCATTCCCAAACTCCCACAATTTCCATCCTTCCCCCATTCCGCTCCTTCTCCATTCCCCTCCTTCCCCAATCGCCTCCTTCGGATTTCCCCTCCTCCATCCATTCCCCTCTTTCCCCCATTCCCCTCCTCCCACTATTCCACTCCTTCCCCATTACCCTCCTCCCCCATTCTCCTCCTCACCCCATTCACAACCTCCGACAATTTCCCTCCTTCTCCCCCATTTCCCTCCTTCCCCCATTCCCTTCCTCTCACCATTGGTCTCCACCCCCATTCACCTCCTTCCACAATCTCCTTCCCTCCATTCCCCTACTTCCTCCCATTCCCCTCCTTCCGCCATTCCCCTTCTCCCACTAATCCCCTCCTTCGCCAATTCCCCTCCTTCCCCTTTCCCCTCCTTCCCCCAGTCCCCTCCTTCCCCCTTTCCCGTCATTTCCCCATTCCCCTCCTTCCGCCATTCCCCTCTTTCTCCATTCCCCTCCGTCCCCCTTTCCACTCCTTCACCAATGCCCTCCTTCCCCCGTTTCCCACCATCCTCCCGTTCCCCACCTTCGCCTATCCCCTACTTCCCCAATCCGCCTCCTTCTCCCATTCCCTTCTTTCCCACAATTCCCCTCCTTCTCCTTTCCCCTCATCCCCCAATCCCCATCTTCCCCATTCCCCTCAATCCCACCATCCCCTCATCCTACATTCCACTCCTTGCCCCATTCCCCTCCTTCCCCCATTGCCCTCCATTCCCCCATTCCGCTCCTCACCCATTCCCTCCTCCCCATTCCCCACCTTCCATTATTCCCTTCCTTCCCCTTTTCTCCTTACCCATACCCCTCCTTCCCCACTTTTCCTTCTTTCACCATTCCCCTGCTTCCCCACATTCCACTACTTCTCCATTCCTCTCCTTCCCCATTCCCCTCATTCCCCCATCCCCCTCCTTCCCCCATTTCCCTCCTTCTCCCACTCCCCACCTTCCTGATTCCCATCCTTCGCCGAATTCCCCTCCTTCCCATTCAGCTCCTCCCCATTCCACTCCTTACCCCATTAAGCTCCTTCACCCCATTCCCCTCCTTCCGCCATTCCCCTCCTTCCCCCTATTCCCCTCCTTCCCACATACCCCTCCTTCACGCCATTCCAATCCTTCCCCCATTCCCCTCCCTCGCCCATTCCCCTCCTTCTCTCCATTCCTCTCCTTCCCCCATTCCCCTCCTTCCCCCCATTCCCCCCCTTCCCCCATTTCAACCCTTCCCCCCATTACCCTCCTTTCCTCCGTTTCCCTGCTACCCCCCATTCCCCTCCCCATTCCGCTCCCCATTCCCCTCCTCCCCATACTCCTCTGCTTCCCCAATACACCTTATTCCTCAATTACCCTCCGCCCTTTCCACTCCTTCCAATCCTCCCCATTCCCTTCTTTCCCCAATTGCCTCCGGCCCTCATTCACCTCCCCCATTCCCCAGCTAACTTATTCCACTCCTTACCTCATTCCCAACCTCGCACTATTTCCCTCCTTCCTCCATTCCCCTCCTCCCCCATTTCCCTCCTTCCCCATTTCCCCCCTTCCCCATTTACCTCCTTCCCCCAATCCTAACCTGCCACTATTTCCCTCCTTCCTCACCTCCCCTCCTCCCATACCCCTCCTTTCCCATTCCCCTCCTCCGCATTCCCCTCCTTACACATTTCCCTCCTACCTCATTCCCCTGCGCACATCCCGCTCCTTCCCCATTCCCCTCCTAACCCCATGCGACTCCTTCCCCCTTTTCACTCCTTCCCACCATTCCACTCAGTCCCCCTTTTCCCTCGTTCCCCAATCCCCTCCTCCTCCATTCCCCATCTCACCCCATGCCCCTCCTTCCCACCATTCTCCTTCCTTTCCCATTCCCTTCATTCCCCATTCACCTCATTCCCCCATTCCCGTCCTCCCCAATCCCTTCTTTCGCAGCATTCCCAACCTCCCAATCCCCTTCCACCCCCCATTCCCCTCCACACCCCATTCCCCCTCCCCATTCCCCTCATTACCCCCATTCCCCTATTCCCTTATTCCCCTGCTTCCCCATTCCCCTCCTTCCACCATTCCCCTCCTTCCCCATTCCCCTCCTTCCCCATTCCCCTCCTTCCCCCATTCCCCTCCTTCCCCGCGTTCCCCTCCTTCCCCCCATTCCCCTCCTACACCATTCCCCTCCATCCCCCCAGTACCCTCCTTCCCTCATTCCCCTCCTTTCCCCATTCCCCTCATTCCACATTCAGCTCCTTCCCCATTTCCTCCTTCCCCCATTACCCTTCTTCCCTCCATTCCCCTTCCCCAGTCCCCTCCTTCCCCCATTCCCCTCATTCCCCCATGCCCCTCCCCCTTTTCTCTCTTTCCCCCATACGCCTCCGTCCCTCTTTTACCTCCTTCGACCCATTGCACTTCTACGCCTTTCCCCTCATCCACGCATTCCCTTCATTCCCCATTCCCTTAGTCCCCCGTTTACCTCCTCTCCCCACTCCCCTCCACCCCCATTCCCCATCCTCCCCCATTCCCCTCCACCCCATTTCCCTCCTCCCCATTCCCCTCCTTCCCCATTCCCTTCCTCCCACCATTAGTCTCCTCCCCCATTCACCTACTCCCCCATTCCCTTCCTTCCCCCATTACCCTCCTTCACCCTATTCCACTCCGTCCCCCTTTTCTCTCGTTTCCCCATTTCCCACCTTCGCCTATCTCCTCGTTCCCCAATTCCCCTCCTTCCCCCATTTCCATCGTTCCCACAATTCCCCTCCTTCCCAATTCCCTTCATTTCCCACACCACTCCTTCCTCCATTCCCCTCGTTCTCCCATTACCATCCTTCCCCATTCCCTTCATTCCGCATTCACCCCTTCCCCCATTCCCCATCCTTCCCACCATTCCCCTCCTTCCCCATTCCCTTCATTCCCCATTCCCCATCTTCCCCATTCCCCTCAATCCCACCATCCCCTCATCCTACATTCCACTCCTTCCCCCATTCCCCTCCTTCCAATTCCCCTCCCCATTCCCCTCCTGTCCCCCAATTCTCTCCTGATCCCACTCCCCTCCACCCGCTATTCCCTTCCTTCCGCGTCCCCCTCCTTCACCATCCCGCTCCTTCCCCCATTCCCCTCCTTCCCCCATTGCCCTCCATCCCCCCATTCCGCTCCTCACCCATTCCCTCCTCCCCATTCCCCACCTTCCATGATTCCCTTCCTTCCCCTTTTCTCCTTACCCATACCCCTCCTTCCCCACTTTTCCTTCTTTCACCATTCCCCTGCTTCCCCACATTCCACTACTTCTCCATTCCTCTCCTTCCCCATTCCCCTCCTTCCCCCATCCACCTCCTTCCCTCATTTCCCTCCTTCTCCCATTCCCCACCTTCCTGATTCCCATCCTTCGCCGAATTCCCCTCCTTCCCATTCAGCTCCTCCCCATTCCACTCCTTACCCCATTACGCTCCTTCACCCCATTCCCCTCCTTCCGCCATTCCCCTCCTTCCCCCTATTCCCCTCCTTCCCACATACCCCTCCTTCACGCCATTCCCCTCCTTCCCCCATTCCCCTCCCTCGCCCATTCCCCTCCTTCTCTCCATAGAATCATAGAATCATAGAAGTTTACAGCATGGAAACAGGCCCTTCGGCCCAACCAGTCCATGCCGCCCAGTTTTTACCATTAAGCTAGTCCCAGTTGCCCGCACTTGGCCCATAACCATCTATACCCATCTTACCCATGTAACTATCTAAATGCTTTTTGAAAGACACAATTGTATCCGCCTCTACTACTACCTCTGGCAGCCCATTCCAGACACTCACTACCCTCTGAGTGAAGAAATTGCCCCTCTGGGCCCTTCTGAATCTCTCCCCTCTCACCTTAAACCTATGCCCTCTAGTTTTAGACTCCCCTACCTTTGGGAAAAGATGTTGACTATCTACCTTATCTATGCCCCTCATTATTTTATAGACCTCTATAAGATCACCCCTAAGCCTCCTACGCTCCAGGGAAAAAAGTCCCAGTCTATCCAGCCTCTCCTTATAACTCAAACCATCAAGTCCCGGCAACATCCTAGTAAATCTTTTCTGCACTCTTTCTAGTTTAATAATATCCTTTCTATAATAGGGTGACCAGAACTGCACACAGTATTCCAAGTGTGGCGGTACCAATGTCTTGTACAACTTCAACAAGACGTCCCAACTCCTGTATTCAATGTTCTGACCAATGAAACCAAGCATGCCGAATGCCTTCTTCACCACCCTGTCCACCTGCGACTCCACCTTCAAGGAGCTATGAACCTGTACTCCTAGATCTCTTTGTTCTATAACTCTCCCCAACGCCATACCATTAACTGAGTAGGTCCTGGACTGATTCGATCTGCCAAAATGCATCACCTCACATTTATCTAAATTAAACTCCATCTGCCATTCGTCGGCCCACTGGCCTAATTGATCAAGATCCCGTTGCAATCCTAGATAACCTTCTTCACTATCCACTGTGCCACCAATCTTGGTGTCATCTGCAAACTTACTAACCATGCCTCCTAAATTCTCATCCAAATCATTAATATAAATCACAAATAACAGTGGACCCAGCACCGATCCCTGAGGCACACCACTGGTCACAGGCCTCCAGTTTGAAAAACAACCCTCTACAACCACCCTCTGCCTTCTGTCGTCCAGCCAATTTTGAATCCAATTGGCAACCTCACCCTGGGTCCCGTGAGCTTTAACCTTCTGCAACAACCTCCCATACCCCTCCTTTCCCATTCCCCTCCTTCCCCCATTTCAACCCTTCCCCCCATTCCCCTCCTTTCCTCCGTTTCCCTGCTACCCCCCATTCCCCTCCCCATTCCGCTCCCCATTCCCCTCCTCCCCATACTCCTCTGCTTCCCCAATACACCTTATTCCTCAATTATCCTCCGCCCTTTCCACTCCTTCCAATCCTCCCCATTCCCTTCTTTCCCCAATTGCCTCCGGTCCCCATTCACCTCCCCCCATTCCCCAGCTAACTTATTCCACACCTTACCTCATTCCCAACCTCGCACTATTTCCGTCCTTCCTACATTCCCCTCCTCCCCCATTTCCTTCCTTCCCCATTTCCCCTTCCACATTCCCCTCCTGACCCCATTCCTAACCTGCCACTATTTCCCTTCTTCCTCACCTCCCCTCCTCCCATACCCCTCCTTTCCCATTCCCCTCCTCCGCATTCCACTCCTTACCCATTTCCCTCCCACCTCATTCCCCTCCGCACATCCCGTTCCTTCCCCATTGCCCTCCTAACCCCATGCGATTCCTTCCCCCTTTTCACTCCTTCCCACCATTCCACTCCGACCCCCTTTTCCCTCCTTCCCCAATCCCCTCCTCCTCCATTCCCCATCTCACCCCATGCCCCTCCTTCCCACCATTCCCTTCCTTTCCCATTCCCTTCATTCCCCATTCACCTCATTCCCCCATTCCCGTCCTCCCCATTCCCTTCTTTCGCAGCATTTCCAACCTCCCAATCCCCTTCCACCCCCCATTCCCCTCCACACCCCATTCCCCCTCCCCATTCCCCTCATTACCCCCATTCCCCTATTCCCTTATTCCCATCCTTCCCCATTCCCCTCCTTCCACCATTCCCCTCCTTCCCCATTCTCCTCCTTCCCCCATTCCCCTCCTTCCCCCATTCCCCTCCTTCCCCGCGTTCCCCTCCTTCCCCCATTCTCCTCCTACACCATTCCCCTCCATCTCCCAGTACCCTCCTTCCCCCATTCCCCTCCTTTCCCCCATTCCCCTCATTCCCCATTCAGCTCCTTCCCCATTTCCTCCTTCCCCCATTACCCTTCTTCCCTCCATTCCCCTTCCCCAGTCCCCTCCTTCCCCCATTCCCCTCATTTCCCCAAGCCCCCCCTTTTCTCTCTTTCCCCCCATACACCTCCGTCCCTCTTTTACCTCCTTCGCCCCATTGCACTCCTACGCCTTTCCCCTCATCCACACATTCCCTTCTTTCCCCATTCCCTTAGTCCCCCGTTTACCTCCTCTCCCCATTCCCCTCTACCCCCATTCCCCATCCTCCCCCATTCTTCTCCACCCCATTTCCCTCCTCCCCATTCCCCTCCTTCCCCATTCCCTTCCTCCCACCATTAGTCTCCTCCCCCATTCACCTACTTCCCCATTCCCTTCCTTCCCTCATTACCCTCCTTCACCCTATTCCACTCCGTCCCCCTTTTCTCTCGTTTCCCCATTTCCCACCTTCGCCTATCTCCTCGTTCCCCAATTCCCCTCCTTCCCCCATTTCCATCATTCCCACAATTGCCCTCCTTCCCAATTCCCTTCATTTCCCACACCCCTCCTTCCTCCATTCCCCTCCTTCTCCCATTACCATCCTTCCCCATTCCCTTCATTCCGCATTCCCCCCTTCCCCCATTCCCCATCCTTCCCACCATTCCCCTCCTTCCCCATTCCCTTCATTCCCCATTCCCCATCTTCCCCATTCCCCTCCATCCCCCATTCCCCTCATTCCCCCATTCCCATCCTCCCAAAATTCCGCTCCTCCCACTATTCTCCTCCTTCCATGATGCCACCGTCCCCCTTTTCACGCCTACCGCACATTCCCCTCCTTCGCATTTCCCCTCCTCCACCCATTCCCCTCCTTCCCACATTCCACTCCAACTCCCATTCCCCTCTTTCCGGATTTCCCCTCCCACTTCCCCTCCTTCCCCCATTCACCTCTTCCCCCCCATTTCCCTCCTTCCAAATGCCACCCCTTCACCATTTCCGCCGCCCCCAGTTCCCCTCCCATGCCATTCCCCACCTTCCCCATTCCCTCCTTCTCCCATGCCCCTCCTTCCCCCATTCCCCGCCTCCCACTTTTCCCCTCCTTCCCACATTCACCTTCTCGCCCGATTCTCCTCCTCACCCATTCCCAAACTCCCACAATTTCCATCCTTCGCCCATTCCACTCCTTCTCCATTCCCCTCCTTCCCCAATCACCTCCTTCGGATTTCCCCTCCTCCATCCATTCCCCTCTTTCCCCCATTCCCCTCCTCCCACTATTCCACTCCTTCCCCATTACCCTCCTCCCCCATTCTCCTCCTCACCCCATTCACAACCTCCGACAATTTCCCTCCTTCGCCCCCATTCCCCTCCTTCCCCCATTCCCTTCCTCTCACCATTAGTCTCCACCCCCATTCACCTCCTTCCCCAATCTCCTTCCCTCCATTCCCCTCCTTCCTACCATTCCCCTCCTTCCGCCATTCCCCTTCTCCCACTAATCCCCTCCTTCGCCAATTCCCCTCCTTCCCCTTTCCCCTCCTTCCCCCTGTCTCCTCCTTCCCCCTTTCCCCTCATTTCCCCATTCCACTCCTTCCGCCATTCCCCTCTTTCTCCATTCCCCTCCGTCCCCCTTTCCACTCCTTCACCAATGCCCTCCTTCCCCCGTTTCCCACCATCCTCCCGTTCCCCACCTTCGCCTATCCCCTACTTCCCCAATCCGCCTCCTTCTCCCATTCCCTTCTTTCCCTCAATTCCCCTCCTCCTTTCCCCTCCTTCCCCCATTTTCCTCCTTCTCCCATTCCCCACCTTCCTGATTCCCATCCTTCGCCGAATTCCCCTCCTTCCCATTCAGCTCCTCCCCATTCCACTCCTTACCCCATTACGCTCCTTCACCCCATTCCCCTCCTTCCGCCATTCCCCTCCTTCCCCCTATTCCCCTCCTTCCCACATACCCCTCCTTCACGCCATTCCCCTCCTTCCCCCATTCCCCTCCCTCGCCCATTCCCCTCCTTCTCTCCATTCCCCCCCTTCCCCCATTCCCCTCCTTCCCCCCATTCCCCTCCTTCCCCCATTTCAACCCTTCCCCAATTACCCTCCTTTCCTCCGTTTCCCTGCTACCCCCATTCACCTCCCCATTCCGCTCCCCATTCCTATCCTCCCCATATTCCTCTGCTTCCCCAATACACCTTATTCCTCAATTACCCTCCGCCCTTTCCACTCCTTCCAATCCTCCCCATTCCCTTCTTTCCCCAATTGCCTCCGGCCCTCATTCACCTCCCCCCATTCCCCAGCTAACTTATTCCACTCCTTACCTCATTCCCAACCTCGCACTATTTCCCTCCTTCCTCCATTCCCCTCCTCCCCCATTTCCCTGCTTCCCCATTTCCCCTTCCCCATTCCCCTCCTTCCCCCATTCCTAACCTGCCACTATTTCCCTTCGTCCTCACCTCCCCTCCTCCCATACCCCTCCTTTCCCATTCCCCTCGTCCGCATTCCACTCCTTACCCATTTCCCTCCCACCTCATTCCCCTCCGCACATCCCGCTCCTTCCCTATTGCCCTCCTAACCCCATGCGATTCCTTCCCCCTTTTCACTCCTTCCCACCATTCCACTCCGACCCCCTTTTCCCTCCTTCCCCAATCCCCTCCTCCTCCATTCCCCATCTCACCCCATGCCCCTCCTTCCCACCATTTCCTTCCTTTCCCATTCCCTTCATTCCCCATTCACCTCATTCCCCCATTCCCGTCCTCCCCATTCCCTTCTTTCGCAGCATTTCCAACCTCCCAATCCACTTCCACCCCCCATTCCCCTCCACACCCCATTCCCCCTCCCCATTCCCCTCATTACCCCCATTCCCCTATTCCGTTATTCCCCTGCTTCCCCATTCCCCTCCTTCCACCATTCCCCTCCTTCCCCATTCCCCTCCTTCCCCCATTCCCCTCCTTCCCCCATTCCCCTCCTTCCCCGCGTTCCCCTCCTTCCCCCATTCCCCTCCTACACCATTCCCCTCCATCTCCCCAGTACCCTCCTTCCCCCATTCCCCTCCTTTCCCCCATTCCCCTCATTCCCCATTCAGCTCCTTCCCCATTTCCTCCTTACCCCATTACCCTTCTTCCCTCCATCCCCCTTCCCCAGTCCCCTCCTTCCCCCATTCCCCTCATTTCCCCAAGCCCCCCCTTTTCTCTCTTTCCCCCCATACACCTCCGTCCCTCTTTTACCTCCTTCGCCCCATTGCACTCCTACGCCTTTCCCCTCATCCACACATTCCCTTCTTTCCCCATTCCCTTAGTCCCCCATTTACCTGCTCTCCCCATTCCCCTCCACCCCCATTCCCCATCCTCCCCCATTCTTCTCCACCCCATTTCCCTCCTCCCCATTCCCCTCCTTCCACATTCCCTTCCTCCCACCATTAGTCTCCTCCCCCATTCACCTACTCCCCCATTCCCTTCCTTCCCCCATTACCCTCCTTCACCCTATTCCACTCCGTCCCCCTTTTCTCTCATTTCCCCATTTCCCACCTTCGCCTATCTCCTCGTTCCCCAATTCCCCTCCTTCCCCCATTTCCATCATTCCCACAATTCCCCTCTTCCCAATTCCCTTCATTTCCCACACCCCTCCTTCCTCCATTCCCCTCCTTCTCCCATTACCATCCTTCCCCATTCCCTTCATTCCGCATTCCCCCTTCCCCCATTCCCCATCCTTCCCACCATTCCCCTCCTTCCACATTCCCTTCATTCCCCATTCCCCTCCTTCCCCATTCCCCTCCATCCCCCATTCCCCTCATTCCCCCATTCCCATCCTCCCAAAATTCAGCTCCTCCCACTATTCTTCTCCTTCCATGATGCCACCGTCCCCCTTTTCACGCCTACCGCCCATTCCCCTCCTTCGCATTTCCCCTCCTCCACCCATTCCCCTCCTTCCCACATTCCACTCCAACCCCCATTCCCCTCTTTCCGGATTTCCCCTCCCCCTTCCCCTCCTTCCCCCATTCACCTCTTCCCCCCATTTCCCTCCTTCCAAATGCCACCCTTTCACCATTTCCGCAGACCCCAGTTCCCCTCCCATGCCCCATTCCCCGCCTTCCCCATTCCCTCCTTCTCCCATGCCCCTCCTTCCCCCATTCCCCGCCTCCCACTTTTTCCCTCCTTCCCCCATTCCCCTTCTCGCCCGATTCACCACCTCACCCATTCCCAAACTCCCACAATTTCCATCCTTCGCCCATTCCACTCCTTCTCCATTCCCCTCCTTCCCCAATCACCTCCTTCGGATTTCCCCTCCTCCATCCATTCCCCTCTTTCCCCCATTCCCCTCCTCCCACTATTCCACTCCTTCCCCATTACCCTCCTCCCCCATTCTCCTCCTCACCCCATTCACAACCTCCGACAATTTCCCTCCTTCCCCCCCATTCCTCTCCTTCCCCCATTCCCTTCCTCTCACCATTAGTCTCCACCCCCATTAACCTCCTTCCCAAATCTCCTTCCCTCCATTCCCCTCCTTCCTCCCATTCCCCTCCTTCCGCCATTCCCCTTTCTCCCACTAATCCCCTCCTTCGCCAATTCCCCTCCTTCCCCTTTCTCCTCCTTCCCCCAGTCCCCTCCTTCCCCCTTTCCCCTCATTTCCCCATTCCCCTTCTTCCGCCATTCCCCTCTTTCCCCCAGTCCCCTCCTTCCCCCTTTCCCCTCATTTCCCCATTCCCCTCCTTCCGCCATTCCCCTCTTTCTCCATTCCCCTCCGTCACCCTTTCCACTCCTTCACTAATGCCCTCCTTCCCCCGTTTCCCACCATCCTCCCGTTCCCCACCTTCGCCTATCCCCTACTTCCCCAATCCGCCTCCTTCTCCCATTCCCTTCTTTCCCACAATTCCCCTCCTCCTTTCCCCTCATCCCCATTCCCCATCTTCCCCATTCCCCTCAATCCCTCCATCCCCTCATCCTACATTCCACTCCTTCCCCCATTCCCCTCCTTCCAATTCCCCTCCCCATTCCCCTCCTGTCCCCCAATTCTCTCCTACCCCCCACTCCCCTCCACCCGCTATTCCCTTCCCTCCGCGTCCCCCTCCTTCACCATCCCGCTCCTTCCCCCATTCCCCTCCTTCCCCCATTGCCCTCCATCTCCCCATTCCGCTCCTCACCCATTCCCTCCTCCCCATTCCCCACCTTCCATTATTCCCTTCCTTCCCCTTTTCTCCTTACCCATACCCCTCCTTCCCCACTTTTCCTTCTTTCACCATTCCCCTGCTTCCCCGCATTCCACTACTTCTCCATTCCCCTCCTTCCCCATTCCCCTCCTTCCCCCATTCCCCTCCTTCCCCCATTTCCCTCCTTCTCCCATTCCCCACCTTCCTGATTCCCATCCTTCGCCGAATTCCCCTCCTTCCCATTCAGCTCCTCCCCATTCCACTCCTTACCCCATTCCGCTCCTTCACCCCATTCACCTCCTTCCGCCATTCCCCTCCTTCCCCCTATTCCCCTCCTTCCCACATACCCCTCCTTCACGCCATTCCCCTCCTTCCCCCATTCCCCTCCCTCGCCCATTCCCCTCCTTCTCTCCATTCCCCTCCTTCCCCCATTCCCCTGCTTCCCCCCATTCCCCTCCTTCCCCCATTTAAACCCTTCCCCCCATTACCCTCCTTTCCTCCGTTTCCCTGCTACCCCCCATTCCCCTCCCCATTCCGCTCCCCATTCCCCTCCTCCCCATACTCCTCTGCTTCCCCAATACACCTTATTCCTCAATTACCCTCCGCCCTTTCCATTCCTTCCAATCCTCCCCATTCCCTTCTTTCCCCAATTGCCTCCGGCCCCCATTCACCTCCCCCCATTCCCCAGCTAACGTATTCCACTCCTTACCTCATTCCCAACCTCGCACTATTTCCCTCCTTCCTCCATTCCCCTCCTCCCCCATTTCCCTCCTTCCCCATTTCCCCCTTCCCCATTCCCCTCCTTCCCCCATTCCTAACCTGCCACTATTTCCCTCCTTTCTCACCTCCCCTCCTCCCATACCCCTCCTTTCCCATTGCCCTCTTCCGCATTCCCCTCCTTCCCCATTTCCCTCCTACCTCATTCCCCTCCGCAAATTCCGCTCCTTCCCCATTCCCCTCCTAACCCCATGCGACTCCTCCCCCCTTTTCACTCCTTCCCACCATTCCACTCCGTCCCCCTTTTCCCTCCTTCCCCAATCCCCTCCTCCTCCATTCCCCATCTCACCCCATGCCCCTCCTTCCCACCATTCCCTTCCTTTCCCATTCCCTTCATTCCTCATTCACCTCATTCCCCCATTCCCGTCCTCCCCATTCCCTTCTTTCGCAGCATTCCCAACCTCCCAATCCCCTTCCACCCCCCATTCCCCTCCACACCCCATTCCCCCTCCCCATTCCCCTCATTACCCCCATTCCCCTCTGCCCTTATTCCCCTCCTTCCCCCATTCCCCTCCTTGCCCCATTCTCCTCCTTCCCCGCGTTCCCCTCCTTCCCCCCATTCCCCTCCTACACCATTCCCCTCCATCCACCGAGTACCCTCCTTCCCCCATTCCCCTCCTTCCCCATATCCCTCATTCCCCATTCCCCTCCGCCCCCCATTTCCCAGCTTACACATTGCCCTCCTTACCACGTTTCCCTCCTTCCCCATTCCCCTCATTAACAATCCAACTCATTCACCATTCCCCTCCATCGCCCTATTCCGACCCTTCCCAATTTCCCATCTGCGTCCATTCCCCTCTTCCCCATTCCCCTCATTTCCCCCTTTCCCCACCTACACGCATTCCCCTCCTTCCCCATTTTCCATGCTCCCCATTCCCCTCCTTCCCACATTCCCCTCCTTCCCCCCATTCCCCTCCTTCCCCCATTCCCCTCGTTCCTCCCATTCCACTCCTTCCCCCATTCACCTCCTGCCACCATTTCCTTCTTCCCCCATTCCCCTCCTTCCCCATTCCCCTCCTTCCCCCCATTTCCCTCCTTCCCCCATTCCCCTCGTTCCTCTCATTCCCCTCCTTCGACAATTCACCTCCTTCCACCATTTCCTCCTTCCCCCATTCCCCTCCTTCCCCCATTCTCCTCCTTCCTCCATTCCCCTCCTTCCCCCCAGTTCCCTCCATCCCTCCATTCCCCTTCCCAAGTCCCCTCCTTCCCCCATTCTCCACCTTTCCCCATGCCCCTCCCCCCTTTTCTCTCTTTCCCCCCAAACCCCACCATCCCCCTTTTACCTCCTGCATCCCGTTCCACTCCTTCGTCTTTCACCTCATCCACCCATTCCCTTCATTCACCTATTCCCTTCGTCCCCCGTTTCCCTCCTCTCCCCATTCCCCTCCACCCCAATTTCCCTCCTCCCCATGCCCCTCTTCCCTCTTTCCCTTAGTTCCACCAATAGTCTCCTCCCCCCATTCACCTCCTCTCCCATTCCCCTCCTTCCCCTATTTCCCTCCTTCCCTTATTGACCTCCTTCCCACATTCCCCTCCTTCACCCCATTCCCCTCCTTCACCCATTCCCCTCCCTCCCCATTCCCCTCCTTCTCCCCATTCCCCTTTTTCCCCCATTCCCCTCCTTCCCCCCATTCCCCTCCTTCCCCCCATTCCAACCCTTCCACCCATTACCCTACTTCCATCCGTTTCCCTGCTACCCCCATTTCCCTCCCCATTCCGCTCCCCATTCCCCTCCTCCCCATACTCCTTTGCTTCCCCAATAAACCCTCCGCCCTTCCCACTGCTTCCAATCCTCCCCATACCCTTCTTTCCCCAATTGGCTCCGACCGCCATTCACCTCCCCCCATTCCCCAGCTTACCTATTCCCCTCCTTACCTCATTCCCAACCTCCCAATATTTCCCTCCTTCCTCCATTCCACTCCTCCCCCATACGCCTCATACCCCCATTCCCTTCAGTGCCATTCCCCTTCTTCCCCATTCCCTCCTTCCCACATTCCCCTCCTTCCCCCCATTCCCCTCCTTCCCCCATTCCCCTCGTTCCTCCCATTCCCCTCCTTCCCCCATTCACCTCCTTCCACCATTTCCTCCTTCCCCCCATTCCCCTCCTTCCCCATTCCCCTCCTCCCCCCATTCCCCTCCTTCCCCCATTCCTCTCGTTCCTCCCATTCCCTTCCTTCCCCATTCACTTCCTTCCACCATTTCCTCCTTCCCCCATTCCCCTCCTTCCCCCATTCCCCTCCTTCCTCCATTCCCTTCCTTCCCCCATTCCCCTCCTTCCCACCGTTCCCCTTCCCAAGTCCCCTCCTTCCCCATTATCCTCCTTTCCCCATGCCCCTCCACCTTTTCTCTCTTTCCCCCCAAACCCCTCCGTCCCCCGTTTACCTCCTTCATCCCGTTCCACTCCTTCGTCTTTCCCCTCATCCACCCATTTCCTTCATTCCCCATTCCCTTCGTCCCCCGTTTCCCTCCTCTCCCCATTCCCCTCCACCCCCCATTTCCCTCCTCCCCATTCCCCTCTTCACTCATTCCCTTCGTTCCACCATTAGTCTCCTCCCCCCATTTACCTCCACCCCCAATCCCCTGCTTCCCCCATTAGTCTCCATCACCCCATTGCACTCTTTCCCCAAATCCCCTCCTTCCCCCATTCCCCTCCTACACCACATGACACTCCTTCCCCCATTCCCCTCCAACCCCCATTCACTTCCTTCCCCAAACCCCTACTTCCACCATTCCCCTCCAGCACATTCCCCTCCTTCCCCCATTCCCTTCCTTCCCCATTCCCTACTTCCCCATTCCCCTACGCCCCCCATTCACCTCTTTCACAGCATTCCCCACCTCCCAATCCCCACCCACCCCCCATTCCCCTCCCCATGCACCATCCCCCATTCCCCTCATTCCCCCATTCCCCTCATCCCCATTCCCCTCCTTCCCCATTCCCCTCCTTCCCCGACTTCCCCTCCTTCCCCCATTCCCCTTCTACCCCATTCACATCCTTCCCCATTCCCCTCCTTCCCTATTCCCCTGCTTCCCCGACTTCCCCTCCTTCCCCCATTCCCCTTCTACCCCATTCACATCCTTCCCCATTCCCCTCCTTCCCATTCCCCTCTTTCTCAGCATCCACGACCTCCCAATCCCCTCCCACCCTCATTCCCTTCCACCCCCCCATTCCCACTCCCCATTCCCCTCATTCCCCCCATTTCCCTCCTCCCCCATTTCCGTCCTTCCCCCATTCCCCTCCTTCCACCATTCCCCTCCTTCTCCCATTCCCCTCCTTCCCCCATTCTCCTCCTTCCCCCATCCCCCTCCTTCCCCGCATTCCCCTCTTTCCCCATCCCTTCCTACCCCATTCCCCACCTTTCCCCCATGACTCTCCTTCCCCCATTCCCCTCCTTCCCCTTAACCCTCATTTCCCATTCCCCTCCGCCCCCCATTTCCCAGCTTACACATTGCCCTCCTTACCCCGTTTCCCTCCTTCCCAATTCCCCTCTTTAACAATTCCACTCTTTCACTGTTCTCCTCCATCCCCCATTCCGCTCCTGCCCAATTCCCCATCTTCCCCCATTCCCCTCATTTCCCCCATTCCCCACATACATGCATTCCCTTCCTTCCCCATTTCCATCCTCCCCATTCCCCTCATTCCCCCATTCCCCTCCTCCCCATTCCCCTCCTTCCCCATTCCCCGCATTCCCCTCCTTCCCCCCATTCCCCTCCTACACCATTCACATCCTTCCCCATTCCCCGCCTCCCCATTCCCCTATTTCTCAGAATTCCCCACCTCCCAATCCCCTCCCACCCCCACATTCCCTTCCACCCCCATTCCCCGTCCCCATTCCCCTCATTCCCCCAATTTCACTCCTCCCCCATTCCCCTCCTTCCCCCATACCCTTCCTTCCACCATTCCCCTTATTCCCCTATTCCCCTCCTTGCCCCATTCTCCTCCTTCCCCCACCCCCTCCTTCCCCGCATTCCCCTCCTACCCCATCCCTTCCTACGCCATTCCCCTCCTTTCCCCCATTACTCTCCTTCCCCCTTCCCCTTAACCCTCATTTCCCATTCCCCTCCGCCCCACATTTCCCAGCTTACACATTGCCCTCCTTACCCCGTTTCCCTCCTTCCCAATTCCCCATCCTCCCCCATTCCCCACATACACGCATTCCCTTCTTTCCCCATTCCATCCTCCCCATTCCCCTCCTTCCCCCATTAGTCTCCATCATCCCATTCCACTCATTCCCCCAATCCCCTCCTTCCTCAATTCCCCTCATACACCCCATGACATTCCTTGCCGCATTCCCCTCCAACCCCCATTCACTTCCTTCCCTAAACCTCTACTTCCGCCATTCCCCTCCAGCCCATTCCCCTCCTTCCACCATTCCCTCCCTTCCCCATTCCCTACTTCCCCATTCCCCTCCGCTCCATTCATATCTTTCTCAGCATTCCCCACCTCCCAATCCCCTCCAACCCCCATTCCCCCTCCCCATTCCCCTCATTCCCCCCATTCCCGCCTCCCCATTCCCCTCCTTCCCCATTCCCCTCCTTCCCCCATTCCCCTCCTTCCACCATTCCCCTCCTTCCCCATTCCCCTCGTTCCCTCATTCCCTTCCTTCGCCAATTACCCTCCACCCTTTACCCTCCTTCCCCCATTCTCCGCCTTCTCTATTTCCCTCCTTCTCCCATTCTCGTCTATCCCCAATTACCCTCCGCCCTTGCTCCTCATTCCCCCATTCCCCTCCGCCCCATTTCCCTCCTTCCTCATTTCCCCTCCTTCCCCATTCCCCTCCTTCGCATTTCCCCTCCTTACCCATTCCCCTCCACCCCCCATTATCCTCCTTCCCCATTCCCAACCTCCCACTATTTCCCTCCGTCCCCCATTGCCCTCCGCCGCCATTCCCCTCCTTCCCCATTCCCCTCCTTCCGGCATTCCCCTCGTCCCCATTCCATATCTCCCCATTCCCTTCCTTCCCCATTCCCCACCGCCCCCCATTGCCCTCCTCCCTGCTATCCCGTCCTCCCGCACATTTCCCTCCTCTACATTCCGATCCTCCATCCTTTCCAACTTTCCATATTCCCCTCCTGAAAATTCCACTATTTCACTATTCCCCTCCTTCCCACTACCTATGCTTCTCCACATTAACCTCCTCCACCCATTCTCTATCTTCCCCATTGCCCACCCTCCCCAATTGACGACCTTCCTCATTCCCATCCATCGCCGAATTCCCATCCTTCCCATTCACCTCCTCCCCCATTCCCCTCCTACCCCCATTACCCTTCTTCCACCATTCCCCTCCTTCCCCATTCCCCTACTCCCCCATTCTCCCCTCTCCATTCCCCTCCTTCCCCCATTCCCCTCCTCCCCCATTCCCTTCCTTCCTCATTCCCACCCTTCGTCGAATTCCCATCATTCCCATTCACCTCCTCCCCCATTCCCCTCCTGCCCCCATTCCCCTCCTCCCCATTCCCCCCCCCATTCCCCTCCTTCCCCACATTCCCCTCCTCCCCCATTTCCCACCTTCCTGATTCCCATCCTTCGTCGAATTCCCCTCCTTCCCATTCACCTCCTCCCCATTCCACTCCTTCCAACGTTACCCTCCTCCACCCCATTCCCCTCCATCCTCCATTCCCCTCCATCCCCCTATTCCCCTCCTTCCCACATTCCCCTCCTTCACCCCATTCCCCTCCTTCCCCCATTCTCCTCCCTCCCCCATCCCCCTCCTTCTCCCCATTCCCCTTATTCCCCATTCCCGTCCTTCCCCCCATTCCCCTCCTTCCCCCATTCCAATCCTTCCCCCCATTCCCGTCCTGCCCCCCGTTGCACTGCTAAATCCCATTCTCCTCCCCATCCCCCCCCCCGCATTCCCCTCCTCTCCAAACTCCTCTGTTTCCCCAATTCCCTACTTCCCTCCGTTTCCCTGCTACCCCCATTTCCCTCCCCATTCCGCTCCCCATTCCCCTCCTCCCCATACTCTTCTGCTTCCCAATAAACCCTCCGCCCTTTCCACTCCTTCCAATCCTCCCCATACCCTTCTTTCCCCAATTGGCTCCGGCCGCCATTCACATCCCCCCATTCCCCAGCTTATCTATTCCCCTCCTTACCTCATTCCCAACCTCCCACTATTTCCCTCCTTCGTCCATTCCCCTCCTCCCCATACGCCTCCTACCCCCATTCCCTTCCGTGCCATTTCTCTCCTTCCCCCGTCCCCCTCCTTCCCCGCTTTCCCCTCCTTCCCCCATCCCTTCCTACCCCATTCCCCTCCTTTCCCCCATTACTCTCCTTCCCCCATTCCCCTCCTTCCCCTTAACCCTCATTTCCCATTCCCCTCCGCCCCCCATTTCCCAGCTTACACATTGCCCTTCTTACCCCGTTTACCTCCTTCTCAATACCCCTCTTTAACAATCTCACTCTTTCACTGTTCTCCTCCATCCCTCGTTCCGCTCCTTCCCAATTCCCCAATTTCGTCCCATTCCCCTCATTTCCCCCATTCCCCACATCCACGCATTCCCTTCCTTCCCCATTTCCACCCTCCCCATTCCCCTCATTCCCCCATTCCCGTCCTCCCCATTCCCCTCCTTTCCAATTCCCCTCCTTCCCCGCATTCACCTCCTTCCCCCATTCCCCTCCTACCCCATTCACATTCTTCCCCATTCCCCTCCTCCCCATTCCCCTCTTTCTCAGCATTCCCCACCTCCCAACCCTCTCCAACCCCCCCCATTCCCTTCCACACCCCCCCAGTCCCCGTCCCCATTCCTCTCATTATCCCCATTTCCCTCCTCCTCCATTCCCCTCCTTCCCCCATTCCCCTCCTTCCACCATTCCCCTCATTCCCCCATTCCCCTCCTTCCCCCATTCTCCTCCTTCTCCCATCCCCCTCCTTCCCCGCATTGCCCTCCTTCCCCATCCCTTCCTACCCCATTCCCCTCCTTTCCCCCATTACTCTCCTTCCCCCATTCCCCTCGTTCCCCTTAACCCTCATTTCCCATTCCCCTCCGCCCCCCATTTCCCAGCTTACACAGAGCCCTCCTTACCCCGTTTCCCTCCTTCCCAATTCCCCTCTTTAACAATTCCACTCTTTCACTGTTCTCCTCCATCCCCCATTCTGCTCCTTCCCAATTCCCCATCTTCCCCCATTACCCTCATTTCCCCCATTCCCCACATACATGCATTCCCTTCCTTCCCCATTTCCATCCTCCCCATTCCCCTCATTCCCCCATTCGCCTCCTCCCCATTCCCCTCCTTCCCCATTCCCCTCCTTCCCCGCATTCCCCTCCTTCCCCCATTCACCTCCTACACCATTCACATCCTTCCCCATTCCCCTCATCCCCATTCCCCTATTTCTCAGCATTCCTCACCTCACAATCCCCTCCCACCCCCCATTCCCTTCCACCCCCATTCCCCGTCCCCATTCCCCTCATTCCCCCCATTTCACTCCTCCCCCATTCCCCCCCTACACCATTCACATCCTTCCCCATTCCCCTCATCCCCATTCCCCTATTTCTCAGCATTCCCCACCTCACAATCCCCTCCCACCCCCCCCCATACCCTTCCTTCCACCATTCCCCTCATTCCCCTATTCCCCTCCTTACCCCATTCTCCTCCTTCCCCCACCCCCTCCTTCCCCGCATTCCCCTCCTTCCCCATCCCTTCCTACCCCATTCCCCTCCTTTCCCCCATTACTCTCCTTCCCCCTTCCACTTAACCCTCATTTCCCATTCCCCTCCGCCCCACATTTCCCAGCTTACACATTGCCCTCCTGACCCCGTTTCCCTCCTTCCCAATTCCCCTCTTTAACAATCCCACTCTTTCACTGTTCTCCTCCATCACCCATTCCGTTCCTTCCCAATTCCCCATCTTCCCCCATTCCCCTCATTTCCCCCATTCCCCACATACACGCATTCCCTTCCTTCCCCATTCTATCCTCCCCATTCCCCTCCTTCCCCAATTAGTCTCCATCATCCCATTCCACTCATTCCCCCAATCACCTCCTTCCCCAATTCCCCTCCTACACCCCATGACATTCCTTGCCCCATTCCCTTCCAACCCCCATTCACTTCCTTCCCTAAACCCCTACATCCGCCATTCCCCTCCAGCCCATTCCCCTCCTTCCCCCATTCCCTTCCTTCCCCATTCCCTACTTCCCCATTCCCCTCCGCCCCATTCATATCTTTCTCAGCATTCCCCACCTCCCAATCCCCTCCTACCCCCATTCCCCCTCCCCATTCCCCTCATTCCCCCCATTCCCTCCTCGCCATTCCCCTCCTTCCCCCATTCCCCTCCTTCCCCCATTCCCCTCCTTCCACCATTCCCCTCCTTCCCCATTCCCATCGTTCCCTCATTCCCTTCCTTCGCCAATTACCCTCCACCCTTTACCCTCCTTCCCCCATTCGCCGCCTTCTCTATTTCCCTCCTTCTCCCATTCTCGTCTTTCCCCAATTACCCTCCGCCCTTGCTACTCATTCCCCCATTCCCCTCCGTCCCATTTCCCTCCTTCCTCATTTCCCCTCCTTCCGCTCCTTCCCCATTCCCCTCCTTCGCATTTCTCCTCCTTACCCATTCCCCTCCACCCCCCATTATCCTCCTTCCCCATTCCCAACCTCCCACTATTTCCCTCCGTCCCCCATTGCCCTCCGCCGCCATTCCCCTCCTTCCCCATTCCCCTCCTTCCGGCATTCCCCTCGTCCCCATTCCATATCTCCCCATTCCCTTCCTTCCCCATTCCCCACCGCCCCCCATTGCCCTCCTCCCTGCTATCCCGTCCTCCCGCACATTTCCCTCCTCTACATTCCGATCCTCCATCCTTTCCAACTTTCCATATTCCCCTCCTGAAAATTCCACTATTTCACTATTCCCCTCCTTCCCACTACCTATGCTTCTCCACATTAACCTCCTCCACCCATTCTCTATCTTCCCCATTGCCCACCCTCCCCAATTGACGACCTTCCTCATTCCCATCCATCGCCGAATTCCCATCCTTCCCATTCACCTCCTCCCCCATTCCCCTCCTACCCCCATTACCCTTCTTCCACCATTCCCCTCCTTCCCCATTCCCCTACTCCCCCATTCTCCCCTCTCCATTCCCCTCCTTCCCCCATTCCCCTCCTCCCCCATTCCCTTCCTTCCTCATTCCCACCCTTCGTCGAATTCCCATCATTCCCATTCACCTCCTCCCCCATTCCCCTCCTGCCCCCATTCCCCTCCTCCCCATTCCCCCCCCCCATTCCCCTCCTTCCCCACATTCCCCTTCTCCCCCATTTCCCACCTTCCTGATTCCCATCCTTCGTCGAATTCCCCTCCTTCCCATTCACCTCCTCCCCATTCCACTCCTTCCAACGTTACCCTCCTCCACCCCATTCCCCTCCATCCTCCATTCCCCTCCATCCCCCTATTCCCCTCCTTCCCACATTCCCCTCCTTCACCCCATTCCCCTCCTTCCCCCATTCTCCTCCCTCCCCCATCCCCCTCCTTCTCCCCATTCCCCTTATTCCCCATTCCCGTCCTTCCCCCCATTCCCCTCCTTCCCCCATTCCAATCCTTCCCCCCATTCCCGTCCTGCCCCCCGTTGCACTGCTAAATCCCATTCTCCTCCCCATCCCCCCCCCCGCATTCCCCTCCTCTCCAAACTCCTCTGTTTCCCCAATTCCCTACTTCCCTCCGTTTCCCTGCTACCCCCATTTCCCTCCCCATTCCGCTCCCCATTCCCCTCCTCCCCATACTCTTCTGCTTCCCAATAAACCCTCCGCCCTTTCCACTCCTTCCAATCCTCCCCATACCCTTCTTTCCCCAATTGGCTCCGGCCGCCATTCACATCCCCCCATTCCCCAGCTTATCTATTCCCCTCCTTACCTCATTCCCAACCTCCCACTATTTCCCTCCTTCGTCCATTCCCCTCCTCCCCATACGCCTCCTACCCCCATTCCCTTCCGTGCCATTTCTCTCCTTCCCCCATCCCCCTCCTTCCCCGCTTTCCCCTCCTTCCCCCATCCCTTCCTACCCCATTCCCCTCCTTTCCCCCATTACTCTCCTTCCCCCATTCCCCTCCTTCCCCTTAACCCTCATTTCCCATTCCCCTCCGCCCCCCATTTCCCAGCTTACACATTGCCCTTCTTACCCCGTTTACCTCCTTCTCAATACCCCTCTTTAACAATCCCACTCTTTCACTGTTCTCCTCCATCCCTCGTTCCGCTCCTTCCCAATTCCCCAATTTCGTCCCATTCCCCTCATTTCCCCCATTCCCCACATCCACGCATTCCCTTCCTTCCCCATTTCCACCCTCCCCATTCCCCTCATTCCCCCATTCCCGTCCTCCCCATTCCCCTCCTTTCCAATTCCCCTCCTTCCCCGCATTCACCTCCTTCCCCCATTCCCCTCCTACCCCATTCACATCCTTCCCCATTCCCCTCCTCCCCATTCCCCTCTTTCTCAGCATTCCCCACCTCCCAACCCTCTCCAACCCCCCCCATTCCCTTCCACACCCCCCCCAGTCCCCGTCCCCATTCCTCTCATTATCCCCATTTCCCTCCTCCTCCATTCCCCTCCTTCCCCCATTCCCCTCCTTCCACCATTCCCCTCATTCCCCCATTCCCCTCCTTCCCCCATTCTCCTCCTTCTCCCATCCCCCTCCTTCCCCGCATTGCCCTCCTTCCCCATCCCTTCCTACCCCATTCCCCTCCTTTCCCCCATTACTCTCCTTCCCCCATTCCCCTCGTTCCCCTTAACCCTCATTTCCCATTCCCCTCCGCCCCCCATTTCCCAGCTTACACAGAGCCCTCCTTACCCCGTTTCCCTCCTTCCCAATTCCCCTCTTTAACAATTCCACTCTTTCACTGTTCTCCTCCATCCCCCATTCTGCTCCTTCCCAATTCCCCATCTTCCCCCATTACCCTCATTTCCCCCATTCCCCACATACATGCATTCCCTTCCTTCCCCATTTCCATCCTCCCCATTCCCCTCATTCCCCCATTCGCCTCCTCCCCATTCCCCTCCTTCCCCATTCCCCTCCTTCCCCGCATTCCCCTCCTTCCCCCATTCCCCTCATACACCATTCACATCCTTCCCCATTCCCCTCATCCCCATTCCCCTATTTCTCAGCATTCCTCACCTCACAATCCCCTCCCACCCCCCATTCCCTTCCACCCCCATTCCCCGTCCCCATTCCCCTCATTCCCCCCATTTCACTCCTCCCCCATTCCCCCCCTACACCATTCACATCCTTCCCCATTCCCCTCATCCCCATTCCCCTATTTCTCAGCATTGCCCACCTCACAATCCCCTCCCACCCCCCCCATACCCTTCCTTCCACCATTCCCCTCATTCCCCTATTCCCCTCCTTACCCCATTCTCCTCCTTCCCCCACCCCCTCCTTCCCCGCATTCCCCTCCTTCCCCATCCCTTCCTACCCCATTCCCCTCCTTTCCCCCATTACTCTCCTCCCCCCTTCCACTTAACCCTCATTTCCCATTCCCCTCCGCCCCACATTTCCCAGCTTACACATTGCCCTCCTGACCCCGTTTCCCTCCTTCCCAATTCCCCTCTTTAACAATCCCACTCTTTCACTGTTCTCCTCCATCACCCATTCCGTTCCTTCCCAATTCCCCATCTTCCCCCATTCCCCTCATTTCCCCCATTCCCCACATACACGCATTCCCTTCCTTCCCCATTCTATCCTCCCCATTCCCCTCCTTCCCCAATTAGTCTCCATCATCCCATTCCACTCATTCCCCCAATCACCTCCTTCCCCAATTCCCCTCCTACACCCCATGACATTCCTTGCCCCATTCCCTTCCAACCCCCATTCACTTCCTTCCCTAAACCCCTACTTCCGCCATTCCCCTCCAGCCCATTCCCCTCCTTCCCCCATTCCCTTCCTTCCCCATTCCCTACTTCCCCATTCCCCTCCGCCCCATTCATATCTTTCTCAGCATTCACCACCTCCCAATCCCCTCCTACCCCCATTCCCCCTCCCCATTCCCCTCATTCCCCCCATTCCCTCCTCGCCATTCCCCTCCTTCCCCCATTCCCCTCCTTCCCCCATTCCCCTCCTTCCACCATTCCCCTCCTTCCCCATTCCCATCGTTCCCTCATTCCCTTCCTTCGCCAATTACCCTCCACCCTTTACCCTCCTTCCCCCATTCGCCGCCTTCTCTATTTCCCTCCTTCTCCCATTCTCGTCTTTCCCCAATTACCCTCCGCCCTTGCTACTCATTCCCCCATTCCCCTCCGTCCCATTTCCCTCCTTCCTCATTTCCCCTCCTTCCGCTCCTTCCCCATTCCCCTCCTTCGCATTTCTCCTCCTTACTCATTCCCCTCCACCCCCCATTATCCTCCTTCCCCATTCCCAACCTCCCACTATTTCCCTCCGTCCCCCATTGCCCTCCGCCGCCATTCCCCTCCTTCCCCATTCCCCTCCTTCCGGCATTCCCCTCGTCCCCATTCCATATCTTCCCCATTCCCTTCCTTCCCCATTACCCACCTCCCCCCATTGCCCTCCTCCCTGCTATCCCCTCCTCCCCCCCCCCATTCCCCTCCTCTACATTCCGATCCTCCATCCTTTCCAACTTTCCATATTCCCCTCCTGAAAATTCCACTATTTCACTATTCCCCTCCTTCCCACTACCTATGCTTCTCCACATTAACCTCCTCCACCCATTCTCTATCTTCCCCATTACCCTCCCTCCCCAATTGACCACCTTCCTCATTCCCATCCTTCGCCGAATTCCCATCCTTCCCATTCACCTCCTCCCCCATTCCCCTCCTACCCCCATTACCCTTCTTCCACCATTCCCCTCCTTCCCCATTCCCCTCCCCCATTCTCCCCTCTCCATTCCCCCCTTTCCCCATTCCCCTCCTCCCCCATTCCCCACCTTCCTCATTCCCACCCTTCGCCGAATTTCCATCATTCCCATTCACCTCCTCCCCCATTCCCCTCCTTCACCCATTCCCCTCCTCCCCCATTCCCCCCTCCCCCCATTCCCCTCCTTCCCCACATTCCCCTCCTCCCCCATTTCCCACCTTCCTGATTCCCATCCTTCGTCGAATTCCCCTCCTTCCCATTCACCTCCTCCCCATTCCACTCCTTCCAACGTTACCCTCCTTCACCCCATTCCCCTCCATCCGCCATTCCCCTCCATCCCCCTATGCCCCTCCTTCACACATTCCCCTCCTTCTCCCCATTCCCCTTTTTCCCCCATTCCCCTCCTTCACCCCATTCCCCTTAATCCCCCATTCCAATCCTTCCCCCCATTCCCCCCCTGCCCCCCATGCACTGCTAATTCCCATTCTCCTCCCCCCCCATTCCCCTCCTCCTCAAACTCCTCTGTTTCCCCAATTCCCTACTTCCCTCCGTTTCCCTGCTACACCCATTTCCCTCCCCATTCCGCTCCCCATTCCCCTCCTCCCCATACTCTTCTGCATCCCAATAAACCCTCCGCCCTTTCCACTCCTTCCAATCCTCCCCATACCCTTCTTTCCCCAATTGGCTCCGGCCGCCATTCACCTCCCCCCATTCCCCAGCTTATCTATTCCCCTCCTTACCTCATTCCCAACCTCCCACTATTTCCCTCCTTCCTCCATTCCCCTCCTCCCCATACGCCTCCTAGCCCCATTCCCTTCCGTGCCATTCCTCTCCTTCCCCATTCCCCTCCTTCCACCATTCCCCTCCTTCCCCCATTCCCCTCCTTCCCCATTCCCCTCCTTCCCCCATTCCCCTCCTTCCCCGCGTTCCCCACCTTCCCCCATTCCCCTCCTACACCATTCACCTCCTTCCCCCATTACCCTCCTTCCCCATTCCCCTCCTACCCCATATCCCTCATTCCCCATTCCCCTCCTCCCCCATTTCCCAGCTTACACATTGCCCTCCTTTCCCCGTTTACCTCCTTCCCCATTCCCCTCATTAACAATCCCACTCATTCTCCATTCCCCTCCATCGCCCCATTCCGATTCTTCCCAATTCCCCATCTGCCCCATTCCCCTCTTCCCCCATTCCCCTCATTTCCCATTTTCCCCACTTACACGCATTCCCCTCCTTCACCATTTTCCATTCTCCCCATTCCCCTCCTGCCCCATTCTCCTCCTTCCCCCATTCCCCTCCTTCCACATTCCATTCCTTCCCCCATTCACCCCTGACTCCATTCCCCTCCTTAACACATTCCCATCCTTCCACTCATTCACCTCCCTCCCCCATTCCCCTCCTTCCCCGTACCCCACATTCCCCATTCCCCTCAGCCCCCCATTCTCCTCATTAACAATTCCACTCCTTCACCATTCACCTCCTCCCACCATTCACCTAATTGCCCCATACCCCAGCTACACGCATTCCGCTCCTTCCCCCTTTTCCCTCCTTCCCCATTAACCCCCTCCACCCATTCCCTATCTTCCCCCATTCCACTCCTTGCCCATTCCCCTCCTTCCCCAATTATACTCCGCCCTTCCCCTCCATCCCCCGATTCCCCTCCTCCTCCATTGCCCTCGTCCCCCATTCACCCTTCCACCCATTCCCCTCCTTCCCCCCCATTCCCCTTCACCCACATTCCCCACCTTCCCATTTTCCCCTCCTTCCCCCAATTTCCCTCTTTTCCATTCACCTTCTCCCCCATTCCCCTCCTTCCCCTTTTCCCCTCCTTCATCCCATTCCCCTCCTTCCCCATTCCCCTCCTTCCACCTATTCCCCTCCTTCCCAAATTCTCCTCCTTCACCTCATTCCCCTCATTCCCCATTCCCTTCCTTACGCTATTGCACTCCTTTTCCCCATTCACCTCTTTCCCTCATTCCCCTCCTTCCCCCCATTCCCCTCCTTCCCCCATTCCCCTCCTTCATCCCATTCCCCTCCTTCCCCCATTCCCAACCTCCCTCTATTTCCCTCCTTCCTCCATTCCCCTCCTCACCCATACGCCTCCTTCCCCCATTCCCTTCCTTACCCTATTCCACTCCTTTTCCCCATTCCCCTCTTTCCCCCATTCCCCTCCTTCCCCCATTCCCCTCCTTCCCCCATTCCAATCCTTCCCCCCATTCCCCTCCTGCCCCCGTTGCACTGCTCAATCCCATTCTCCTCCCCCCCCCCCAGTCCCCTCCTCCCCAAACTCCTCTGTTTCCCCAATACACCAATTCCCCAATTACCCTCCGTCCTTTCCCCCCCATCCAATCCTCCACATTCCCTTCTTTCCACAATTGCCTCAAGCCCCCATTCACCTCCCCATTCCCCAGCTTACCCATTCCCCTCCTTCCCCCATTCCCAACCTCCCTCTATTTCCCTCCTTCCACCATTCCCCTCCTCACCCATACGCCTCCTTCCCCCATTCCCTTTCGTCCCATTCCCCTCCTTCCCCATTTCCCTCCTTCCCCATTCCCCTCATTCCCCATTCCCCTCCTTCCCCATTCCCAACCTCCCACTATTTCCCTCCTTCCTCCATTCCCCTCCTCCACATACCCCTCCTTCCCCCACTTACCTCCACACCATTCCCCTCCTTCCCCACTCCCCTCCTTCCTCCTTCCCCTCCGCCCATTCCGCTCCTTCCCTATTCCCCTCCATCCCCATTCCCATCCTCCCGCCATTCCACTCCTTCCCCCAAGGGCCTCCTTCCCCTTTACCCTCCTTCCCACCATTCCCCTCCGTCCCCCTTTTCCCTCCTTCCATACTTCCCCTCCGCGTCCATTCCCCATCTCACCCCATCCTCCGCCTTCCCACCATTCCCCCCGTTCCCATTCCCTTTATTCCCCATTCACCTCCTTCCCCCATTCTCCTCCATCCCCATTCCCCTCCATTCCCATTCCCCTCCTCCACCCCATTACCCTCCATCCCCCCATTCCGCTCCTCACCCATTCCCCTCCTCCCCATTCCCGTCCTTCTCTCATTCCCTTCCTTCCCGATGCCCTCCTTCCCCATTCCCCTCCTATCCCAATTCCCCTCCCCATTCCCCTCCTTCCCACATTCCCCTCCTTAACAATTCCACTCTTTCACCATTACCCGCCTCCCCATTCCTCTCCTTCTGACCTCCCCCTCCTCCCCAAATTCCCCCATTCCCCTCCTTCCCCCATTCCCTTCCTTCCCCCATTCCCCTCCTTGCCCCATCCCCCTCCTTCTCCCCATTTCCCTCCTTCCCGCATTCCCCTCCAACCCCCATTCCCTTCCTTCCCCATTCCCCTCCTTCCGCCATTCCCATCCAACCCATTCCCCTCCTTCCCCCATTTCCTTCCTTCCCCATTCTCTACATCCACATTCCCCTCCGCCCCCATTCACCTCCGCCCCCATTCCCCTCATCCTACATTCCCCTCTTTCGCACCATTCACAACTTCCTCCAAGTCCTCTCCACCCCTCCCATTCCCCTCCGTCCCCATGCCCCTCCTGCCCCATTCCACTACTCCCCCATTCCCCTCCTTCCCCATTCCCCTCCTGCCCCCATTCCTCTGCTTCCCCTATTCCCCTCCTTCCCCATTCCCGTCCTTCCCCCTTTCCTCTTCTGCCGCCCCATTCACCTTCTTCACCCATCCCCATGCTTCCCCTCATTCACATCCTTTCCCCATTCCCATTCTTCACCATATCCCTCATTCCCCATTCCCCTACGCCGCCCATTCTCCTCATTAACAATTCGACTCCTTCACCATTCACCTCCTCCCATGATTCTCCTAATTTCCCCTTACCCCAGCTCCACCCAATCCCCTCCTTCCGCTTTCCTCCTTCCCCCATTACCCTCCTCCATCCATTCTCTATCTTCCCCCATTCCCCTCCTTCTCTCATTCCCTTCCTTCCCCAGTTACCCTTCGCACTTTCCCCTCCTTCCCCATTCCTCTCTATCCCCATTCCCCTCCTTCCCCATTCCCATCCTTCCCCGATTATCCCTCGCCCTTTCCCCTCCTTCCCCATTCCCATCCTTCGCATTTCTCCTATATCCACATTCCCCTGCACCCCCATTCTCCTCTTTCCCCATTCCCAACCTCCCACTATTTCCGTCCTTCTCCCATTCCCAACCTCCCACTATTCCGCTCCTTCCCCATTCCCATACGCCCCCAATCTCCTCCACCCGCCATTCCCCTCCTTCCCCATTCCCCCCTTCCGCCATTCCCCTCGACCCCATTCCCTTCCCTATTCCCAACCTCCCCATTGCCCTCCTCCCCGCAATCCCCTCCTTCCACCATTTCCCCACATTCCCCAATCCTCTACTTCCCCAATTTCCCTGCTTTCCCCATTCCCATCCTCCCCCCATTCCACTCATTTCCCCCTTTCCTCGCCTACACTCTTTATCCAGCCTCCCCATTCCCCTCCTACCCACAGCCCCTCCTTCCTCCATTTCCCTCCTTCCCCCATTCCCCTCCTTCCCCCATTCCACTTCAATCCCCATTCGCCTCGTCCCATTCCCCTCCTTCCGCCATTCCCATCCTCCCCCCATTCCCCTCCTCTCTCTCCATTTCCCACCTACCCCATTCCCCTCCTTTCCCCCATTCCCCTCCTCCCTCCATTCACCTCCTCCCTCCATTCCCCTCCTTCCCCATTCCCCTCCTTCTCCCACCCCCCTTCCTCCATTCACCTTCTTCCCCATTCCCCTGATTCCCAATTCCCCTCCTCCACCAATCCCACTCCTCCCATTCCCCTACTCCCCCCCCCCGTTGTCTTACTTCCCACATTTCCCCTCCCCTTTCCCGTCTTCCCCTCCCATTCCCCTCCTTCGCCCCATTCCCCTCTTTTCCCATTCCCTTCCCATCCCCGTTTCCCCCCTTCCCCATTCGCCTCCATCCCCCGCATTCCACTCCTTGTCCATTCCGTTCATTTCCCATTCCCCTCCTGCCACTATTCCCCTCCATCCCCCATTCCCCTACTTCCACCATTCCCCTCCTTCCCCATTCCCCTCCTTCACCCCATTCGCATCCTAACCCCCATTCCCCTCCTCCTCCCCAGGCCACTCCTTCCCCCATCCCCCTCCTTCTCCCCATTACCCTCCTTCCCCCCATTCCCCTCCAACCCCAACTCCCTTCCTTCCCCATTACCCTCCTTCCGCCATTACCATCCAAACCATTCCCCTCCTTCCCCCATTCCCTTCCTTCCCTTTCTCGACTTCCGCAGTCCCCTCCGCCCCCATTCACCTCCGCCCCCATTCCCCTCGTCCTCCATTCCCCTCTTTCGCACCATTCACAACCTCCTCCAAGTCCTCTCCACCACTCCCATTTCCGTCCTTCCCCCATTCCCCTACTGCCCCATTCCTCTTCTCCCCATTCCCCTCCTTCCCCATTCCACTCCTGCCACCATTCCTCTCCTTCCCTTATTCCCCTCATTTTCGATTCCCGTCCTTCCCCCATTCACCTTCTGTCCCCCATTCACCTCCTTCACCCATTCCCATGCTTCCCCTCATTCACATCCTTCCCCATTCCCCTCCTTCAACATAATGCTCATTTCCCATTCCCCTCTGCCGCCCATTCTCCTCATTAACAATTCCACTCCTTCACCATTCACCTCCTCCCACAATTCTCCTAATTTCCCCTTACCCCAGCTCCACGCAATCCCCTCCTTCCGGCTTTTCCCTCCTTCCCCCATTACCCGCCTCCACTCATTCCCTATCTTCCCCTATTCCCCTCCTTCTCTCATTCCCTTCCTTCCCCAGTTACCGTTCTCACTTTCCCCTCCTTCCCCATTCCTCTCTATCCCCTTTCCCCTCCTTCCCCCATTTCCATCCTTCCCCATTTTACTCCTTCCCCTTTACCCTGCTTCCCAATTCCCCTCCTTCTCCATTCCCATCCTTCGCATTTCTCCTATATCCCCATTCCCCTGCACCCCATTCTCCTCTTTCCCGATTCTCAACCTCCCACTATTTCCCTCCTTCCCCCATTCCCAACCTCCCACTATTCCCCTCCTCCCCCATTCCCATCCGTCCCCAATCTCCTCCACCCGCCATTACCCTCCTTCCCCATTCCCCCCGTTCCGCCATTCCCCTCGTCCCCATTCCCTTCCTTCCCCATTCCCAACCTCCCCCCATTGCCCTCCTGCCCGCAATCCCCTCCTTCCATCCTTTCCCTACTTTCCCCATTCCTCTCCTTCCACCTTTTCTCTCCCTTCCCCATTCCCCTCCTCCTCCATTCCCCTCATTTCCCCCTTTCCTCACCTACACTCTTTCTCCCGCCTCCCCGTTCCCCTCCTTCCCCATCCCCCTCCTTCCTCCATTCCCCTTCTTCCCGATTCCCCTCATTCCCCATTCCACTTCTCCATCAATTCCACTCCTTCCCCATTCCCCTACTCCCCCGTTGTCCTACTTGCCACATTTCCCCTCCCCTTTCCCGTCTTGCCCTCCCATTCCCCACCTTCACCCCATTCCCCTCTTTTACCATTCCCTTCCCCTCCCGTTTCCCCTGCTTCCCTATTCCCCTCCACCCACCGCATTCCACTCCTTGTCCATTCCGTTCATTTCCCATTCCCCTCCTGCCACTATTCCCCTCCATCCCCCATTCCCCTACTTCCACCATTCCCCTCCTTCCCCATTCCCCTCCTTCACCCCATTCGCTTCCTAACCCCCATTCCCCTCCTACTCCCAGGCCACTCCTTCCCCCATCCCCCTCCTTCTCCCCATTACCCTCCTTCCCCCCATTCCCCTCCAACCCCACTCCCTTCCTTCCCCATTACCCTCCTTCCGCCATTCCCATCCAAACCATTCCCCTCCTTCCCCCATTCCCTTCCTTCCCCTTTCTCTACTTCCGCAGTCCCCTCCGCCCCCATTCACCTCCGCCCCCATTCCCCTCGTCCTCCATTCTCCTCTTTCGCACCATTCACAACCTCCTCCAAGTCCTCTCCACCACTCCCATTTCCCTCCTTCCCCCATTCCCCCACTGCCCCATTCCCCTTCTCCCCATTCCCCTCCTTCCCCATTCCACTCCTGCCACCATTCCTCTCCTTCCCTTATTCCCCTCATTTTCGATTCCCGTCCTTCCCCCATTCACCTTCTGTCCCCCATTCACCTCCTTCACCCATTCCCATGCTTCCCCTCAGTCACATCCTTCCCCATTCCCCTCCTTCAACATAATTCTCATTTCCCATTCCCCTCTGCCGCTCATTCTCCTCATTAACAATTCCACTCCTTCACCATTCACCTCCTCCCACAATTCTCCTAATTTCCCCATACCCCAGCTCCACGCAATCCCCTCCTTCCGGCTTTTCCCCCCTTCCCCCATTACCCGCCTCCACTCATTCCCTATCTTCCCCTATTCCCCTCCTTCTCTCATTCCCTTCCTTCCCCAGTTACCGTTCTCATTTTCCCCTCCTTCCCCATTCCTCTCTATCCCCTTTCCCCTCCTTCCCCCATTTCCATCCTTCCCCATTTTACTCCTTCCCCTTTACCCTGCTTCCCAATTCCCCTCCTTCTCCATTCCCATCCTTCGCATTTCTCCTATTTCCCCATTCCCCTGCACCCCATTCTCCTCTTTCCCGATTCTCAACCTCCCACTATTTCCCTCCTTCCCCCATTCCCAACCTCCCACTATTCCCCTCCATCCCCCATTCCCATCCGTCCCCAATCTCCTCCACCCGCCATTACCCTCCTTCCCCATTCCCCCCGTTCCGCCATTCCCCTCGTCCCCATTCCCTTCCTTCCCCATTCCCAACCTCTCCCCATTGCCCTCCTGTCCGCAATCCCCTCCTTCCATCCTTTCCCTACTTTCCCCATTCCTCTCCTTCCCCCTTTTCTCTCCCTTCCCCATTCCCCTCCTCCTCCATTCCCCTCATTTCCCCCTTTCCTCACCTACACTCTTTCTCCCGCCTCCCCATTCCCCTCCTTCCCCATCCCCCTCCTTCCTCCATTCCCCTTCTTCCCCATTCCCCTCATTCCCCATTCCCCTCCTCCATCAATTCCACTCCATCCCCATTCCCCTACTCCCCCGTTGTCCTACTTGCCACATTTCCCCTCCCCTTTCCCGTCTTGCCCTCCCATTCCCCACCTTCACCCCATTCCCCTCTTTTCCCATTCCCTTCACCTCCTGTTTCCCCTGCTTCCCCATTCCCCTCCACCCACCGCATTCCACTCCTTGTCCATTCCGTTCATTTCCCATTCCCCTCCTGCCACTATTCTCCTTCTTCCCCATTCCCCTACTTCCACCATTCCCCTCCTTCCCCCCATTCCCCTCCTCCCAATATTCCCCTCCTTCCTCCCAGTCGCCTCTTCCCCCATTCCCCTCCTGCACCCATTCCCCTCCTTCCCCTCATTCCGCTTCTTCCCCCATTCCCCTCCTTCCCTGTACCCCTCATTCCCTATTCCCCTCCGCCCCCCATTCTCCTCATTGACAATTCCACTCCTTCACCATTCACCTTCTCCCCCATTAACCTCCTCCACCCATTCCCTATCTTCCCCATTCCCCTCCTTCTCTCATTCCCCTCCTTCTCCAGTTACCCTTCGCACTTTCCCCTCCTTCCCCATTCCCTTCCGTCCCCATTCCCCTCCTTCCCCCATTCCCCTCCTTCCACAATTACCCTCCGCCCTTTCCCCTCCTTCCCCCATTCCCCGCATTCCACTCATTGTCCATTCCATACATTTCCCATTCCCCTCCTGCCACTCTTCCCCTCCTTCCCCCATTCCCCTACTTCCACCATTCCCCTCTTTCCCCCATTACCCTTCAACCCCCAGTCCCCTCGTCCCCCATTCCATCCTTCCGCCATTCCCATCCTCCCCCATTCTCCTCCTTCCTCCTTCCTCCATTCCACTCCTCCCCCATTCTCATCCTTCCCCCCCATTTCCCTCCTCTGTCCATTCCCCTCCTCCCCATTCCCCTCCTTCCCCCATTCCTCTCTTTCCCCTATTCCCCTGCTTCCACCAGTCCCCTCCTTCCCCTATTCCCCTCCTTCCCACATTCCCCGCCTTCACCCCATTCCCCTCATACCCCATTCCAATCCTTCCCCCCATTCCCCTCCTTCCCCCCGTTGCACTGCTAACCCCAATTCTCCTCCCCATCCCCCCCCATTCCCCCCCTCCCCATACTCCTCTGTTTCCCCAATGCACCTCATTCCCCAATTACCCTCCGTCCTTCCCCCCTTCCAATCCTCCCCCATTCCCTTCTTTCCCCAATTGCCTCAAGCCCCCATTCACCTCCCCATTCCCCAGTTTCCCCATTCCCCTCATTACCCCATTCCCAACCTCCCTCTATTTCCCTCCTTCCTCCATTCCCCTCCTCACCCATACGCCTCCTTCCCCCATTCCCTTTCGCCCCATTTCCCTCCTTCCCCATTTCCCTCCTTCCCCATTTCCCTCCGTCCCCATTTCCCTCATTCCCCACTCCCCGCCTTCCCCCATTCCCAACCTCCCACTATTTCCCTCCTTCCTCCATTCCCTTCCTCCAGATACCCCTCCTTCCCCCATTTCCCTCCACCCCATTCCCCTCCTTACCCACCCCCCTCCTTCCTCATTCCCCTCCGCCCATTCCGCACCTTCTCTATTCCCCTCCTTCCCCATTCCCCTCCTCCCGCCATTACCCTCCTTCCCCCATGCGCCTCCTTCCCCCTTTACCCTCCTTCCCACCATTCCCCTCCGTCCCCCTTTTCCCACCTTCCCTAATTCCCCTCCTCGTCCATTCTCCATCTCACCCCATTCACCTCCTTCCCACCATTCCCCTCCTTTCCCATTCCCTTCATTCCCCATTCACCTCCTTCCCCCATTCTCCTCCATCCACATTCCACTCGGTCCCCATTCCCCTTTTCCCCATTCTCCGCCCCGCCCCCCCCCACCCCAAGTTCCCTCCTACCTCCATTTCCCTTCCACCCGCTATTCCCATCCTTACCCATTCCCCTCCTTCCCCCATTGCACTCCTTCCCCATTCCCCTACATCCCCATTCCCCTCCTCCACCCCCATTGCCCACCATCCCCCCATTCCGCTCCTCACCCATTCCCCTGCTCCCCATTCCCGTCCTTCCCTCATTCCCTTCCTTCCCCATTTCCCTCCTTCCCCAATTCCCCTCCCCATTCCCCTCCTTCCCACATTCCCCTCCTTAACAATTCCACTCTTTCACCATTACCCGCCTTCCCCATTCCTCTCCTTCTGACCTCCCCCTCCTCCCCAACTTCAACCATTCGCCTCCTTACCCCATTTCCCTCCTTCCCCACACCCTCCTTCACCATTCCCCTCCTTTCCCCATTCCCCTCCTTCCCCCATTCCCCTCCTTTCCCATTTCCGTCCTCCCACATTCCCCTCAACCCCCATTCCCCTCCTCCCCCTTTCCGTCCTTCCCCCATTCGTCTCCTCCGCCGAGTCACCTCCTCCCCATTCCCCTCCTTTCCTCATGCCCCTCCTTCACTCCATTCCACTCCTTCCCAATTCCCCTTCTTATCCCATTCCCCTCCTTCCCCCATTCCCCTCCTTCACCCCATTCGCCTCCTAAACCCCATTCCACTCCTGCCCCCAGGCCCCTCCTTTCCCCAATCCCCTCCTTCTCCCCATTACCCTCCTTCCCCATTCCCCTCCAACCCCCATTCCCCTCCTTCCGCCATTCCCACCCAACCCATTCCCCTCCTTCCCCATCCCCTTTCTTCCCCATTCTCTACATCCGCATTCCCCTCCGCCCACATTCACCTCCGCCCCCTATTCCCCTCGTCCTCCATTCCCCTCTTTCGCACCATTCACCACCTCCTCCAAGTCCTCTCAACCCCTCCCATTTCCCTCCGTCCACATTCCCCTCCTGCCCCAATCCCCTCCTCCCCCATTCCCCTCCTCCCCCATTTCCCTCCTTCCCCCATTCCCCTCCTGCCCCATTTCCCTCCTCCCCATTCCCTTCCTTCCCGATTCCCCTCCTGCCCCCATTCCTCTCCTTCCCCTATTCCCCTCCTTCCCCATTCCCGTCTTTCCCCCATTCCCCTTCTGTCCCCCATTCACCTCATTCACCCATTCCCATGCTTCCCCTCATTCACATCCTTTCCCCATTCCCCTTCTTCACCATATCCCTCATTCCCCATTCCCCTCCGCCGCCCATTCTCCACATTAACAATTCCACTCCTTCACCATTCACCTCCTCCTACGATTCTCCTAATTTCCCCTCACCCCAGCTCCATGCAATTCCCTCCTTCCGCTTTTTCCCTCCTTCCCCCATTACCCTCCTCCCTCCATTCCCTATCTTCCCCCATTCCCCTCCTTCTCTCATTCCACTCCTTCCCCAGTTACCCTTCGCACATTCCCCTCCTCCCACCATTCCTCTCTATCCCCATTCCCCTCCTTTCCCATTCCCCTCCTTCCCCAATTATCCCTCGTCCTTTCCCCTCCTTCCCCAATCCCATCCTTTCCCATTTTACTCCTTCCCCATTACCCTGATTCCCCATTCCCCTCCTTCCCCATTCCCATCCTTCTCATTTCTCCTATATCCACATTCCTCTGCAAGCCCCATTCTCCTCTTTCCCCATTCCCAACCTCTCACTATTTCCCTCCTTCCCACATTCCCAACCTCCCACTATTCCCCTCCTTCCCCATTCCCATTCGCCCCCAATCTCCTCCACCCGCATTTCCCTCCTTCCCCATTCCCCCCTTCCGCCATTCCCCTCGTCCCCATTCCCTTCCTTCCCCATTCCCAACCTCCCCCCATTGCCCTCCTCCCCGCAACCCTCTCCTTCCACCCTTTCCCTACTTTCCCCATTCCTCTACATCCCCATTTTCCCTCCTTTCCCCATTCCCCTCCTTCCCCCATTCCACTCATTTCCCCTTTTCCTCGCCTACACACTTTCTCCGGCCTCCCCATTCCCCTCCTACCCGCAACCCCTCCTTCCCCCATTCCCCTCCTTCCCCCATTCCCCTCCTTCCCCATTCCCATCCTCCCCCATTCCCCTCCTCCCTCCATTCCCCTTCTACACCATTCCCCTGCTTCCCCCCATTCCCCTCCTCCCTCCATTCCCCTCCTACCCCCATTCCCCTCCTTCCCCATTCCCCTCCTTCCCCATCCCCCTCCTTCCTCCATTCCCCTTCTTCCCCATTCCCCTGATTCCCCATTCCCCTCCTCCGCCAATTCCACTCCTTCCCCATTCCTCTACTCCCCCGTTGTCTTACTTCCCACATTTCCCCTCCCATTTCCCGTCTTCCCCTCCCATTCCCCTCCTTCGCCCCATTCCCCTATTTTCCCATTCTCTTCCGCTCCCCGTTTCCCCTCCTTCCCCATTCGCCTCCATCCCCCGCATTCCACTCCTTGTCCATTCCGTTCATTTCCCATTCCCCTCCTGCCACTATTCCCCTCCATCCCCCAGTCCCCTACTTCCGCCATTCCCCTCCTTCCCCCATTCCACTCCTTCACCCCATTCGCATCCTAACCCCCATTCCCCTCCTACCCCCAGGCCCCTCCTTCACCCCATTACGCTCCTTCCCCCATTCCCCTCCAACCCCCACTCCCTTCCTTCCCCATTCCCCTCCTTCCGCCATTCCCCCATTTCCCTCCACCATATTCCCCTCCTTACCAACTCCCCTCCTTCCTCATTCCCCTCCGCCCATTTCGCTCCTTCCCTATTCCCCTCCTTCCCCATTCCCCTCCTTCCCCCATGCGCCTCCTTCCCCCTTTACCCTCCTTCCCGCCATTCCCCTCCGTCCCCCTTTTCCCTCCTTCCCTAATTCCCCTTCTCATCCATTCCCCATCTCACCCCAATCCCCTCCTTCCCACCATTTGCCTCCTTTCCCATTCCCTTCATTCCCCATTCACCTCCTTCCCTCATTTTCCTCCATCCCCATTCCAGTCGGTCCACATTCCTCTTTTCCCCATTCCCCGCCCCACCTCCACCCCAAATTCTCTCCTACCCCCCTTTCCCTTCCACCCGCTATTCCCATCCTTACCCATTTCCCTCCTTCCCCCATTCCACTCCTCACCCATTCCCCTGCTCCCCATTCCCGTCCTTCCCTCATTCCCTTACTTCCCGACGCCCTCCTTCCCCATTTCCCTCCTTCCCCAATTCCCCTCCCCCATTCTCCTCCTTCCCACATTCCCCTCCTTAACATTCCACTCTTTCACCATTACCCGCCTTCCCCATTCCTCTCCTTCTGACCTCCCCCTCCTCACCAACTTCCACCATTCGCCTCCTTACCCCATTTCCCTCCTTCCCCACCCCCTCCTTCACCATTCCCCTCCTTTCCCCATTCCCCTTCTTCCCCCATTCCCCTCCTACCCCCATTTCCATCCTCCCACATTCCCCACAACCCCCATTCTCCTCCTCCCCTTTCCCTCCTTCCCCCATTCCCCCATTCGCCTCCTCCGCCCAGTCACCTCCTCTCCATTCCCCTCCTTTCCTCAAGCCCCTCCTTCACTCCATTCCACTCCTTCCCAAATCCCCTTCTTACCCCAATCCCCTCCTTCCCCCATTCCCCTCCTTCACCCCATTCGCCTCCTAACCCCCATTCCCCTCCTGCCCCCAGGCCCCTCCTTCCCCCATTCCCCTCCTTCTCCCCAGAACCCTCCTTCCCCCATTCCCCTCCAACACCCATTTCCCTCCTTCCGCCATTCCCACCAAAACCATTCCCCTCCTTCCCCATTCCCTTCCTTCCCCATTCTCTACATCCGAATTCCCTTCCGCCCCCATTCACCTCCGCCCCCCCCCCATTCCCCTAATCCTCCATTCCGCTCTTTCGCACCATTCACAACCTCCTCCAAGTCATCTCCACCCCTCCCATTCCCCTCCGTCCCCATTCCCCTCCTGCCCCATTCCCCTCCTCCCCATTCCCCTCCTTCCCCATTCCCCTCCTGCCCCCATTCCTCTCCTTCCCCTATTCCCCTCCTTCCCCATTCCCGTCCTTCCCCCATTCACCTTCTGCCCACCCCCCATTCACCTTCTTCACCCATTCCCATGCTTCCCCTCATTCACATCCTTTCCCCATTCCCCTTCTTCACCATATCTCCCATTCCCCATTCCCCTCCGCCTCCCATTCTCCTCATTAACATTTCCACTCCTTCACCATTCACATCCTCCCACCATTCTCCTAATTTCCCCTTACCCCAGCTCCACGCAACCCCTCCTTCCGCTTTTTGCTTCCTTCCCCCATTACGCTCCTCCATCCATTACCTATCTTCCCCCATTCCGCTCCTTCTCTCATTCCACTCCTTCCCCAGTTACCCTTCGCACATTCCCCTCCTTCCCCATTCCTCTCTATCCCCATTCCACTCCTTCCCCATTCCCCTCCTTCCCCAATTATCCCTCGCCCTTTCCCCTCCTTCCCGATTCCCATCCTTCCCCATTTTACTCCATCCCCATTACCCTGCTTCCCCATTTCCCTCCTTCCCCATTCCCATCCTTCGCATTTCTCCTATATCCACATTCCTCTGCACCCCCATTCTCCTCTTTCCCCATTCCCAACCTCCCACTAATTCCCTCCTTCCCCCATTCCCAACCTCCCACTATTCCCCTCCTTCCCCATTCCCCCCTTCCGCCATTCTCTCGTCCTCATTCCCTTCCTTCCCCATTCCCAACCTCCCCCCATTGCCCTCCTCCCCGCAATCCCCTCCTTCAACCCTTTCCCTACATTCCCCATTCCTCTACTTCCCCATTTTCCCTCCTTTCCCCATTCCCCTCCTCCCCCCATTCCACTCATGTCCCCCTTTCCCCATCTACACTCTTTCTCCCGCCTCCCCATTCCCCTCCAGCCCGCAACCCCTCCTTCCCCCATTCCCCTCCTTCCCCCATTCCCCTCCTTCCCCATTCCCCTTCAAACCCCATTCCCCTCGTCCCATTCCCCTCCTTCCGCCATTCCCATCCTCCCCCCATTCCCTGCTCCCTCCATTCCCCTCCTACCCCATTCCCCTCCTTCCCCCCATTCCCCTCCTCCCTCCATTCCCCTCCTCCCCCATTCCCCTCCTTCCCCATTCCCCTCCTTCCCCCATCCCCCTCCTTCCTCCATTCCCCTTCTTCCCCATTCCCCTCATTCACCATTCCCCTCCTCCACCAATTCCACTCCTTCCCCATTCGCCTACTCCCCCCCCCCCCGTTGTCTTACTTCCCACAATTCCCCTCCCCTTTCCCGTCTTCCCCTTCCATTCCCCTCCTTCGCCCCATTCCCCTCTTTTCCCATTCCCTTCCCCTCCCCGTTTCCCCTCCTTCCCCGTTCCCCTCCACCCCCCCCCGCATTCCACTCCTTGTCCATTCCGTTCATTTCCCATTCCCCTCCTGCCACTAATCTCCTCGTTCCCCCATTCCCCTACTTCCACCATTCCCCTCCTTCTCCCATTCCACTCCTCCCACTATTCCCCTCCTTCCCCCCATTCGCCTCTTCCCCCCATTCCCCTCCTACACCCATTCCTCTCCTTCCCCTCATTCCCCTTCTTCCCCCATTCCCCTCCAACCCCCACTCCCTTCCTTCCCCATTCCCCTCCGTCCCCCATTCTACTCATTGACAATTTCACTCCTTCAACATACCTCCTCCCCCATTAACCTCCTCCACCCATTCCCTATCGTCCCCATTCCCCTCCTTCTCTCATTCCCCTCCTTCCCCAGTTACCCTTCGCACTTTCCCCTCCTTTCCCCATTCCCCTCCGTCCCCAATTGCTCTCCGCCCTTTCCCCTCCTTCCCCCATCTCCCGCATTCCACTCCTTGTCCATTCCGTTCATTTCCCATTCCCCTCCTGCCACTATTCCCCTCCTTCCCCCACTCCCCTACTTCCACCATTCCCCTCCTTCCCCATTACCCTTCAATCCCCATTCCCCTCGTCCTCCATTCCCTCCTTCCGCCATTCCCATCCTCCCCCATTCCCCTCCTTCCTCCATTCCCCTCCTCCCCCATTCTCCTCCTTCCCCCATTCCCCTCCTCCATCCATTCCCCTCCTCCCCTCATTCCCCTCCTTCCCCCATTCCCCTCTTTCCCCCATTCCCCTGCTTCCACCATTCCCCTCCTTCCCCCATTCCCCTCCTTCCCCATTCCCGTCCTCGACCAATTCCACTCATTCCCCATTCCCCTACTCCGTTTGCCTATTTCACCATTTCCCCTCCCGTTTCCCCTCTTTCCCCCTCCCATTCCCCTCCTTCGCCCCTTTCCCCTCCATCCCCATTCCCTTCTCCTCCCCCTTTCCCCTCCTTCCCCCATTTCCCTCCATCCCCCGCATTCCACTCCTTGTCCAATCCCTTCATTTTCCATTCCCCTCCTGCCAATATTCCCCTCCTTCCCCCATTCCCCTACTTCCCCCAATCCCCTCCTTCCCCCCATTCCCTTGCTCCCACTATTCCCCTCCTTCCCCCTATTCCCCTCTTCCTCTATTCCCCTCCTTCCCCATACCCCTCTAACCCACATTTACCACTGTCAAAACCTATGTTTTCAACTCACGGGACCTCTGATCAATGAAGGCATTACATTTAGTGGAACCATGGAAAATGTTAGATTGGATCTCAGTGAAGGCAATCTCTCTGAACGAAGATTTAGTGGGGGTAAAAATTCAATTACGCCGAGTGTGGATCACGAACGAGAGTGGAATATGTGACCTCAGTGTATAAGGATTACTGGAAGCATCTGTCGGTGCAGAATTATACAAAGTGTGGTTCTCCCAACAGAATGGCATATCTGACAACAGTGAACAATATTACTGCAAGTATCTGCCTGTGTAGAATAGTGCTGAGTGTGTGTCTCCGACAAGAGTGGAATATCTGACAGCAGTAAACAAGGATTACTGAAAGCATCTGTCAGTGCAGAATTATACGGAATGAGGGTCTGTCACCAGAGTCGAATATCTAGAACATAGAACATAGAACATGACAGCGCAGTACAGGCCCTTCGACCCTCGAAGTTACGCCGACCTGCGAAACCACATCTACACTATTATTTTTTTGTCCATATGTCTATCCAATGACCATTTGAATGTCCTTAGTGTTGGCGAGTCCACTACTGTAGCAGGCAGGGCATTCCACGCCCTTCCTACTCTCTGAGTAAAGAACCTACCTCTGACATCTATGTTCTATGTCCACATTCGCACTAACGACATCGGTAGGAAAGGGGACAAGGATGTCAGGCAGGCTTTCAGGGAGCTAGGATGGAAGCTCAGAACGAGAACAAACAGAGTTGTTATCTCTCGGTTGTTGCCCGTGCCACGTGATAACTAGATGAGGAATAGGGAGAGAGAGCAATTAAACACGTGGCTACAGGGATGGTGCAGGCGGGAGGGATTCAGATTTCTGGATAACTGGGGCTCTTTCTGGGGAAGGTGGGACCTCTACAGACAGGATGGTCTACACCTGAACCTGAGGGGCACAAATATCCTGGGGGGGGGAGATTTGTTAGTGCTCTTTGGGGGGGGGGGGTTAAACTAATGCAGCAGGGGCATGGAAAACTGGATTGTAGAGACTATAGAGGTCAGGAGCACAGATTTGACTTCGCAGGAGGGGGGGCCAGGGTTCAGGTAGGTGGTTTGAAGTGTGTCTACTTCAATGCCAGGAGTATACGAAATAAGGTAGGGGAACTGGCAGCATGCGTTGGTACCTGGGACTTCGAAGTTGTGGCCATTTCGGAGACATGGATAGAGCAGGGACAGGAATGGTTGTTGCAGGTTCTGGGGTTTAGGTGTTTTAGTAAGCTCAGAGAAGGAGGCAAAAGAGGGGGAGGTGTGGCGCCGCTAGTCAAGAACAGTATTACGGTGGCGGAGAGGATGCTAGATGGGGACTCATCCTCCGAGGTAGTATGGGCTGAGGTTAGAAACAGGAAAGGAGAGGTCACCCTGTTGGGAGTTTTCTCTAGGCCTCCAAATAGTTCTAGGGATGTAGAGGAAAGGATGGCGAAGATGATTCTGGATAAGAGCGAAAGTAACAGGGTAGTTATTATTGGAGACTTTAACTTTCCAAATATTGAAAGGAAAAGATATAGTTCGAGTACATTATATGGGTCGTTTTTTGTACAATGTGTGCAGGAGGGTTTCCTGACACAATTTGTTGACAGGCCAACAAGAGGCGAGGCCACATTGGATTTGGTTTTGGGTAATGAACCAGGCCAGGTGTTAGATTTGGAGGACTGTGACCACAATTCTGTGACGTTGACGTTAGTGATAGAAAGGGATAAGTATACCCCGCAGGGCAAGAGTTATAGCTGGGGGAAGGGCAATTATGATGCCATTAGACATGACTTGGGAGGAGTAAGTTGGAGAAGTAGGCTGCAAGTGTTGGGCACACTTGATATGTGGAGCTTGTTCAAGGAACAGCTACTGCGTGTTCTTGATAAGTACGTACCGGTCAGGCAGGGAGGAAGGCGTCGAGCGAGCGAACAGTGGTTGACCAAAGAAGTGGAATCTCTTGTTAAGAGGAAGAAGGAGGCCTATGTGAAGATGAGGTGTGATGTTTCAGTTGGGGCGCTTGATAGTTACAAGGTAGCGAGGAAGGATCTAAAGAGAGAGCTAAGACGAGCAAGGAGGGGACATGAGAAGTTTTTGGCAGGTAGGATCAAGGAAAACCCAAAAGCTTTCTATAGGTATGTCAGGAATAAAAGAATGACTAGGGTAAGAGTAGGGCCAGTCAAGGACAGGGATGGGAAGTTGGGTGAGGAGTCTGAAGAGATAGGCGAGATACTAAATGAATATTTTTCGTCAGTATTCACTCAGGAAAAAGAGAATGTTGTGGAGGAGAATGCTGAGACCCAGGCTATTAGAATAGATGGCATTGAGGCACGTAGGGAAGAGGTGTTGGCAATTCTGGACAGGCTGAAAATAGATAAGTCCCCGGGGCCTGATGGGATTTATCCTAGGATTCTCTGGGAGGCCAGGGAAGAGATTGCTGAGCCTTTGGCTTTGATTTTTATGTCATAATTGGCTACAGGAATAGTGCCAGAGGACTGGAGGATAGCAAATGTGTTCCCTTTGTTTAAGAAGGGGAGTAGAGACAACCCCGGCAACTATAGACCGGTGAGCCTCACGTCGTTGTGGGTAAAGTCTTGGAGGGGATTATAAGAGACAAGATTTATAATCATCTAGATAGGAATAATATGATCAGGGATAGTCAGCATGGCTTTGTGAAGGATAGGTCATGCCTCACAAACCTTATCGAGTTCTTTGAGAAGGTGACTGAACAGGTAGACGAGGGTAGAGCAGTTGATGTGGTGTATATGGATTTCAGTAAAGCGCCTGATAAGGTTCCCCACGGTCGGCTACTGCATAAAATACGGAGGCTGGGGATTGAGGGTGATTTAGAGATATGGATCATAAATTGGCTTGCTGAAAGAAGACAGAGGGTGGTGGTTGATGGGAAATGTTCAGAATGGAGCTCAATTACAAGTGGCGTACCACAAGGATCTGTTCTGGGGCCGTTGCTGTTTGTCATTTTTATAAATGACCTAGAGGAGGGCGCAGAAGAGTGGGTGAGTAAATTTGCAGACGACACTAAAGTCGGTGGTGTTGTCGACAGTGCGGAAGGATGTTACAGGTTACAGAGGGACATAGATAAGCTGCAGAACTGGGCTGAGAGGTGGCAAATGGAGTTTAATGTAGAGAAGTGTGAGGTGATTCACTTTGGAAGGAATAACAGGAATGCGGAATATTTGGCCAATGATGAAATTCTTGGAAGTGTGGATGAGCAGAGGGATCTCGGTGTCCATGTACATAGATCCCTGAAAGTTGCCACCCAAGTTCATAGGGTTGTGAAGAAGGCCTATTGTCTGTGGGCCTTTATTGGTAGAGGGATTGAGTTCCGGAGTCATGAGGTCATGTTGCAGCTGTACAAAACTCTGGTACGGCCGCATTTGGAGTATTGCGTGCAGTTCTGGTCACCTCATTATAGGAAGGACGTGGAAGCTTTGGAACGGGTGCAGAGGAGATTTACCAGGATGTTGCCTGGTATGGAGGGAACATCTTATGAGGAAAGGCTGATGGACTTGAGGTTATTTTCGTTAAAGAGAAGAAGGTTAAGGGGAGACTTAATAGAGGCATGCAAAATGATCAGAGGGTGAGATAGGGTGGACAGTGAGAGCCTTCTCCCGCGGATGGAAATGGCTAGCACGAGGGGACATAGCTTTCAACTGAGGGGTAATAGATATAGGACAGAGGTCAGAGGTAGGTTCTTTACGCAAATAGTGGTGAGGCCGTGGAATGCCCTACCTGCAATAGTCGTGAACTCGCCAACATTGAGGGCATTTAAAAGTTTATTGGAGAATCATATGGATGACAATGGCATAGTGTAGGTTAGATGGCTTTTGTTTTTTGACTTCCCATTTCGGTGCAACATCGTGGGCCGAAGGGCCTGCACTGCACTGTATCGTTCTATGTTCTATGTTCTATGTTCTATCTGTCTTATATCTATCTCCCCTCAATTTAAAGGTATGTCCCCTCGTGCTAGACATAACCATCCGAGGAAAAAAGCTCTCACTGTCCACCCTATCCAATCTTCTGATCATCTTGTATGCCTCAATTAAGTCACCTCTTAACCTTCTTCCCTCTAACGAAAACAGCCTCACGTCCCTCAGCCTTTCCTCATAAGATCTTCCCTCCATGCCAGGCAGCATGCTGGTCAATCTACTCTGCACCCTTTCCAATGCTTCCACGTCCGTCCTACAATGCGGCGACCAAAATTGCACGCAATACTCCAAATGCGGTCGCACCAGAGTGTTGTACAGCTGCAACATGACCTCATGGCTCCTAAACTCAATCCCTCTACCAATAAAAGCTAACACACCGTCGCCTTCTTAACAACCCTCTGAACCTGGGTGGCAACTTTCTGGGATCAATGTACATGGACACTGAGATCTCTCTGCTCATCCACACTACCAAGAATGTTACCATTAGCCCAGTACTCATTCTTCCAGTTATTCCTTCCAAAATGAATCACCTCACACTTTCCTGCATTAAATTACATTTGCCACCTCTCAGCCCAGCGCTGCAGCTTATCTATGTCCCTCTGTAACTTGTAACATCCTTCGGCACTGTCCACAACTCCACCGACTTTAGTGTCATCCGCAAATTTACTCACCTATCTTTCTACCCCCTCCTCCAGGGCATTTATAAAAATGACAAACATCAGTGGCCCCAAAACAGATCCTTGTGGTACACCACTGGTAACTGGACTCCAGTCTGAACATTTCTCATCAACCACCACACTTTGTCTCCTTCCAGCTAGCCAATTTCTGATCCAAGCTGCTAAATCACACTGAATCCCATGCCTCCGTATTTTCTGAAGTAGCCTAACATGGGGAACCTTATCAAACGCTTTACTGAAATCCATATACACCACAGCAACTGCTTTACCCTCATCCATCTGTTTGTCAACGTCTCAATCAACTCTAGACGTTGTGTGAGGCAGGACCTATCCTTCACAAAACCGTGTTGACTATCTCTAATCAAATTATTCCTTTCCAGATGATTATACATCCTATCTCTTATAAACATTTCCAAGGTTTTTCCCACAACAGAAGTAAGGCTCACTGGTCTATAGTTAAAGGGGTTATCTCTACTGCCCTTCTTGAATAAGGGGACAACATTTTCTATCCTCCAGTCTTCTGACACTATTCCTGAAGACAAAGATGACTTAAAGATCAAGGCCCAAGGCTCAGCATTCTCCTTCCTAGCTTCCCAGAGAATCCTAGGAAAAATCCCATCCGGCCCAGGTGACTTAACTATTTTCACACTTTCCAGAATTGCTAACATCTCCTCCTTATAAACCTCAAGCCCTTCTAGTCTAATAGATTGAATCTCTGTATTCTCCTCGACAACATTGACTTTTTCCTGCGTGAATACTGACGAAAGATATTCATTTAGCACCTCTCCTATCTCCTCGGACTCCAAGCACAACTTCCCACTACTGTCCTTGACTGGCCGTACTCTTACCCTCGTCATTCTTTTATTCCTGACATATTTATAGAAAGTTTTAGGGAATGTAGACTGGGAGCAGCTGTTTAAGGGTAAATCCACACTTTAAATTTGGGTTTCTTTTAAGGAAAGGTTGAACAGAGTGCAGGACAGAAATGTTCCTGTGAAAATGAGGGATAGAAATGGCAAGATTAGGGAACCATGGATGACGGCTGTAATTGTGAGTCTAGCTAAGATGAAAAAGGAAGAAGACATACGATCTAGTAAACTTAAAACTGATGAAGTTTTGGAGGAATATCGGGAAAGTAGCATAAATCTCAAACGCGCAATAAAGAGGGCTAATAGGGGTCATGGAATATCTTTGGCTAACAGTGTTAAGGAAAATCCCAAAGCCTTTTATTCGTATATAAGGAGCAAGAGGGTAACTAGGGAAAAATTGGCCGACTCAAAGACAAAAGAGGGAATTTATGCGTGGAGTCAGATGAAATGGGTGAGATTCTTAATGAGTACTTTGCATCGGTATTCATCAAGGAGAGGAACATGACGGATGTTGAGGTTAGGGATGGATGTCGGCATAAGGAAGGGGGAAGTTTTGGGTATTCTAAAAGGCATTAAGGTGGACAAGTCCCCATGTCCGGATGGGATCTATCCCAGGTTGTTGAGGGAATCGAGGGACGAAATAGCTGGCGCCTTAATAGATATCTTTGCAGCATCCTTGAGCACGTATGAGGTCCCGGAGGACTGGAGAATTGCTAAAGTTGTCCCTTTGTTTAAGAGGGGTAGCAGGGATAATCCAGGGAATTATAGACCTTTGAGCTTGACGTCAGTGGTAGGCAAACTTTTGGAGAATATACTGAGGGATAGGATCTATTCACACTTGGAAGAAAATAGACTTATCAGTGATAGGCAGCATAGTTTTGTACAGGGAAGATCTTGTCTTTGAAACCTAATAGAATTATTTGAGGAAGTGACAAAGTTAATGGATGAGGGAAGGGCTGTCGTATACATGGACTTCAATAAGGCGTTTGATAAAGTTTCCCATGGCAGGTTGTATGGAAAAAATGAAGTCGCATGGGGTTCAGGGTGTACAAGCTAGATGGATAAAGAACTGCTGGGCAACAGGAAACAGAGAGTAGTGGTGGAAAGGAGTTTCTCAAAATGGAGAAAGGTGACTAGTGGTGTTCCACGGGGACCCGTGCTCGGACCACTGTTGTTTGTGATATACATAAATGTTCTGGACGAAGGTACAGGTGGTCTGATTAGCAAGTTTTCAGATGATACTAAGATGGGTGCAGTTGCATATAGCGAGGGGGACTGCCAATGAATACAGCAAAATATAGATAGTTTGGAGAGTTGGGCAGAGAAATGGCAGATTGAGTTCAATCCAGACAAATGCGAGATGATGCATTTTGGAAGAACCAATTCGAGAGAGGACTATACGGTCAATGGAAGAGTCCTGGGGAAAATTGGTGTACAGAGGGAACTGGGAGTTCAGGTTCATTGTACCCTGAAGGTGACAACGCAGGTCGATAGAGTGTTCAAGAAGGCAGACAGCATGCTTGCCTTCATCGGACTGGGTATTGAGGACAAGAATCGGCAGGTCATGTTACAGTTGTATAAGATTTTCGTTAGACCACATTTGGAATACTGCGTGCAGTTCTGGTCGCCACATTACGAGAATGATGTGGATGCTTTAGAGAGGGTGCAGAGGAATTTCACCAGGATGTTGCCTGGCATGCAGGGTGCTAGCTATGAAGACAGGTTAGTATTGTTTTCGTTGGAAAGGCAGAGGTTCGGGGGGACCTGATTGAGGTCTACAAAATTATGAGAGGTATGGACAGGGTGGATAGCAAGAAGCTTTTTCCAAGAGTGGTGGTGTGAATTACAAAGGGTCACGATTTCAAGGTGAGAGGGGGAAAGGTTAAAGGAGATGTGCGTGGAAAGTGTTTTACGTAGAGAGTGGTGGGTGCCTGGAACGCTTTGCCAGCGGAGGTGGTAGAGGCGGGCACGATAGCTTCATTTAAGATGTATCTAGATAGATATATGAACGGGAGGGGAACAAAGGGAAGTGGATCCTTGGAAAATAGGCGACAGTTTTAGATAGAGGATCTGGATCGGCGCTGGCTGGGAGGGCCAAAGGGCCTGTTGCTGTGCTGTAATTTTCTTTGTTTTTTTGTACTTTGTGTTCTCACTGTATTTATAACTGTTTCAGACATCAGTTCATTCCCAAAGCCATAACCAAGGTATTGATGCTTTAAATTTCCCACGTTCTTTCATGTTTTCTTCTGAGATGAATTAATAATTCCGATTGTCTTTACTTAACTGAGCAGAGACGAAATGGCCAGAGCAAATTGCAACACGAAGAGGCCATTCGGCCCCTCGAGCCTGCTCTGCTATACAACAAGATCATAGCTGAGCTGATTGTTGATTTAATCTCCATCCTCCTGTCTGCCTCCCTACAACCATGTCCTCCATTGTTAATTCAAACCGCTCAAATCAGACTTGACTATATTCAATGACCCCGCCACACCAGTGAGCCACTGAGAGTAGACATTGATCCTCGTCACCCTCTTACTGCGGAAACTGTGTTCCCTACTTCACTATTCCCTCACCAGAGGACGCATCTTTCCAACATTTACTGTGGTCATCGTTTCGGAATTCTATCTGTTTTAAGGACGAAAATACGAAGAAGGATCAGGAATGCGCTATTCCTCCTCGCGACTCTGCTTCACAGTTTAACCAGACCATGTCTGATCTGATAGTACCCTCAGTTCAGCATACGGCCTGCTCCCGATCACCTCTACACTCCCTGCTTACCAAGAACATACCAATCTCTGCTTTAAAAAGATTCAAAGATACTCCTTCAACCGCCAGTGATAGGATGGAAGTTATCATTATTCACGACCCTCTCAGAGTAAACAAATTATCCTAATTTTCCTTTTAAACGGACGACCCGTTATTTTGAAACAGTGACCCCCCAATTCTACATTTTCCTACAAGAGAAAACATCTTCTCCACATCCACCTTTTCAATACCCTTCTGGATCTGATATATTTCAATAAAGTCGCCTCTTGCTCTTTAAACTCTAGCGGATATGATACATATAACCATTCCAACTTTCCCTCATGGGACAAATTCCGGGCATTATTCTGATGCCTTTCTGTGAATGACTTCCAACGCATTTACATCCTTCCTTAACTAAAGTGACCCATGTTGTCCAGAGTATACCAAATGTGATATCGCTCGTACAACTGAAGTGTAAACTCCATACTTTTTCATTGAATACTCCTCTCAGTAAATGAAAACGTTCTGTTAGATTTCTCAATTACTTGCTCTGTCTGCACACTGTGAGTCATTCGCCAGGATACCCAGATGTATCGCACCTCAGAGATTTGCAATCTCTCATCATCTTGGTAATGTGTTCTTCTTTTCTTCCTGCTCCCAAACTGGATCAATTCACATTTTCCCCACATTATTCTCTAGCTAACAGATCTTTGCCCAACCCCTTAACTTCTCTCTATTTGTCGTTGCCTCCATTTGTCAACTTCACAACTTTCCTTCCGACATATCTTTGAGTTGTCAATAATTTTGGCAACCACGCTTCCAAACATTTCATCCGAGTCATTTGTATCAATTGCAAACAGTCGAGGTCGCAGAACAGTTCCCTTTGACAACCAAACCTTCCATCTTGCCAACGTGTTCTGCCGAGCCCCTGCTTCCTTTTATCCAACCAATTGTCTACATTTACCAACATGTTACCCAAAAGCATCAGTTTTGTTAGTTATTTAATTTCGGTAATACCGTGTGGTCTCACTTTACCAAATCTCTTCTGAAAGTATCTCACAAACCTTTTTATTAAATTAAAACCAATACTGCAATTCTCTCACTCGACACACATGTTATGACGGGAGGATACATCAGATCGGAGTCGGGGCACTTGTCATCACGCATCTCAAAAATTGTCACCCGTGTCTCTTTGGTGATTGTAATTTTCGGAGGTACTTCTCTCCCACGGCTCGGTAGCACAGTGGTTATCACTGTTGCTTCGCAGCGCCAGGAACCCGATTTTGATCCAGGGCGTGGGTGACTGTCTGTGCGGAGTCTGCGTGTTCCCCCCGTGTCTGCGTGGGTTTCCTCAGGGTGCACCGGTTTCCTCCCACAAGTCCCGAAAGACGTGTTGTTAGGTGAATTAGACATTCTGAATTCTCCCTCAGTGTACCCGAAAAGGCGCCGGAGTGTGGACACTCGGGGATTTTCACAGTAACTTCATTGCAGTGTTAATGTAAAACTACGTGTGACACCAATAAAGGTTAATATTATTATTTCCTGGCTTATTGCTGCTTCTTGGATTTAACTTGTGTATTCGACAGTGAAGGTCAATGCAAAATACCTGTTCGATTCAAGTGCCACTTTCCTATTTTCCATTTCCATTCTGCAGACTCACTTTTTATACGTCTTCTTCAGATATTGATAAAAATACTTACCATCTGTTTTGTTTTCTCAGAGGCAGAATCTACAGACACTTACAGAGGCAAGGACTGATGAAGAACAGTCCGCATGGATTTGTGAGTGGAAAATTACGACTCACCAATTTAATTGAAATTCATGAATGGTAACCAACAAGGGCGATGAGGGCACTGAAGTCGACGTTGTCTACATGGACCTTTACAAGGCCTTTGACAAGGTACCGCATGGTAGGTTGTTGCATCAGGTTAAATCTCTTGGGATCCACGGTGAAGTAGCCAATTGGACACAAAATTGGCTTGACGACAGAGGACAAAGGGTGGTTGCAGAGGTTTCTTTTTGAAACTGTCGGACTCAAACCAGCAGTGTACCTCAGGGATCAGTGCTGGGTCCACGATTTTTTGTTATTTCCATCAATGATTTGGATGAGTGTCCATCGAAGACATAATTCTCTGAACTACAGCATATTCTTCTCACCTTAGATGCCAGTGCAGTTGCCAGTTTTAGTGATGATGGGGATTGGATGCAAATGGAGAATATGTTGAAAGGCTCCTCATGCCCTCTGTTAGTGACGAGAAATATTCCGTTCAAACTGAAAGTACGGGCAGGTAAATAATCCAAAAGAAATTCCTAATTGTAACTCCAATCTTGTTGAAACATTAAAGATTCCCAGCAAGCTTCAAAGGGTAGATGCAGAGAGAATGATCTCCCTCATGGGGGAATCCAGGAAAGGAGCCATAGTTTCATAATAGGCTGTCTAAGATGGGGATTAGGAGAAAGATCTCCTCTCGGCAGGGTTCAGTGTTTGACTTCTCTTCCCGAGTGAACAGTGGAGGTCGGTTCATGGAATATACTCAGGGCTGAGTTAGTCAGATTTTATATCGACAAGGTAGTCAAGGGCAATGGGGCCACGGGCTTGAAAATTATATGGAGCACACAGTCAGGTCATTCATGTTTGTATTGAAGGACGAAGCAGACTCGAGGTCCCCAGTGTGCAAGTCCGCTCTTATTTCTTTTGGTCGTTTAATATTTGGTATTTTCAAATAATTATTGAGAGGGTAACTGTTGATTGACTCCAAAAGATATTGCTCGTAATTGGAAAATATTGAAATATCTATTCCACAGGCATGGTATTAGGGGACACCTTTTGACACAGAGTTAGATACAGTTGGTAGGTTCAGTTACCCGCGTTTCAATGTAGGAGCTATTCCTGGAGTTATATCATAGATCATAGAATTTACAGTGCAGAAGGTGGCCATTAAAAAAAGTAGATTTAGAGTACCCAATTCTTTTTTTGTACCAATTATGGATCAATTTAGCCTGGCCAATACACCCAGTGCACATGATTGGGTGAGGGACGAGACCCACAAAGACGGAAGAATGTGCAAACTCCACATGGACAGTAACCCAGGGCCAGGATTGAACTCTGGTCCTGGAGCTGTGATAGATCAGTGCTATCCGCTGTGCACCCTACTTAAGGCCACACATCCAGGCTACCCACGTAACCCTACCTAACCTTTTGAATACTAAGAGTAAAATTGGCATGGCCAATGCACCAAACCTGCACAGCTTTGGACGGTGGGACAAAACTGCAGCACCCAGAGGAAACCACACTGACACTGGAGAAAGTGCAAACTCCACACAGAGAATCACATGATGCCGGAAATGAACCGAGGTCCCTGGAGTTGTGGGGGTAAGTGCTAACCACTGTGCCAGCGTGCCGTGTGAAACAACATACTGTATTTTGTACTTAAAATTAATGCACAATGGACTGAAGTTTGTTGCATGAAAATGCTCCTGTTTAGCTGAATACTCACCGATCAGCGGCATACTTGAGTCCACATCATGACGAGAATGAAGAGGTGAGGCAGGATTATCCTGACAGTTAAGTTAAAGACTCAAAATGCACAATGCTGACATGCGACTAATCATTTCGAAACGGCTTAGGGAGTCAAATCATTTTTACGCCATTTCGTCATGGGCAGCATGGCCCAGTTAAATATGGAAAGCAGGGAAACCCATACAACCCAGTGTTAGGGGGCATGGCTTAGAAACCACACACGACAGTAATCTATGTATAGCACTTAATGATTTCCCCCTTAGCTGTTCCAATTCAATACCAAAATCCAATTAATCCAAAACCCCTTTACAAGGACGTGGGCCAGCACACTGTATTCTCACTAGACAGGACTGTTCTGATCCAGTTTAGCGAGCAGTTCAAACTTCTTCTGGAAAACAACTACATCTTTCAAATTACCAATGCAGTTTGACACACCCAATGTGGTTTTCACTGGAACAGCTTTTTAAACTGAAAACAGAGAAAACACGTGTTCTCCCTTCTGTAGCCCAAAGCAGTCAAACTGAAACGGAAACTCCTTCTCACCTCACAGCCACAGCCCAATGTGCTGCGAGTCACATGATAAGAAACCTTTCTTAAATGGACACTCACATGACACTAGTCTCAAAAAGATTCCACCGGAACCATGGCACAGAACCCCTTCCGGAAATTTATGAGGCATCATGTGAGGCCTACAGGGCAGAAGGAGGACATTTGTCTCAACGGGTCTGCACGGACCCTTCGAAAAATCACATACTCAATTCCCCGCCCTCCAAGGCCTCTTTTCCGTGACCTAATCTGCACATCCCTGGACACTAAGAGGCAATCTCGCATGGCCAATCCACTGCATCCACACGTCTTTTGAGCACCCGGAGAATACCCACGCAGACACGGGGAGAACGTACAAAACAGCGCACAGACGGTCATCCCAGGCCGGAATTGAAGCAGGGTCCCTGGCATCGTGATGCAGCAGTGTTAATTGGAGGATGGCTAATGTAACTCCTCGATTTAAAAATGGAGTTATAGAGAAAGTAGACAGGTAAAAAGAAATTATAAACAATAAGCCTGACGTCATTCGTGGGGAAAATGCTAGAATCCATTATGAAAAATGAAACATGAAATTAAAATCGCTTATTGTCGCAAGTAGGCTTCAAATGAAGTTGCTGTGAAAAGCCACTAGTCGCCACATTGCGGCGCCTGTTCGGGGAGGCCTGTACGGGAATTAAACCGTGCTGCTGGCCTGCCTTGGTCTGCTTTCAAAGCCAGCTCTTTAGCCCTGTGCTAAACCAAATCAAAGATTTAATTGCAGAGCACTTCGAAAACAGTGGCCGGATCGTTGATAGTCAGCATGGATTCATGGAGGCGAAATCGAGCTTGACAAATCTATTGGAATTCTTCGAGGATGCAACTAATATAATTGATGAATGGGGTCAATTGGATGTGGTATATTTGGACTTTCAGACGGCTTTGACAAAGTCCTGCATAAAAGATGAGTGTGTAAAATTAAAGCACATTGGATTGGGGTTAGTGTATTCAGATGCACAGAAAACTGGGTTGCAAACTGGACACAAGAGTAGGAATTAACGGGTCTTTTACCAAATGGCAGGAAGTGACTAGTGGTGTACCACAGCGGTCAGTGCTAGGACCCAGCTATTCACAATATATAGTAATGATTTTGATGATGGAACAAAACGTCATGCCATCAGATTTGCAGATGATTACAAGTTGGGTGGAAGTGTGAGCTGTGTGGAGGATGCGGAGATTCTTCACTGTGATTTGGACACGTTGAGTGAGTGGGCAAATGAATGACGTGTCACTGAAGATAAGCATGCAGGTGCAGCAAGCGGTAAAGAAGGCAAATGGTATGTTGGTCTTCATTGCGAGCGGATTAGAATACAGGAGCAGGGATGTCCTAGTGCAATTATACAGGGCCTTGGTGAGGCCACACCTGGAATATCAGTTTTGGTCTCCTTATCTGAGGAAGGTAGTTTAGCTATACAGGGAGCTCAGCGAAGGTCTACCAGACTGATTCCTGGCATGGTACGTATGGCATAAGAGGAGAGATTGAATCGGATAGGATTGTATTCTCTGGAGTTCAGAAGAAAGAGGAGGGGGGATCTCATAGAAACTAATTAAATTCTAACTTTTCTGGCTTGCCCCGGCGTTAGGCAAATGTTTACTCTTTTTATGAACACTTTTTCATTTGCTCCAGAATAATCGAGCAGATGCAGGAGAAATCGACGCGCATTTTCAATGTTTTATAATATTCGTATTTAGTTTATATGAATATGTTTAAACTGTATATAAAGCTACAGCAAGATATATTTTGTAAACTTTAGTTTGGCATCACAGAAAGTGAAATACATATTTTTAGCATTTGTTTGTCATGACAATGTTCATTCCATTAAATTAGTTTTAATGAATAGAATGGGTATGGAGTGCATTTAATATTGAGCGATCATTCGGTAGAAAGTATAATTCTCCACCTCAGATGTCCATGTCATTGGTAGTGGTTCTCTGAGGCCTTACGTGGCTTCTGAGCCCGATCCTAGAGCCACATCTCCGACAGCACACCTAGCAGATGTTTTCAGAAGGTGCAATCGGTCTTTGGGTTCCAGATCGCGGCAATTCTTTTCTCAAGCTCTGTTTCGGAGCCTACTCTTGCCGTCACGTTTCTTCGAAGAGTTCTGTCAGGTTTCTGACATCATCATTCATTTTCATTCATTTCACATTGCTTCTTTGGGAAGGATACAAGACGGAACACAGCACTTCAGCTGTTGACTTACAAAGGCCCTGGACAACAGAATTAATACATTATGTGTCCCTGTTGAAGTCAGATTTAGAATGAAGATTTTAGATAAAGGTACCCTGTCTGAGATGCCTGTATGAGAGCAATTTGTAGGAATTGATAGTTTATTAACAATGCTTGTAATTTTATAACCTAAGAACTACTAATATCAGAAAAGACAGACATACAATCAAAAGAAGATACACAAAATGGCTGTTAGCTAAGTTAGCAATACGAAAGACACGAAATAGCATTTAGCTGAATTAGTCACATTCCTGAACAACCATTAGCTGGGTTAAGTTGCAAATTGGAACAAAGAACATAATTTAATTACGGCAGCAGAGTTAGTCAGGGAGATTGAGGCATCGAATGGGAAACACATATGGGAGATTCTAATGAGTACTTCACCCGCGAGTGATAACAGCTCCACAGGACAGAGAGCCTTATGTATCCTCGCCAGCCCAAGGTTTCCAGGTGCAGGCAGGAAACATAATTATAACATAAGTGTGAGTGACTTCTTCATGAAGTCAGGGGCTGGTAAGGTACCAACCCAATTTACGTAATGTCAAATTTATTTGGATATATCACTAATGTATGGAACTTATAACCAATATTATTGGACATGGTTTGCACTGAGTGCTGAATTTGGTGCATTTGAGTGCTATAGTGAGAGTTTGGTGACTGAGGGAGTATAAGGGTTCATTTTTATCTAAAGTCTTGTCTATCTTCTATTTAGTTAATTAACTTAGAAGTTGCTGTTTTGTTTAGAAGAAGGTGAATTATCAATCAGCTTCAAACAAAGGTTATACTTGTAGGTACTTGCAGCTGGAGCTTGTTAATTAGTTAATTGGATTAGGCCAGTTTCCAGAGGCTGGATTCACAGTATAAACGTGATCCACTGAAGTGCAGACTTTGTTTTCACTGAGTGCTGAATTTGGTGCATTTGAGTGCTACAGTGAGAGTTTGGTGACTGAGGGAGTTAGGCGAGGAGGGAGTAAGGTGCTCCTTTCATTTTGTTTCCTACATTTCCGCAAAGAACGAGAAGGGAGCCAGGAGTTTACAGAGAGTGCAGCTGAGTGGGAGCAGAGTCGGAGGGCGGAGGTCCAGTTGGTCCACAGGGCAGTTATATTCTGTAAGGTAAGAGGGGATGGAGGCTAGGCCAGTTGCATGCTCCTCCTGTAGGATGTGGGTGGTGAGGGATACCACCGGTGTCCCCGCTGACTAGACCTGCGGGAAGTGCACCCAACTCCAGCTCCTCAGAAACCGTGTTAGGGAACTGGAGCTGGAGCTGGATGAACTTCGGATCATCCGGGAGGCAGAGGGGGTGATAGAGAGGAGTTACAGGGAGGTAACCACACCCAAGTTACAGGACAAGAGTAGCTGGGGTACAGTCAGGGGAAAGAAAACAAACAGGCAGACAGTGTAGGGATCCCTCGTGGCGGTTCCCCTTCAGAACAAGTATACCGTTTAGGATGTTGTTGGGGGGGGGGGGGGATGACCTACCGGGGAAGGCCCTAGTGGCCAGGTCTCTTGGCATTGAGTCTGGCTCTGGGGCTCATAAGGGAAGGGGGGGAGAACAGAAAAGCAATAGTAGTAGGAGATTCAATGGTTAGGGGAATAGATAGGGGATTCTGTGGTCGCGAGCGAGACTCCCGGAAGGTATGTTTCCTCCCGGGTGCCAGGGCCAGGGATGTCTCGGATCGTGTCTTCAGGATCCTTAAGGGGGAGGGAGAGCAGCCAGAAGTCGTGGTGCACATTGGTACCAACGACGTAGGTAGGAAAAGGGGTGTGGAGGTAATAAACGCGTTTAGGGAGTTAGGCTGGAAGTTAAACGCCAGGACAGAAGGAGTTGTCATCTCTGGTTTGTTGCCGGTGCAACGTGATAAATAGGCTAGGAATAGGGAGAGAGTACAGTTGAACACGTAGCTGCAGGAATGGTGTAGGAGGGAAGGCTTCAGGTATTTGGATAATTGGAGCGCATTCTGGGGAAGGTGGGACCTGTACAAGCAGGACGGGTTGCATCTGAACCAGAGGGGAACCAATAATCTGAGAGGGAGGTTTTCTGGTACTCTGCGGGAGGGTTTAAACTAATTTGGCAGGGGAATGGGAACCGGATTTGCAGTCCAGGAACTAAGGTAGCCGATATTCAGGACGCCAAAGCGTGTAGTGAGGCAGTAGTGAAGGGAACACTGACAAAGGGGAGCACTTGCAGGCACGGAGATGGGTTGAAGTGTGTATACTTCAACGCAAGACGCATCAGGAATAAGGTGGGTGAACTTAAGGCATGAATCGGTACTTGGGACTACGATGTGGTGGCCATCACGGAAACTTGGATAGAAGAGGGGCAGAAATGTTTGTTGGAGGTCCCTGGTTATAAATCTTACAATAAGATTAGGGAGGGTGGTAAAAGAGGTGTGTGTGTGTGGGGGGGGGGTGACATTGTTAATTAGAGATAGTATAAAAGCTGCAGAAAGGCAGGTCGAGGAGTATCTGCCTACTGAGGTAGCATAGGTTGAAGTCAGAAATAGGAAAGGAGCAGTCACCTTGTTAGGAGTTTTCCATCGACCCCCCCAATAGTAGCAGAGATGTGGAGGAATAGATTGGGAAACAGATTTAGGAAAGGTGCAGAAGTCACAGAGTAGTAGTCATGGGTGACTTCAACTTCCCAAACATTGAGTGGAAACTCTTTAGATCAAATAGTTTGGATGGGGTGGTGCAGTGTGTCCAGGAACCTTTCCTAACACAGTATGTAGATTGTCCGACCAGAGCGGAGGCCATATTGGATTTAGTACTTGGTAATGAACCAGGGCAAGTGATAGATTTGTTACTGGGGGAGCATTTTGAAGATAGTGACCACAATTCTGTGACTTTCACTTTAGTAATGGAGAGGGATAGGTGCGTGCGACAGGGCAAGGTTTACAATTGGGGGAAGGGTAAATACGATGTTGTCAGACAAGAATTGAAGTGCATAGGCTGTCAGGGAAAGACACAAGTGAAATGTGGAACTTGTTCAAGGAACAGGTACTACGTGTCCTTGATATGTATGTCCCTGTCAGGCAGGGAAGAGATGGTCGAGTGAGGGAACCATGGTTGACAAGAGAGGTTGAATGTCTTGTTAAGAGGAAGAAGGAGACTTATGTAAGGCTGAGGACACAAGGTTCAGACAGGGCATTGGAGGGATACAAGATAGCCAGGAGGGAACTGAAGAAAGGGATTAGGAGAGCTAAGAGAGGGCATGAACAATCTTTGGCGGGTAGGATCAAGGAAAACCCCAAGGCTTTTTACACATATGTGAGAAATATGAGAATGACTCGAGCGAGGGCAGGTCCGATCAAGGACAGTAGCGGGAGATTGTGTATTGAGTCTGAAGAGATGGGAGATGTCTTGAACGAGTACTTTTCTTCTGTATTTACAAATGAGAGGGGCCATATTGTTGGAGAGGACAGTGTGAAACAGACGGGTAAGCTCGAGGAAATACTTGTTAGGAAGGAAGATTGGTTGGGCATTTTGAAAAACTTGAGGCTAGACAAGTCCCCCGGGCCTGACAGGATATATCCAAGGATTCCATGGGAAGCAAGAGATGAAATTGCAGAGCCGTTGGCAATTATATTTCCGTCCTCACTGTCAACAGGAGTGGTACCAGGGGATTGGAGAGTGGCGAACGCCGTGGCCCTGTTCAAAAAAGGGACTAGGGATAACCCTGGGAATTACAGGCCAGTTAGTCTTACTTCGGTGGTTGGCAAAGTAATGGAAAGGGCACTGAAGATAGGATTTCTGAGCATCTGGAAAGACACTGCTTGATTAGGGATAGTCAGTACGGATTTGTGAGGGGTAGGTCTTGCCTTACAAGTCTTATTGAATTATTTGAGGAGGTGACCAAGCATGTAGATGAAGGTAAAGCAGTGGATGTAGTGTACATGGGTTTTAGTAAGGCATAGGAAGTACAAAATGATCAGGAGGTTAGATAGGGTGGACAGTGAGAGCCTTCTCCCGCGGATGGTAATGGCTAGCACGAGGGGACATAGCTTTAAACTGAGGGGTAATAAATATAGGACAGAGGTCAGAGGTAGGTTCTTTACGCAAAGAGTGGTGAGACCGTGAATGCCCTACCTGCAACAGTAGTGAACTCGCCAACGTTGAGGGCATTTAAACGTTTATTGGATAAGCATATGGATGATAATGGCATAGTGTAGGTTAGATGGCTTTTGTTTCGGTGCAACATCGTGGGCCGAAGGGCCTGTACTGCGCTGTATCGTTCTATGTTCTATTTTCTATTTGATAAGGTTCCCCTTGCAGAAAGTAAGGAGGAATGGTATAGTGGGAAATTTGGCCAGTTGGATAACGAACTGGCTAACCGATCGAAGTCAGAGAGTGGTGGTGGATGGCAAATATTCAGCCTGGAGCTCAGTTACCAATGGTATACCGCAGGGATCAGTTCTGGGTCCTCTGCTGTTTGTGATCTCCATTAATGACTTGGATGAGGGAGTTGAAGGATGGGTAGGTAAATTTCCAGACGATACGAAGATTGGTGCAGTTGTGGATAGTGAGGAGGGCTGCTGTCGGCTGCAAAGAGACATAGATAGGATGCAGAGCTGGGCTGAGAAGTGGCAGATGGAGTTTAACCCTGAAAGGTGTGAGGTTGTCCATTTTGGAAGGACAAATATGAATGCGGAATACAGGGTCAACGGTAGAGTTCTTGGCAATGTGGAGGAGCAGAGAGATCTTGGGGTCTATGTTCATACATCTTTGAAAGTTGCCACTCAAGTGGATAGAGATGTGAAGAAGGTCTATGGTGTGCTAGCGTTCATTAACAGAGGGATTTAATTTAAGAGCCGTGAGGTGATGATGCAGCTGTACAAAACTTTGGTAAGGCCACATTTGAAGTGCTGTGTCCAGTTCTGGTCGCCTCATTTTAGGAAGGATGTGGAAGCTTTGGAAAAAGTGCAAAGCAGATTTACCAGGATGTTGCCTGAAATGGAGAGTAGGTCTTACGAGGAAAGGTTGAGGGTGCTAGGCCTTTTCTCATTCGAACGGAGAAGGATGAGGGGCGACTTGATAGAGGTTTATAAGATGATCAGGGGAATGATCAGGCAGTCAGAGACGTTTTCCCCGGGTGGAACGAACCATTACAAGGGGATATAAATTTAAGGTGAATGGTGGAAGATATAGGGGGGGGGGATGTCAGAGGTAGGTTCTTTACCCAGAGAGTAGTGGGGGCATGGAATGCACTGCCTGTGGAAGTAGTTGAGTCGGAAACATTAGGGACCTTCAAGCAGCTATTGGATAGGTACATGGATTACGGTAGAATGATATAGTGTAGATTAAGTTGTTCCTAAGGGCAGAACGGTAGCATTGTGGATAGTACAATTACTTCACAAGTCCAGGGTTCCAGGTTCGATTCTGGCTTGGGTCACTGTCTGTGCGGAGTCTGCACGTCCTCCCCGTGTGTGCGTGGGTTTCCTTCGGGTGTTCCGGTTTCCTCCCACAGTCCAAAGGTGTGGCGGTTAGGTGGATTGGCCGTGATAATTTGCCCTTAATGTCCAAAATTTCCCTTAGTGTTGGGTGGGGTTGCTGGGTTGTGAGAACAGGGTGGAGGTGCTGAACTTGGGTAGGGTGCTCTTTCCAGGAGCCGGTGCAGACTCGATGGGCCGGTTGGCCTCCTTCTGCACTGTAAATTCTATGATAATCTATGATTAATCTAGGACAAAGAATGGATGTTTCTCTTTGTTCGGTGGAGAGGCTGTCTGGAACTTTAACTGACGTCATCTCCCTGCAGGCAAAATAAACCTTTTGATGCGAGGATCAGTACCCCTGGGCATTGAGTGATTTACATAGAATTTACAGTCCACAAGGAGCCCATACGGCCCATTGAGTCTGCACCAGCTCTTGGAAAGTGCACTCGATCCAAGCCCACACCTCCACCCTGTACCCATAACCCAGTAACCCGATACAACACTAAGGGCAATTTTGGGCACTAAGGGCATTTTATTATGGCCAATCCACCTAACCTGCACATCTTTTGACTGTGGCAAAAAACCAGAGCACCCGGAGGAAACCCATGCAGACACAGGGAGAAAGTGCAGAGTCCACACACAGGCAGTGACCCAAGCCGGGAATCGAATCTGGGACCCTGGAGCTGTGAAGCAATTGTGTTAACCACTATGCTACCGTGTTGCCCAATTTACACAAATTCTTTGATATTCTCTCGCGCCAACAGTTCCAATTGTCAATGTGTTTCTCTGGGTGGTTACACTGCACTCTGGCTCGCAGCTGCCTCTGTAACTGTGACCATTCAGTGATTCAGTTCCAATTGTCAATGTGTTTCTCTGGGTGGTTCCACTGCTCTCTGGGATGTAACTGCCTCCCTTTAACTGTGACGATTCAGTGATTCAGTTCCAATTGTCAGTGTGTTTCTCTGGGTGCAGCTCCTCAAACTAAGGAAACATTTTGAAACATTGGAAACTCAAAATACTCAGAACTTGAAGCAGATACAAACGCGTCACACATAGGGCCAGAGAAAACATATTTAACTGTGAATAATTTGACACGGTCTCTAACTGATACTGGCCCTGCACTTGGAGAGAGGGGTTGAGATATGGAGGAAGAGAGAGCTGGTCTATGAGAAGTGCTGAGGAAGATAGAGTGAGAGAGAAAGAAGGAGAGTGAGAAACAGCATGAGAGGTAAAGGAGGGTGAGAGCGAAATAGTGTGAGAATGAAAGAGAGTGAGGGCGAATTAGAGTGAGAGAGAAAGAGGACGAGAGAATCTGAGAGTGAGAAAGCAAGAGGTTGAGAGCGAATGAGCGTGAGAGAGAAAAGGGATGATAGAGAAAGAGGGCGAGGGAGAAAGACGGTGAAAGAGAAAGCAAGAGGTTGAGAGCGAATGAGCGTGAGAGAGAAAAGGGATGAGAGAGAAAGAGGACGAGGGAGAAAGACGGTGAAAGAGAAATTGAGCAAGAGAGAAAGAGGCTGAGGGAGAAAGTGAATGAGAGAAAGAGGGTGAGAGAGAAAGAGGGTGAGCGAGAATGTGGGTGATCGAGAAAGATATTGAGAGAGAAAGAAGGTGAGACAGAATGAGAAAGCAAGAGGGTAATATTACCGTTAATAATAATGTGAGACAATTTTCTCCATCATCAGCCCCTCGAGGTGAGAGAGAAAGAAGCTAAGCGAGAATGAGAGAACGAGAACACAGATTTCATAGAATTTACAGTGCAGAAGGAGGCCATTCGGCCCATCGAGCTTGCACCGAAAAAACACCATGCCCGAGACCACACCTCCACACCATCCCCATTACCCAGTAACCCACCCAACACGAAGGGCAATTTTGGACACTAAGGGCAATTTAACATGGCCAATCCATCTAACCTGCACATCTTTGGACTGTGGGAGGAAATCGGAGAACACGGAGGAAACCCACGCACACACGTGGAGAACGTGCAGACTCCGCCCAGACAGTGACCCAAGCTGGGAATCGAACCTAGAACACTGGAGCTGTGAAGCAAATGTGCTAACCACCATGCTACCTTGCTGCCCTGAACGAGGGCCAGAGAGAAAAAATATGATAGAGAAAGGGATTTAGAGAGAAAGTGCGTGGGAGGGAAACAGGTTGAGAGAAAGACCGTGAGGGAGAAACAGAGTAAGGGAGAAGGAGTGTGAGAGAAAGAGGGTGAGAGAGAAAAAGAGATAGTGGGGAAGAAAGTGAGAGAGAAATGGCGTGAGAGTGAAAGAGCACGAGAGACACAGCATTCGAGTCTAATCTCCACCCTAATTACCTTTCAGCCTGGTCTGAGGATGCGATCTCAGAGCGTTGCCAGCTGTCTATTCCTTACCTTGGCGTCCTGCCTTGCTTTAATTGTCTCGCCTCCTTCCCTTTCAAAGGGGTGACGGAACAAAGTTTTAAATTTATGGATCAGCTTATTGTCAGCCATCATTGCTGGCTGTCGGGCGGCCAGAACCCTTTTGTCTTCAAGATGGATTCTGATCATAGAAGGGCATGAATCATAGATTATTCCAAGAGAATGATTTCTGTCAGAGGCCCATAGGCAGTTTGATCCCCAATTCTCCTTTCCACCTATTACAATTGCTCTGCTTAACCTTTCACAGGGAACATAAGTCAGTCCCACTTATTTCCTGAAATTCAGAAACTTTTGGCGATTTGCGTCCGTAAGCAATCAGTGTGACCCGAGATCACCTTTTGTCCACTTTCAGTGGTGGCTATGAGCTGAGCGGTCTCACAGAAGGGGGCTCTCGTTTATAAACTTTCGTTAAGACTCTTTAACCGCAACAGCCGGGAACAAAAAGGACAGACATTTAGCCACCACCCCCCCCCCCCCCCCCCACCGCATGAACCACAGGGCCAAGCAACATGCCGAGGAACATGCAACTCGGCCGGAGAAGCAGCAAACCTGAGGAGAGCGATCCCTCAGCTTTGGAGAAGGGATGACCCCGTGGCGACACGGATCAGCGACGGATGACCTCACGGAATTTCCAGTGCAGGCACAGGCAGATGTAACATGCTGAGTTTCATTCCCTCCGAGTTCCAGAAGCACAGGGCGGCAATGCAGGTAGACGTCATGGCAGTCGTGGGGGCGGCTGTGGAGGCCGCGATGATCCCATGAAGGAGGCTTGAGGTCCAAGAGGTAACCACACGAGGCCTCGAGAAAGTCGCCACACAACAGGGGGATCGGATTGCGGATCTCGAAGCCGAGGTGGCGAGGCTGGCCAGGTCTTAGATAGGGCTGAGGGGAAATGGCGATGACGAGGAAAACAGCTCAAGTCGGCAAAAGCTGCAGATCGTGGGACTTCCAGAGGGATCGGAGGGAGGATCCCAGTCGAATAGGGAGCAGCGATGCTCTGGAAGCTGGTGAGCGAGGAACATTTCGCCGAAGCCGCGGAGGTAGACCTCGCTCACATGTAGCTCCGGCAATGGCCCAAGCGCCAGGATAAGGAGCGGATTCTGAGGATGGCGATAAGCAGGAAAGGATGGAAATGAGAAGGACAATCCATTCGCCTGTACGTGGACATTGGAGCAGACCTGGCCAAGCGCTGGGCAGAATTTAACAGCTCCGAATCCTGACTGTATAACAGCAAGGTGCAGTTTGGCATGCTCTACCCCACGAGCTATGGGTCAGCTAGCAGGTAAAGGACCACTATTTCGCCATCGCGGAGGAGGCCACCAAGTTCTTGCAGAAAAGTGAACATAGATACAGCAGTAGAAGGGATTGATTATAGCGTGGCATTTAGGGACTAACGAGGGACAGAGGTGAGCACATGAGGGAGTGAGGAGGGCGGGAACCGGGAGAGACGTTAACGGTGTTAAATGCCGATGTCACAAAATGTAGATTCGTAGACACCGGATGGAAAGATTTGCTCCTTGTCAAGAAATTGCCTGCTCGTGTTTCGAGGCTGTTACTGTGGGAAAAGATTGCATAGGCTGGCGCTCTGAACTCTAGGAAAGAACAGGCTGGTGAGCGAACTGACAGAGCTGTTGAAAATTCTGAGAGAGGCTTCAGCGGAAATAGAGAAAAACAACAATTCCACTTGAGGGGGAGAGAAATGACTGAGAGTCCATCAATATCATAGAGATTATCATACATCCAATCGGCGGAGCTCAGGTGCAAGGTCTTTGAACAGAGTATGGGGTGAATGTTGACCGAGCTCCCAAAGGAAAAGATCCTGGTGAATAACTGTTGCATTTCAGTGGGGAAGCTGGATTAGCACATGGAGGAATGTACAGAATGTATATGTTGATGGGTCGAGACAAAGAGGAGGTGGAAGGAGTTACCAGTAGAACATAAAATTACAGTACTCCCCAGGACCAGAGATGTAAATCTGACTCGAAGAGACAGGCGGAGAGACGCAATTGGCTGAGACTGTTACTAAAATATAGACATCGAATTCTGGCGATTTTTAGTTTGGTATATTTTTGTTGAATTCCGAACAAGGTAATGTGTTGCGGGTGAATGTAACACAACCAACGCTCTGAATTATGGGCATTTCTCTGGACCCAGGCGTGTAACAGCAATGATGTCGTTGGATTTAGCACCATTGACGTTCAATGCAGTTTGTGGAGTCTGGTCCCTACACCACATTTTCAGCAGCGATAACCGCGAGTTGAAGATCTTGCCCTTTGAAGGCAGAACAGTGCGGCAGTACCTTTACTAAGTCCCTGTCAGGTACCCAACAGGACGTCCTCATCCAAGATGTGCACCTCGTTCAATTTTCCAGTGCGCAACTTTTAAACACTGCACGTAACTTCCGCAACATGAGCATTTTCGCAATGCTTTGCGAGTCCAGAGTTCCCCAGCTCCTAATCGGTGTCAATCCCAGAGTACCAGTAAACTGGTTAATGTCCAGTACGCTGCAGCAGCTGTTTCCCGGATCAGACCTCTTCATTCCTCATTCAGAACTGTCCAATTGCAGGAGGTGGGTCATTGATATCGTCATTCGTGTAGGAAATCACTCCCATACCATGAGTATTTAATATTGGTATGAAATGTCAAATCGCAAAGCCTTTCCTGCCCTTCTGGGCTGTAAAGAAAGAACATGTTCTCTCTGAGCGGAAGAGTGGAGTGCGTCTGTCAGTGGTGTTAGCGTGGGGGAGGGAGGCATTCGCCCCCATGTATCAGGATCAATGATTGGCCCTGAACATATATAATAAAAAAACATAACCTTGGCCATTGACACATGGTTGATTGTGAGCTCTTGCTCTGCAGCGTTCTCCACATAGCAACATCCACTATACTTCCATTAGTCCTGAAGTGTGTCACTATCTCTTTTTGTCCTGGTATTCATTCATTTGTATCTTGTCACTAGATTACTCCCGGTGGTGCCGTCCATGCAAGCAGAAGGGAAATGCTGCTAAACAAGCCTTGTGACTGTGCACATTTAGGTAGTTCAAAATCAGAGATCCTGAAGAGCCGGAGCCTGGGACAAACCAACCTGAGACACAATAACTGTGAGAGACAAAATCATTCACCATTCAATTGTTAGTCTCGGCATTTGATTCAAATTAGATTCATTAATACGGGAATGGGCTATTTTATAGTTTACTCTTGCATCCCATCCTTCATTGGGAATATTGTCTCTTCTTGATACAACAGAACCACTGGTGAATGATTTTGTCTCTCACAGTTATTGTGTTTCAGGTAGTTTTGTTCCAGCCTCCGGCAATTCACTCTCTGGCTGAACTACCTAAAAGGTGCACAATCACAAGGCTTGTTTGGCAGCATGTCCGATCTGCTTGAATGAACGGCAGCACCGGGAATAATTTAATGACAGAATACACGGCTTGGTATGGACACATCGACTCTCTGCTCTCTGATCATTGCAGGTGTCCATGACACTGATTCTGTCACATATTTATGAAAGGAAGGAGCTCTGAGCGATGTCCTTGGTAGGTGGAAATGGCTCCAATTGGCTCTGCACGGCAAAAACTTGCGACTCCTGCTTTAATAATCAGGACTCTAGATACAACTGTGATCGAACCGAAACTCCCCATCCCAAGAAGCTTTCCAGTCACCTCCCTCATTATTACACCAAAGGCTGAAATTGCCAGGATTGGTCCTGTGCTTGGTGAGGAGTTTGGAATCCAATTCCTTTGCTTTCTACTGGAATGTTTACAGGGCGGGATACGGAGGGTCACCCCACTTTTATTGAATTACCTTTGTGTTATCGCTTTATAAGTACGAGTCCATGTGTCCACGTGTACTTATATGACCAAGATATCTCATACACCTTACTCTTTCTATCTTTATGTTTCTGAATTGTCAACCCTATCAGTATTTAGAATACACGTGACTGGCGGGGATAGTGGGATGAGGATGGAATCTGAGTGTCCTCGGGCTGGCATGGATAACGTGACCAAATGGCCTCCTTCTGTAAAGTGACTTTTCGATGATTTAAGACGTTATTTTGACTTTCCAATGATGAAATTGAAACCAATTTCCATTTGCCACGTTCTCCCTCGATTCTACTTTGAACGTGTGACCACTCTTCAGAAATCGCGCCAATTGAATTCTCTTCAGATTTGGATAAGCGCTACTTTTGTATATTAATGACCTACATACGTGTGACGCTGTGTATCTTAATGATCAACCGGCAGAGTTTGAAGTGTGTTCCAAGAGTCCGGGAACATATGTAGACCAGAAGCTAAGCTTCACAGAGAACAGCGGCAGCATATTTAAAAATTGCTTTTAATTAGAAACTAAAAGTGTTTGAAATGAATCATAATGCTTCAGAGAAGGTATAAAAAGTTCTGGCAGATATTATTTGAACGATTAACATGGCAGTCTGGTATGGTTACCTCAGTGTGAACAGCAACGGTAAGCTCGCGAGAATTGTCAACACTTCAGGTAAAACCGTTGGTCGACAGCAGACGCAACTCAATAATTTAAGGAGCATCTTGATAAATACATGAATAGGATGGGAATAGAGGGATACGGACCCAGGAAGTGTAGAAGATTTTAGTTAAGTCCGGCAGCATCGTCGGCACGGGCTTGGAAGGCCGAAGGGCCTGTTCCTGTGCTGTATATTTCTTTGTTCTTTGTTCTTTGTATTTGCCGAATAGTTCGCTCTTGAATTGGATCTTCCAAAATGCATCACGTTGCGTTTGCCCGGATTGAACTCCATCTTCCATTTCTCCGCCCAACTCTCCAATCTATCTATATTCTGCTGTATTCCCTGACCGTCCACTTCACTGTCTGCTACTCCACCAATCTTAGTGTCATCTGCAAAACTTGCTAATCAGACCGCCTGTACCTTCCTCCAGATCATTTATGTTTATCACAAACAACAGTGGTCCCAGCACGGATCCCTGTGGAACACCACTTGTCGCAGTTCTCCATTTTGAGAAACTCCCTTCCACTACTACTCTCTGTCTCCTGTTGCCCAGCCAGTTCTTTATCCATCTACCTAGTACACCCTGGACCCCCATGATACTTCACTGTCTCCATCAGCCTACCATGGGGAACCTTATCAAATGCCTTACTGAAGTCCATGTATATGACAGCTACAGCCCTTCCCTAATCAATCAACTATGTCACTTCCTCAAAGAATTCTATTAAGTTGTTAAGACATGAACTTTCCTGTACAAAACCATGTTGCCTATCACTGATAAGCCCATTTCCTTCCAAATGGGAATCGATCCTATCCCTCAGTATCTTCTCCAGCAGGTTCCCTACCAATGATGTCAGGCTCACCGGTCTATAATTATCTGAATTATCTCTGATACGCTTCTTAAACAAGGGGACAACATTAGCAATTCTCCAGTCCTCCGGTACCTCGCCCACGTTCAAGGATGCTGCAAAGATAACTGTTAAGGCCACATCTATTTCGTCTCTCACTTCCCTCAGTATCCAGGGATAGATCCCATCATGACCTGGGGGGCGTGTCCACCTTAATGTCTTTTAGAATACCCAAAACATCCTCCCACCTTATGTCGACTTGACCTAGAGTAATCAAACATCTATTCCTAACCTTAACATTCGTCATGTCCCTCTCCTCGGTGAATATCGATGCAAAGTACTCGTTAAGAATCTCACCCATTTTTTCTGACTCCACGTATGACCTCCCTCCTTTGTCCTTGAGTGGGCCAACCCTTTCTCTAGTTAACCTCTAGCTCCTTATATATGAATAAAAGGCTTTGAGATTTCCTTAACCGTGTTTGCTAAAGATATTTCATGACCCCTTTTAGCCCTCTTGATTCCTCGTTTCAGATTGGTCCTACATTCCCGATATTCTTCCAAAGCTTCGTCTGTCTTCAGTCACCTAGACCTTATATATGCTTCCTCTTTCCTCTTAGCTAGTCTCACAATTTCACCTGTCATCCATGGTTCCCTAATTTTGCCATTTCTATCCCTCATTTTCACAGGGACATGCCTGTCCTGCACTCTAATCAACCTCTCTTTAAAAGCCGCCCACATATCAAATGTGGATTTCCCTCCAAACAGCTGCTCCCAATCCACATTCCCCAGCTCCTGCCGAATTTTGATATAGTTGGCCTTCGCCCAATTTCGCACTCTTCCTTTAGGACCTCTCGCGGCTTTGTCCATGAGTATTCTAAAACTTACGGAATTGTGATCACTATTCCCAAAGTAATCCCCGACTAAAACTTCAACCACCTGGCCTGGATCATTCCCCATCACCAGGTCCAGTATGGCCCCTTCCCGAGTTGGACTATTTACATACTGCTCTAGAAAACCCTCCTGGATGCTCCTTACTAATTCTGATCCATCTAGACCTCTGACACGAAGTGTATCCCAGTCAATGTTGAAAATTAAAATCTCCTCTCACCACCACCCTATTGCTCCTACATCTTTCCAAAATCTGTTTGCATATTTGTACCTCTATCTCACGCTCGCTGTTGGAAGGTTTGTAGTACAGCAACATTGTTACCGCACCCTTCCAATTTCTGACCTCTGCACATATCGCCTCGCTGCTCGTGTCCTCCATAGTGCACTCCTTCAGCATAGCTGTGATATACTCTCTGATCAGTAATACAACTCCTCCAACCATTTTACCTACCTCCCTATCCCGCATGAAGCATCGATATCCTGGGATATTTAGTTGCCAATCATGCCCTTCCCTCAACCAGATCTCAGTAATAGCAATAACATCATACCCCCAGGTACTAATCCAAGCCTTAAGTTAATCTGCCTTACCTGCTCACTTGTTGCTGTAGTTACTACCTCCTTACTGTCCACTAAACTCCGCATTGGGTGCCCATCCCCCTGCCACATTAGTTTAAACCCTCCCCAACAGCGTTACCAAAAGAACCCCCAAAGACATTGGTTTCAGTCCGGCCCAGGTGTAGACATTCCAATTTGTAGCAGTTCCGCCTCCACCAGAACCGGTCCTAATAAGAACAAAGAACAAAGAAATGCACAGCACAGGAACAGGCCCTCCGGCCCTCCAAGCCCGTGCCGACCATGCTGCCCGACTAAACTACAATCTTCTACACTTCCTGGGTCCGTATCCCTCTATTCCCATCCTATTCCTGTATTTGTCAAGATGCCCCTTTAATGTCCGAAGAATCTGAAGCCCTCCCTCAAAGAACAAAGAACAAAGAACAAAGAAATGTACAGCACAGGAACCGGCCCTTCGGCCCTCCACGCCCGTGCCGACCATGCTGCCCGACTAAACTACAATCTTCTACACTCCCTAGGTCTGTATCCCTCTATTCCCATCATATTCATGGATTTGTCAAGATGCCCCTTGAATATCACTATCGTCCCTACTTCCACCACCTCCTCGAGCAGCCAGTTCCAGGCACCCACTACCTTCTGTGTAAAAAAACTTGCCTCGTACATCTACTCTAAACCTTGCCTCTCTCACCTTAAACCTATGCCCCTAGTAATTGACCCCTCTACCCAGGGGAAAAGCCTCTGACTATTCACTCTGGCTATGCCCCTTATAATTTTGTAGACCTCTATCAGGTCGCCCCTCAACCTCCGTCGTTCCAGTGAGAACAACCCGAGTTTATCCAACCGCTCCTCATAGCTAATGCCCTCCGTACAAGGCAACATCCTGATAAATCTCTTCTGCACCCTCTCTAAAGTCTCCACATCCTTCTGGTAGTGTGGCGACCAGAATTGAACACTATACTCCAACAGTGGCCTAACTAAGTTTCTTTACAGCTGCAACATGACTTGCCAATTCTTATACTCAATGCCCCGGCCAATGAAGGCAAGGATGCCGTACGCCTTCTTGACTACCTTCTCCGACTGTGTTGCCCTTTCAATGACCTGTGGACCTGTACTCCTCGATCTCTCTGACTTCCAATACTCGTAAGGGTTCTACCATTCACTGTATATTCCCTACCTGCATTAGACCTTCCAAAATGCATTACCTCACATTTGTCCGGATTAAACTCCATCTGCCATCTCTCCGCCCAAGTCTCCAAACAATCTAAAACCTTCGGTATCCTCTGACAGTCCTCATCGCTATCCGCAATTCCACCAACCTTTGTGTCGTCTGCAAACTTACTAATCAGACCAGTTACATTTTCCTCCAAATCATTTATATATACTACAAACAGCAAAGGTCCCAGCACTGATCCCTGCGGAACACCACTGGTCACAGCCCTCCAACTAGAAAAGCATCCTTCCATTGCTACTCTCTGCCTTCTATGACCTAGCCAGTTCTGTATCCACCTTGCCAGCTCACCCCCTGATCCCGTGTGACTTCACCTTTCTACCATGAAGGAACTTGTCAAAGGCCTTACTGAAGTCCATATAGACAACATTCACTGCCCTACCTGCATCAATCATCTTTGTGACCTCCTCGAAAAACTCTATCAAGTTAGTGAGACACGACCTCCCCTTCACAATACATGCTGCCTCTCACTAATACGTCCATTTGCTTCCAAATGAGAGTAGATCCTGTCTCGAAGCATTCTCTCCAGTAATTTCCCTACCACTGAAGTAAGGCTCACCGGCCTGTAGTTCCCTGGATTAAACCTTGCTACCCTTCTTAAACAGAGGAACAACATTGGCTCTTCTCCAGTTCTCCGGGACATCACCTGAAGACAGTGAGGATCCAAAGATTTCTGTCAATGCATCAGCAATTTCCTCCCCAGCCTCCTTCAGTATTCTGGGGTAGATCCCATCAGGCCCTGGGGACTTATCTACCTTAATATTTTTAAGACGTCCAGCACCTCGTCTTTTTGGATCTCAATGTGACCCAGGCTATCTGCACACCCTTCTCCAGACTCAACATCTACCAATTCATTCTCTTTGGTGAATACTGATGCAAAGTATTCATTTAGTACCTCGCCCATTTCCTCTGGCTCCACATATAGATTCCCTTGCCTATGCTTCAGTGGGCCATCCCTTTCCCTGGCTACCCTCTTGCTTTTTATGTACGTGTAAAAAGCCTTGGGATTTTCCTTAAGCCTATTTTCCAATGACGTTTCGTGACCCCTTCTAGCCCTCCTGACTCCTTGCTTAAGTTCGTTCCTACTTTCATTACATTCCACACAGGCTTCGTCAGTTCCCAGCCTTTTAGCCGTGACAAATCCCTCCTTTTTCTTTTTGACGAGGCCTACAATACCTCTCGTTATCCAAAGTTCCCGACAATTGCCGTATTTTTCCTTCTTCCTCACAGGAACCTGCCGGTCTGGGATTCCTTTCAACTGACACTTGAAAGCCTCCCACATGTCAGATGTTTATTTGCCCTCATCCACTCCCAATCTAGGTTCTTCAGTTCCCGCCTAATATTGTTATAATTAGCCTTCCCCCAATTTAGCACATTCCTCCCAGCACCACTCGTATCCTTGTCGACCAGCACTTTAAAACTTACTGAATTGTGGTCACTGTTCCCGAAATGCTCCCCGAGAGAAACTTCTACCACCTGGCCGGGCTCATTCCCCAATAACAGGTCCAGTACCGCCCCTTCCCGAGTTGCACTGTCTACGTATTGTTTTAAGAAGCCCTCCTGGATGCTCCTTACAAACTCTGCCCCGTCTAAGCCCCTGGCACTAAGTGCGTCCCAGTCAATATTGGGGAGGTTGAAGTCTCCCATCACCACAACCCTGTTGTTTTTACTCTTTTCCAAAATCTGTCTACCTATCTGCTCCTCTATCTCCCGCTGACTGTTGGGATGCCTGTAGTAAACCCCCAACATTGTGACTGCACCCTTCTTATTCCTGATCTCTACCCATATATCCTCACTGCCCTCTGAGGTGTCCTCCCGTAGTACAGCTGTGATATTCTCCCTAACCAGTCGTGCAACTCCGCAACCCCTTTTACATCCCCCTCTATCCCGCCTGAAACATCTAAATCCTGGAACGTTTAGCTGCCAATGCTGTCCTTCCCTCAACCAGGTCTCTGTAATGGCAACAACATCATAGTTCCCAGTACCAATCCAAGCTCTAAGCTAATCTGCCTTACCCGTAATACGTCTTGCATTAAAACATATGAATTACGGGCCACCAGACCCGCTGTGTTCTGCAACCTCTCCCTTTCTGCTCTGCCTGAGAGCCACACTGTCCCTATTCCCTAGTTCTCCCTCAATGCTCTCACCTTCTGACCTATTGCTCCCGTGCCCACCCCTCTGCCATACTAGTTTAAACCCTCCCGTGTGACACAAGCAAACCTCGCGGCCAGGATATTTATTCCACTCCAGTTTAGATGCAACCCGTCCTTCTTATACAGGTCACACCTTCCCCGGAAGAGCTCCCAGTGGTCCAGATAACGGAAACACTCCCGCCTACACCCGCTGTTTAGCCACGTGTTTAGCTGCTCTATTTTTCTATTTCTTGCCTGACTGGCACGTGGCACAGGGAGTAATCCCGAGGTTACATCCCTCGAGGTCCTGGCTTTTAATTTTCTGCCTAACTCCCTGAACTCCTGCTGCAGGACCTCATGCCCCTTCCTGCCTATGTCGTTAGTACCAATGTGTACAACAACCTCTGCCTGATTGCCCTCCCCCTTCAGGATGCCCTCCTCCCGTTCGGAGACATCCTGGAGCTAGGCACCAGGGAGGCAACACACCATCCTGGAGTCTCTTTCACGTCCACAGAAGCGCCTATCTGTGCCCCTGACTATAGAGTCCCCTGTTACTATTGCTCTTCTGCACTTTGACCCTCCCTTCTGAACATCAGAGCCAGCCGTGGTGCCACTGCTCTGGCTGCTGCTGCTTTCCCCTGATAGGCTACCCCCCCCCCACTGTTTGAGAGGGGGACAACCACAGGGGATTCCTGTACTGACTGCCTGCCCTTTCTGTGGGTCACCCATTTCTCTGCCTGCACCTTGGGTGTGACCACATTTAACAACTGCGATCTATGACGCTTTACGCCACTTGCATGCTCCTAAGTGCATCCAATTGCTGCTCCAACCGAACCATGCGGTCTGCGAGGAGCTCCAGTTGGGTGCACTTTCTGCAGATGAAGCCATCCGGGACGCTGGAAGCCTCCCGGACCTTCCACATCTCACAGTCAGAGCATTGCACCCCTCTAACTGACATTGAGTCAATTAATTAGTAAATTAAAATTATCAGATTAAAAAACAATTTTTTAAAAAAGTTACTGTTAACTATCTGTTTCCTCGCACTAGATTTCTACTATAAATGTGAAAGCTAAATATAGTACTCTCCTATCTCTGGCTTAAATACCCCTCTCAATTATAATTAAGTAATTATGTTTAATTAGTCACCAATGCTTAATTTTTTAAATTTAATGTAGATTCCCAACCAGTCACTCAGGTCACAGCTTTTCTGTGATGTCACTTCAGTTCTCCCCCACCCCCCACCCCCACCCCACACACACGCGATTTGAAAAGGAAATGAAAGTAAAGATGAGTAAAAATCACTTACTTACCTTCTTAGGGTCTTAGATGTTCTCAGGTGCTCTCCCTGACAGAGACTGCTCCTCCTCCTCCGAACGGCTTCCGAAACTAGGCCGCTCTTTTTAAATCTCCGCTCCGACTCGCAGCTCCCGCGCTTTTTAAATCTCCGCTCCGACTCGCAGCTCCCGCGCGTTTTAAATCTCCGCTCCGCCTCGCAACTCCCGCTCTTTTTAAACCTCCCGGCTGTCTCTCCTCTCGCGCTGTTTTCAACGTCCCGGCTCTCTCTCCTCCAGCGCACTTTTCACTGTCCCGGCTCTCTCTCCTCCCGCGCTGTTTTCAATGTCCTAACAGACACGAATACACATACTCACAGTCACACAGAGAAAATAATGCGCACACTCACACAAACTGAGACGCTTACGGCCAGCATAAAGAGCGCGGAGAAAGAGAGGGCGAAACTTCAGTAAAGAGCGCGGAGGGAGAGGGGCGAGACTTAAGTAACGAGCGCGGAGAGGGAGAGGGGCGAGACTTCACTAAAGAGCGTGGAGAGCGAGAGGGGCGAGACTTCAGTAAAGAGCACGGAGAGAGAGGGTTATGGTTAGGGACACTGCTATCGGGTAAGTTATTCGTTCAAAATTGAATCGGGTAAGATTTTTTTGTTCAAAATTGAAACAAAAGGGTATAGTGACGTCAGACGAGACTGTGACCTGATTGGCTGAAAGGCAGACTGGGCTAAATCTGAATATCTCTGGAGTTACTGACTTAAATACTAGTTTTGATTTGACTTAGATTACCACATATTTTTTTTAAAAATTAGAATACACAATTTATTTCTTCCAATTAAGGGGCAATTTAGCGTGGCCAATCCACCTAGATTGCACATTTTTGGGTTGTGGGGACGAAATCCACGTAAACGCGAGGGGGGGGGGCGGGGGAAGGGGGGGGGGGGGTAGGGGAGGGAGGTGCGAACTCCACACGGCCAGTGACCCAGAACGGGATTGAACCTTGGACCTCGGCGCCGTGATGCCACAGTGCTAACCCACTGCACCACCGTGCTGCCTGAGATTACTGGTTTTATGATGATTTGAATTACTATATTTTATTTTTTTAAATTTGACTTAAGTAACTATTTTGGGATAATTTAAATTACTATTTTTAAGTTATTTAAATAACTTTTTAAATTTCAATTAAATAACTATTTTTAATTTGTTGTCAGATCAAGAGGGATAAATACTCAGTATTTAAAAAAATCTAATTAAATAGTATACTGGGATTGGATTTAAGCTGACACAAGAACATTTTTCTAAAGTTTAATATCAGCGGTTTAATTTAAAGGAATAAGTCATGGCAGGACAGCTCCAAGGCGTGGTCTGCTCCTCTTGCTCCATGTGGCATGCTGGGGACAGTTCCAGTCCCCAGGGTAACCATGTGTGCAGGAGGTGTCATAGATTATCATAGAATTGACAGTGCAGAAGGAGGCCATTCGGCCCATCGAGTCTGCACCGGCCCTGGGAAAGACAACACTACCCAAGGTCAACACCTCCACCCTATCCCCATAACCTAGTAACCCCACCCAACACAAAGGGCAATTTAGAACACTAAGGGCAATTTATCATGTCCAATCCACCTAACCTGCACATCTTTGGACTGTGGAAGGAAACCGGAGCACCCGGAGGAAACCCACGCACACACGGGGAGGATGTGCAGACTCCGCACAGACAGTGACCCAAGCCGGAACCGAGCCTGGGACCATGGGGCTGTGAAGCAATTGAGCTATCCACAATGCTACCTTGCTGCCCCCATGCTGTCCCCAGTTACAGCTCCAGGAAGCTCGACTTTCAGAGCTGGAGCGGCAGCTGGAGAGACTGTGGATCATACGCGAGCCGGAGAGTATCGTGGATACCACGTGTAGCGAGGTGGTCACACTGCAGGCTCAGACTCCGCAGACAATAAGGGGAATGGGTGACCACCAGACAGAGCAAGAGAGCGAGGCAGTTAGTGCAGGAATCTCCTGTAGCCATTACCCTGCATAAGAGATATACCGTCTTGGATACTGTTGAGGGGAATGGCCTCTCAGGGGAAAACAGCAACAGCCAAACCCGTGGCATCACGGTTGGTTCTGCTGCAGAGGGGAGGGGTTATAAGTGTGACTGTGCAATAGTTAAAGGGGATTTAATTGTAAGGGGAATGGATAGGCGTTTCTGTGGCCGCAGACGAGACTCCAGAATGGTATGTTACGTCCCGGTGCTCGGGTCAAGGTCTCGGAGCGGGTACAGGGCATCCTGGAGGGAGAGGGTGAGCAGTCAGTGGTCGTGGTACACATCGGTACAAACGACATAGGTTAAACAAAGGGATGAGTTCCTAAAGGCAGAATACAGAGAGTTAGGAAGGAAGTTCAGAAATCGAACCTCAAAAGTAGGGATCTCAGGATTACTACCAGTGCCACGTGCAAGTCAGAGTGGCTGAAGAGACAGTGTCAGGGGGAGGGTTGCAGGTTCCTGTGGCATTGCGACCGGTTCTGCGGGAGGTGGGACCTGTACAAACTGGGCTATTTTCTAGAGCGGTTGGGGAGGGTTTAAACTAAAATGCCAGTGGGATGGGAACCTATGCAAGGAGTCAGAGAAATAGAGAGCAAGGACAAAAGCAAAAGGTAGAAAAGTGAATAAGAAAAGTGATAGGTGGAGAAACCAAGGACAAAATCAAACAGGGCAGTAGAAAAAATATTGGGAGCAACACAAACATTGTGAAGAATACACACTTAAATGGCTCTGTGTATTAATGCTGCTTTAGCACAGGGCTAAATATCTTGCTTTTAAAGCAGACCAATGCAGGCCAGCAGCGCGGGTTCAATTCATGTACCAGCCTCCCCGAACAGGTGCTGGAATGCGGCGACTATGGGCTTTTCAGAGCAACTTCATTTGAAGCCTGTTAGTGACAAATAGCGATTTACATTTCATTTCATTTCATGCATGGAGCATTTGCAATAAAGTGGATCAACTAATCGCGCAGGTAGATATAAATGGGTACGATATAATTGGGATTACGGCGACATGGCTGCAGGGTGAACAGGGATGGGAACAGAATGTCCCAGTGTTCTCAGTATTTAGGAAGGACAGGCATAATAGAAAACGTGGTGGCGTGGCACTGCTGGTTTAAGAGGAAATTAACACAATAGTAAGAAAGGACATTAGCTCTGACGATGTGGAATCTGTATGGGTAGAGTTGAGAAATACTAAGGGACAAAAAACATTTATGGGTTTCATATACAGGCCCTCAAACTGCAGTGGTGAGGTTGGGAATGGCATTAAACAAGAAATTAGTGATGAAATTAATAAGGGAATATCGGTGATCATGGGTGATTTTAATCTTCACATAGATTGGGCAAATCAAATGTGTTATGGGCCAGGGTTCAGAGAACCCCAAAGTGTATCATGGAGTTCACCTGATCCACAACTTTCAATAGATTGTGGTATGGGGAGCACAGGGCCCACTCCGCAGGTGTGGTACAGCAGAAATGGAAAACAATTTTTTGAAGCAAAACAATGTTTATTCTATGAACTCAAATAAACCTTTTTGAAACATACCGTGAACACCTTAGCAACCATTAATTCAAATACAACCCCCAAAGAATACAACACTAAGTAATCCTTCATAACTTCCCAAACAACATCCAGAAGACAGAAGAAACACCTTTCAACAGAAGAACATTAGGTTTCCAGTCACTACTGGAACTCGTTACCGGAGGAGGTGGTGGAAGCAGGGACGATAGTGACATTTAAGGGGCATCTTGACAAATACATGAATAGGATGGGAATAGAGGGATACGGACCCAGGAAGTGTAGAAGATTGTAGTTTAGTCGGGCAGCATGGTCGGCACGGGCTTGGAGGGCCGAAGGGCCTGTTCCCGGGCTGACATTTCTTTGTTCTTTGTTCTTTGTACTGAGAACATTTTTAATTCTGAATTCACCAAATAGAACATAGAACATAGAACATCGAACAATACAGCGCAGTACAGGCCCTTCGGCCCACGATGTTGCACCGAAACAAAAGCCATCTAACCTACACTATACCATTATCATCCATATGTTTATCCAATAAACTTTTAAATGCCCTCAATGTTGGCGAGTTCACTACTGTAGCAGGTAGGGCATTCCACGGCCTCACTACTCTTTGCGTAAAGAACCTACCTCTGACCTCTGTCCTATATCTATTACCCCTCAGTTTAAGGCTATGTCCCCTCGTGCTAGCCATTTCCATCCGCGGGAGAAGTCTCTCACTGTCCACCCTATCTAACCCTCTGATCATTTTGTATGCCTCTATTAAGTCTCCTCTTAACCTTCTTCTCTCCAACGAAAACAACCTCAAGTCCATCAGCCTTTCCTCATAAGACTTTCCCTCCATACCAGGCAACATCCTGGTAAATCTCCTCTGCACCCGCTCCAAAGCCTCCACGTCCTTCCTATAATGCGGTGACCAGAACTGTACGCAATACTCCAAATGCGGCCGTACCAGAGTTCTGTACAGCTGCAACATGATCTCCTGACTCCGGAACTCAATCCCTCTACCAATAAAGGCCAACACTCCATAGGCCTTCTTCACCACCCTATCAACCTGGGTGGCAACTTTCAGGGATCTATGTACATGGACACCTAGATCCCTCTGCTCATCCACACTTTCAAGAACTTTTCCATTAGCCAAATATTCCACATTCCTGTTATTCCTTCCAAAGTGAATCACCTCACACTTCTCTACATTAAACTCCATTTGCCACCTCTCAGCCCAGCACTGCAGCTTATCTATATCCCTCTGTAACCTGCTACTTCCTTCCACACTATCGACAACACCACCGACTTTAGTATCGTCTGCAAATTTACTCACCCACCCTTTTGCGCCTTCCTCTAGGTCATTGATAAAAATTACAAACAGCAACGGCCCCAGAACAGATCCTTGTGGTACTCCACTTGTGACAGAACTCCATTCTGAACATTTCCCATCAACCACCACCCTCTGTCTTCTTTCAGCTAGCCAATTTCTGATCCACATCTCTAAATCACCCTCAATCCGCAGCCTCCGTATTTTCTGCAATAGCCTACCGTGGGGAACCTTATCAAACGCTTTACTGAAATCCATATACACCACATCAACTGCTCTACCCTCGTCTACCTGTTCAGTCACCTTCTCAAAGAACTCGATAAGGTTTGTGAGGCATGACCTACCCTTCACAAAGCCATGCTGACTATCCCTGATCATATTATTCCTATCTAGATGATTATAAATCTTGTCTCTTATAATCCCCTCCAAGACTTTACCCACTACAGACGTGAGGCTCACCGGTCTATAGTTGCCGGGGTTGTCTCTGCTCCCCTTTTTGAACAAAGGGACCACATTTGCTATCCTCCAGTCCTCTGGCACTATTCCTGTATCCAATGATGACATAAAAATCAAAGCCAATGGTCCAGCAATCTCTTCTCTGGCCTCCCAGAGAATCCTAGGATAAATCCCATCAGGTCCCGGGGACTTATCTATTTTCAGCCTGTCCAGAATTGCCAACACCTCTTCCCTACGTACCTCAATGCCATCTAATCTATTTACCTGGAGCTCAGCATTCTCCTCCACAACATTATCTCTTTCCTGAGTAAATACTGACGGAAAATATTCATTTAGTATCTCGCCTATCTCTTCAGACTCTACACACAACTTCCCATCCCTGTCCTTGACTGGTCCTTCTCTTTCCCTAGTCATTCGCTTATTCCTGACATACCTATAGAAAGCTTTTGGGTTTTCCTTGATCCTTCCTGGCAAATACTTCTCATGTCCCCTCCTTGCTCGTCTTAGCTCTCTCTTTAGATCCTTCCTCGCTACCTTGTAACTATCCATCGCCCCAACTGAAACTTCACACCTCATCTTCACATAGGCCTCCTTCCTCTTAACAAGATATTCCACTTCTTTGGTAAACCACGGTTCCCTCGCTCGGCACCTTCCTCCCTGCCTGACCGGTACATACTTACCAAGAACACGCAGTAGCTGATCCTTGTACAAGCTCCACTTATCCAGTGTGTCCAACACTTGCAGCCTACTTCTCCATCTTATCCCCCCCCCCACCCCCCAAGTCACGTCTAATGGCATCATGATTTCCCTTCCCCCAGCTATAACTCTTGCCCTGCGGCGTATGCTTAACCCTTTCCATCCTTAACGTAAACGTCACCGAATTGTGGTCACTGTCCCCAAAGTGCTCACCTACCTCCAAATCCAACACCTGGCCTGGTTCATTACCCAAAACCAAATCCAATGTGGCCTCGCCTCTTGTTGGCCTGTCAACATATTGTGTCAGGAAACCCTCCTGCACACACTGTACAAAAAACGACCCATCTAATGTACTCGAACTATATCTTTTCCAGTCAATATTTGGAAAGTTAAAGTCTCCCATAATAACTACCCTGCTACTTTCGCTCTTATCCAGGATCATCCTTGCCATCCTTTCCTCTACATCCCTAGAACTATTTGGAGGCCTATAGAAGACTCCCAACAGTGTGACCTCTCCTTTCATGTTTCTAACCTCAGCCCATGATCAAGAGATAATATTTTGATGGCAGAGAGAACAGAAGTACACCTGCTTGGTCCGGCTTCAGCTCCAACACTGAAAACGAAACTAAAACACACCCTGCACCAAACGACGTGAAACGAAACTAAAAAGCTGACAGACAGCCCAGCTCCACCCACATTCTGACATGACTGATAATACCCATTTCATAACGGTACATTTCTTGAACACCCATTTCTTAAAGGTACTCTCACATGACACCTCCCCCAAACAAAATAAACCATCAACATCAAGATGGTTTCGTTTTTCACCTTTTCACCATTCTTTAAGAAATGCAAACAGTAAATATACATTTTCGTTTCAAAAAACCTCACACACAAACAGGTATAATAATATAGTCCATTTTCGTTATTCTTCCTCCAACTGAAACTGCTTCTGTTCATCACATTCGTGACAAAGCATCGGCTATCACGTTTTCTCGTCCCGCCACATGTACTATTTTTAAATGAAATGGCTGCAACAATAAACTCTAGCGAAACAGCCTTGCATTGATTTTCCGGAATCGCTCCAAAAACGTCAACGGATTATGATCAGTATATATAACGGTGTCAGTCGGATTGCTGGTCACATAAATATGAAAATGTTGCAAAGCCAGCACCAAACTCAAAGTCTCCTTCTCAATCGTGGATTACTGTTTCTGGTAAGAATTCAATTTCTTTGAAAAATAACCAATAGGCCGCTCTAGCCCTTCGTCGGCGTCTTGTAGAAGCACCGCACCTACACCCACAACACTCGCATCAACCACCACTTTGAATGGTTTCGCAGAATTGTGGATGTTTATTACAGGAACAGTGGTTAACACAGCCTTCAAGCCATCAAATGCCTGTTGACACTGCGCTCTCCATTGGAATTTGTTACGCTTTTTGAACAAGTCCGTCAGTGGAGAGACCTCACTGCCAATATTGGGTACGTATTTCCGGTAAAGTCCACTCATACCAAGAAATCGCATTAGTTTCCGTCGTGTCGAGGGTTTCGGAAACAGCCCAATAACTTTTGTTTTCACATCCCGTGGGACGATTCGACCCTGTCCGACTGTATGGCCAAGGAAAATGACTTGGGCCTTTCCAAATTCACTTTTGGCTAGGTTCATCACCAAACCCGCCTCCTGATATCGATCAAATAACTCCATCAGATGTTTCAAATGTTCTGTCCATGTCTGGCTGAAAATGACCAGATCGTCGGTGTATAGCGCACAATTGGGTAATCCTGAAACTACTTTGTCAGTTAACCGTTGAAATGTGGCAGGTGCGTTTTTCATGCCAATTGGCATAACTTTGAATTGGTTCATACCATCTGGAGTCACAACGCTGAAATCTCGACGCACTTTCGGATAAAGGTACCTGCCAGTAACCTTTAAGGAAATCCAGTGTGGAAATGAAAGCTGATTGTCCCACTTTCTCAATGTAATCCTCCAAACGTGGAATGGGATAAGGGTCCGTTCTTAGAACTGCATTAACTTTTCTATAGTCCACACACAACCGTTGGGTACCGTCTGGTTTAGGTACCATCACTATGGGTAAGCTCCATTGGCTGCAACTCACTTGAATTATGCCATTTTTAAGCATAAACCCAATCTCTTTGAGGTATGTCAAATTCAGAGTCATTGGATTTGGTGCGTCACATTGAGTTCGAATCATTAAAACCTTTTTCTCTCCTTCCCTTTCAAAGATCCATTTACGCATATTCACATGACATACTCGGTGAGTTTTCCTTCTATCAGTTGTTTTTACCACATGATTCACCTCATTTAATTGATAAAGTCCACAAAACTTGGCTTTTAAAGGGTCAACTACCACTGGTAACAATACGAAAACTTTATCTCCACTGGCAAAACTACAAACATTGGATTTCTTGTCCGTTACCCGTTTCATCACATTTTGTGCAACTTTTAAATGTTGTCTAGCCAATTCACCTGCTCTATTTAATCGTTCCCTAAAATTTGACACGTAATCCAATAATGTAATTGCCAATTTCTCACTCACCAGTTTTTCCTTAATAAATTTAAGTGGCCCTCTTACCCCATGCCCACCAATTCGTTCAAAACTTCTGAATTTGGTTGACTCAGAAGGTGCATCCCTATTGCAAACAGTATGAATGGAATTCCTTTATCGCAATCCTCTGGATAATCGTGACAATAAGCCCTCAACATTGTCTTTACTGTCTGTCGCCACCTTTCGAATGCTCTCTGCGATTCTGGGTGGTACGCAGTTGATTTAAATTGTTTTATTCCTAAGCTAGCCATAATGCATTTGAATAACCTTGAGGTAAATTTTGATCCTTGATCCGATTCTATTTATGTGGGTAAACCATATTCAGTAAAACATTTAAGTAACTCCTAAACAATCTTTTTCAAGGTACATTTCTTAAACACCCGTTTCTTAAAGGTGACAAATTCTCACATGACAAATTATCCACAATGCCGTGGTGGATGAATTCCTCGAGTGTGTACGGGATGATTTTCTTGACCAATATGTGGAGGAACCAACTGGAGAGCAGGTCATCATAGACTGGGTACTGTGTAATGAGAAGGGAATTATTGCCAATCTGGCTGTATGAAATCCGTTGTGGATGAGCGACCATAACATGATAGAATTTTTTATCAAGATGGAGTGTGAAGGAGTGCATCACGGTGGCCTAGTGGTTAGCACAGCTGTGGTCCCAGCTTCGATCGCGTCGCTGGGTCACTGTCCGTGTGGAATTTGCACATTCTCCACGTGTCTACGTGTGTTTCGCCCCCACAACGCAAAAATGTACGGAGTAGGCGCTTTGGCCACACTAAATTGCCCCTTAATTGGAAAAAATAATTGGGTAATCTAAATTTATATTTTTTAAAAGATAGAGACTGAAGCAGTTGATTCGGAGTCAAGGGTGCTGAATCCTGATAAAGGGAGCATTGTGGATATGAGGTGTGAGTTGGCCTTGATAGATTGGGGTGGGTTACTTAAAGGGATGACAGTGAATAGACAAGGCAAATATTCAAGGAACGCATGGAGAAACTGCAGCAACTGTTAATTCCTGTCTGGCACACAAATAAAGGGGTAAGAGGGCCAATCCATGGCTTACAAAGGAAATTAAAAATAGTATCCGATCCAAGGAAGGAGCATACCACCTTCTGGGAGGTGAGTAGTGAGTTTAAAAGCTCTTACCTTTACAGGAGCAGCCCATTGGATTTCGGCGGCAGCGGTGCGCAGGGGCCTTCTGGGAGGTGAGTAGTTAGTTTAAAAGCTCTTACCTTTACAGGAGCAGCCCATTGGATTTCGGCGGCAGCGGTGCGCAGGGGCCTTCTGGGAGGTGAGTAGTTAGTTTAAAAGCTCTTACCTTTACAGGAGCAGCCCATTGGATTTCGGCGGGAACCGGAAGTTCGACCTCTGGCAAGTCCCCCCCCCCCCAATAAATTCTGGTGGAGAGGAAACCCGAGACACTACACGTGTAGTGTCTCCCACCCACCCTCCTCCTCTAACCTAATAATAAGACCCATTGGTGTAAGGTAAGTGCCATATTATATTATATATTATTAGCATTGTGCAGGCCAAGGATTGGAGGTGGAGGAGCAGTCTCTGTCAGCGAGAGAACCTGAGAACATCTCAGAAGGTAAGCAAGTGATTTTTACTTTTATACCTTTTTTCAAATTGTGTGTGTCGGGGGGGACAGAAAAGCTGTGACCTGAGTGGCTGGTTGGGATTCTAACCTAAATTTTTTTGACTATTTGGGAACTAATTAAACATAATAACTTAATTATAATTTAGAGGATATCTAAGCCAGAGATCGGAGGATATTATAGTTAGCTATCGCATTTCTATTAGAAATCTAGTGCTAGGAAACAGATAGTTGACAGTAACTTTGTAATTTAAAAAAAAAAAAAAGTATTTATAAAAAAAAAAGACAAATTTTAATTTTAATTAATTGACGCAATGTCAGTTAGAGGGGTGCTGTGCTCTGACTGTGAGATGTGGCAGGTCCGGGAGGCTTCCAGCGTCCTGGATGGCTTCATCTGCAGAAAGTGCACCCAACTGCAGCTCCTCACAGACCGCATGGTTCGGTTGGAGCAGCAATTGGATGCACTTAGGAGCATGCAGGTGGCGGAAAGCGTCATAGATCGCAGTTATATAAGTGTGGTCACACCCAAGGTGCAGGCAGAGAAATGGGTGACCACCAGAAAGGGCAGGCAGTCAGTGCAGGAATCCCCTGTGGTTGTCCCCCTCTCGAACAGATATACCCCTTTGGATACTGTCGGGGGGGATAGCCTATCAGGGGAAAACAGCAGCAGCCAGAGCAGTGGCACCACGGCTGGCTCTGATGTTCAGAAGGGAGGGTCAAAGCGCAGAAGAGTAATAGTTATAGGGGACTCTATAGTCAGGGGAACAGATAGGCGCTTCTGTGGACGTGAAAGAGACTCCAGGATGGTATGTTGCCTCCCTGGTGCCAGGGTCCAGGATGTCTCCGAACGGGTAGAGGGAATCCTGAAGGGGGAGGGCAAACAGGTAGAGGTCGTTGTACATATTGGTACTAACGACATAGGCAGGAAGAGGCATGAGGTCCTGCAGCAGGAGTTCAGGGAGCTAGGCAGAAAGTTAAAAGACAGGACCTCGAGGGTTGTAATCTCGGGATTACTCCCTGTGCCACGTGCCAGTGAGGCTAGAAACAGGAAGATAGAGCAGACAAACACGTGGCTAAACAGCTGGTGTAGGAGGGAGGGTTTCTGTTATCTGGACCACTGGGAGCTCTTCCGGGGCAGGTGTGACCTGTATAAGATGGACGGGTTGCATCTAAACCGGAGAGGCATAAATATCCTGGCCGCGAGATTTGCTAGTGTCACACGGGAGGGTTTAAACTAGTATGGCAGGGGGGTGGGCACGGGAGCAATAGGTCAGAAGGTGAGAGCGTTGAGGGAGAACTAGGGAATAGGGACAGTGTGACTCTGAGGCAGAGCAGACGGGGAGAAGTTGCTGAACACAGCGGGTCTGGTGGCCTGAAGTGCATATGTTTTAATGCAAGGAGCATTACGGGTAAGGCAGATGAACTTAGAGCTTGGATTACTACTTGGAACTATGATGTTGTTGCCATTACAGAGACCTGGTTGAGGGAAGGGCAGGATTGGCAGCTAAACGTTCCAGGATTTAGATGTTTCAGGCGGGATAGAGGGGGATGTAAAAGGGGAGGCGGAGTTGCGCTACTTGTTCAGGAGAGTATCACAGCTATACAGCGAGAGGACACCTCAGAGGGCAGTGAGGCTATATGGGTAGAGATCAGGAATAAGAAGGGTGCAGTCACAATGTTGGGGGTATACTACAGGCCTCCCAACAGCCAGCGGGAGATAGAGGAGCAGATAGGTAGACAGATTTTGGAAAAGAGTAAAAACAACAGGGTTGTGGTGATGGGAGACTTCAACTTCCCCAATATTGACTGGGACTCACTTAGTGCCAGGGGCTTAGACGGGGCAGAGTTTGTAAGGAGCATCCAGGAGGGCTTCTTAAAACAATATGTAAACAGTCCAACTAGGGAAGAGGCGGTACTGGACCTGGTATTGGGGAATGAGCCCGGCCAGGTGGTAGATGTTTCAGTAGGGGAGCATTTCGGTAACAGTGACCACAATTCAGTAAGTTTTAAAGTACTGGTGGACAAGGATAAGAGTGGTCCGAGGATGAATGTGCTAAATTGGGGGAAGGCTAATTATAACAATATTAGGCGGGAACTGAAGAGCATAGATTGGGGGCGGATGTTTGAGGGCAAATCAACATCTGACATGTGGGAGGCTTTCAAGTGTCAGTTGATAGGAATACAGGACAGGCATGTTCCTGTGAGGAAGAAAGACAAATACGGCAATTTTCGGGAACCTTGGATGACGAATGATATTGTAGGCCTCGTCAAAAAGAAAAAGGAGGCATTTGTCAGGGCTAAAAGGCTGGGAACAGACGAAGCCTGTGTGGCATATAAGGAAAGTAGGAAGGAACTTAAGCAGGGAGTCAGGAGGGCTAGAAGGGGTCATGAAAAGTCATTGGCAAATAGGGTTAAGGAAAATCCCAAGGCTTTTTACACTTACATAAAAAGCAAGAGGGTAGCCAGGGAAAGGGTTGGCCCACTGAAGGATAGGCAAGGGAATCTATGTGTGGAGCCAGAGGAAATGGGCGAGGTACTAAATGAATACTTTGCATCAGTATTCACCAAAGAGAAGGAATTGGTAGATGTTGAGTCTGGAGAAGGGGGTGTAGATAGCCTGGGTCACATTGTGATCCAAAAAGACGAGGTGTTGGGTGTCTTAAAAAATATTAAGGTAGATTAGTCCCCAGGGCCGGATGGGATCTACCCCAGAATACTGAAGGAGGCTGGAGAGGAAATTGCTGAGGCCTTGACAGAAATCTTTGGATCCTCGCTGTCTTCAGGGGATGTCCCGGAGGACTGGAGAATAGCCAATGTTGTTCCTCTGTTTAAGAAGGGTGGCAGGGATAATCCCGGGAACTACAGGCCGGTGAGCCTTACTTCAGTGGTAGGGAAATTACTGGAGAGAATTCTTCGAGACAGGATCTACTCCCATTTGGAAGCAAATGGACGTATTAGTGAGAGGCAGCACGGTTTTGTGAAGGGGAGGTCGTGTCTCACTAACTTGATAGAGTTTTTCGAGGAGGTCACTAAGATGATTGATGCAGGTAGGGCAGTAGATGTTGTCTATATGGACTTCAGTAAGGCCTTTGACAAGGTCCCTCATGGTAGACTAGTACAAAAGGTGAAGTCACACGGGATCAGGGGTGAACTGGCAAGGTGGATACAGAACTGGCTAGGCCATAGAAGGCAGAGGGTAGCAATGGAGGGATGCTTTTCTAATTGGAGGGCTGTGACCAGTGGTGTTCCACAGGGATCAGTGCTGGGACCTTTGCTCTTTGTAGTATATATAAATGATTTGGAGGAAAATGTAACTGGTCTGATTAGTAAGTTTGCAGACGACACAAAGGTTGGTGGAATTGCGGATAGCGATGAGGACTGTCTGAGGATACAGCAGGATTTAGATTGTCTGGAGACTTGGGCGGAGAGATGGCAGATGGAGTTTAACCTGGACAAATGTGAGGTAATGCATTTTGGAAGGGCTAATGCAGGTAGGGAATATACAGTGAATGGTAGAACCCTCAAGAGTATTGAAAGTCAAAGAGATCTAGGAGTACAGGTCCACAGATCACTGAAAGGGGCTACACAGGTGGAGAAGGTAGTCAAGAAGGCATACGGCATGCTTGCCTTCATTGGCCGGGGCATTGAGTATAAGAATTGGCAAGTCATGTTGCAGCTGTATAGAACCTTAGTTAGGCCACACTTGGAGTATAGTGTTCAATTCTGGTCGCCACACTACCAGAAGGATGTGGAGGCTTTAGAGAGGGTGCAGAAGAGATTTACCAGAATGTTGCCTGGTATGGAGGGCATAAGCTATGAGGAGCGATTGAATAAACTCGGTTTGTTCTCACTGGAACGAAGGAGGTTGAGGGGAGACCTGATAGAGGTATACAAAATTATGAGGGGCATAGACAGAGTGGATAGTCAGAGGCTTTTCCCCAGGGTAGAGGGGTCAATTACTAGGGGGCATAGGTTTAAGGTGAGAGGGGCAAAGTTTAGAGTAGATGTACGAGGCAAGTTTTTTACGCAGAGGGTAGTGGGTGCCTGGAACTCACTACCGGAGGAGGTAGTGGAGGCAGGGACGATAGGGACATTTAAGGGGCATCTTGACAAATATATGAATAGGATGGGAATAGAAGGATACGGACCCAGGAAGTGTAGAAGATTGTAGTTTAGTCGGGCAGTATGGTCGGCACGGGCTTGGAGGGCCGAAGGGCCTGTTCCTGTGCTGTACATTTCTTTGTTCTTTGTTCTTTGTTCATACAGATTGGTCAACAAAATAATAGGTCTGAGGATTAGGAGCAGTTTAGAATTCAGCAAAGGTGGACGAAGGGATTGATTAAGAAAGGCGAAGTTCAGTACCAAAGGAAGCTTGCAGGGAACATAAAGACTGACACTAAGAGTTTCTACAGATATATGAAGAGAAAGAGATTGGTAAAGATAAATCTAGGCCCACTGCAGGCAGAAAAAGGGCAATTAGTAATAAGGGAGAAAGAAATGGCTGAGCAATTAAATACATACTTTGTTTCTGTCTTCACAATTGAGGACGCAAGTCAGATCCCAGAAATGTTGGAGAATGAACGATTTAGTGAGTGGGAAAAACTGAGGTCGATCAGCATTAGTCGAGAAATTGTGCTGGGATAACTGATGGGATTGAAAGCGGATAAATCCCCAGGGCTTGAGAAACTGCATCCCAGAGTGCTTAAGGAAGTTGTTCTGGAAATAATGGATGTATTGGTGATCATCTTCCGGGTTCCTATAGACTCTGGAACTGTCCCTGCAGATTAGAGGGTAGCTCATGTCACTCCGATATTCAAAAAGGAAGGTACAGAGAAAGCAGGGAATCACAGACCAGTAAGCCTAACATCGGTAGTGGGGAAAATGATTGAATCCATTATCAAGTACGTGATAGCGGACCATATAGAAAGCAGTGGCAGGATCAGTCAGAGTCAGCATGGATTTATGGAGGGAAAATCATGCTTGACAAACCTGTTGGAATTCTTTGAAGAGGTAACCAGTACAGTCGACAAGGGTGAGCCAGTCGATGTGGTATATTTGGACTTTGTGAAGGCGTTTGACAAAAGTCCCGCATATGAGATTATTCTGCAAAATTAAAGCGCATGGGATTGGGGGTAATGTATTGAGGTGGATAGAAAACTGGTTGGCAGAGAGGAAAGAAAGAGTAGTGATTAATGGGTCCCTTTCAAAGTGTCAGGCATTAACCAGTGGGGCACCACAGGGATCGGTGCTGGGACACCAGCTATTCATCATATATATTAATGAATTGGATGATGGAACAAAATGTAACATCTCAAAGTTTGCAGATCGTACCAAATTAGGTGGGAGGGTAAATTGTGACGCGGATGCAAGGATCCTACAGCATGCTCTGGACAGGTTGGGCGAGTGGGCAAAGCAATGGCAGATGCAGAATAATTTGGATAAGTGTGAGGTTATTCAGTTTGGAAGCAAAAACGGGAAGGCAGATTACTACCTGAATGGTTCTAAATTGGGAGAGGGGAGTGTGAACATAGAACGAATCAGCGCAGTACAGGCCCTTCGGCCCACGATGTTGCACCGACATGGGAAGTCAAAAAACAAAAGTCATCTAATCTACAGTATGCCATTATCATCCATATGCTTATCCAATAAACTTTTAAATGCCCTCAATATTGGCGAGTTCACTACTGTTGCAGGTAGGGCATTCCACGGCCTCACCACTCTTTGCGTAAAGAACCTACCTCTGACCTCTGTCCAATACCTATTACCCCTCAGTTTAAGGCTATGTCCCCTCGTGCTAGCCATTTCCATCCGCGGGAGAAGGCTCTCACTGTCCACCCTATCTAACACTCTGATCATTTTGTATGCCTCTATTAAGTCTCCTCTTAACCTTCTTCTCTCCAACGAAAACAACCTCAAGTCCATCAGCCTTTCCTCATAAGATTTTCCCTCCATACCAGGCAACATGCTGGTAAATCTCCTCTGCACCCGTCCCAAAGCTTCCACGTCCTTCCTATAATGAGGTGACCAGAACTGTACGCAATACTCCAAATGCGGCCGTACCAGAGTTTTGTACAGCTGCAACATGACCTCCTGACTCCGGAACTCAATCCCTCTCCCAATAAAGGCCAACGCACCATAGGCCTTCTTCACAACCCTATCAACCTGGGTAGCAACTTTCAGGGATCTATGTACATGGACACCGAGATCCCTCTGCTCATCCACACTTCCAAGAAATTCACCATTATCCAAATATTCCGCATTCCTGTTATTCCTTCCAAAGTGAATCACCTGACACTTCTCTACATTAAACTCCATTTGCCACCTCTCAGCCCAGTTCTGCAGCTTATCTATGTCCCTCTGTAACCTGCAACATCCTTCCGCACTGTCGACAACATCACCGACTTTAGTGTCGTCTGCAAATTTACTCATCCACCCTTCTGCGCCCTCCTCTTGGTCATTTATAAAAATGACAAACAGCAACGGCCCCAGAACAGATCCTTGTGGTACGCCACTTGTAACTGAACTCCATTCTGAACATTCAACCACATCTCTAAATCACCCTCAATCCCCAGCCTCCGTATTTTATGCAATAGCCGACCGTGGGGAACCTTATCAAACGCTTTACTGAAAAATCAAAGCCAAAGGCTCAGCAATCTCTTCCCTGGCCTCCCAGAGAATCCTAGGATAAATCCCATCAGGCCCCGGGGACTTATCTATTTTCAGCCTGTCCAGAATTGCCAACACCTTTTCCCTACGTACCTCAGTGCCATCTATTCTAATAGCCTGGGTCTCAGAATTCTCCTCCACAACATTCTCTTTTTCCTGAGTGAATACTGACGAAAAATATTCTCTCTTTAGATCCTTCCTCGCTATCTTGTAACTACCAAGCGCCCCAACTGAATCTTCACACCTCATCTTCACATAGGCCTCCTTCTTCCTCTTAACAAGAGATTCCACTTCTTTGGTAAACCTTGGTTCCCTCGCTCGACACCTTCCTCCCTGCCTGACCGGTACGTACTTATCAAGAACACGTAGTAGCTGTTCCTTGAACAAGCACCACATATCCAGTGTGCCCAACACTTGCAGCCTACTTCTCCAACCTACCCCTCCCAAGTCATGTCTATTGGCAACATAATTGCCCTTCCCCCATCTATAACTCTTGCCCTGCGGTGGATACTTATCCCTTTCCATCACTAACGTAAACGTCACCGAATTGTGGTCACTGTCCCCAAAGTGCTCACCTACGTCCAAATCTAACACCTGGCCTGGTTCATTACCCAAAACCAAATCCAATGTGGCCTCGCCTCGGGACCTGGGTGGCCTTGTGCACCATTCGCTGAAGGTAAGCATGCAGGTGGTAAAGAATGGTATGTTAATGGTACGCTAATGGTATTCATTAATAGTCATCACTGCAAGAGGTTTCGAATATCGAAGCAGGGATGTGTTGTTGCAATTGTACGGTGAGGCCACACTTGGAGTATAGTGTGCAGTTTTGGTCTTCTTCTCTGAGGAAGGATGTTCTTGATCTCGAGGGAGTGCAGCGAAGGTTTACCAGGCTGATTCCAGGGATGGCGCGACTGTCATATGAGGCGAGATTGACTAGGTTGGGATTGTTCTCGCTGGTGTTCAGAAGAATGAGGGGGCATCTCATAGAAACTTATAAAATTCGAAAACGATTGGACAGGGTAGATGCAGGGAAGATGTTACCAATTATAGGTGTGTCCAGGACCAGGGGTCACAGCCTGAGGATTCAGGATAAACCATTTCGGACAGAGATAATGAGACACTTCTTCACGCAAAGAGTGGTGAGCCTGTGGAATTCATTACTACCGGAAGTAATTGATACTAAAACTTTGAATATATTCAAGAGGCGGCTGGATATAACATTTGGGGAGAATGTGATCAAAGGCTATGAGGAGAAAGCAGGATTAGGCTATTGAGTTGACGATCAGCCATGATCGTGATGAATGGTGGAGCAGGCTCGAAGGGCAAAAAGGCTCCTTCTGCTCCTATCTATGTATTCATAGCGCCAGGGTCCCAGGTTCGATTCCCCGCTGGGTCACTGTCTGTGTGGAGTCTGCACGTTCTCCCCGTGTCTGCGTGGGTTTCCTCGGGGTGCTCCGGTTTCCTCCCACAGTCCACAGACGTGCAGGTCAGATGGATTGGCCATGAGACATTGCCCTTAATGATCGAAACACGTTGGGACGGGTTTTGGGTTACGGGGATATGGTGAAAGCGAGGGCTTAACTGGGTCGGTGCATACTCGATGGGCCGAATGACCTCATTCTGCACTCTATATTTTATGTTCTATGAAATACCACAAACTCACACGCATACAGTCAGTAATACACACACTCACAGACACACAGACCCGAGTGAACACACTTATCGACACAAAAAGATAATAATGCACACAAAGAGGTATAAACACAGATACTCACACATATGCATACACTCACATGCATACACGCACAGACACTAGTACACGCACTCACGACACACGGAGGCACTATTACACACACACACACAGACACTAAGACACACACTCACAGATCCACTGAGATAGTTACACACACTCTCACACACAAAGATCCGCTATTACAGGCACTCAGAAACAGTCACTGATACACAATAAGAAGTCTTACTCCACCAGGTCAAAGTCCAACAGGTTTGTTTCGATGTCACTTGCTTCCGGAGCGCTGTTCATTCCTCAGGTCCTGAGGAAGGAGCAGCCCTCCGAAAGCTAGTGACATCGAAACAAGCCTGTTGGACTTTAACCTGGTGATGTAAGACTTCTTACTGTGCTCACCCAAGTCCAACGCCGGCATCTCCACATCATGACTAATACACAAAATCACAGGAACACAGAAATAATCTAATACATACATTTACAGACACACTCAGAAACGCTAATACACACGCTCGCACAGACACACAGAGACAATAATACACACATATAGGCACAAATACACACTAACACAGACAGACAGTCGTACACTAACAAGGTCACACTGAGACACTAATACACACACTCTCACACACAAAGACACCAGAACATACAGTCACACAGACAGAGACACTAATACGCACATCTCACACACACAGACACACTAATACACACACTCAATGTCACAAATACACACAGTCACATACACACACAAGGACACTAATCACACACTCCCGACACACAGGCACACTAATACACAGACTCACACACACAGACATAAATATATACACACTCACATACAGGCTCTAACACACACTCTCACAGACACACAGACAGAAATACACAAAATCACAGGCACACTGATACACTAATTCACACACTCTCATACACACATTGACACTAACACACCCACTCAAACGTAGAGAGACACTACTACACACACTCACAGACACACACAGACTCTATTACACACACTCACAGAGACACTAATACACACGCTCACGCGGAGATACTAATATACACACTCAGAGACATCCAGAGACAATGCTACACACACTCAGGCAGAAATACACACACACACACAAAGAAGCCAATTCACCCACTCACATGCACACACACACACAGACACTAGTACACACACTCCAGACACTTAGAGACACTAGTACACACTCTCACAGACGCACAGATACACTAATACACACACAAACATACACACACACACAGACACTAATTCACACACATAGACACACAATTACAACAATACGCATTCACACGAAGGCATAAATACTCAAACTCACACACACTGACACTAATACACACACTCACAAACACACACATAGGCAACAGTATGCACACTCACCGATGGACTGATACAGAAATACAGTAACTCACAGCTACACAGATTCACTAATGTACAAATCCACAGACATAACTATACACACTCTCTCACACACACCATAATACACACACTCTCATACATGCAAAGACTCTTTGACACACACAGTGACACAAATACACACACGCTCAGACACAAATAGACATAATCAGGCGCCCAAAGAAATCACTGATACATACAGTCACAAACACACTGAGACACTAATGCACACTCTCACACAAACACAGTCACGAATGCACACACTCACACACAAAATCACTAATACACACAGACACACGCAGTTACGTTAATACACACGCGCACAGACACATAGAGGCAATAATACACATACACAGATGCAGAAATACACACACTCACACACAGACATAATTACACACACTCACACGCACCTACATTAATACACACTCTCATAGCCATACACAGAGACACAAATACACAAACTCACAGACACACAGAGGCACTACTACGCATACAACAGAGACTGAGACACTAATACACTAATACACCCACCTCACGCACAGAGACACTAAGACATACTCACAAACACACACATAGACACTAGTACACACACTCACAAACGCACAGAGACACTAATACACACTCAAACAGACACACACGGAGACCCTAATACACACACTCATAGACACACAAGACAATAATACACACACAGATCCATAAATACGTTCAGAGACACTCAGAGACACCAGTACGCACACTCACCGAAATACATAGACACTAATACAGAAACTCACAGCCACACTGAAACACTAATACACACACTCACAGATATAAATATACTCACTCACACATACACAGACCCTAGCACACACACTGAAGGACACACTGAGACATTAATACACACACTCACATGCACAATAATGGAGCCACTAGTACACAAACTGCCGACACACAGACACACTAATACACACACTCACGGACACACAGAGCCGATAATACACACACTCACATAGACATAAATACACACACACTCACACACACAGACACTAATACGCACACTCACAGACACACTGAGACTCAAATACACTCACTCACAGAGGCACTAATACACACATAACAGACACAGAGACACTAAAATGCACACCAACAAACAGAGAGACACTAATACACACACTAATAGACACACACACACAGACACTTGAACACACACTCACAGGCGCACAGAGACACTGACACACACAAACAGACACACACATAGGAGACGCTGATACCACATTCAAAGACACACAGGACAATAATACACATACACACAGAGGCATAAATATACACACTCACAGGTCCACATTTCACTGAAATGGGCAACACAGGTGGAGAAGGTAGTCACGAAGGCATACCTTCTTTGGCCGGGTCCTCGAATATGAGAATTGGCAAATCATGTTGCAGCTGTATAGAACCTTAGTCAGGCCACACTTGGAGTATAGTGTTCAATTCTGGTCGGTAGACTACCAGAAGTATGTGAAGGCTTTAGAGAGGGTGCAGAAGAGATTTACCAGAATGTTGCCTGGTCTGGAGGGCATTAGCTATGAGGAGCAGTCGAATAAACTCGGGTTGTTCTCTCTGGAACGAAGGAGGTTGAGGAGCTACCTGAGAGGTATACAAAATTATGAGGGGCATAGACAGCGTGGATAGTCAGAGGCTTTCTCTCAGGGTAGAGGGGTCAATTACTAGGGGCATAAGTTTAAGGTCCGAGGGGCAAGTTTTAGAGGAGATGTACGAGGCATGTTTTTTTCACAGAGGGTAGTGGGTCCCTCGAACTCACTGCCGGAGGAGGTGGTGGAAGCAGGGACGGTACTGACATTTAAGGAGCATCTTGACAAATACATGAATAGGATGGGAGTAGAGGGTACGAACCCAGGATGTGTAGAAGATTTTAGTTTAGGAAGGCAGCATTGTCGCCACAGCCTAGGTGGGCTGAAGGGCCTGTTCTTTGTTCTTTGCTCACAGACACACACAGAGACTCAAGTACGCACACTCATCGATACACAGAGACACTAATGCAGAAACTCATAGTCACACAGAAACACTAGTACACACACTCACAGACACACAGAGACGATAATACACACACTCACGCAGACATAAATACATACACACTCATGCACACAGAGACACTAATTCACACACTAACAGACACACTGAGACTCAAATACACAAACTCACAGACAGGCAGAAACACTAATCCGCACAATAACAGAAACCAACACACAGAGAGACACTGATGCACACACTCACAGGCACACAGAGAAACAAGTACACATTCTCACAGACGCACAGAGGCATTACCACACTCAAACAGACGTCACTGATACACACACTAACGGACACTCAATGACAATAATACACATACATACGGAGGCATAAATACACACACTCACACACACCGACACTAATACACAGTCTCACAGCCATAGATATAGGCACTCACACACAGAACCTAATAGACACAATCAAGGTCACACTGATACACTAATACACACACTCTCACACACAAAGACACTATAATACACAATCACACAAAGAGAGACATAAATTCACACACGCGCGCACACACACACAGACACCAACACACACTCACACACACACAGACATAAGTACACATACTCACGCACACAGACAGACACTAATACACACACTCACAGACGCACTGAGACACGAATTCACACACACACAGACACGAATACACACATTCACTCACACACACAGTCACTAATATAGTCACAGACAGTCACAGAGACACTAATACACAGACAGTCACAGACAATCACACAGACACTGATACACACGCTCATAGACACACACAGATAATAATACACACACAGTTGCAGAAATACACACTCACACACATCTAATACAATAACTCACATGCAAATACACAGATACTAGTATACACCATCCCCCGACACACAGACACCAGCACATACACTCACACACACCGAAATACTAATACACACACTCACACACACTAATACACACACTCTCACACACAGAGACATAAATACACATACTCACGCACACAGAGAGATACCAATAGCACGCCTGCTCGGTAGCATTGTGGATAGCACAATTGCTTCACAGCTCCAGTTTCCCAGGTTCGATTCCGGATTGGGTCACTGTCTTTGCGGAGTCTGCACATCCTCCCCATGTGTGCGTGGGTTTCCTCCGTGTGCTCCTGTTTCCTCCCACAATCCAAAGATGTGCTGGTTTGGTGGATTGGCCATAATAAATAGCCCTTAGTGTCCAAAATTGCCCTTAGTGTTGGGTGGGGTTACTGGGTTATGGGGATAGCGTGGAGGTGTGGACCTTGGGTAGGGTGCTCTTTCCAAGAGCCGGTGCAGACTCGGTGGGCCGAATGGCCTCCTTCTGCAAATTCTATGATTCCATGCTAATACACACACTCAAAGACGCACTCAGACACTAATTCACACACTCTCACATACACAGAGACACGAATACACACATCCACACGCACACACAGAGTCACTAATACGCACAGTCACAGACACACACAGAGACACTAATACACACACAGTAAAATACACACACACAGACACAAATACACACGCTCATAGATACACAGAGTTAATATTACACACACAAATGCATAAATACACACACACACAAACACTAATACAAAAACTCAGATGCAAACACACAGACACTAGTATACACACCCCCGACACACAGACACCAGTACACACACAGATACTAATACATACGCTCACACTCACAGACACTAATACACACACTCACACAGACACTAATACACACACTCACAGATCCACAGAGACACTAATACACACACTAATAGATACACTCACACAGACACAAACAGACACTGATACACATACTCACACACACAGACACTAATATACACACCCACACACACGGAGACACAAATACAATCGCACAGGCACACTGTGTCATGTGGAAGTACATTTTAGAAATGGGTGTTTCTCAAATAGCTGCAGTGAGTGGGTGGCTATGAGGTCTGCTCTGTCTTTTATTTTTTGATTTGAGCTGGAAGCTATTTTGTAGTTCTGTGTGCTTTAAATGTTAGCTGTGAGTTGGCTGTGAGTTGGAGTGCTACAGGGAGTGCACGCACATGTGTGGCAATCTCTCTCTGCAATCTGATGGGAGATAATGTGCAGAGTAGGTAAAGACCTCAGAATGTTAAGAGATAAGGGAGCTAGTCAATCATTGATGCTAAGAGATGAGGAGTTCTGTAGTTTGGGAGGAATTTGCGAGAAATGGTGGTTATATGTGGAATTGAGGGTGAGAAGTGTAGTGTTCCATTATATAAGGGAATGTTGGAATGTCCAGTGAAGAGTGGTTAAGTGGTAGTCGGAGTAATAGAGAAACTATGTAGTCCAGGACTACAGTTTGTCTTGGGTAACGATATATCTGGATCGCAGGTGGGAGTGATGCCAATGTGGTTGATAAGCCAGTGGAAAGTCAGGCAACTGAAATGTTGAAGGACGATTTTTCCGGTTTGTGTAGTAACAAGGGCGAACAATTCACAGGTTAATACAAGAGGAGAGGTCCGAGAGTGAAGCTGAAGTTGAAGTGCAATTATCAGAAACGATTTTTGATCAGATGGTTGGAAAACAACAGGTGGCGGATGAGGCGGATATTTTTAGGTCAGGAAAATTGGCGGAGTTACAACAGGAAGATGTGGAAATAAAACGGATGTATCAGAAAGCATACCCAGGAGAGGAATCTGAGTGTATACCAGAATGTTATTACCGTAAAAGTGAAGTATTGTTGAGAAAATGGAGACATTTACATAAGCAGGCGGTTGAAACGTGGGCAGAAGTTCATCAAGGGGTTTTGCCGGTGGTGTAGAAAGGAGGTGTTGCGAATTGCACATGAGGTACCGGTAGGTGATTTGGGTGTAAGGAAAACTCGGGCTAAAATTCAAAATCCTTTCTATTAGCCTGGACTGCATACAGGTACAGTTACATTTTGTCGATCATGTCATGAATGCCAAATGATAGGGAAACCTCAAGCAGTGATAAAACCAGGGCCCTTAATACCCATTTCAGCATTTGAGGACCCTTTTACAAGAGTCCTAATTGATTGCGGAGGACCGCTTCCTAAAACCAATAGTGGGAATCAATATCTTGTGACGATAATGGATGTGTCTACTCGGTTCCAAGAGGCCATTGCAGTATGTAATATTACAGCAAAAATATAGTGGAGGAGTTACTTAAATTCTTTACTAGATATGGACTACACACATAAATACAATCGGGTCAAGAATCACATTTCAACTCAAAGTTATTCAAAGACGTTATTCAAAGAAGTTATGGATGGCTGAGGAATAAAACAATTTAAATCAACTTCGTGCCATTCGGAATCGCAGGGAGCTTTCGAAAGGTGGCATCAGACAATAAAGACAATGTTGTGAGCTAATTGTCAAGGTTATCCAGAGAATTGAGAGAAAGGAAATGCATTCGTATTGTTTGCAATTAGGGATGCACCCGATGAGTCAACCAAATTCAGGCCTTTTCAACTAATTCTGGGTCATGAGGTAAGAGGACCACTTAAATTGAATAAGGAAAAATTGGTCAGTGAGAAATCGGAACTTACATTATTGGATTACCTGTCAAATTTTAGGGAACGATTAAATAGAGGAGGTGAATTGGCTGGTCAGCATTTAAAAGTTGCACAGCATGTGATGAAACGGGTCGCGGACAAGCAATCAAAAGTTTGTAGTTTTGCCAATGGAGATACCGTTTTAGTATTATTACCAGTGATAGGTGAACCTGTAAAGGCAAGGTTGTGTAAACCTTATCAGATTGAAAGGAAATTAAGTGAAGTGAGTTATGTGGTAAGAACGCCAGAAATAAGGAAATCTCACCGAGTGTGCCATGTGAATATGCTTAAAAGGTACTTTGAAAGGGAAGGAGAGCAAAATGAGGAGGTTTTAATCATGTTAACTGAAAGTGACGAACCAAATACAGATGACTTTGAATTTGACATACCTCAAATTAAAGTGAAAAACGAGAATGTTCTTAAAAATTGGGATAAATTGTTGAGTTACCCTCTAGAGGAAAAACGAACGGGCCTGAAAGAGTTATTGTTCTCACATTGGCAATTTGTGGGTTTAACTTAGGAAGTACTAAAATGGCTATACATGATGTAGATGTGGGAAGTGCTGTTCCTATCAAACAACATCTATGTAGACTTCACCCTTTAAAATTGGCTCAGGTAAACAACGACATTTAATGTATGCTTTAAAATGGCATCTTTGAAGTGGGTTGTAGCCAATGGAGCTCACCCATAGTGATGGTACCAAAACCAGACGCCACCCAGCGATTTTGCGTGGACAATAGAAAGGTTAATGCAGTTACAAGAACCGGCTCCGATCCTATCCCACGCTTGGAGGATTGCATTCAAGAGATGGGGCAATACGCTTTTATTTCCAAACTGGATTTACTTTAAGATTACTGGCAGGTACCGTTATCCGAAAGGGCGAAGGAGATTTTAGCTTTTGTGACTCCAGATGGTATATACCAAGTCAAAGTTACACCATTTGGCATGAAAAACGTCTCAGCGACATTTCAACGGTCAACAATCCAAGCCGTTTCAGGAGTACACAGTTGCACGGTGTGCATCGATGATCTGGTAATGTTTAGCTAGACATAGAAAGAACATTTAAAGCAACTGATGGACTTGCTGAAGAAACGTCGAAAATTTCAGTGGACAGCGAAGTTTCAACAGGCAGTTGAAGGCCGACGGCTGTGGTAACCAATGCTCCTGTATTAGAGAAATACAAGGAGCTCTGTGATCAGATGAAATTAAAGTATCTGACTTTCAAGAAAAATGCCGAGGCGTAGAGAATTGGATGGATCGTGCAGAGACCTTCTTCACCAAAGAGACTGTCAATCAAGGAGTCGAGTTGGAGGAAGAAGAACTAAATGCACTATGTTAATATAAATGTTTGCGTGTTTTGATTTGTTCATAAAAACGTATATTCTCAGTCATTATTTCGTAAAAACAGACAAAGAACAAAGAAATGTACAGCACAGGAACAGGTCCTTCGGCCCTCCAAGCCCGTGCCGACCATGCTGCCCGACTAAACTACAATCTTCCACACTTCCTGGGTCCGTATCCCTCTATTCCCATCCTATTCATGTATTTGTCAAGATGCCCCTTAAATGTCACTATCGTCCCTGCTTCCACCACCTCCTCCGGTAGCGAGTTCCAAGCACCCACTACCCTCTGCGTAAAAAACTTGCCTCGTACATCTACTCTAAACCTTGCCCCTCTCACCTTAAAACTATGCCCCCTAGTAATTGACCCCTCTGCCCTGGGGAAAAGCCTCTGACTATCCACTCTGTCTATGCCCTCATAATTTTGTATACCTCTATCAGGTCTCCCCTCAACCTCCTTCGTCCCAGTGAGAACAAACCGCGTTTATTCAACCGCTCCTCATAGCTAATGCCCTCCATACCAGGCAACATTCTGGTAAATCTCTTCTGCACCCTCTCTAAAGCCTCCACATCCTTCTGGTAGTGTGGCGACCAGAATTGAACACTGTATTCCAAGTGTGGCCTAACTAAGGTTCTATACAGCTGCAACATGACTTGCCAATTCTTATACTCAATGCCCCGGCCATTGAAGGCAAGCATGCCGTATGCCTTCTTGACTACCTTCTCCACCTGTGTTGCCCCGTTCAATGACCTGTGGACCTGTACTCCTAGATCTCTTTGACTTTCAATACTCTTGAGGGTTCTACCATTCACTGTATATTCCCTACCTGCATTAGACCTTCCAAAATGCATTACCTCACATTTGTCCGGATTAAACTCCATCTGCCATCTCTCCGCCCAAGTCTCCAAACAATCTAAATCCTGCTGTATCCTCCGACAGTCCTCATCGCTATCCGCAATTCCACAAACCTTTGTGTCGTCTGCAAACTTACTAATCAGACCAGTTACATTTTCCTCCAAATCATTTATATATACTACAAAGAGCAAAGGTCCCAGCACTGATCCCTGTGGAACACCACTGGTCACAGCCCTCCAATGAGAAAAGCATTCTTCCATTGCTACTCTCTGCCTTCTATGGCCTAGCCAGTTCTGTATCCACCTTGCCAGCTCACCCCTGATCCCGTGTGACTTCACCTTTTGTACTAGTCTACCATGAGGGACCTTGTCAAAGGCCTTACTGAAGTCCATATAGACAACATCCACTGCCCTACCTGCATCAATCATCTTAGTGACCTCCTCGAAAAACTCTATCAAGTTAGTGAGACACGACCTCCCCTTCACAAAACCGTGCTGCCTCTCACTAATACGTCCATTTGCTTCCAAATGGGAGTAGATCCTGTCTCGAAGAATTCTCTCCAGTAATTTCCCTACCACTGAAGTAAGGCTCACCGGCCTGTAGTTCCCGGGATTATCCTTGCTACCCTTCTTAAACAGAGGAACAACATTGGCTATTCTCCAGTCCTCCGGGAGATCCCCTGAAGACAACGAGGATCCAATGATTTCTGTCAAGGCCTCAGCAATTTCCTCTCCAGGCTCCTTCAGTATTCTGTGGTAGATCCCATCAGGCCCCGGGGACTTATCTACCTTAATATTTTTTAAGACACCCAACACCTCGTCTTTTTGGATCTCAATGTGACCCAGGCTATCTACACACCCTTCTCCAGACTCAACATCTACCAATTTCTTCTCTTTGGTGAATACTGATGCAAAGTATTCATTTAGGACCTCGCCCATTTCCTCTGGCTCCACACATAGATTCCCTTGCCTATCCTTCAGTGGGCCAACCCTTTCCCTGGCTACCCTCTTGCTTTTTATGTACGTGTAAAAAGCCTTGGGATTTTCCTTAACCCTATTTGCCAATGACTTTTCGTGACCCCTTCTAGCCCTCCTGACTCCTTGCTTAAATTCCTTCCTACTTTCCTGATATTCCACGCAGGCTTCGTCTGTTCCCAGCCTTTTAGCCCTGACAAATGCCTCCTTTTTCTTTTTGACGAGGCCTACAATATCTCTCGTCATCCAAGGTTGCCGAAAATTGCCGTATATATCCTTCTTCCTCACAGGAACATGCCGGTCCTGAATTCCTTTCAACTGCCACTTGAAAGCCTCCCACATGTCAGATGTTGATTTGCCCTCAAACATCCGCCCCCAATCTATGTTCTTCAGTTCCCGCCTAATATTGTTATAATTAGCCTTCCCCCAATTTAGCACATTCATCCTAGGACCACATTTATCCTTGTCCATCAGTACTTTAAAACTTACTGAATTGTGGTCACTGTTACCGAAATGCTCCCCTACTGAAACATCAACCACCTGGCCGGTCTCATTCCCCAATACCAGGTCCAGTACCGCCCCTTCCCTAGTTGGACTGTCTACATATTGTTTTAAGAAGCCCTCCTGGATGCTCCTTCCAAACTCCGCCCCGTCTAAGCCCCTGGCACTAAGTGAGTCCCAGTCAATATTGGGGAAGTTGAAGTCTCCCATCAACACAACCCTGTTGTTTTTACTCTTTTCCAAAATCTGTCTACCTATCTGCTCCTCTATCTCCCGCTGGCTGTTGGGAGGCCTGTAGTAAACCCCCAACATTGTGACTGCGCCCTTCTTATTCCAGATCTCTACCCATATAGCCTCACTGCCCTCTGAGGTGTCCTCTCGCAGTACAGCTGTGATATTCTCCCGAACCAGTACCGCAACTCCGCCTCCCCTTTTACATCCCCCTCTATCCCGCCTGAAACATCTAAATCCTGGAACGTTTAGCTGCCAATCCTGCCCTTCCGTCAACCAGGTCTCTGTAATGGCAACAACATCATAGTTCTTCTTGCATTAAAACATATGCACTTCAGGCCACCAGACCCGCTGTGTTCAGCAACCTCTCCCTGTCTGCTCTGCCTCAGAGCCACACTGTCCCTATTCCCTAGTTCTCCCTCAATGCTCTCACCTTCTGACCTATTGCTCCCGTGCCCACCCCCCTGCCATACTGGTTTAAACCCTCCCGTGTGACACTAGCAAACCTCGCGACCAGGATATTTATGCCTCTCCGGTTTAGATGCAACCCGTCCTTCTTATACAGGTCACACCTGCCCCGGAAGAGCTCCCAGTGGTCCAGATAATGGAAACCCTCCCTCCTACACCAACTGTTTAGCCGCGTGTTTAGCTGTTCTATCTTCCTATTTCTAGCCTCACTGGCACGTGGCACAGGGAGTAATCCCGAGATTACAACCCTCGAGGTCCTGTCTTTTAACTTTCTGCCTAGCTCCCTGAACTCCTGCTGCAGGACCTCATGCTCCTTCCTGCCAATGTCGTTAGTACCAATATGTACAACGACCTCTGCCTGTTTGCCCTCCCCCTTCAGGATGTCCACTACCCGTTCGGAGACATCCTGGACCCTGGCACCAGGGAGGCAACATACCATCCTGGAGTCTCTATCACGTCCACAGAAGCGCCTATCTGTGCCCCTGACTATAGAGTCCCCTATTACTATTACTCTTCTGCGCTTTGACCCTCCCTTCTGAACATCAGAGCCAGCCGTGGTGCCACTGCTCTGGCTACTGCTGTTTTCTCCTGGTAGGCTATCCCCCCCGACAGTGTCCAAAGGGGTATATCTGTTCGAGAGGGGGGCAACCACAGGGGATTCCTGCACTGTCTGCCTGCCCTTTCTGGTGGTCACCCATTTCTCTGCCTGCACCTTGGGTGTGACCATATTTACATAACTGCGATCTATGACGCTTTCCGCCACCTGCATGCTCCTAAGTGCATCCAATTGCTCCTCCAACCGAACCATGCGGTCTGTGAGGAGCTCCAGTTGGGTGCACCTTCTGCAGATGAAGCCATCCGGGACGCTGGAAGCCTCCAGGACCTGCCACATCTCACAGTCAGAGCACAGCACCCCTCTAACTGACATTGCGTCAATTAATTAAAATTAAAATTAATTTTTTTTTTTTTTGAATATATATATTTTTTTTAATTTCAAAGTTACTGTTAACTATCTGTTTCCTAGCACTAGATTTCTAATAGAAATGCGAAAGCTAAATATAGTACTCTCCGATCTCTGGCTTAGATATCCCTCTAAACTATAATTAAGTAATTATGTTTAATTAGTTACCAATGCTCAATTTTTTTTAATTTAGTGTAGAATCCCAACCAGCCACTCAGGCCACAGCTTTTCTGTGATGTCACTTCAGTTTCCCCCCCCCACCCCCCCCCCCCCCCCCCAACACACACACAATTTGAAAAAGGTACAGCAGTAAAAATGAGTAAAAATCACTTACTTACCTTCTTAGTGTTAATAATAAAATATGGTACTTACCTCACACCAATGGGTCTTATTATTAGGTTAGAGGAGGAGGGTGGGTGGGAGACACTACACGTGTAGTGTCTCGGGTTTCCTCTCCACCAGAATTTAGTGCTGAGGGTCTTCCCAGAAGTCCGCGGGTCGAACTTCCTGTTCCCGCCTTAAATACTAAAATATAAAAAAAAAACAGAAAAGAGGGACCGAAAACGGGACCAGGTAAGTGTTTTTAAAGGACAGACTTACCTCCCAGCAATCACTTCCGCACTGCCCCCGCTGAAATTGACTCACCAGCTCTTCTCCCGCCGAAATCGACTGGCCTGCCCCTGCAAAGACAAGTGTTTTTAAAGGACAGACTTACCTCCCAGCAATCACTTCCGCACTGCCCCCGCTGAAATTGACTCACCAGCTCTTCTCCCGCCGAAATCGACTGGCCTGCCCCTGCAAAGACAAGTGTTTTTAAAGGACAGACTTACCTCCCAGCAATCACTTCCGCACTGCCCCCGCTGAAATTGACTCACCAGCTCTTCTCCCGCCGAAATCGACTGGCCTGCCCCTGCAAAGACAAGTGTTTTTAAAGGACAGACTTACCTCCCAGCAATCACTTCCGCACTGCCCCCGCTGAAATTGACTCACCAGCTCTTCTCCCGCCGAAATCGACTGGCCTGCCCCTGCAAAGACAAGTGTTTTTAAAGGACAGACTTACCTCCCAGCAATCACTTCCGCACTGCCCCCGCTGAAATTGACTCACCAGCTCTTCTCCCGCCGAAATCGACTGGCCTGCCCCTGCAAAGACAAGTGATTTTAAAGGACAGACTTACCTCCCAGCAATCACTTCCGCACTGCCCCCGCTGAAATTGACTCACCAGCTCTTCTCCCGCCGAAATCGACTGGCCTGCCCCTGCAAACACAAGTTTTTTTAAAGGACAGACTTACCTCCCAGCAATCACTTCCGCACTGCCCCCGCTGAAATTGACTCACCAGCTCTTCTCCCGCCGAAATCGACTGGCCTGCCCCTGCAAAGACAAGTGTTTTTAAAGGACAGACTTACCTCCCAGCAATCACTTTCGCACTGCCCCCGCTCAAATTGACTCACCAGCTCTTCTCCCGCCGAAATTGACTGAAGGAAAGTGAAAACGTGAAAAATGAAACCTTCTTGAAGTTAATGTTTTTTTGTTCGTGGGGGGGAGGTGTCATGTGCGTGAACCTTTTTGATGATTTCAACATCGTACCTGTTTCTGTCCGAATGCAAACTTGCTGTCTGTATTTAAAAAAAGATTTGACTTAATGGATGCTGTTGGGAAAGTTGTTGAGGGGTACCTATAGAATATTGTCTTTGGGGAAAGTTTCAGTGATAGTATTTGATAAGATGTTGAGGGGGTGTTTATAAAGTGGTAACTGGATGTCTAAAAATAAACAGGTCACTGTTGCATCACACTTGGAATACGGCCCTGGTGCTCCCCACAACCAAAAATCGTGGGTCAGGTAAACTCCATGATATTATTTGGAGTTTTCTAAACCATGGTCCATAGTAAATGAGTCACAATTGCACAAACTCACAGACACACAGAGACACTGATGCACACATTCACGCACACAAAGACACTAATGCACACACTCAGACACACAGAGACAATAATCCACACACTCACAGACACACACAGAAATACTAGTACACACACTCACAGACAAGCAGAGACAATAATACATACACAGAGGCACAATGCACACACTCACACACACATATTCTAATACACACACTATCATGCACATACATAGAGACACGAGTTAACACACTCCCCGCATGCAGGGGCACTATTACACACACTCAGAGACACACAGAGATACTAATGCACACACAGCAGACGCAGAAATACAATAATGTGCACACATGGGTACAAATACACACACTCACTCACACACACACAGACACACCAGCAAACACATATCGACACGCACAGACAATAATCCACATGCTCAGACATGCAGATGCACAAATACACACAGTCACACGCACAAAGACACGAATACACACACTCACAAGCAGACACACACAGACACTAGTGCACACACTCCCGACACACAGACGCACTAATACTCACAGTCACAGATACACAAAGACAATAATGCACACAGAGAGGCACAAATACACACAGTCACACACACACAGACTAAAACACCCATTCACAGACACACACAGATACACCAGTACACACGTCCACAGACACACTGGGGCACTAATACGCACACTCCAATACACCGATTCACTAATACACACCGTCACAGGCACACACAGGGATAACAATACCCACACCCTCACAGACACGCACACAGACAATAATACACACGCGCACAAGCACACACACTCCCGCCACACGGGCACACCAATACACATCACAGACATATCCAAAGACACTAACACACACTCACAGAAACACACACAGACACTAATAGACACACTCACTAAAACAAACTCACAGACACGCACAACACTCAGAAACACTAATACACACATTCACAGTGACACTAATGCACACTCTCACACACACAGAGACACGAATACACACACTCATAGGCATAGAACATAGAACATAGAAAATACAGCACAGAACAGGCCCTTCAGCCCACGATGTTGAGCCGAACCTTTGTCCTAGATTAATCATAGATTATCATTGAATTTGCAGTGCAGAAGGAGGCCATTCGGCCCTTTGAGTCTGCACCGGCTCTTGGAAAGAGCACCCTACCCAAACCCAACACCTCCACCCAACACCAAGGGCAATTTTGGACACTAAGGGAAATTTATCATGGCCAATCCACCTAACCTGCACATCTTTGGACTGTGGGAGGAAACCGGAGCACCCGGAGGAAACCCACGCAGACACGGGGAGGATGTGCAGACTCCGCACAGACAGTGATCCTGTCAAATCCCAAATGTCTTTACCCGTCAGTCTGGCCTCAATAAAAGTCGAGATGGATTTGCAGGTATAGCACTAGTTATTTTATTTAGCTTGCAAGCTTTACTCAGTTCACAGCGGCACAAAGCACATCTTGCTTCGTACACCTCTGGAATCAAGTGAGTCTGTAGAACAAAGAAGTCTCTACTGATACATTCAAATGGCATCAAGTTTCACATACACGATTCCCATAGGTCATCCTATACCCCTCCTGACCTGGTAATACATTCTGATTGGCTCACTTCCAATCCCTTCCTCTGGCCCCCTATTACCCAGCATCCTTTTCTCGTCCTTTGGTGGACACACCTCTTCCTTTGCTTTGCCATGCGGTCTGAAATCCTTTGTCTGTGAACTCACGAGAATGAGACTGGCCTATCTCTACATTACAGTAACTAATATCTCTAAAGTAACTTTTTTATATCACATTCGTCATTCCCTCCTTTTATCATTCCATGATAACCGAAGTATCCAATCCATAGCTACGGTCCCTTGTCTAAAAAGATCCGTCACTGCATTTCCAATTCCTGGCGTATCCCCCCTTCATCTGCTGCACCCTCGTGGATTTTGACAGCTAAGATTTGAGGGGCGTTGATCTGTTCCAGTGTACCCCACATTCTATCCATCACACATTTAAGGATGGCTGGGCACACAAATATGCAGCCAATAGCCACCACTAAATACATGGCCATATTTATCAACCAGTCCTTCCAACCTCCAAATCCCCAGTTACCCCAAGCGCCAGGATCCTGCATTCCGTCCAGGTGATCCCGTATGTGATCCATAAAGTTAGTGATGTTAGCGGTCAAGTCCTGAACTCCCATGATACACTTGCCCTGCACTATGGCGCATACCCCACCCTGACGGGCCAGAAGATAGTCAACAGCATACCGGTTATGCATTGCAAACAACCGTAGCTGAGACAATTCCTTGGCTATTGCCCCGAGGGCTCCCAAGGTTTCATTTCACAAGATGGTAAGGCCACAAATAAAATAATTCCTATTGCTGACAGCCAACGAACCCCCCAGTTGCCCAGTTTACCCAGCTTCGAAACGCCCATTCAGGCCGCCTAGCAATGCGGAAAGCCTTAGTCCCAACTGTGATATGAGAGGCATTCGCCCAGCCACAAAGGAGCTGGAGGCCGGCGTTCAATGGAACACAAGTGGTGTTGTAACAAACGCATTGGCCAGACGCCTGGGTGATATGGCACCTCCTGTCCGTACACGTGGGGAACAGACATGTTATATTCGTTTCCACCTCTACCAGCAAATAGCCGTATCCTTCACTGCTGTAACAATTCTCGTACGACCGGGAATCCCTATTGGGAGTGAAGTGGCTAGGTATATACGCCCTCCACCGTTGCAGCCTATCATACTGTGAATGGGAATTATCCCGAGGAAGGGGAAGGCAAATAGCCGGTGGTGCTGAACCCGGATCGTAAGGAAGAGTGACTTGCTCGGGCAGTGGCTCGGAACGCTGACAATGAACCACCGTTTGGGGAGTTCCCCAAAGCGGTGAAACAGAAAATAACCTAGACACCGATGCGGGGTTCGGGTAGCAGACAACCGGTCCGTGGCCATACAAGCGGTGGTAAATCAGGTAGAAGAGATTCATACTACCCAGGTTTTCCTCAGTTTGGCCTTTAACTAAATTAAGTGTATCTCCCGGTAACCTACGTTCTAGCTGTACTTCCCTTCTCACACGCCCCGTCCTCTCTCTAGTCCCTCTCTCTTTCTCATAGCCTCTTGCTACGCTCTCCTGACGGCCTGATGTTACCTTTATTGCACCAATCTTAACACATCCAAAATCAAATTTACATGTACTCCAAAAACAAGGTAATGTCTATATAATGTCCCCTTCCCATCGCCGGGAACGGTGCAATTGCTTCATGAGTCCTGCATTCTCCTTAACTTTGACGACCTTCCATGAGTCGATACCATGTCCTCGTATATGGGGGCAGCGAAGAACATCACCTTTGCATACTGAAATATCCTGGAAGCTTGGTTGGGGTTACAAATGTAGATAATATTTCCCTTTTCCATGTCCGTCGCCAATAACACTCCAAGCGAGGTGAGGCAGAATATCACACAGACGGTGCGTAGCCACCCCATCATGCTCCACAACTGTAAAATAGCACTGGGGAACGGAGGCAGGTTAATCTGTCCAAGAAAATGAGGCCCGTTATCAGAACTCAACTGAGCTGGTATACTGTACCGGGGAATGATTTCCCGCATCAGAACTTTAACCACAGTAGCAGCTTTATTATCGGTAGACGGATACGCCTCAGCCCATCTGCTGAACCCATACACAATGACCAAAACATATTTATAACATTGACACCTTTCCAACTCAATGTAATCCATTTGTAGCGTCTCAAAGGGACCACTGGGCAACGGGGATTGCCCCATCCCACAAGGGATCCCTATTCCGGTGTTATATTGCTAACAAATCAAACACCGATTACTGATACTCTGGGCCAACCCCTGCATTTTAGGGTGCCACCAAGTGTCCAGCAACAAATCACTAGTCCCCCGAGCCCCACAATGAGTTGCAAAGTGTACATATTCGATGACCCATAAAGCCAGCACATCAGACATACAAGTCTGATGTGCTGGCGTGGTCCATAAAGAGGAAACAGAATCATATGTACAACCTAACCGTTTCCACATTTGTGTATCACTCTCAGGAGCGTCCTCCTGTAACCTTATGACGTCTTCGATGGTTGGCATTGACTTGTCAGAAGCAGACATATTTATAGTAATTCGTTTAGTCTGACTTAACATTTTAGGCACCATCACGTGCTGAATTTGCGCGGCTGTCCGCGCTGCACAATCTGCTTGTTCATTACCAACGTCGACTAGGGTCTTACCATTTGTGTTGGCAGCGCATTTAATAACGTGGGCATAAGAAGTAGGTCATTAGCTAAACCCCGGTGGGATATTTGACCACACATAATCATGTCAGGTTGTTCTGACGAAATATCACTCAAATCGTCCCTTATTGTGGTAGTTTCCTGAATCAAGGCTAAACAGTCGTGGCCAGGTGCGTCTTCATGGACAGGGGGACCACTAAGGAAACAGGCTGGATTGATAGTGGTACAGTGTTTAAATGTCAGACGTAGATTGTTCAAAAGGTATATCTCATACCTATTCTGACGAGCTGCGGTAAGATGCTGAGTCTGCAGTTGCCTCAGTAGTGCGATAACCGAGTGGAAGCTATACACCGTAATACCCAGTTGGAGGGTGAGAGCATGTAACGGCTATGCGATGGCATTGATTGAACGTAAATCCTGTACTAATCGGTACTGGTCTGGTTTGGCTGGTTTAGGCATAGCAAGTATGGGGGTGTTACATTCTGATTGGCAAGGGACCAAAATACCCTGTTGCAATAGCTCTTGAATTAATTTGTCTATAGACGGAGAAGTTTGGGATTTCATGGGGTATTGCCGAATGGAAGGTAGCTTTACATGATCCTTAATCGTTACCTTAATAGGTGTAACATTTGTCTTTCCCACTTGTGATGGGTATTTCGCCCAGACCTGTGTATTGACATATTCCAAAACATCATGTCCCCAGTGATGCTGCAGTCGAGCGTTAATTGTTTCAGGGACCTCAAAATATTTTATGGCAGTGCCGTCCGGCATGACTTGAAGTGCGTACTCTGTTGGATCCGAATGATCCACTGCCCTCCTTACCATTTGCCCCAGATCCCTGGCATGGTACTGGTCGTGGACCTGACGTGTAATATGAGGGCTTACCGAAGCTGACTGTGGCCATAAATGTGGTGGTATTGTAACAAAATCGGCTGTACCTTCTTTTCCCGTGACTGTGGCTGTAACTTTGACTGGCCATTCGGTCCCAATTAATGGCCGGTATTTGTCCTCCAACTCCCTGTTTTGTTCGGTTCTGTCATAGGCCAGGGTAACGTGATGCAGTGAATGTTCAGTGTCTATCGTCCACCACTGGGAGTGATAGAAATATAGCACTGTTGTCTCATCCTCCATGATTGGACCGTTACCCCTTCGTCTCCGTACTCTAGCTGTAGCTGGAAGATACACATTAAATCTCGGGCCAACAAGTTACAGTCCAATCCAGTAGTCACTACAAACTGATGATCTGCAGACTTATTCTCGTAAGCGACTGTCACAGGTTCAGACATAGGACCATAAAAAGGAGCTGGGGGTCCCTTTGGGTGGGTTTGATATCCTCCCTCTCGCTGATCCACCCACCCAAAGTCATAATATTGGGGCTCCTGCTGGTAAACTACCATTTCTGCCGCTTGCTGGGGGTCGCAGATCATCCTTTTTCATTACATACTCAGTCTTAACCTTTGTAACTGAGCCTCCTTCCTGGCCTACACCCTCCTTCCAATAAAATATGACTGCCCTTGCCATCTGGGAAGGGTGGTTCTCTGTCCAATTCATGTTATTACATTTCACAGCAGTAGCCACAGAAGATGGTAGGCAATGCATTAACATAGCACAATATTGAGGGGAATTCTGACCATTTTGATATGGCAAGTCGCCTGACTGCCCACGGTAGATTTCATTAAAACGCTCCAGAAATTCCTCTGGCTCTTCAGTCTTCTTAGGTTTTAGGTCTAAGATAGCAGAAATATTTCTGGGCTTTTGAAATGTGCTATTCAACGCATTTAGGATCTGTGTCCATCTATCGTCGTCTAACGCATGGTCTTGCTGAAGTGCAGCGTGGCTAGCATAATTCAAGTGATTAAGATAATTGCGGTACTCTGCTGGGGTTAAAACCTGCTGGACTAGGGCCCAGAGGTCCCTAGAATCAGCGTGATAAATTGAGATGGTAGTTCTCAAGGAATCCACGAAAGCAGCAGAAGATTTTTTTCTATCTGGGATTGTAGCCATAACAGCCATCATCTCACCTGGTGTCCATGGGAAGTAAACGTCTATCGTGGGTTCCGCCCCGGCAGTCACCGCGTCCGGGTTTGGTATCTTCCTAATCGGCAACTGTCTCCGAATCTCACCAGGAGGCACTCTAGCTATTTCCTCTGGTTCTTCCAAGACTTCGATGTCACTCCCTGTCACTAGAGGGAGGTCTTTCTCTTCAAAATCATCTGTTGCAGCTCCCTTTGTCCTCGAAATTTGCGGTTTCCCCTTGGTTTGGAGGGATTTAGGTGGTATGCTTAATTGTTTCTGGTTGGGATCAAGCCCTTCTCTCGCTGTCCGAGATCTGGTCCTAGAGCTAATTGGGCTTGCGGAACAGAGCTCCTCTTTCGCACCAGAGCGGGTGCAGAGGAGATTTACCAGGATGTTGCCTGGTATGGAGGGAAAATCTTATGAGGAAAGGCTGATGGACTTGAGGTTGTTTTCGTTGGAGAGAAGAAGGTTAAGAGGAGACTTAATAGAGGCATACAAAATGATCAGGGGGTCGGATAGGGTGGACAGTGAGAGCCTTCTCCCGCGGTTGGATATGGCTGGCACGAGGGGACATAACTTTAAACTGAGGGGTAATAGATATAGGACAGAGGTCAGAGGTAGGTTCTTTACGCAAAGAGTAGTGAGGCCGTGGAATGCCCTACCTGCTACAGTAGTGAACTCGCCAACATTGAGGGCATTTAAAAGTTTATTGGATAAACATATGGATGATAATGGCATAGTGTAGGTTAGATGGCTTTTGTTTCGGTGCAACATCGTGGGCCGAAGGGCCTGTACTGCGCTGTATTGTTCTATGTTCTATGTTCTCTACTGATCGTGAAGATGGTAAATCGGGACCCACACTATCAACCAAAAGGGCTGGAGTTACTGGCATGATTGGAATCTGGGGAGCAGTGACTGGATATAAATTATTATACTCTGATGGTTCTGGAATTATTGCAGACAATGCTACAGGTGCAGTTGGAACTTTTACTGACAATTTTAAATTATTGAATTGATCATTTTCTGTCAATTCAAGGCCAGCCATTGAACTACGTAGCTCATCTTTTGTTTGACCCAAGTCTTTCCTGTCTCTACTTGCGCGTGTTTTTTGAATGCACATTCCTTTTTCAAGACCTGTCATGTTTTTTTCGGTTACCCTGTTCACTAATTGGAATTCCCATTTTAAGGGCATTGTCCTGCCAACTTGATAACATCTCTTTCCTCTTGACAATATTGTCTCCATAATCTAATTAACTCTTTAGCTTTCATACTTTGGCTCTTTTTTTAAATATATATATATTTTTAAAATTTGCTTATTTATAACCAATGGCAATTTTTTCTTCTCCTTGGCAAAACGATTGAAAAGGTTCTAACAGTGTTCTTTTAAAACTTAAAATGTTTGACAATTCAAATTGAATTACTGCAACTTGCGAGCTTAGCTCTGATCTCAACTCAGAACTAAATTTACGATTTGCTTAACACAAACTTGTATAACATTTACAACTTAATTAATTCTTTATCTTCACAATTTTTCTTTTAACAAGTTTTTCTTACATTCTCAAAAATGTTGGCAAAGTCAACTGTCATCTCCAGATTTACACTTTTTAAAATGGTGTCAGTGATCTTCTTTAAGTTTCTATTAATTCACAAATAAAATGAGATAAACAATATTTCAAGTAAGTAAAACTTAAGATTCTGGCAATTTCAATCAATTGCTTTCGAAAATAATAACTTTTATCAAAGAGGTGGAGAAACCCACTGGTTTCCTTCAATTAATTCAAAACGTAACTTTTCTGGAGTTCACTGGCTCAAAGGAAAGGTATCCGATTACACTACAGGCTGCTGCTGTTAACTCAAGGCCTGAGTGAGAAGCACTGTCTGTCGTCTTTAACTTTGGCTGCTGCTGTTAACCCTTTGAGAGACTTCTGCTTCAACCAATATGCAGCATCCAGCTGTATGGATGTTCTTGTCTTGAAATTTATCCAAACAATTCCCCACAATCTCAACTAGTCCTCAGAACTGCGCCCTTCGCCACCACAGTCCAAGGGTGCAATTTTAGCTTAATCAACTATAGATTTAAAACACTCACACATGGAGTTGAACCATCTTCAATTTTAGATGTCCCATCAACCCATATCCTAACCCAAACCGAATGAGAACTCACACATGAGTTGAACCATCTTCAATTTTAGATGTCCCATCAACCCAGAACCTAACCCAAGCCGAATCAGAACTCACACATGGAGTTGAACCATCTTCAATTTTAGATGTCCCATCAACCCATAACCTAACCCAAGCCGAATCAGAACTCACACATGGAGTTGAACCATCTTCAGATTTAAAAACACTTATTTAACTGACCCCTCATCTGCTGAAATCACATCAGTCGTCAACAACACAATTAACCCAAAACTGAACTATCAATTATGATATCCCATCAGTTTAATTTGCTAATCCCCAGACTGACCTTTGATTTCGTAGAGACGATCTTTCCGTACCAACTGCGAGTGACCAGACTAATCAGACGATAAGAAGAGGGGAAAAAGCAATGCGCGGTGATTTACCAGCTATACATTGTGGGCCCCTTCTTCCCACTCTCCCTGTTCATAATCAGTCTAATTCTGATTTCGCAGTTGGACATAACCGTCTTGAGAAATCCCGGGTTTTCGGCACCAAATGTCAAATCCCAAATTTCTTTACCCGTCAGTCTGGCCTCAATAAAAGTCGAGATGGATTTGCAGGTACAGCATTAGTTATTTTATTTAGCTTGCAAGCTTTACCTAGTTCACAGCGGCACAAAGCACATCTTGCTTCGAACACCTCTGGAATCAAGTGAGTCTGTAGAACAAAGAAGTCTCTACTGATACATTCAAATGGCACCAGTTTTCACATACACGATTCCCATAGGTCATCCTATACCCCTCCTGACCTGGTAATACATTCTGATTGGCTCACTTCCAATCCCTTCCTCTGGCCCCTATTACCCAGAATCCCTTTCTCCTCCTTTGGTGGACACACCTCTTCCTTTGCTTTGCCATGCGGTCTGAAATACTTTGTCTGTGAACTCACCAGAATGAGACTGGCCTATCTCTACATTACAGTAACTAATATCTCTAAAGTAACTATTTTATATCACATTCGTCAATCCAAGCCGGAATCGACCCTGGGACCCTGGAGCTGTGAAGCAATTGTGTTATCCACAATGCTACCGTGCTGCCCTTAATAACAAATAAATCTACACTATATCATTTTACCGTAATCCATGTACCTATCCAATAGCTGCTTGAAGGTCTCTAATGTTTCTTACTCAACTACTTCCACAGGCAGTGCATTCCATGCCCCCACTACTCTCTGGGTAAAGAACCTACCTCTGATATCCCTCCTATATCTTCCACCTTTCACCTTAAATTTATGTCCCCTCGTAATGGTTTGTTCCACCCGGGGGAAAAGTCTCTGACTGTCTACTCTATCTATTCCCCTGATCATCTTATAAACCTCTATCAAGTCGCCCCTCATTCTTCTCCGTTCTAATGAGAAAAGGCCTAGCACCCTCAACCTTTCCTCGTAAGACCCACTCTCCATTCCAGGCAACATCCTGGCAAATCTCCTTTGCACCTTTTCCAAAGCTTCCACATCCTTCCTAAAATGAGGCGACCAGAACTGTACACATTACTCCAAATGTGGCCTTACCAAAGTTTTGAACAGTTGCATCATCACCTCACGGCTCTTAAATTCAATCCCTCTGTTAATGAACGCGCGCACAACATAAGCCTTCTTCACAGGTCTATCCACTTGAGTGGCAACTTTCAAAGGTGAATGAACAGAGACCCCAAGATCTCTCTGCTCCTCCACATTGCCAAGAACTCTACCGTTAACCGTGTATTCCGCATTCATATTTGTCCTTACAAAATGGACAACCTCACACCTTTCAGTGTGAAGCTCCATCTGCCACTTCTCAACCCAGCTCTGCATCCTATCTATCTCTCTTTGCAGCCGTGAAGAGCCCTCCTTACTATCCACAACTCCACCAATCTTCGTATCATCTGCAAATTTGCTGACCCACCCTTCAACTCCCTCATCCAAGTCATTACTGAAAATCACAAACAGCAGAGGACCCAGAACTGATCCCTGCGGTACGCCACTGGTAATTGGGATCCAGGCTGAATATTCGCCATCCACCACCACTCTCTGATTTCTATAGGTTAGCCAGTTCGTTATCCAAGTGGCCAAATTTCCCACTATCCCATGCCTCCTTACTTTCTGCAGAAGCCTACCATGAATTAAATTGTATTAAATTAAATTAAATTGAATCAGTAAGGCAGCTCCTTTTAAATTTCAGGAGTTTAAATGAATTTATATTAAGCTAGTATTGGGCAGTGTAGGTTAACAAGGGCTGTCCCACCCACTCACATAACTGGTTGGCAGTTAAGTGTCAGTCACTTTAATCTAATTTGATCTGAAAGCAGGTGGGGGATGGGAGTCAATTCAGGGCAGTATAAAAAGAGCCACTTGTAAACTCACTCCCAGTGAGTTCTCCCAGTGAGACGGAGAAGACAGAGCCAGGAGTGAGACACAGCAAAGAGTGAGTTTGGGAATTTGAATCGAGGTGGGAATTCGAAGCTGGGTGGGAGGAAGTGCTTTTTGTGACTGGTAAGTAGTGTTTCTGTTTTTCTGTTTCTTTTCATTGGTATATTTATTTATTTTTTTCTTCATTGTTTATTTGTTTATTTAAATTTTTGGGGGGCAAATTGAAATTGTTGAAGTTATCCGAAGGTTTAAGACATGGCAGGAGATCTCAGACCCGTGTCATGCTCCTCGTGTGCGATGTGGGAGCTCAGGGACACGTCCACTGTCCCTGGCTCCTTCATGTGCATGAAGTGTGTCCAGTTGCAGCTCCTGTTAGACCGCTTGACGGCTCTGGAGCTGCGGATGGACTCACTTTGGAGCGTCCGCGATGCTGAGGACGTCGTGGATAGCACGTTTAGCGAGTTGGTCACACCACAGGTGAAAGGTACTGAGGGAGATAGTAAATGGGTGACCAAAAGACAGAGCAAGAGTAAGAAGGCAGTGCAGGTGTCCTCTGCGGTCATCTCCCTTCAAAACAGATATACCGCTTTGGATACTGTTGAGGGAGATGGCTCACCAGGGGAAGGCGGCAGCAGCCAGGTTCATGGCACCGTGGCTGGCTCTGCTGCGCAGCTGGGCAGGAAGAAGAATGGCAGGGCTATAGTGATAGGGGACTCAATTGTAAGGGGAATAGACAGGCGGTTCTGCGGATGAAATCGAGACTCCAGGATGGTATGTTGCCTCCCTGGTGCAAGGGTCAAGGGTCAAGGATGTCTCGGAGCGGCTGCAGGATATTCTGGGGGGGGGGGGGGGGGGGAGTGAACAGCCAGCTGTCGTGGTGCACATAGGCACCAACGATATAGGTAAAAAACGGGACGAAGTCCTACAAGCTGAATTTAGGGAGCTAGGAGTTAAACTAAAAAGTAGGACCTCAAAGGTAGTAATATCAGGATTGCTACCAGTGCCACGAGCTAGTCAGAGTAGGAATGACGGGATAGAGAGGATGAATACGTGGCTCGAGAGATGGTGCAAGAGGGAGGGATTCAAATTCCTGGGACATTGGAACCGATTCTGGGGGAGTTGGGACCAGTACAAACCGGACGGTCTGCACCTGGGCAGGACTGGAACCGATGTCCTAGGGGGGGGGGGGGGGGGTGTTTGCTAGAGCTGTTGGGGAGAGTTTAAACTAATGTGGCAGGGGGATGGGAACCGATGCAGGAAGTTGGAAGGTAGTAAAACAGGGACAGAAATAAAAGGCAGTAAGGGGGAAAGTATAAGGCTGAGAAGCCATAGTCAAAAATCAAAAAGGGCGACAGTACAAGGTACAGTGACTGAGGGGAGCTCAGTGAATAGGACCAGGAATACTAAAAGAAATAAAACGGGAAGTGAAAACATTAATGGTAAGCGATGCGGCAGGTTGTTACAGGAAGATGTGGGTTCGACGACAAGGAAAATTAGGAGAAAGGTTAAGAGGAAATATAACTTAGGAGAGGTTACTGATCGAGGTGTTAAGATTCAGAACAGAGGTAAAAAAGCCAACATAAGTGTACTTTACCTGAATGCTCGTAGTATTCGGAATAAGGTAAATGAGTTGATGGCGCAAATCATCGTGAATGACTATGATTTAGTGGCCATGACTGAAACATGGTTAAAGGATGGTCACGACTGGGAGTTAAATATCCGAGGGTATCAAACTTTTCGGAAGGACAGAGTGGATGGTAAGGGAGGTGGTGTAGCTCTGTTATTTAAGGATGACATCCGGGCAACAGTAAGGGATGACATCGGTGCTATGGAGGATAAGGTTGAATCCATTTGGGTGGAAATCAGGAATAGTAAGGCGAAAAAGTCACTGATAGGAGTAATCTATAGGCCACCAAATAGTAACATTATGGTGGGGCAGGCAATAAACAAAGAAATAACAGATGCATGTAGAAATGGTACAGCAGTTATCATGGGGGATTTTAATCTACATGTTGATTGGTTTAACCAGGTCGGTCAAGGCAGCCTTGAGGAGGAGTTTATAGAATGTATCCGCGATAGTTTCCTCGCACAGCATGTAATGGAACCTACGAGGGAACAAGCGGTCCTAGATCTGGTCCTGTGTAATGAGACAGGATTGATTCAGGATCTCATAGTTAGGGATCCTCTCGGAAGGAGCGATCACAATATGGTGGAATTTAAAATACAGATGGAGGGTGAGAAGGTAAAATCAAGCACTAGTGTTTTGTGCTTAAACAAAGGAGATTAAAATGGGATGAGAGAAGAACTAGCTAAGGTAGACTGGGAGCAAAGACTTTATGGTGAAACAGTTGAGGAACAGTGGAGAACCTTCCAAGTATTTTTTCACGGTGCCCAGCAAAGGTTTATACCAACAAAAAGGAAGGACGGTAAAAAGAGGGAAAATCGACCGTGGATATCTAAGGAAATAAGGGAGAGTATCAAATTGAAGGAAAAAACATACAAAGTAGCAAAGATCAGTGGGAGACTAGAGGACTGGGAAATCTTTAGGGGCAACAGAAAGTTACTAAAAAAGCTATAAAGAAGAGTAAGATAGATTATGAGAGTAAACTTGCTCAGAATATAAAAACAGATAGTAAAAGTTTCTACAAATACATAAAACAAAAAAGAGTGGCTAAGGTAAATATTGGTCCTTTAGAGGATGAGAAGGGAGATTTAATAATGGGAGATGAGGAAATGGCTGAGGAACTGAACAGGTTTTTTGGGTCGGTCTTCACAGTGGAAGACACAAATAACATGCCAGTGACTGATGGAAATGAGGCTATGACAGGTGAGGACCTTGAGAGGATTGATATCACCAAGGAGGTAGTGATGGGCAAGCTAATGGGGCTAAAGGTAGACAAGTCTCCTGGCCCTGATGGAATGCATCCCAGAGTGCTAAAAGAGATGGCTAGGGAAATTGCAAATGCACTAGTGATAATTTACCAAAATTCACTAGACTCTGGGGTGGTCCCGGCGGATTGGAAATTAGCAAACGTGACACCACTGTTTAAAAAAGGACGTAGGCAGAAAGTGGGTAATTATAGGCCAGTGAGCTTAACTTCGGTAGTAGGGAAGATGCTGGAATCTATCATCAAGGAAGAAATAGCGAGGCATCTGGATGGAAATTGTCCCATTGGACAGACGCAGCATGGGTTCATAAAGGGCAGGTCGTGCCTAACTAATTTAGTGGAATTTTTTGAGGACATTAACAGTGCGGTAGATAACGGGGAGCCAATGGATGTGGTATATCTGGATTTCCAGAAAGCTTTTGACAAGGTGCCACACAAAAGGTTGTTGCATAATATAAAGATGCATGGCATTAAGGGGAAAGTAGGAGCATGGATAGAGGATTGGTTAATTAATAGAAAGCAAAGAGTGGGGATTAATGGGTGTTTCTCTGGTTGGCAATCAGTAGCTAGTGGTGTCCCTCAGGGATCAGTGTTGGGCCCACAACTGTTCACAATTTACATAGATGATTTGGAGTTGGGGACCAAGGGCAATGTGTCCAAGTTTGCAGACGACAGTAAGATAAGTCGTAAAGCAAAAAGTGCAGAGGATACTGGAAGTCTGCAGAGGGATTTGGACAGGCTAAGTGAATGGGCTAGGGTCTGGCAGATGGAATACAATGTTGACAAATGTGAGGTTATCCATTTTGGTAAGAATAACGGCAAAAGGGATTATTATTTAAATGATAAAAAATTAAAACATGCTGCTGTGCAGAGAGAATGGGTGTGCTAGTGCATGAGTCGCAGAAAGTTGGTGTTCAGGTGCAACGGGTGATTAAGAAGGCAAATGGAATTTTGTCCTTCATTGCTAGAGGGATGGAGTTTAAGACTAGGGAGGTTATGCTGCAATTGTATAAGGTGTTAGTCAGGCCACACCTGGAGTATTATGTTCAGTTTTGGTATTTTTACTTGAGAAAGGACGTACTGGCACTGGAGGGTGTGCAGAGGAGATTCACTAGGTTAATCCCAGAGCTGAAGGAGTTGGATTACGAGGAGAGGTTGAGTAGACTGGGACTGTACTCGTTGGAATTTAGAAGTATGAGGGGGGATCTTATAGAAACATATAAGATTATAAAGGGAATAAATAGGATAGATGCGGGCAGGTTGTTTCCACTGGCGGGTGAAAGCAGAACTAGGGGGCATAGCCTCAAAATAAGGGGAAGTAGATTTAGGACTGAGTTTAGGAGGAACTTCTTCACCCAAAGGGTTGTGAATCTATGGAATTCCTTGCCCAGTGAAGCAGTAGAGGCTCCTTCATTAAATGTTTTTAAGATAAAGAAAGATAGTTTTTTGAAGAATAAAGGTATTAAGGGTTATGGTGTTCGGGCCGGAAAGTGGAGCTGAGTCCACAAAAGATCAGCCATGATCTAATTGAATGGCGGAGCAGGCTCGAGGGGCCAGATGGCCTACTCCTGCTCCTAGTTCTTATGTTCTTATGTTCTAAATCAGTATCCACTGCTTTACCTCCATCCACATGCTTGGTCACCTCCTCAAAGAATTCAATAAGACTGGTAAGGCAAGACCTACCCCTCACAAATCCGTGCTGACTATCCCTAATCAAGCAGTGTCTTTCCAGATGCTCAGAATTCCTATCCTTCAGTACCCTTTCCACTACTTTCCCTACCACCGAAGTAAGACTAACAGGCCTGTAATTCCCAGGGTTATCCCTAGTCCCTTTTTTGAACAGTGGCACGATATTCGCCACTCTCCAATCCCCTCATACCACCCCTGACAGTGAGGACGAAAAGATCATTGCCAAAGGCTCTGCAATTTCGTCCCTTGCTTCCCATAGAATCCTTGGATATATCCCGTCAGGCCCGGGGGACTTGTCTATCCTCAGGTTTTTCAAAATGCCCAACACATCTTCCTTCCTAACAAGTATTTCCTCGAGCTTACCAGTCTGTTTCACACTGTCCTCTCCAACAATATAGCCCCTCTCATTTGTAAATACAGAAGAAAAGTACTCGTTCAAGACCTCTCCGATCTCTTCAGACTCCATACACAATCTCCCGCTACTGTCCTTGATCGGACCTACCCTCGCTCTAGTCATTCTCATATTTATCACATATGTGTAAAAGGCCTTGGGGTTTTCCTTGATCCTACCCGCCAAAGATTGTTCATGCCCTCTCTTAGCTCTCCTAATCCCTTTCTTCAGTTCCCTCCTGGCTATCTTGTATCCCTCCAATGCCCTGTCTGAACCTTGTTTCCTCAGCCTTACATAAGTCTCCTTTTTCCTCTTAACAAGACATTCAACCAATCTTGTCAATCATGGTTCCCTCTCTCGACCATCTCTTCCCTGGATGAGGGACATACATATCAAGGACACGTAGTACCTGTTCCTTGAACAAGTTCCACATTTCACTTGTGTCCTTCCCTGACAGCCAATGTTCCCAACTTATGCACTTCAATTCTTGTCTGACAACATCGTATTTACCCTTCCCCCAATTGTAAACCTTGCCCTGCTGCACGCATCTATCCCTCTCCATTGCTAAAGTGAAAGTCACAGAATTGTGGTCACTATCTCCAAAATGCTCCCCCACTAACAAATCTATCACTTGCCCTGTTTTATTACCAAGTACTAAATCCAATATTGCCCCTCCTCTGGTCGGACAATCTACATACTGTGTTAGAAAAGCTTCCTAGACACACTGCACAAACACCACCCCATCCAAACTATTTGATCTAAAGAGTTTCCACTCAATATGTGGGAAGTTAAAGTCACCATGACTACTACCCTGTGACTTCTGCACCTTTCCAAAACCTGTTTCCCAATCTGTTCCTCCACATCTCTGCTACTATTTGGGGGCCTATAGAAAACTCCTAACAAGGTGATTGCTCCTTTCCTATTTCTGACTTCAACCCATACCAACTCAGTAGGGTGATACTCCTCGAACTGCCTTTCTGCAGCTGTTATACTATCTCTAATTAACAATGCCACCTCCCACCTCTTTTACCACCCTCCCTAATCTTATTGAAACGTCTGTAACCAGGGACTTCCAACAACCATTTCTGCCCCTCTTCTATCCAAGTTTCCGTGATGGCCACCACATCGTAGTTCCAAGTAACGATCCATGCCTTAGATTCACCCACCTTATTCCTGATGCTTCTTGCGTTGAAGTATACACATTTCAACCCATCTCCGTGCCTGCAGGTACTCTCCTTTGTCAGTGTTCCCTTCCCCACTACCTCATTACACACTTTGGCGTCCTGAATATCGGCTTCCTTAGTTGGTGGACTACAAATCCGGTTCCCATTCCCCTGCCAAATTAGTTTAAACCCTTCCGAAGAGTACTAGAAAACCTCCCTCCCAGGATGTTGGTGCCCCTCTGCTTCAGATGCAACCCGTCCAGCTTGTACAGGTCCCACCTTCCCATGAATGCGCTCCAGTTATCCAAATACCTGAAGCCCTCCCTCCTACACCATTCCTGCAGCCACGTGTTCAGCTGCACTCTCTCCCTATTCCTAGCCTCGCTATCATGTGGCACGGGCAACAAACCAGATATGACAACTCTGTCTGTCCTGGCTTTTAACTTTCAGCCTAACTCCCTAAACTTGTTTATTACCTCCACACCCCTTTTCCTACCTATGTCGTTGTTACCAATGTGCACCACGACTTCTGGCTGCTCCTCCTCCCCCTTAAGGATCCTGAAGACACGATCCGAGACATCCCTGGCCCTGGCACCCGGGAGGCAACATACCTTCCGGCTGTCTCGCTCGCGACCACAGAATCTCCTATCTATACCCCTAACGATTGAATCTCCTTCTACTATTGCTTTTCTATTCACCCCCCTTCCCTTCGGAGCCCCAGAGCCAGACTCAGTGTCAGAGACCTGGCCGCTAGGGCCTTCCCCCGGTAGGTCATTCCCCCCCCCCCCCCAACAGCATCCAAAACGGTATACTTGTTTTGAAGGGGAACGGCCACGAGGGATGCCTGCACTGTCTGCATTTTTGTTTTTTTCCCCCTGAATGTAACCCAGCTATTCTTGTCCTGTACCTTGGGTGTGGTTACCTCCTTGTAACTGTTCTCAATCACCCCCTCTGCCTCACGGATGATCCGAAGTTCATCCAGCTTCAGCTCCAGTTCCCTAACACGGTCTTTGAGGAGCTGAAGTTGGGTGCACTTCCCGCAGGTATAGTCAACGGGGACACCGGTGGTATCTCTCACCACCCACATCCTACAGGAGGAGCATGCAACTGGCCTAGCCTCCATCCCCTCTTACCTGACAGAATATAGCTGCCCTGTGGACTAACTAGATCTCCGCCCTCCGACTCTGCTCCCAGCCAGCTACCCTTTCTGTAAACTCCTGGCTCTCTTCTCACTCTTTGCGGAAATGTCGGAAACAAAATGAAAGGAGCACCTTACTCCCTCCTCACCTAGCTCCCTCCGTCACCAAACTCTTACTAAGGCACTCAAATGCACCAAATTCAGCACTCAGTGCAAACAAATTCTGCACTGTCGGGGATCACTTTTATATTGTGAACCTAGCCTCTGAAAACTGGCCTAATCCAATTAACCAATTAACACGCTCCAGCTGCAAGTGCCTACAAGTAGAAGCTTGTTTAAAGCTGATTGAAAATTCACCTTCTTCTAAACCAAACAGCAACTTTTAAGTTGATTAACGAAATAAAAGAATTACTAAACTTTAGATAAAAATGAAGCCTTATACTCCCTCGGTCACCAAACTCTTACTATAGCACTCAAATGCACCAAATTCAGCACTCAGTGCAAACCCAGAGACACACACAGAGACAGTAATACACACATTCACAGACACGCAGAGACACACATGCATTCAGTTACAGACAGACACAGAGACACTCATACACACACTCACTAATACAAACTCACAGACACGCAGAGGCAAAAAATACACAAACTCATTCACACACAAACACTACTACACACATTCACAGGCTCCGAAACACTAATGTGCCCTCACACACACACACACACACACACACACACACACAGACACGAATGCACACACTCATAGATACACGCAGAGACAGTATTACACATATTCACGGACACACAGAGACACAAATATACACAGTTACAGACAGACACAGGAACACTAATACACACTCTGAAATACATGCACAGAGACACGAATACACACATTCATACACACGCGGAAACTCACTTACACCTCACAGACACACGCAGAGACACGAATACACACACTCACACACATACACAGGCACTAATACACACTCACAGACACACCGACAGATATGCTCACACAGACACAGACAAAGACAGCAATACACACACGCACAGACACACATAGACACTAATACACATACTCACACACATACACTAATGCACACACTCACAGACAAACACAGAAACACTGGTACACGCACTCACATAAACACAGAGCCACTAATACACAAACTCGCACACACAGACACTAATACTCACACAACAGACTCTCAGAGACACTGATACACACACCAACACACACAGACAATACACGCAGGAACACAAACACAGAAACGTATACACACACTCACACATAGATACACTAATACTCACACATAAACAAACATACACTAATGCAGACGCTCACAGACACTCAAAAACGTTAACACACACAGACACCTTTACAGACCCTCTCAGAAACACACAGACACTAACACACACACTCACAGACACAAACAGAGACACTAATACACGCACAAAGATTCACCGAGACACTAATATACACACTCATAGACACACACATAGAAACTAAAGTGCGCATTCACAGACACACATAGACAATAACTCAGACATACACACAGACACTAATGCGCACATTCACATACACGCACAGAGACACCAAAACACACTCACACACAGGGAGACACTAATATACACACTCACGTACGCACACAGAGACACTGTTAAATGCACTCACACACACAGATACTAATACACACTCACATACACAAACACTGATGCACATACTCACAGACATAGACAGAGACACTGATACACAGACTTATCGACACACACAAACAGACACAAATATAAACACTCCCAGACACATAAAATCACTAACACACACACAGACACTAATACACACACACAGACACAGAGTGACACTAATACACAAACAGACACATACAGAGATACTAATACACACACTCACAGACACACACACATAGAGACATAATTATAGGCACTTCCAAACAAACAAAAACACTAACACACACATAGACACGAATACACACACTCGCAGATGAAGACAGATACACTAATACACACACTCAAAGACACACAGAGAGACACTCATACACATACTCACAAACACAGGGCGGCATTATAGCACACACTCAATACACGGACACTAATACACACACTCACACGCACATACACTAATACACACACTCGCACACATAGAAACACTAATATGTGCACTAACAGACAGAGACACGCTAATACAGACACTCACAGCCACACAGGTACACTAATACACATACTCACAAACACACGGAGGCATTATTGCACACACTCACCGACAGAGACACTAATACACACACTCACACGCACATACACTGATGCACACACTCGCACACATAGAGACACTAATATGTGCACTCACAGACAGAGACACACTAATACACACACTCACAGCCACACAGAGACACGAATACACATACACACACAGACAGTAATACACACACTCGCACACAAAGAGACAATACTACACACACTCACACAGGCACACAGAGACAGTAATATACAGACTCACAGACACACACACAGATACTAATGCAAACACTCGCACAGAGAGACTCTAATACACACACTCAAAGGCACAGAGAGACTAATACACACACTTAAAGACACTAAAAGACGCACACAATAATACACACACTCACACACACAGATACAGTAATACACATTCAAAGACACGCAAAGACACTGTCAGACACACTCACAGACACACGCAGAGACAAGAATACACACACTCACAGACGGACAGAGACACTAATACACACACACAGAGTCACTAATACACACACACACATACACTAATACGCACACGCAGAGACACATGCACTGACACGAATACACACACACAAATACGCACACTCACACATGGACACTAATACAAACAGTCGCAGAAACACAGATAAACTAATACACACACTTGCGCACACACACAGCCACTACTACACTCCCACGCACACACAGAGATGATAACATTCACAATCATACAGACACAGATAAACTAATACACACAATCACACGCACATATACCAATACACACATTCAAAGGCACACACAGAGGCCCCTATACACACACTCAGACACAGAGTGTGTGTATACGCACTCTCAGAGAGACACTAAAACACACAATCACACAAACACACAGACCCTAATACACACATCGCAGACACACAGATACACTAATACACACAAATACACACACTCACAGACATATACAGATACACTGATACACACACTCACAGGCACACACACAGAAAACGAATACACAATCTCAGACACACACCGAGATTCTAATACACACATTAACAGACACAGAGAAACCAATACACACACTCATTGACACACAAAGTGACACTGATATAGCCACTGACACACAGAGACTCTAATACACTAACACATACACACTAATACACACACTCACACACACATAGGCACTAATACACACACACAAATACACCCAATCATACACTCACACTGTGACACTAAAGCACACACACACACACACTAATACGCAGACTCACACACATAGAGACACTAATACACACACTCGCATACGAATGCACACACTCACGTACAGAGACACTAATACGAACACTCACAGACGCACAGAAACTCTAACAAAGTCAGAAACACATACAGAGACATTGATACAGTCACGCAGACACTAATACACACACTCAGACATACACACACTTATTCATGCACTCACACACACAGACACTAATACACACACCCACACAGAGATACTAATACACACATAGGCATGTAAATACACTTTCACACTCACTCACAGACACAGCCACTAATATACACACACACGTACACGAATCAACACGCTCAAGGGCACAGAGTCACCAATACAAACACGCATAGACACACACAGTGACACTAATACACAAACTCACACTCAAATACACTTATACAGACACGGGCACTAATGCACACCCTCACGCACCCAGTGACAACAATACACACACTCAGACTCACGCAGAGACACTAATACACGCACACACACAGGAACTAATACACACACATACACACACACCGTGTGGCACTAATACAACACACAGACACTAATACACACACACACATATCTGGACACTAATACACCCACTCGCACACACAGAGACAATAATACTCTCAATCACACATTAAAGTGACACTAATACACACGCACCCTCGGTTACTGACACACACATTCAAAGACACACACAGAGACCGTTAGACATACACTCAGACACAGAGATACTAATATGCACACACACAGACACAAAGAGACACTGACACGCACAATCGCACAGACACACAGACCGTAATACACACATCTCAGCCATACTCAAACAGACGCTAATGTACACACTCACAGGAACACAGAGACACTAATACACACACAGTCACTAATAAATACTCACACACACACACAGATGCACTAATGCATACACTCACAGACACAGAGAGACATTAATAAACACACTCAGGCACACAGAGACAAATGCATACACTCACACACGGACTAGGCCAATTGGATTACGCCAGTTTTCAAAGGCTAGATTCATAGTATAAAAGTGATCGCCTACAGTGCAGACTTTGATTGCACTGAGTGCTGAATTTGGTGCATTTGAGTGCTGTACTGGGCGTTTGGTGGCTGAGGGAGTATAAGGCTTAATTTTTATCTAAAGTATGGTCTTTCTTTTATTGAATTAATTAACTTAAAAATTGCTGTTTGGTTGAGAAAAAGGTGAAGTTTCAATCAGCTTTAAACAAAGGTTCTACTTGTAGGTGCTTGCAGCTGGAGCTTGTTAATTAGTTAATTGGATTAGGCCAGTTTTCAGAGGCTAGATTCACAGTATAAAGCGTTTGATCAGTAAAGCGTTTGATAAGGTTCCCCACGGTAGGCTACTGCAGAAAATATGGAAGCATGGGATTCAGGGAGATTTAGCAGTTTGGATCAGAAATTGGCCAGCTGGAAGAAGACAAAGGGTGATGGTTGATGGGAAGTGTTCAGACTGGAGTCCAGTTACTAGTGGTGTGCCACGAGGATCTGTTTTGGGGCCACTGCTCTTTGTGATTTTTATAAATGACCTGGAGGCGGGCGTAGAAGTATGGGTGAGTAAATTTGCAGATGAGACAAAGACGGTGGCGTTGTGGACAGTGCAGAAGGATATTACAAGTTACCGAGGGACATAGATAAGCTGCAGCGCTGGGCTGAGAGGTGGCAAATGGAGTTTAATGCAGAAAAGTGTGAGGTGATTCATTTTGGAAGTAATAACAGGAAGACAGAGTACTGGGCTAATAGTAAGATTCTTAGTAAGAAGTTTTACAACACCAGTTTAAAGTCCAACAGATCTGTTTCGATGTCACTAGCTTTCGGAGCGCTGCTCCTTCCTTAGGTGAACGAAGAGGTATGTTCCAGAAACATATATATAGACGGATTCAAAGATGCCAGACAATGCTTGGAATGCGAGCATTAGCAGGTGATTAAATCTTTACAGATCCAGAGATGGGGTAACCCCAGGTTAAAGAGGTGTGAATTGTGTCAAGCCAGGACAGTTGGTAGGATTTCGCAGGCCAGATGGCGGGGGATGAATGTAATGTGACATGAATCCCAGGTCCCGGTTGAGGCCGCACTCATGTGTGCGGAACTTGGCTATAAGCTTCTGCTCGGCGATACTGCGTTGTCACGCGTCCTGAAGGCCGCCTTGGAGAACGCTTACCCAGAGATCAGAGGCTGAATGCCCTTGACTGCTGAAGTGTTCCCCGACTGGAAGGGAACATTCCTGCCTGTTGATTGTCGCACGATGTCCGTTCATTCGTTGTCGCAGCGTCTGCATGGTCTCGCCAATGTACCACGCTTCGGGACATCCTTTCCTGCAGCGTATGAGGTAGACAACGTTGGCCGAGTCGCACGAGTATGTACCGCGTACCTGGTGGGTGGTGTTCTCACGTGTAATGGTGGTATCCATGTCGATGATCTGGCACGTCTTGCAGAGATTGCCATGGCAGGGTTGTATGGTGTCGTGGTCACTGTTCTGAAGGCTGGGTAGTTTGCTGCAAATAATGGTTTGTTTGAGGTTGCGCGGTTGTTTGAAGGCAAGTAGTGGGGGTGTGGGGATGACATTAGCAAGATGTTCATCGTCATCGATGACGTGTTGAAGGCTGTGAAGAAGATGTCGTAGTTTCTCCGCTCCGGGAAAGTACAGGACGACGAAGGGTATTCTGTCGGTTGTGTCCCATGTTTGTCTTCTGAGGAGGTCGGTGTGGTTTTTCGCTGTGGCGCGTTGGAACTGTCGATCGATGAGTCGAGTGCCATATCCCGTTCGTACGAGGGCATCTTTCAACGTCTGTAGATATCTGTTACGCTCCTCCTCGTCTGAGCAGATCCTGTATATACGGAGAGCTTGTCCATAGGGAATGGCTTCTTTAATGTGTTTAGGGTGGAAGCTGGAGAAGTGGAGCATCATGAGGTTCTCCGTGGGTTTGCGGTAAAGCGAAGTGCTGAGGTGACCGTCCTTGATGGAGACGAATGTGTCCAAGAATGCAACTGATTTTGGACAGTAGTCCATGGTGAGTCTGATGGTTGGATGGAATTTATTGATGTAATCGTGTAGTCGTTTCAGTGATTCTTCGCCGTGGGTCCAAAGGAACAAAATGCCATCGATGTATCTGGTAAGATTCTTGGCAGTGTGGATGAGCAGAGAGATCTCGCTGTCCATGTACATAGAACCCTGAAAGTTGCCACTCAGGTAGAGACGGTTGTTAAGAAGGAGTACGGTGTGTTAGCTTTTATTGGTAGAGAGATTGAGCTTCGGAGCCATGAGGTCATGTTGCAGCTGTACAAAACTCTGGTGCGGCCGCATTTGGAGTAATGCATGCAATTCTGGTTGCCGCATTGTAGGAAGGATGTGGAAACATTCGAAAGGGTGCAGAGGAGATTTACCAGAATGTTGCCTGGTATGGAGGGAAGATCTTATGAGGAAAGGCTGAGGGACTTGAGGCTGTTTTCGGCAGAGAGAAGAAGGTTAAGAGGTGACTTAATTGAGGCATACAAGATGATCAGAGGATTGGATAGGGTGGACAGTGAGAGCCTTCTTCCTCGGATGGTGATGCCTAGCACGAGGGGACATAGCTTTAAATTGAGGGGAGATAGATATAAGACAGATGCCAGAGGTAGGTTATTTACTCAGAGAGTAGTAAGGGTGTGGCATGCCCTGCCTGCAACAGGAGTGGACTCGCCAACACAAAGGGTATTCAAATGGTCATTGGATATACATATGGACGATAGGGGAATAGTGTAGATGGGCTTTAGCGTGGTTTTACAGGTCGGCGCAACATCGAGGGCCGAACGCCTGTACTGCGCTGTAATGTTATATGTTCGAAAAGTGATCTCCAACAGTGCAGACTTTGTTTGCACTGAGTGCTGAATTTGGTGGATTTGAGTGCTATACTGAGAGTTTGGTGACTGAGGGAGTATAATGCTTCATTTTTATCTAAAGTCTAGTCTTTCTTTTATTTAGTTAATTAACTAAAACGTTGTTGTTTAATTTAGAAGAAGGTGAACTTTCAATCAGCTTTAAACAAAGTTTCTACTTGGAGGTACTTGCAGCTGGAGCTTGTAAATTAGTTAGTTGGATTAGACCTGTTTTCACAGGTAGATTCACAGTATAATGCGTTTGATCAGTAAAGCGTTTGATAAGGTTCCCCACGGTAGGCAACTGCAGAAAATACGGAAGCATGGGATTCAGGGAGATTTTACAGGTTGGACCAGAAATTGGCTAGCTGGAAGAAGACAAAGGGTGGTGGTTGATGGGAACTGTTCAGACTGGAGTTCAGTTACTAGTGGTCTGCCACAAAGACCTGTTTTGGGGCCACTGCTGTTTGTCATTTTTATAAATGAACATGAGGAGGGCGTAGAAGTATGGGTGAGTAAATTTGCAGATGACACTAAAGTCGGTGGGGTTGTGGACAGTGCGGAAGGATGTTACAAGTTACAGAGGGACATAGATAAGCTGCAGCGCTGGGAGGTGGGAAATGGAGTTTAATGCAGAAGAGTGTGAGGTGATTCATTTTGGAAGTATTAACAGGAAGACAGAGTACTGGGCTAACGGTAAGATTCTTGGCACTGTGGATGAGCAGAGAGATCTCGGAGTCAATGTACATAGCATTTCATAGCATTTACAGTGCGGAAGGAGGCTATTCGGCCCATGAGTCTGCACCGGCCTTGGAAAGTGCACCCTACCCAAGCCCACACCGCCACCCTATCCCCATAACCGAGTAACCCCACCTAACAGTAAGGGTAATTTGGACACTAAGGGCAATTTAGCATGGCCAATCCACCTAACCTGCACAATCTTTGGACTGTGGGAGGAAACCGGAGAACCCGGAGGAAACCCACGCACACACGGCGAGAACGTGCAGACTCCGCACAGACAGTTACCCAAGCCGAGAATCGAACCTGGGCTCCTGGAGCTGTGAAGCATTTGTGCTAACCACTATGCTACCGTGCTGCCTGATATAGATCCCTGAAAGTTGCCACTCAGGTTGAGAGGGTTGTTAAGAAGGCATACGGTGTGTTAGTTTTTATTGGTAGAGGGATTGAGTTTCGGAGCCATGAGGTCATGTGGCAGCTGTACAAAACTCTGGTGCGGCCGCATTTGGAGTAATGCGTCCAATTCTGGTCGCCGCATTATAGGAAGGATGTGGAAGCATTGGAAAGGGTGCAAAGGATATTTACCAGAATGTTGCCTGGTATGGAGGGAAGATCTTATGAGGAAATGCTGAGGGACTTGTGGCTGTTTTCGTTAGAGAGAAGAAGGTTAAGAGGTGACTTAATTGAGGCATACAAGATGATCAGAGGATTGGATAGGGTGGACAGTGAGAGCCTTTGTCCTCAGATGGTGATGTCTAACACGAGGGGACATAGCTTTAAATTGAGGGGTGATAGATATAAGACAGGTGTCAGAGGTACGTTCTTTACTCAGAGTGTATAAGGGTGTGGAATGTCCTGCCTGCAACAGTAGTGGACTCGCCAACACTAAGGGTATTCAAATGGTAATTGGATAGACATATGGATAGAGTGTAGATGGGTTTTAGAGTGGTTTCACAGGTCGGCGCAACATCGAGGGCCGAAGGGCCTGTACTGCGCTGTAGTGTTCCATGTTCTAAAAGTGATCCCCTACAGTGCAGACTTTGTTTGCACTGAGTGCTGAATTTAGTGCATTTGAGTGCTATCCGAAGAGTTTGGTGACTGAGGGAGTATAAGGCTTCATTTGTATCTAAAGTCTAGTCTTTCTTTCATTTAGTTCAGTAACTTAAAAGTTGTTGTTTGGTTGAGAAGAAGGTGAAGTTTCAATCAGGTTTAAACAAAGGTTCTACTTGTTGGTACTTGCAGCTGGGTCTTGTTAATTAGTTAATTGGATTACGCCAGTTTTCAGAGGCTCGATTCACAGTATAAAAGTGATTCCCTGCAGTGCAGACTTTGTTTGCACTGAGTCCTGAATTTGGTGCATTTGAGTGCTATACTGAGAGTTTGGTGACTGGGGGAGTTAGGCGAGGAGGGAGTAAGGTGCTCCTTTCATTTTGTTTCCTGCATTTCCGCAAAGAGTGAAAAGAGAGCCAGGAGTTTACAGAGAGTGCAGCTTACTGGGAGCAGAGTCGGAGGTCCAGTTGGTCCACAGGGCAGCTACATTCTGTAAGGTTAGAGGGGATAAACCTAGGCCAGTTGCATGTTCCGCCTGTAGGATGTGGGTGGTGAGGGATACCACCGGTGTCCCCGCTGACTATACCTGCGGGGAGTGCACCCAACTCCAGCTCCTCACAGACCGTGTTAGGGAACTGGAGCTGAAGCTGAATGAACTTCGGATCATCCGGGAGGCAGAGGGGGTGATAGAGAAGAGTTACCGGGAGGTAACCACAACCAAGGTACAGGACAAGAGTAGCTGGGCTACAGTATGGGGAAAGAAAACAGACAGGCAGACAGTGCATGGATCCCTCGTTGCCGTTCCCCTTCAAAACAAGTATACCGGATGCTGTTGGGGGGCGGGGGGGGGGGGGGGAGGGGGGAAGACCTACCGGGGGAAGGCCCTAGCGGCCAGGTCTCTGGCACTGAGTCTGGCTCTGGGGCTCAGATGGGAAGGGGGGGGGGGGGAGAATAGAAAAGCAATAGTAGTAAGAGATTCAATGGTTAGGGGAATAGAAAGGAAACTCTGTGGTCGCGAGCAAGACTCCTTTTGGACACTAAAGGCAATTTAGCATGGCCAATTCACCTGACCTGCACATTTTTGGACTGTCGGAGGAAACCGGAGCACCCGGAGGAAATCCACGCAGACATGCACAGAACGTGCTGACTCTGCACAGACAGTGACCCAGCAGGAATCGAACCTGGGATCCTGGCGCTGTGACGCGACAGTGCTATCGACTTGTGCTACCTTGCTGCTCTAATTGCCCCTTCGTGTCCAAAAGGAAAAGGGTGGGTACTGAGTTATTGGGTTAGGGAAGGGGCTTCACCCTCGGTGGGGAGTCTTTCAAAGTGTCGATGCAGACTCGATGGGCCAATGACCTCCTTCTGCACTGGAAGAATTCTAGGTTCTGCGAATCATGCCGAAAAATAACCTAATCTCAGACTCACTACAAACATACCACTCACTTTCCAAGGGAAATTTCAAGATTATGGTCAAACTCTCAGCCATGAACCTTTCCATCACTCACCGACTCTCACACACACCGACTCTGCCCCGCCAGGAGCATTGAAGACCACAGGACGTGGGTCACTGTCTGTGTGGAGTCTGCACATTCTCCCCGTGTGTGCGTAGGTTTCCTCCGGGTGCTCCGGTTTCCTCCCACAGTCCAAAGATGTGCAGGTTAGGTGGATTGGCCATGATAAATTGCCCTTAGTGTCCAAAATTGCCCTTAGTGTTGGGTGGGGTTACTGGATTATGGGGATAGGGTGGAGGTGTTGACCTTGGGTGGGGTGCTCTTTCCAAGAGCCGGTGCAGACTCGATGGGCCGAATGGCTTCCTTCTGCACTGTAAATTCTATGATAATCTATGACACCACTTCTAAACTGGGAGAATATTCTCCTCTGTTCTGACATGAAAAGTATTGGATTGAAAGGGGTTAACTGGCCCTGTTTGTTCAGTGACTAATTAATGTGAATCTCCATGGAGCTTAACTGTGTCACTGCAGGCTTTCCGTCTTCTTATAATAAGCGATTCCTTTCAACGTGCTTTCACACACTGTCAGCGGGAGCATTAACTCCAACACTGACAGAGACCAGCGGCTTCAGAGAGACCGAGAGGAGGGATCAGAATGTGAAAACAATCGATTGGAACATTAAAAAAACAGATCCGAATCTGGCAACAATCAATCGGAGCGTTAAAGCAATGGGTGAGAATCTGACATCAATCGATTGGAATGTTACAACTGTGGTTCGGCGTTTCACCTATGGACTTTATTGGTTTACTCATGGTCGGAATGTATTAAAATGGAGGATTGGATATGCACTCGAGATTATGCAAGCGGGATACTTTCCGATCCTGGGTATTGTTGGTATCCCTGGTAAGTCTCTCTGTCCAGTTGTTAATTCCAGAAACTCTTTACAACTGTATTACTGATCTTGTCCTTGACTCTGCCCTGTTTGCTGCTGTTCCGGTTGAGTCGCTGTACGCATCTTTTAAATTTACTGCTAAATGCTATGTGTTTACCCTCTCCTCTGGATCCTAGTGGAATTGTTGCCATGTCCCTATATGCAGCTAATAAAATTGTAATCCCCTTTTCAATGTATGACTCTCCTTTGTGTTTAATTCACGGGAACATGAACGATGACTTCAGACCAACTCAAAGACTCTGTTGCCTACACCTGACTCCATTCCGATACCTCAGGCTGGTCCACACTGATTACCACCTCTGTTACCCTTTAACCCTGAGCAGATTTCTGACCCCATATCCACCCCATCATTAATTCTGTCCACTGACACCTCCGAAATATCATCCTCTGGCTGACCGCAGCTCTCAATCCGAATTCCAGAATCGCTTATTCCAATTCTCTGCTGACCAGCCTCCCAGTTATAAAGCTGCATCAAAGCTCATCTTAAGCTCTGCTGTTCATATACAATCTCTGACCAAATCCACTTCACCCATCACCCTTGTGCTCACTGATCTCGATTACCAGCCGCTCAGCAAAGGCTTAATTTTCTGACTCATCTGACCCAATCACTCCATTACTTTGTAAAACAGAATGCCTCACCCTCTGTCCATTTCCCAACATGTGTTTGCTTGCTCACGTTTAAACAGAGCCTGGACACCCCCCCCCCCCCCCCCAATCTTCCCGCACACAATGTCTCTGAAACAAGTTTCACTAATACAGCTTCTCTTGTCCCTGTGCCGTGAAAATATCGATCCATAAATAGTGCAGCCACGCTGCTGGTCACATCCAGTGTGTTTTGTCCATCTCCCCATGCTGGACAGATATCGTGTTGTGGTGTATCCAGATAGGGCAGGTAATGTGAGGCAGCTTCTGAATGTGACATCAATGAGTAACCAATTATCTTTTTCCAATTAAGTGACAATATATCGTGGCCAATCCACATGCCCCCCAAATTTGGGTTGTGGGGGTGAGACCCACACAGATACGGGGGGAATGAGCAAACTCCAGAAGGACACTAACATGGAGCCGGGATCGAACCCGGGTCCTCGGCGCAGTGCAACAGCTACGCTAACCACTGTGCCACCCAATGAACTGTTTCAATCAATCTAGCAGTCTCTGTGTTTGAATTTCCCTATTTATGTGTTTCAATTCTCTCTCAAATTTGTCACATTCCATTTGCCCAGATCGCCACAACGTGTTGCCTTTAAGAATGTGGGCAAATCCCGGTTTGTAGTTAATTTCTATCCTCAGTATCACTCCATTATTTTGATTTTGTGTCCATAGAGTCACTGGTGCTGGTGTGACAGAGTTGAGAAAACATGAAATCCTGTCGCTTCAGTTCCTGGCGTCTCCCGTGTGGGGCTACGTGATGGACAGTGGATTTAAGCAGCTCTGGCACATGTGTTTGAAACTTGGTCCGTTCCTCTCCACTCAACACCTTAAGATGTCATCACAATACCAGGTTAAAGTCCAACAGGTTTGTTTCGAATCACTAGCTTTTGGAGCTCAGCTCCTTCATCAGGATTGAAGCCTTTAAGTTGGTGTTGTGAGACCTCTTACTGTGCTCACACCAATCCAACGCCGGCATCTCCACATCACTGAACACCTGTGTTAGACACTGTCAGCTGAACATGTGTTCAGCAACAGGATGAACCCCCTCTCGTGTTATTATAAATGATCCAGGGATATAACTTGCAGCAAAGTGGCTTTTGACTTACTTCTGTCATTGCACGGTTAGTGGAGGTGCTGTGGATGGGTTCCAGGAGGTTGTGTTAAAGAATGTTGCTGTCTTTCATTGTTTCTAAATATGGCTGTCAATATGGTCGCCTTCCTTATTTCTAATTACGTTTACTTTAGAGTCGCCAGATATCTTTCGATACCGCCACAAGGTTCAGACCCGAATACTGACCAAAACGTCGGAACACCAGTTAGTTAGTTCAAAGTCAATATTATTTATTTACATACACAGCGATATGTAATCATGCACGAAACACTACAAACTAAACTTTCACTACTGCTAAAGCCTATACTTAGCTTCGGGCGCCCACTCAGTCAGAGGAACAATGGCCGTTGTTCGGTTCTGAGGCTGCTGCCGTCGACGTGGTAGAGGGGAACAGCTAAGGTCGTCCGTCTGGTAGCGAGCATTGACCTTGGACTTTTTTGCTTCTGGTGTAGCTCGTGGAAGGGTCACTCCGCTTTGAGAGACGATTCCAAGCGAGCGATTCTCTCTTGGGGCCTTCATCTTATACCCGAAGGGGGCTTCGCGCGCTTTTGGGCGGGCCTTCAACGGCCCCAATCAATTGGGCCATTTCTTGATCATTCGCATTGATCATGACCAATAAAAGGGTGGGTGGCCTGATGGCTGGGCGTGTCCTAGGTGGCCGTTCGCCTGCTTTGTTTTCTGCTTTCAGTTTGGGGAACAGGCGCCGCGAGGTCTGGGGCCAGATCGGTTACTTAAGTATCTTCCTTTGTTCCGGGAGATGGGCCATCCATATGCTAATGAGCCTATAGTTTCAGTCTCGTCTGGGAGCTGTTTCTCCAATATTCAGGCAGTCTCTGTGCCTGCTTGCTTTATTAACATTGTCCATTTTCCCCTGCAATATTTGCAAATGTCCATTTTGTATTCTGGAAGTGGCCATCCCAGATGGCTACCAACCCTCCTTGTGATCCTCAACGCGAAGCGTGAAGGATCACATTACCGCATCTTCTTTGTTCTCCTCCTCAGTTGGGCACCCATAAGCACTTGACAGGCTCTACACTGCTCTGTCCTCTGAATTGAAATGTTCCCTAAATTTCTTTATGTACATACATCATTATAAAATTATATGGGGCGCTATGACATTCAAGCATGCATTACTAAATCAAATCACTGGAATCTCTAACTGTCCTTAACTAAACTAGCCTCAATCAATCAAAAAAAATTACAACATTTTAAACTGTACAATAGCAGCAACACAGGTCTCTCTGGCTTGGCTGTCAAGCGCAGGGTTTAACATTTCTTTATTCGAACGAAACGAACACACACAAAGAAACGGATGTACTTTAATTCACGAAAAGGGGTTGCGGGGTTTGTTGAAGTCCGAAAATAGGGGACCTGAGAGTATATATTGGGATGCGGGAGGCTTTCCACTGCCATTTCCTGAGTCTAAGGGTCTGAATGATACTGCAGAATATCGCCAGTAATAACAGTGCTTCCACAATGTAGGAGAGGGAATACCAGGTGATGAACTTGTCACACCAGGTCGGTGTATCGGTAACTATCTCGGGACTTAGTGCATGGCAGGGGTGGGATACATTCACGGACTGTGTGGTAGGGGTCAGGGGGGTACCGTCCGCGCGCAACTGGAGGGAACCCGCTAATATCCAACTGTAGAGCATGATGGTTGTCTTCATCTTTCCTTCTTTCTGTCTTCTTCTTGAGGCATCTGTGGTTCCGGAGTTCTGTGGACACAAGCATAATTTCTGTTATTACCTTGATTAAGATCTCGTATATCTGTCTGTCCTTTTATTACAAATTACCCATTATAATTGGTCACCACCTGTGACTCCCTCATTTAAAAAAACAAAAAACAATTATTTGGGGCAAGGCATCCGAGAAAAATACTGACACAGTGCGAGCCGTATCGCAGCCTGTGTGATCTACCATCCTAGTGTTTGGAGATGTAAATAGCATCTGGAAGCAACCTCTGGGTTGCCATAAACAAACAAAGGAGTTGTGAACTTAAAGAGTCACAATGGGGTGCGTATGTGCCGCGGCGGGTAAGAATGGGTTGACTCCCTGATTAGGACGGTAATCAGTGCCATATGTTCTCTACCCGAGCGTAGCTGACCGGAGGGGGGTCCTCAGGAAGGGCGGGGACCAGTGCCATTTCTCCACTGCCTGAGCGACCGGCAAGAAAGGAACGAATATGTGGTCGTCGTGGGGGCTGCCTCATATGATTACCTTCGAATCAGAAGAGTAGCTATGATTGGTTGTCTGCCGACAAACTAGTTCGTCAAACAGCCATTGGGCGTCAGAAGGATAGTTCTGCCTGCATCAAGATGTGGCGTGGGGCCATGAAAACTTTAAATTGACAAACAACATTTAACATTCACAATAACGAACAAACATACATTACAAACATGGTGCAGGTTCCATCAGAAATGACACCGTAACTCTCCATCGGTTCCTTTTTACCATCATCTGGACTCCTCATTGCTCTAAAGCGAAGAGTCGCAAAGGGATTTGTTTGGTGGGAGTCAGACTCGATATCATCATCTTCTCCCGGCTGCCATACTCTTGACTGGAGAAGGTTTGTTAAAGCTGCGTGGGGTGGATTGGGGCCCATTTCATCATTCCGGATGAGCCTGATCGAATTGTCTCGGTGCCAGAATCTTGTGTCGAGGTTGGAGCTGCAAGGGCTGAATCCGAAATCGTCGGGTGCTGGGTCTCGCTCAGGGGCTTTAATGTATGTAATCTCGAAGAGGTCGCTGGAATCATGTTCAGTATCGCTGGGAGTGGGGCCTGGTGCAGGGGTGTAATGGTAGCGTGGTGTGGTGGGGCTGTCGTCATCGCTATCGCTGTCGCTGTTGGTTGAAGGAAGGGAGAGGCGGAGTCGTGCGTCTGGGGGTGGAGTCCAAGTCGTGTCTGAGGATGGGCTGGTCAGGTTGGGGAAGGATAGCAATACGTCGTTCGCGGGCGGGGCGTGGTCCTCTGCTGCTGCAAGTGAGATGTAGTGTGAATGGTTGTTCTACGAGCCATAAGCCTTAAGCTGGTTTACGTGAAACCACGCAGACTTGCCATTCGGATAGGTGATCTGATACACGGAGGGGCTGACTTTATCTGAGATAGAATACGATCTGGAAAATTCCGGGGAAAGGGAAGAACTGGGTTTGTATAGCGATAGCATCACTTGCTGCCCTACTACAAACTCGGTGGTGTGTACCGTTTTATCAAAGCAAGACTTGCTTTGCTTCTTGCGGGTTCCTAGCCTGACGGCTGCTGCAAGCTGGGCGGCCTTCACATTCTCAAAAACTGTTGTACTGCTTTCTCATGCGTGAGGGTGGTGACCGTGGGGCGAGCCAAATCCAGTCCTAATACATATTCTGTCCCTTTCATGGGGCGTCCGGTCATGAGGGAGTGGGGATGCATCCGTTGGACGAGGATAATTTGTTTCCAATGAACATTAATGCAAATGGGAGAACTGCGTCCCAGGTGCTGTTGTGCTGTTGCACCATTTTTCTGAGGGTGGCTTTTAGAGTTATGTTCATCCTTTCTACAATGCCGTTTGATTGAGGGTGGTAGGCTATATGAAACTTTTGCTTTATTCCGAAAATTTTCATCACTCTTCCAGTAAAATGGGAGCCTTGATCGGACTCCATACTGCGTGGGAGGCCCCATCTTGTAAAGATGTGCTGGGTTCGGATTTTAGCTGTCGTTTTGGACGTGTTTGTTCTGGATGGAAAAGCTTCCACCCATTTTGTGAAGGTGTCGATGACCACCAACACATACTTAAAACCATTTCTGCAGCGGTGGGGGGGGGGGGTGCGTATGGGTCCTATATAATCTATTTGCAAATTCGACCAGTGGCCATTAACGGGGCGGGTGTGACTAAGCTGAGCCTTTCTTGCATATCTGTCCGGATTGTTCTGGGAACAGATCAAGCATTTCTCAATGTAATGGGTAACATTGGCTTTTAACTCAGGCCACCAGCAGAGAGGTCTGAGGTGGGCTAGGGTGGGCTCAATGCCCTTGTGTCCATGATTGTCATTGAACTGACAAATAATTTGATGCCTGTCCTGGCTGGGGACTATATAAATGCTGTCTTTTAGAATCACACCGTCATGTGCGGTTATCGCGTATTTAAACTTAACATTAGCGGCTGGGAAGTTGCATTTTTAACCTTCCCTGAGCTTCTCATCTTCCTTTTGAGCCTTTGCCAAATCTTGAATGTTGGACTGTGAGACCTGAACCGCGTGTATTGGCGCGCTTTCGGTGGGTGGGGGGGGGCGGGGGAGGGGGGGGGGTTTCCAAAAGTGACCATGTCTGGATACTGACTTCGCTAGGGCGTCTGCTTTAACGTTACCACGGCGGGGGGCAAGAACGATGACGACTTCGAATTTGATGATTCCATATTTACGGTCTTTGGCCATTTTCAGAATATGTTGGAGTAATGGGGCTGAGCCTCTTGAGATGAATGACAACATTGCATTTGCTTTCTTAATTACGGACTCAACCTGCAAGTTTACCTTTAGAGAATCCTGAACTCGGATTCCCAAATCCCTTTGCATTTTAGCATTATGAATTTTGTCACCGTTTAGAAAATAGTCCATGCCTCTATTCTTTTTTCCAAAGTGCAAGACCTCGCACTTGCCCACGTTGAATTTCATCAGCCATTTCTTGGACCACTCTCCTAAACTGTCTAAACCTTTCTGCAGCCTCCCCACCTCCTCCATACTACCTGCCCCTCAACCTATCTTTGAATCATCGGCAAACTTAGCCAGAATGCCCCCAGTCCCGTCATCTAGATCGTTAATATATAAAGAGAACAGCTGTGGCCCCAACACTGAACCCTGCGGGACACCACTCGTCACCGGTTGCCATTCCGAAAAAGAACCTTTTATCCCAATTCTCTGCCTTCTGCCTGACAGCCAATCGTCAATCCATGTTAGTACCTTGCCTCGAATACCATGGACCCTTATTTTACTCAGCAGTCTCCCTTGAGGCACCTTATCAAAGGCCTTTTGGAAGTCAAGATGGATAACATCCAGTGGCTCTCCTTGGTCTAACCTATTTATTATCTCTTCAAAGAACTCTAACAGGTTTGTCAGGCACGACCCCCCCCTTACGAAATCCATGCTGACATGCCCTAATCTGACCCTGCACTTCCAAAAATTTAGAAATCTCATCCTTAACAATGGATTCTAGAATCTTGCCAACAGCCGAGGTTAGGCTAATTGGCCTATAATTTTCCATTTTTTTCCTTGTTCCCTTCTTGAACAGGAGGGTTACAACAGCGATTTTCCAATCCTCTGGGACTTTCCCTGACTCCAGTGACTTTTGAAAGATCATCACTAACCCCCCCACTATTTCTTCAGCTATCTCCTTTAGAACTCTAGGATGTAGTCCATCTGGGCCCGGAGATTTATACATTTTTAGACCTCTTAGTTTCTCTCGCACTTTCTCCTTTTTGATGGCTACCATATTCAACTCTGCCCCCTGACTCCCCAGAATTGTTGGGATATTACTCATGTCTTCTACTGTGATGACTGACGCCAAGTACTTATTTAGTTCCTCAGCTATTTCCTTGTCTACCATCACAAAATTATCAGCGTCATTTTGGAGCGGCCCAATGTCAACTTTTGCCTCCCGTTTGTTTTTAATGTATTTAAAGAAACTTTTACTATCATTCCTAATGTTTCTGGCTAGCCTACCTTCATATTTGATCCTCTCTTTTCTTATTTCTCTATTTGTTATCCTCTGTTTGTTTTTGTAGCCTTCCCAATCTTCTGACTTCCCACTACTCTTTGCCACATTATAGGCTTTCTCTCTGGCTTTGATGCATTCCCTAACTTCCTTTGTCAGCCAAGGCTGCCTAATCCCCCCTCTGATAACCTTTCTTTTATTTGGGATGAACCTCTGTACTGTGTCCTTAATTCCTCCCAGAAACTCCTGCCATTGCTGTTCTACTGTCTTTCCCACTAGGCTCTGCTCCCAGTCGATTTTCGTCAGTTCCTCCATCATGCCCCTGTAGTTACCTTTATTTAACTGTAACACCTTTACATCTGATTCTACCTTCTTTCTTTCAAATTGGAGATTGAATTCTACCATATTATGACCTCTGCCTCCTAAGTGCTCCCTTACTTTAAGATCTTTAATCAAGTCTGGCTCATTTCATAACACTAAGTCCAGAATGGCCTGTTCCCTCGTGGGCTCCATCACAAGCTGTTCCAAAAAGCCCTCCTGTAAACATTCAATGAATTCCCTTTCCTTGGGTCCACTGGCAGCACTATTTACCCAGTCCACCTGCATATTGAAGTCCCCCATGATCACTGTGACCTTGCCTTTCTGACATGCACTTTCTATTTCGTGGTGCATTTTGTGCCCCCGGTCCTGATCACTGTTAGGAGGCCTGTACATAACTCCCATTATTGTTTTTTTTGCCTTTGTGGTTCCTCAACTCTACCCACACAGGCTCCACATCATCTGACCCTATGTCATTTAGTGCTATTGATTTAATTTCATTCCTAATTAACAAGGCAACCCCGCCCCCTCTGCCCACCTCCCTGTCTTTTCGATAGGTTGTGAATCCCTGGATGTTTAAATGCCTGTCCTGAACCCCCTGCAACCATGTCTCTGTGATGCCTACCACATCATACCTGCCAGTCACAATCTGGGCCACAAGCTCATCTACCTTGTTCCGTACACTGCGCGCATTTAAATATAGCACCTTTAATTCTCTATTGACCGTCCCTTTTTGTTTTCTTAGTGTGGTGGACCTTGGTTTACTGAGCCTTTCCATACACTGTATAATATTTTGTGGGATGGGGACTATAGTAACCTCTCCTGAGTTTTGTCTTTTCGTGCTTTTTTGTATTCCTAAGAAGCTACGCTTCCCACTGATTACTTCACCTCTTGGTTCCCTGACTTCCCCTTCCCACTCCCACCCCACCCCCCCAATCTTTAGTTTAAAGTCCTATTGACCACCCTATTTATTATTTTCGCCAGAACACTGGTCCCAGCTCGGTTCACATGGAGACCATCCCAACGGTATAGGTCCCCCTGTCCCAAAACTGATGCCAGTGTCCCATGAAAAGGAACCCCTCTTTCCCACACCACTCTTTCAGCCACGTGTTAACTTCCCTGATTCTTGCCTCCCTATGTGAATTTGCACGTGGCTCGGGCAGTAATCCGGAGATTATGACCCTTGAGGGCCTGTTTTTTAATTTGAATCCTAGCTCTTTATAATCTCTAAACAGGTCCTCTTTCCTAGACTTGCCGATGTTGTTGGTACCGACATGGACCACAACAACTGGATCCTCCCCCTCCCTCTCCAGTATCCTTTCAAACCGGTCAGAGATGTCCCGCACCCTAGCACCGGGCAGGCAACATATCATGCGGGACTCTTTATCCTGCTCACAAAGGATACCATCTATCCCCCTGATAATAGAATCCCCTACAACTACAACTTGCCTATTTACTCCCTCCCCTTGAATGGCCTGCTGAACCTAGGGCGCTTCCCTGCGCGTCCTCTAAAAAATACCGCAAGGGGTGATTCTTTTCCCATTTAAAACTGTGGAGGAGCCATCCACATAGATTCTAAGGGGTAGCATGTGTCTGTGGGCTGGGGTCTCTGAGGCGTGATACATGCTTTCCTGGGGGCTGACTTTGGTATAAAGGGTATTATGTTTTGTGGTGATGATCTCACACTCGTGTTGGGTACCTGCATATTGTAAGTTATCGGCGAGGACATTTTGGTCTTGGGTCTCTTAACTGTTATGTCCTGTCCCTGTAAAAGAAGGTCCAAACCGCTGCGTGGATTTGACTGACTGTGCCATCTTTAAGTCGACCGTCTAATAATAGCTGTGTTGAGGTGTGTTCAGTGAGAATGGTGATGGGGTTGAGTCCTGTAATGTAGGCAGAAGTACTGTACTGCCCAAAAAACTGCGAGCAGGTGCATTTCGCAGGCAGAAAATCCTTGCTCGAGAGGATCTAACACGCGTGAGGCGTATGCCACGGGGCCTAATTTATCATGTCTTTCTTGTAGGAGCACGGCCCAAAGGGTTCGGTCGGTGGTTGCGACCTCAATTGCGTACGGGGATAGTGGACCTGGGACCTGTAATGCGGGGGCTGGGCTGAGGAATCTTTTTAAAGCGTCCACGGTATCCGTGTGCTCTGGAAGCTATTCCCAAGGTGCTTGTTTCGTGAGAAGTTCGGATGGGGGCATTGCCTTTGTGGCCAACCCGTCGATATGGTTTTTGCAGCAGCAACCAGTCCTAGAAATGAACGGAGGGCTGATTTGACGATCGAGTCGATTCTTTTCTGCTCGATCTCGCGTTTGCCAAGTCTGATCACTGTACCTAAGTAAATCACTTTTTCCTGTAAAATCTGGGCGTTCTTGGGGTTTACGTGATAGCCAATTTGTTGCAGGAGTCCTAATAATTCGGCGAGAAGCTAAATGTGCTCTCCCTTTGTGTTTGTCTGCAGTAGCAGATCATCTACATATTGGACCAGAAAATCGGGTCGGGGAAATTTTGCTGAACCATTTGCCAGCTGTCGGTGGAAAATGGAGGGGGAGTTGTAGGAACCTTGTGGAAAGCACGTCCACGTATATTACTGTCCCTGGAATGTGAATGCGAATTCATATTGGCACGCTTTATCCAATGGATTGGACCAAAAGCCGTTGCTAATGTCCAGAACCGAACAAAAAATTGACTGTAGTCCCTGTTTGAGCATGGTCTTGGGACTCGTTGCTACGGTGGGGGCTGCTACTGCGATTACTTTGTTCAGTTCCCGGTAGTCAATGGTCAGTCGCCATGATCCATTGGGTTTCCTGTCTGACCAACACCGCCCGTTGCATATCCTGGTAGGCTTTGTCATATTCGGACTGCAAGCTGCTTAAATGGGCGAGACAAGACTGGTGTGCCCGCTTCGCATCCTCCATCTCTTTCTCCCTCGCCGCTAACTTCTCTCTGAATTTCTGGTTCTCTCTCTCACTTCTGTTCACAGCTCCCTCTTGTCTCTGTCCTCAATCTCTCTACGGAGCGTCCTCACGATCTCCTCTGTGCCTCGCAATTTTGCCAAGCAGGACACGATTGCCGTCGGCTTGCGAGCTTTCCCTAAACTCTTCCTGTGGATCTCTGTCAGTTTGTCCCACCAATAATGCCCTATACTCCCGGGACCTGTTCAATCATTGGCGCAGAATTCACTCCAAAGGGGCCATCCTTTCCCTTTGAGATATTTTCTGATCTCTTCTTCCCGTCGGGACACTGTCCTACTCTACTGGTCGCTGCGACCTCGAATTCCTAGGGGATCATAAGGCGTTCCATTTCCTTCATTGCCATTTTTCTCTATCTCTGGGGTTTGCGCCGAATTTGGAACGGGGGGTTCAAAACTCTGGTGCGACCGCATTTGGAGTATTGCGTGCAATTCTGGTCGCCGCATAATAGGAAGGATCTGGAAGCATTGAAAAGGGTGCAGAGGTGATTTACCAGAATGTTGCCTGGTATGGAGGGAAGATCTTATGAGGAAAGGCTGAGAGACTTGAGGCTGTTTTCGTTAGAGAGAAGAAGGTGAAGAGGTAACGTTATTGAGGCATACAAGATGATCAGAGGATAGGATAGGGTGGATAATGAGAGCCTTTTTCCTCGGATGGTGATGTCTAGCACGAGGGGACATAGCCTTAAATTGAGGGGAGATAGATATCGGGCAGATGATAGAGGTAGGTTCTTTACTCAGAGAGTAGTAAGGGCGTGGTATGCCCTGCCTGCATCAGTAGTGGGCTCGCCAACACAAAGGGCATTCAAATGGTCATTGGATAGACATATGGACGATAACGGAATATTGCAGATGGGCTTTAGAGTTGTTTCACAGGTCGGCGCAACATCGAGGGCCGAAGGGCCTGTACTGCGCTGCAATGTTCTATGTTCTATGTTCGATGTTGTACAGTTTCAGTCTCGTCTGGGAGCGGTTTCTCCAATATTCAGGCAAGCTCTGTGCCTGCTTGCTTTCATAACGTTGTACATTAACCCTGCAATCTTTGCAAATGCCCATTGTGTATCCTGGAAATGGCCATCCCAGATGGCTACAAGAACAAAGAACGAAGAAACGTACAGCATAGGAACAGGCGCTTCGGCCCTCCAAGCCTGCGTCGACCATGCTGCCCATCTGACTAAAATCCTCGACACTTCCTGGGTCCGTATTCCTCTATTCCCATCCTATTCATGTGTTTTTCAAGTTGTCCCTTAAACGTCACTATCGTCCCTGCTTCCACCACCTCCTCCGGCAGCGACTTCCAGGCACCCAGTACCCTCTGCGTCAAATACTTGCCTCGTACATCTCCTCTAAAATTTGCCCCTCGCAACTGAAACTATGCCTCCTAGTAATTGAGCCCACTACCCTGGGGAAACGTCTCTGACTATCCACCCTGTCTATGCCCCTCATATTTTTGTAGACCTCTATCAGGACGCCCCTAAACCTCCGTTGTACACTGAGAACAAACCGAGTTTATTAATAGCTAATAAACTCTCCTCATAGCTAATTCCCTCCATACCAGGCAACATCCTGGTAAATCTCTTCTGCACCCTCTCTAAAGCCTCCCCATCCTTCTCGTAGTGTGGGGACCAGAATTGAACACTCCAAGTGCTGCCTAACTAAGCTCCCATACAGCTACAACATGACTTGCCAATTTTTATCCTCATGCCCCGGCCAATAAAGGCAAGCATGCCGTATGCCTTCTTCACTACCGTTTCCAGCTGTGTTGCCTCTTTCAGTGACCTGTGGACCTGTACACCAAGATATCTCTGGCCGACAATCCTATTGAGGGTTCCGTACCTGCATTAGACCTTCCAGAATTCATTACCTCACATTTCCCGGATGGAACTCCATCTGCAATCTCGGGAAACGATCTTAATCCTGCTGTATCCTCTGACAGTCCTCATCGCTATCCGCAATTCCACCAACATTTGTGTTGTCCGCAAACTTACTAATCAGACGAGTTCATTTTCCTCCAAATCATTTCTATATACTACGAACAGTAAAGATTCCAGCACTGATCCCTGCGGAACACCACTAGTCACAGCCCTCCAATCAGAAAAGCACTTTTCCATTGCTACTCTATGACTTCTATGACCGATCCAGTTCTGTATCTATCTTGCCAGCTCACCTCTGATCCCGTGCGACTTCAGCTTTTGTACCAGTCTGCCATGAGGGACCTTGTCAAAGGCCTTGCTGAAGTCCATATAGACAGCATCCTCTTCCCTACCTGCATCACTCATCTTTGTGACATCCTCGAAAATCTCTATCAAGTTATTGAGACACGGCCGCCACTTCACAAAACCATGCTGCCTCTCACTTATACGTCCATTTTCTACCAAATGGGAGTAGATCCTATCTCGAATAATTCTCTCCAGTAATTTACCCACCACTGAGGTAAGGCTCACCGGCCTATAGTGCCCTGGATTTTCCTTGCTACCCTTCTTAAACAGAGGAACAACATTGGCTATGCTTCAGTCCTCCGGGGCACGACCTGAAGACAGTGAGTATCCAAATATTTCTGGTAAGGCCTCAGCAATTTCCTTTCGTGCCTCCTTCAGTATCCCGGGGTAGATCCCATCAGACCCTGGGGACTGATCTATCTTAATATTTTTCAAGATGCCCAACACCTCTTCTTTTTGGATCTCGATGTGACCCTGGCTATCTACGCATCCTTCTCTAGACTCAACATTCAACAACTCCGTCTCTTTGGTAAGTACAGATTCAAAGTATTCATTCATTTAGTGCCTCGCCCATTTTCTCTGGCTCCACACATAGATTCCCTCCCCTGTCCTTCAGTGTGCCTACCCTTTCCCTGGCTACCCTCTTGACTTTTATGTACGTGTAAAATGCCTTGGTATTTTCCTTAACCCTATTTGCCAATTACTTTTCGTGACCCCTTTTAGCCCTCATGACTCCTTGCTAAAATTCCATCCTACTTTCCTCATATACCACACAGGCTTCGTCTGTTCCCAGCCTCTTAGCCTTGACAAAAGCCTCCTTTTTTCTTTTTGACGCGGCCGACAATACCATCTCATTATCGAAGATTCACGAAATTTGCTGTATTTGACCTCCTTCCGCACAGGAACATGCTGGTCCTGAATACCTTTCAACTCACATTTGAAAGCCTCCCACTTGTCAGATATTGATTCATCCTCAAACATCCGCCTCCAATCTCGGTTCTTCAGTTCCCACCTAATATTGTTATAATTAGCATTCCTCCAATTTAGTGCATTCACCCTAGGACCACTCTTATCCTTGTCCTCCAGGCCTTTAAACTTTAAACTTGCTGAATTTCGGTCACTGTTCCGGAAATGCTCCCCTACTGAAACTTCTACCACCTGGCCGGGCTCATTCCCCAAACCAGGTCCGGTACAGCCCATTCCATAGTTGGACTCTCTACATATTGTTTTGAGAAGTCCACCTGGATGCTCCTTACAAAGTCTGCCCCATCCAAGCCCCTAGCACTGTGAGTCCCAATCAATATTAGAAACTTCAAGTCTCCCATCACAACAACCCTGTTGCTTTTACTCTTTTCCAAAGTCTGTCCACCTATCTGCTCCTCTATCGCCCGCTGGCTTTTCGGTGGCCTGTACTAAACACCCAATATTGTGGCTTCACCCTTCTTATTCCTGATCTCTACCCAAATAGCCTCGCTGCCCTCTGAGGTGTCCGCCCGTAGTACAGCTGTGATATTCTCCCTAACCAGTAGCGCAACTCCTTCACCCCTTTCACATCCCCCTCTATCCCGCCTGAAAAATCTAAATCCTGAGACGTTCAGCTGCCAACCCTGTCGTTCCCTCAACCGGGTCTCTGTAATGGCAACAACATCATAGTTCCAAGTACTAATCCAAGCTCGAAGTTCATCTGCTTCACCTGTTATACTTCTTGCATTAAAACATATGCACTTCAGGCCACCATTGCAGCTGTTTTCAGCAACACCTCCGTGTCTGCTCTTCCTCCGATCCATACTTGCCCTAATCCCTAGGTCTCCCTCAATGTTTTCACCTTCTTGCCTACTCCTCCGGTACTAGTTTAAACCCTCCCGTGTGGCAGTAGCAAACCTCGCGGTCAGGATATTTATGCCTCTCCAGTTTAGATGCAACCCGTCCTTGTTATACAGGTCACACTTGTCCCGCAAGAGTAACAGATAACTGGTCCAGATAACTGAAACCCTCCCTTCTACACCAGCTGTTTAACAACGTGTTTAGCTGCTCTATCTTCCTATTTCTAGCCTCACTGGCACAGGGAGTCATCCTCAGTTTAAAATGCTAGAGGTCCTGTCTTAAATCTTTGTGTCTAACTCCCCGAACTCTTGCCGCAGGACCTCATCCCCCTTCCTGCCTATGTCGTCAGAACCAATATATACCACGACCTCTCCCAGTTTGCCGCCCCATTCAGGATGCCCACTGCCCGATCTGAGACATCCTGGACCCTGGAACCAGGGATACAACATACCATTCTGGAGTCTCTTTCACGTGTACAGAAGCGCCTTTCTGTGCTCCTGACTATAGAGTCCCCTATGAGTATTGCTCTTCTGCGCTTTGACCCTCCCTTCTGAACATCAGAGCCAGCCGTGGTGCCATGGCTCTGGCTGCTGTTGTTTTCCCCTGATAGGCTACTTCCCCCGACAATATCCAAAGGGGTATACCTGTTCGAGAGGGGGAGCAACCACAGGGGATTCCTGTACTGACACTCATCTCTCTGCCTGCACATTGGGTGTGACGACATCTCTATAACTCCGATCTATGACGTTTTCCACCACCTGCATGCTCCTAAGTGCATCCAATTGAGGCTCCAACCGAACCACGCGGTCTGTGAGGAGCTGCCATTGGTTACACTTGCTGCAGATGTAATCGATCGGAACGCTGGAAGCGTCACAGATCTGCCACATCTCACAGTTTGAGCACTGCACTCCACTGAGTGACATTTAAGCACTAGTTAATTAATTTAAAATAAACACTTGAATTATTGTTAGAATGAGTTACAATTAACTATATGGTCCTGACGCTAGTTTTTTCCTGTAATGTTAAATGCTAAATAACGATCTCTGCCCTCAGGTTGAGTTAATCCACTATCTAGTTGATCAATTACGTCTGTTTTGCAATATCAATATTTTTTTCAAATTTCACAGATTCCCAACCAGCCAGTCAGGTCGTAGCTTTACTCTTCGGTCCCCCCACCCCCGCCCCCCTCCCCCACGCCCACCCACATACAATTTGAAAAGGTAATAACAATCATTCACCTTCCCAGGATGCTCTCACGTTCTATCCCTGCAGATTAACAGTTACAGGCCAGAAGAAAGAAAAGAGAATGGTCGGGAAAAAGCACCTTCCCCCACTCTGCACCGCAATACCTCACTGTACCAAGTTACCAAGTTCCAATTCCTACTCTAGCTGTGTCTTATTCATTCAGGCTGTGTCTCCTTCACTTGTGCAAAGCTGATGTGTTGTGAGCTATTGGACACATTCAGGGAGGACAGGTGATTAGGTGACTCAGCTCTGGGCGAGGTATGGAACTGCAGTTACAGTGTATCTGCGTCTGTAACATGGCCAGCAAATAGACCCGAGGCTGCAGAGAGGGGACGCTCTGTAAACAGAGAGTAGGGTGTTTGCCCTCCCAGTCCGGGTTTCACAAGCACACAGAGGTATTTTCACTGAACTGGTAATCCAGTGGTAAAGGGCAATACTCTGGGGACACAGGTTCCAAACCCACCCCGGCAATTGGCGGTAATTGAATTAAATAAGGAACAAAGTCTTCTGGATTTAAAAGTTTAATGATGGACGGCACGGTTGCGCAGTGGTTAGCACTGCTGCTTCACAGCGCTGAGAACCCGGGTTCGATCCAGTCACTGGTTACTTTCCGTGTGGAGTTTGCACATGCTCTTCGTGTCTGCGAGTGACTCACCCCACAACCCAAAAGATGTGCACCTGAGGTGGATTGGCCACGCTAATTGCCCCTTAACTGGAAAGAAAAAATGTGTGCTCTAAATGTATTTTTAAAAAGAAAACTGATGACCATGAAACCATTGCCGTTTGTTGTAAAACAGCATCTCGTTCACTAATGTCCTTGAGGGTGGGAAATCTGCCCTCTTTACCTGGTCTGACCCACATGAAAGTCCAGAATCACTGCAATGTGGTTGAAACTTAACTGTCCTCTGAAATGGCCGCGACAGCTACTGAGTTGTTTCAAAGATGACAAATAACTAAAACTGGATGGACTAACCGGCATCGACCTCAGATGGAGAAATAAGGACACCAAACACAACCCTGTGGACCTTGCAAAATCCTCACTATTTATATCTGGGGGCTTGTGTGGATGTGGGAGAGCGTCTCACAGACAAGTCAAACATCAGCCTGACGCTCGAACCACCTAGAACAGAGAACATAGAACATAGAACGATACAGCGCAGTACAGGCACTTCGGCCCACGATGTTGCACCGAAACAAAAGCCAGCTAACCTACACTATGCCATTATCATCCATATGTTTATCCAATAAACTTTTAAATGCCCTCAATGTTGGCGAGTTCACTACTGTAGCAGGTAGAGCATTCCACGGCCTCACTACTCTTTGCGTAAAGCACCTACCTCTGACCTCTGTCCTATATCTATTACCCCTCAGTTTAAAGTTATGTCCCCTCGCACCAGCCATTTCCATCCGCGGGAGAAGGCTCTCACTGTCCACCCTATCCAACCCCCTGATCATTTTGTATGCCTCTATTAAGTCTCCTCTTAACCTTCTTCTCTCCAACGAAAAGAAACCTCAAGTCTATCAGCCTTTCCTCATAAGATTTTCCCTCCACACCAGGCAACATCCTGGTAAATCTCCTCTGCACCCGCTCCAAAGCCTCCTCGTCCTTCCTATAATGCGGTGACCAGAACTGTACGCAATACTCCAAATGCGGCCGTACCAGAGTTCTGTACAGCTGCAACATGACCTCCTGACTCCGGAACTCAATCACTCTACCAATAAAGGCCAACACCCCATAGGCCTTCTTCACAACCCTATCAACCCGGGTGGCAACTTTCAGGGATCTATGTACATGGACACCTAGATCCCTCTGCTCATCCAGACTTCCAAGAACTTTACCATTAGCCAAATACTCCGCATTCCTGTTATTCCTTCCAAAGTGAATCACCTCACACTTCTGTACATTAAACTCCATTTGCCACCTCTCAGCCCAGCTCTGCAGCTTATCTATATCCGTCTGTAACCTGCTACATCCTTCCACGCTGTCGACAACACCACCGACTTTAGTATCGTCTGCAAATTTACTCACCCACCCTTCTGCGCCTTCCTCTAGGTCATTGATAAAAATGACAAACAGCAACGGCCCCAGAACAGATCCTTGTGATACTCCACTTGTAACTGAACTCCATTCTGAACATTTCCCATCAACCACCACCCTCTGTCTTCTTTCAGCTAGCCAATTTCTGATCCACATATCTAAATCACCCTCAATCCCCAGCCTCCGTATTTTCTGCAATAGCCTACCGTGGGGAACCTTATCAAACGCTTTGCTGAAATCCATATACATCACATCAACTGCTCTACCCTCGTCTACCTGTTCAGTCACCTTCTCAAAGAACTCGATAAGGTTTGTGAGGCATGACCTACCCTTCACAAAGCCATGCTGACTATCCCTGATCATATTATTCCTATCGAGATGATTATAAATCTTGTCTCTTATAATCCCCTCCAAGACTTTACGCACTACAGACGTGAGGCTCACCGGTCTATAGTTGCCGGGGTTGTCTCTGCTCCCCTTTTTGAACAAAGGGACCACATTTGCTATCCTCCAGTCCTCTGGTACTATTCCTGTAGCCAATGATGACATAAAAACCAAAGCCAAAGGTCCAGCAATCTCTTCCCTGGCCTCCCAGAGAATTCTAGGATAAATCCCATCAGGACCCGGGGACTTATCTATTTTCAGCCTGTCCAGAATTGCCAACACCTCTTCCCTACGTACCTCAATGCCATCTATTCCATTAGCCTGGGTCTCAGCATTATCCTCCACAACATTATCTTTTTCCTGAGTGAATACTGACGAAAAATATTCATTTAGTATCTCGCCTATCTCTTCAGACTCCACACACAACTTCCCATCCCTGTCCTTGACTGGTCCTACTCTTTCCCTCGTCATTCGCGTATTCCTGACATACCTATAGAAAGCTTTTGGGTTTTCCTTGATCCTTCCTGCCAAATACTTCTCATGTCCCCTCCTTGCTCGTCTTAGCTCTCTCTTTAGACCCTTCCTCGCTACCTTGTAACTATCCATCGCCCCAACTGAAACTTCACACCTCATTTTCACATAGGCCTCCTTCTTCCTCTTAACAAGAGATTCCACTTCTTTGGTAAACCACGGTTCCCTCGCTCGATGCCTTCCTCCCTGCCTGACCGGTACATACTTATCAAGTACACGCAGTAGCTGATCCTTGAACAAGCTCCACTTATCCAGTGTGCCCAACACTTGCAGCCTACTTCTCCACCTTATCACCACCCCCCCTCCCCCAAGTCACGTCTAATGGCATCATAATTGCCCTTCCCCCAGCTATAACTCTTGCCCTGCGGGGTATACTTATCCCTTTCCATCATTAACGTAAACGTCACCGAATTGTGGTCACTGTCCCCAAAGTGCTCTCCTACCTCCAAATCCAACACCTGGCCTGTTTCATTACCCAAAAACAAATCCAACGTGGCCTCGCCTCTTGTTGGCCTGTCAACAAATTGTGTCAGGAAACCCTCCTGCACACACTGTACAAAAAACGACCCATCTAATGTACTCGAACTATATCTTTTCCAGTCAATATTTGGAAAGTTAAAGTCTCCCATAATAACTACCCTGTTACTTTCGCTCTTATCCAGGATCATCCTCGCCACCCTTTCCTCTACATCCCTAGAACTATTTGGAGGCCTATAGAAGTCTCCCAGCAGTGTGACCTCTCCTTTCATGTTTCTAACCTCAGCCCATACTACCTCGGAAGATGAGTCCCCATCTAGCATCCTATCCGCCGCCGTAATACTGCTCTTGACTAGCAGCGCCACACCTCCCCTCTTTTGCCTCCTTCTCTGAGCTTACTAAAACACCTGAACCCCGGAACCTGCAACATCCATTCCTGTCCCTGCTCCATCCATGTCTCCGAAATGGCCACAACATCGAAGTCCCAGGTAACAACCCATGCTGCCAGTTCCCCTACCTTATTTCGTATACTCCGGGCATTGAAGTAGACACACTTCAAACCACCTACCTGAACACTGGCCCCCTCCTGCGACTTCAAATCTGTGCTCCTGCCCTCGATACTCTCATTCTCCCTTACCCTAAAACTACAATCCAGTTTCCCATGCCCCTGCTGCATTAGTTTAACCCCCCCCCAAAGAGCACTAACAAATCTCCCCCCCCCAGGATATTTGTGCCCCTCAGGTTCAGATGTAGACCATCCTGTCTGTAGAGGTCCCACCTTCCCCAGAAAGAGCCCCAGTTATCCAGAAATCTGAATCCCTCCCGCCTGCACCATCCCTGTAGGCACGTGTTTAATTGCTCTCTCTCCCTATTCCCCATCTCACTATCACGTGGCACGGGCAACAACCCAGAGATAACAACTCTGTTTGTTCTAGTTCTGAGCTTCCATCCTAGCTCCCTGAAAGTCTGCCTGACATCCTTGTCCCCTTTCCTACCTATGTCGTTAGTGCCAATGTGGACCACGACTTGGGGCTGCTCCCCCTCCCCCCTTAGGACCCGGAACACACGATCCGAGACAGCACGTACCCTTGCACCTGGGAGGCAACATGCCAAACGTGAGTCTCTCACGCTCCCACAAAATCTCCTATCTATGCCCCTGACTATCGAGTCCCCAATTACTAATGCTCTGCTCCTCTCCCCCCCCCCCCTTCCCTTCTGAGCAACAGGGACAGACTCCGTGCCAGAGGCCCGTACCCCATGGCTTACCCCTGGTAAGTCCCCCCCCACAAGTATCCAAAGCGGTATACTTGTTTCTCAGGGGAATGACCGCAGGGGATCCCTGCACTGACTGTTTTTTCCCAGTCCCTCTTTACAGCTACCCATCTATCTCCAATCTTTGGTGTAAATAATTCCCTGAAGCTGCTATCTATGACCCCCTCTGCCTCCCGAATGATCCGAAGTTCATCCAACTCCAGCTCCAGTTCCCTAACTCGGTCTTGGAGGAGTTGGAGATGGCAGCACTTCCTGCAGGTAAAATCAGCAGGGACACTAACGGCATACCTCACCTCAAACATCCTGCAGGAGGAACATTGCACTCCCTTCCCTGCCATTCCTCTAACTTTCTACCAAGATCTGGCTAACAACTAAATTAATTTTTTTTAAAAATAATAATAATAATAAAATATGGTACTTACCTCACACCAATGGGTTTTATTATTAGGTTAGAGGAGGAGGGCGGGTGGGAGACACTACACGTGGAGTGTCTCGGCTTTCCTCTCCACCAGAATTTATTGGTGAGGGTCTTCCCAGAGGTCCGCGGGTCGAACTTCCTGTTCCCGCCTTAAACTCTAAAATTAAAAAAAAAACAGCAAAGAGGGACCGAAAACGGGACCAGGTAAGTGTTTACCGCTGAAATTGACTAGCCTGCTCCTGTGAAGGTCTCCCAGAAATCACTAGCGCACCGCTCCCGCTGAAATCGACTGACCTGAGACTGGTTCAACAGCAGCAACACCTTGCCGGTGTTAACCAGCTGAACCCTAATGCCAGCAGGACAGTTCCCCCCCCCCCCCCCTCCGCCACCCTCTCACCTCCCCATACCCACCTCCGCCAGATAGAGAAGTAAAACACAATTTAACTTTATCGCTCGTTCCGAGGATAACCCAATGCCCCACAAGCCCAAAGGAATATAACAATATAACGCCAACTGGAGCAATAAAAGCACAACAACTACAATTCTAAAGAGTTTAATCCACCGACATCCAAACCAGACGTGAAGCAGAAACCCTCCGACATCCCCGTAGAAGTAAAACAGAAAAAGATCAGAAAAATGTCACCCTCAAACAACAACAATTGTATATCGGATTCCCCAATACTCTCCCAACCTACAGCAGGCACAGACCAATCAAAACATCATAAATTTAAACCGAGTTCTTGCTCCTTGATGAAGGTGTCCCTCCTCCGGTCTATCAAAGTAGGTGACCCCCGACTTGGCAGTGATCCGCAGCCTGGCCGGGTACAACAGGTTGAAGCTGACTTGGCAGTGACCCGCAACCTGGCCGGGCACACCAGGCTGAACCTGGCTTTGCAGTGACCCGCAAGCTGGCCGGGTACACCAGGCTGAACCTGACTTTGCAGTGACCCACATCCTGGCCGGGTGCGCCAGGCTTAATCTGACATGACAGTGACACGCAGCCTGGCCCGGTACACCAGGCTGAACCTGACTTGTCAGTGACCCACATCGTGGCCGGGTACACCAGGCTGAACCTGACTTGGCAGTGACCCACATCCTGGCCGGGTACACCAGGCTGAACCTGACTTGGCAGTGACCCGCAGCCTGACCGGGTACACCAGGCTTAAGCTGACTTGGCAGTGACCCGCAGCCTGACCGGGTACACCAGGCTGTACCTGACTTGGCAGTGATCCGCAGTCGGCCGGGTACACTGAGCGTGTGTGTGGGTAGGGTTGAGGGTTTGTGTACATGTGTGAGTGTTTCGTTGTGTTTGCATGGGTGTGTGGCGAATGTGTGTTGGTGTGTATGTGTGTGCGTATGTATATGGCTGTGTGTGTTTGTGCGTGTGTGGAGGGGAGAGCTGTGTGTTTGTGTGTGCGTCTGTGCGCAACTGTGTGTGGCTGTGCTTGCGTGTGCTTGTATGAGCGTGTGTCGGAGCATGTCTGTGTGTATCAGTGTTGGTGTGTGTGCGTGCGAGTGTATGTGAATAGGAGTCTGTGTGTGTGTGAGTTTAGTGTGGTTGCCTGTTTTTCTCCGCGTTTATGTGTGTTTACGGTAAGTAAGCGCGTACGTGTGTTCGTGCGTTCGTGGGTGGCGAGTGTATGGGTGTGCATGAGATGTTGCGAGTGTGTTTATGTGTGTGTGGGACTGTGGTATGTGGGTGTTTGGGTGCAGGTGGGTGTGCGTTTCTGCGCATATTTTGCGTGAGTGCAGTGTGTTTATGGTTAGGTATGAGGGTGAATGTGTGTGTGGCTGTGTAGGTGTGGATTTGTGAGTACATGTGCGTGTGGGGGGGGGGGGTTGAATGTGTTTATGTGTGTTTTGGTTGTGTATACATGTGTGTGTGAGTATGTGGGTGTTCTTGCGTGTGTGTGTGTGTGTGGGGGGGTCAGTGTGCATATGTGTGACTGAATGCGTGGATGTGTATGATGGCGGGTGCGTGAGGGAGGGTACAGGTGGGTGGGTGTTTTTCAGCATGCCTCGTTGAGTGTATGTATGGGTGTGCCAGAGTGCGTTTAGGTCAGTGTGTGTCTGTAGTTGAGCTTGACGCTGTATTTGTGTGCGGGAGCGGGTGTTTGCAGGTGTGTTGTTATGTGTGTGCCTGTGTGGGTTTGGGTGTCGGTAGGTGTGTGGGTGAGTTTCTGGGAGCCTGTGTTTATGGATGTGCGTGAGAAATTGTGTGGGAACATGTGTGAGCGTTGGTATGTGTATGTGTGTTGGTGTATATATGCGTCTGTGGGTAGGTCTGACGGTGGGTGTATGCGTGCTAACTCGTTTGTGTGTGTTTGCATGTGTGACGTTTGTATGGTTGTGTGTATATATCTGTGTGTACGTTTCTGAGTGTGTGTATGTGGTTGTGTAACTGTGGATATGTATTTGTGTGTGTAGGGGAGTATGGGTGTGTGGTATTGTGGACGTGCATATGCGTGTGTGAGTACATGTATGGGTGTATGTGCAGGTGTGTGTGGAACAGGTGTGTGTGGGCGTCGTTGTGTGCAGGTGAGAGTTTATGTGTACACGTGCGAAGTTCAGTGAGTGGCTGTGTGCCTGTCTGGGCAGGATTGTGTGTGTGTGTGTGTTGGGGGGGATGTATGTGGGTGGATAAGTGTGCATGCCTGGATGCGTGCACATGTGCGTTGAACTGAGTGTGTGTGCGTTTAAATGTGTGGGAGTGTGAGGGTCTGCATTCCGGTTTGTGTATGCATATGTGTATGCGTGTGTCTGTGTGAGGGGGTGTTTGTGTGTGTGGGTGGGCGTATCAGTGTGGGTGTGTATGTATGAGTTTGTGTCTGTGGGTGAGAGTGTGGATTTGTGGGGGTGTTTATAGGTGGGTCTGTGTGTGGGAGCATGCCAGTCTGCGCGAGTGTTTGTGTGTGGGTGAATTTCTGGGTATGTGTATGTGGGTGGGTGACTCTGTGTGTGGGTTGGTGCAGTTATGTGTCGGTGTAGTAAGTGTGTGAGTGCATGTGTGTGTCTGTGTATATGCGTGCGTGTGAGATGTTATGGGCGAGGCATTTTCAGAACCCCAAAATGTATCATGGAGTTCAACCTACCTCTCCCTTTAATGTACTGTTGCTTTTCCTAGCACACGGCTTTTTCCTTCGGTATGGCATTACAATTATGGACACGTGGGTTTGTAAACACAAATCAATGTTTATTCCATGAACTCATCTTAACATCTTAAATAAACATCGGATCTCTTAACATTCCTTACTTCAGAGATAACTCAGAAAATATTGCAACGGTAAATAATTCGTTAAAATGTTCCTTCAAACTACCAAGAGACTTAACACCTTTAAACAACATCATATCAGGTTAAAGGCTTTACTTTAAATCACCTGAATGATCCAGAGATAGTCTTTCATGGCAGAGATACAGCTCACTGCAAAACACAGACACACACCCAGCTGTTTTCAAAACTTGCAGCTCTCTGTAAACACAGACACACACAGACTGCTTTTTAAACGGAAACTAAAAGCCTGCAAAATGGCTCACCTAAAGCCCAGCTCCACCCACTCTCTGACATCACTGTTTTCTTAAAGGTACATTGCTTAAACATCCATGTCTTCAAGGTACCCTCACATGACACCTCCCCCCAAGAAAAAAAAATAATCCATCAACTTCAATATGGTTTAATTTTTCACTTTTGCGCCATCCACTAAGAAATGCACACAGTAAATATACCTTTCCGTTTAAAAAAAAAAACAACACATGCAGACAGGTATAATAATATAGTCCATTTTTTAAAATCTTCTTCCTCCAACCGAAATCATTCTCGATTGACAGTCTCTTCGAACAAAGTCTCTGCACGATCCCTCCATTCCTCTACTCCTCGGCATTTCTCTTTAGAATCAGATACTTTAGTTCAATCTGACCACAGAGTCCCTTGCAATTCTCCAATACAGGAACATTGGTGATCACAGCTTTCAGGCAGTCAAATGGCTGTTGAAAGTCCACTGTCCATTGAATATTTTTACGTTTCTTCATCAATTCCATCAGTGGAGTAATCACGCCACAAAACCTTTGCACAGCTGTGCGATCAAATCCACTCATGCTAAGAAATCGCATTATTTCCCTTCGTCTTGAGGATGACGGAAACTCCGCAGGGAAAGTGATTCGTGCTTCTCCAAATTCACTTTCGGCTGGGTTCATCACCAAACCCGACTCCTGAAGTCGATCGAAGAACTCCATACGATGCTTTAAATGCTCTTTCCATGTCTGCGAGTTAGAAAGAAAAGCAGATGGTCCCCCTTTCTACATGCAATCCTTCCATGGTGGGACAGGATAAGAGTCCGTTTTTTCTATAGTCCACACACAACCATTAGGTACCTTCTGGTTTAGGTGCCATCACTGTGGGCGAGCTCCATCGGCTGCAACCCACATCAATTATGCCATTCTTCAGAATACTCTCAATCTCTTGGTTAACCTGTGCCAATTTTAAAGGATTAAGTCTTTATGGATGTTGTTTGATAGGAGCAGCATTTCCCACATCTACATCATGTATATCCATTTTAGTACTTCCCAATTTCTCTCTACAAACTTGCCCATGTGACATCAATAACACTTTCAGGTCAGTTCGTTTTTCCTCTGGAAGGTAACTTAACAATTCATCCCAATTTTTAAGAACATCCTCATTTTCCAATTTAACTTGAGGTATGTCAAATTCCCAGTCATCTGGATTTGGTTCGTCACTTTGAGTGAGAATCATTAAAACCTCCTTTTTCCCTCCTTCCCTTTCAAAGTACTTTTTAAGCATATTCACGTAACACACTCGATGAGTCATTTTTCTATCTGTTTTTTTTTAACCAAATAATTCACCTCACTGAATTTCCTTTCAATATGATACGATCCACAAAACCTAGCTTTCAAAGGCTCCCTTACCACTGGTAATAACACTAAAACGTTATTCCCACTGGCAATACTACGAGCTTTGGATTTCTTGTCCGCCACCCGTTTCATCACATTTTGTGCAACTTTCAAATGTTGTCCAGCCAATTCATCTGCTCTATTTAATCGTTCCCTAAAATTTGACACTTAATCCAATAGTGTAATTTCCGATTTCTCACCCACCAATTTTTCCTTCATCAATTTAAGTCGTCCTCTTACCTAATGACCAAAAATTTGTTCAAAAGGACTAAATTTGGTAGACTCATTAGGTGCATCCCTAATTGAAAACAATACGATTCCTTTATCCCAAACCTCTGGATAATCTTGACAATACGGCCTTAACATTGTCTTTAATGTCTGATACCACCTTTCTAACGCTCCCTGCGATTCTGGATGGTACGCAGTTGATTTGAGTAGTTTCATTCCTAAGCCATCCATAAATTCTTTGAACAACTTTGAAGTAAAATTCATTCATTGAACCCATTGAATTTCTGTGGGTAGTCCATATCTAGTAAAAAATTGAAGTAACTCCTCCACAATCCTTTTAGCTGTAATATTACGTACTGCAATGGCCTCTGGAAACCTAGAAGACACATCCATTACAGTCAAAACATATTGATTCCCATTTTTTGATTTCGGAAGCGGTCCTTCACAATCGATTAGGACCCTTGTAAAAGTTTCCTCAAATGATGGAATGGGGATTAAGGGCGCAGGTTTTATCACTGCTTGAGGTTTACCTATCACTTGACATGTGTGACATGATTGACAAAATGTAACTACATCTTTATGTAGTCCAGGCCAATAAAAATGTTTCTTGATTTCAGCTTGAGTTTTCCTTATTCCCAAATGACCGCCCACTGGTACCACATGTCCAAGTCGCAACACCTCCTTTCTATATGCTCCCGGCAATACTACTTGATGAACATCTGCCCACTTTTCATCCGCCTGTATGTGTGCAGGTCTCCAATTTCTCATCAAGACATCATTTTTACGGCAATAACACTCTGGTATACTCTCAGATTCCTCTTCCGTATATGATTTCTGATAAATCCGTTTTATTTCTACATCTTTCTGTTGTAACTCCGCCAATTTTCCTGAACTAAAAGTATCCGCCTCATCCTCCACCTATTCTTGTTCTTTTTCAACCATCTGATCAAAAATCGTTTCTGATAATTGCACTTCAACTTCATCTTCACTCTTTGATTTCTCCTCGTGTCCTAACTTTAACTTTGCGACCTTTTTACTGCACAATCCGGAAAACTCCCAGGACATTCGTCCTTCAACACTTCCGTTGTCTGATTTTCCAGTGGCTTATCAACCACAGTAGGCATTACTCCCACCTGCGATCCAGCTATATCATTACCCAAGATAAACTGTATTCCTGGACAAGATAGTTTATCTATTACTCCTACCACCACTTCACAACTCTTCACTGGACTTCCCAACCTTACCTTATATAATGTAACGCCACTCCTCTCATCCTGAATTCCACATATCACCACCTTTTCTGCCAACATTCTTCCTAAACTGCATAATTCCTCATCTCTTACTATTAAAGATTTACTAGCCCCTGTATCTCTTAAAATTGTAACTTATTTACCTGCTCCTCCTGATACACATGAGTAAACTTTACCCACACAAGTAAAGTATTTAAAGACACCTGGCACCTTATTAACAATTACTTCTTGAACAGGCTGTACAATCGTTTGCAGCTCCTTCGAATCCCTTGGGCTTTCCTTTACCACTCTAACAAACCCCACTATCTTATCCTGTTTTACCACAACAGCCTTCCCAATTCTTTTCATCAACCACCAACACTGTGACTTTACATGGCCTATTTTATGAAAATGAAAACATCTGAAATTTTTCATTTCTTTTCCACCCTCCTGGATTTCTTTTAAATCTGAGGTGCACATTCTTTGTGCACCGCCCATCAGATCACTTTTACCTTCACCACGTGAGTATTTCTAATGTCACCAGTTTCTATCCCTCACCGGCGAAAAGTGATGTTGGAGACCAATCTTTGATTTATGAACTTATTCATAATCATCTGCCATTTCCGCTGCTAATCGCGCAGTTTTAACCCTCTGTTCATCCACATGAGTTTTCACTACATCAGGAATTGAATTTTTAAACTCCTCCAAAAGTATAATTTCTCCGAGAGATTCATACGTTTGGTCTATTTTCAAAACCCTTATACACCTATCAAAATTACTCTGTTAGAGCCTTTCAAACTCCATGAATGTTTGACCAAATTCTTTCCTTAAATTTCTAAACCTTAGTCTGGAAGTTTCAGGCACTCGCTCATATGCACTTAAGATCAATTTCTTCACCTCCTCATACGTTCCAGATACCACCTCCGGCAGTCATGCAAACACTTCACCATCTCTACCTACCAGCTTTGTTTGAATCAGTAACACCCACATGTCCTGTGGCCATTTCATTTGTTTAGCTACCTTCTCAAATGAAATGAAAAAGGCTTCCACTTCCTTTTCGTCAAACCTTGGCAATGCTTGGACATAGTTAAATAAATCCTCACCACGTCTTCGTCTATGACGCTCTTTCTCACTATCCTCATCACTATCATCCAACTGTACGTTTTCATTTATGTCTGCCGATTTTAATTGATTGTCATGTTTCACGGCCATTTTCTGAAGTTCAAACTCCCTCTCTTTATCTTTTTCCCTGATCTGTATCTCCCTTTCTTTTTCTTTTTGTTCTGCTGGGGCTATTCTTTCTTTTCTCCTTTCTTCTCTCTCCTTTTCTTTTTCCTCTCTCTCTTTGTCTTTCTTTTCCCTCTCTGTCTCTTTCTCTTTCTTTTTCCTCACTCTCACCCTCGTGTTCCAGCCGTTTAAATACTTTCTCAGGTTCCATTTGTTTAATTTGCATCTGAATTTTTGCCATTTCCAATGAGTCAACACTATCTCAGGCAACATTAAATGCTTAACCACCGCCATAATTACCTCATCTTTTCGCATTTTGTCAGGTAATGTTAACTGCAATGTTCTTGCCAAATCTAACAGTCTGCTTTTCGTTTCTGTCCGTAAAGTTTGTGTGGGCGGGGGGGGGGGGCGGCTTGGTTGTGTGTATGAGAGTGTTTGGGTGTGCGCGTTTGTGTGTCTGCGTTTGGTGTCGGTGTGTGGCTAAGTGTATGTGTCCATGTGTGTGTGGGGATGTGTATCAGTGTTTGTGTGTGTGGATGCGTGTAAGGATGTGTGTGGGTGCGTGCGTGAGTGCAGGTTGTATATGAATGTGTGGGAGTGTGTGGGTATGTGTCTGTATGTGTAGGTTTGGCTGTGGTGTGTATGATCAGGTCGCTGTGTATTGGCTAGATGTGAGTTTGTCAGGATGTGGGTGTGTATGTATGTATGTCTGTGTGTGTGTGACTGGGTGTATGTATGTGTGGGCGTGTGTGAGTGTATGTTTTTGTGTCTCAGTGTGCCTGTGTGTGTATTTGTGTCTGTGACTATGAGCGTGTGCATTTGTGTTTCTGTGTCTGTGAGTCTGCGAATTTGTGTTCCGAGTCTGGGACTCTGTATTTGTGTCCCACTTTGTCTGTGAGTGTGTATTTGTGTCTCTGTCTGTGATTATGTATTTGTGTTCCACTCTGTTTGTGATTGGGTTCATTTGTGTCTCTGTGTATCTGTGTGTGTATTGAGTCTCTGTTTCTGTGAGATTCTGCATTTGTTTACCACTGTGTCTATAAGTGTGTGTATGTTTTTCTGTTTCTGTGAGGTTGTTTATTTTTTATCTCTGTATCCTAAAGTGTGTGTATGTTTTTCTGTTTTTGTGAGATTGTGTTGTTTTTTAATTTGTGTCTGTGAGTGTGTGTATTTGTTTGACTCTGTTAACACCACCCGAATAAAATGGTAATGCCTTAATTTTCTTTCCTAACAGTGAACATCATCACAATTGTGATCCTGAGGAGAAAAAACTGTGGACTGTCCAAATGTGTCACTTGCTACCTGTTGGGCATGGCAGTGGGGGATCTACTGGTCGTTATTCTCGACATCATATTGAGGCAGATTCCCATTGTTTTTATGGAACAGTTTCTGTTCCTGCAGTCCATCCCCGTGTGTAATATCCACGCCGTCCTGCTTTTTGCAGCCACTGACTGCTCTGTGTGGTTCACCGTCACTTTCACCTTTGACCGATTTGTGGCCATTTGTTGCCCGAAGCTGAAAAGTAAATATTGCAGCGAGAAAACGGCGTCTGTGGTTCTGGGAACAGTGTCTGTGCTGAGCTGTTTGAAGAACATTTTCTGGTATTTTATGTTCTCGACTGGGTATCGGCTGGCGAACACACCCTGGTTTTGTGACGTGGAAAGATATGTTTATTACTCTCCAGTCTGGGCAGCAATCGATTTCCTGCACAACATTCTAACCCCGTGTGTACCATTTGTCCTGATTCTGCTGTTCAATGTTTTCACCGTCAGACACATTGTCGTTAGCAGCAGGGCCCGCAGGAGACTCCGAGCTCACAGCGTTGGCGACAGTCCCAGAGACCCAGAGATGGAGAGTCGAAGGAAATCTATCATGTTACTGTTTATTATCACAGCCAATTTCATTCTGTTATGGTCATTATTTATGATTTATTCTATATGGTATCGGATGCTTTATTTCGGGTTTAATTCTATGCAGTTAGATAATTTTGTTAGGGAATTGGGCTTCATGCTGCAACTTCTGAGCTGTTGCACAAACACTGCGATTTACGCCGTGACCCAGACTCAGTTCAGACAGCAATGGAAGAATGTTCTGAAATATCCCTTCACTCCATTTCTTCAATTCATTAAATCCTGAGAGGAAACCCCACCAACTCTCCTCTCCCATTGGCCGCTGAAGCTGCACATCACTAAGAATGCCATTGGCTATCTTCAGGTGCCAGGGAAGACGGTGGGAGGCCATTGTGAGTTGCCGGGGAGACGGTGCCCCGCAATCTTCCATTGCTGGAGAGACAGTGGGTCTTCATCTTCCGTTGCTGGGAGATGCTGTCAGTGTCGCTTCTTCCTCTTTAATAAATGAAATGAAATGAAATGAAAATCGCTTATTGTCACAAGCAGGCTTCAATGAAGTTACTGTGAAAAGCTCCTAGTCGCCACATTCCGGTGCCTGTTCAGGGAGGCTGTTACGGGATTAATTATAATTAACGGAAAGAAGTCTTACAATACCATTTTAAATTCCAACATATTTATTTGTAATCACGAGCTTTCGGTGAGTCACTTGATGAAGGAGCTACGCTCCTAAAGTTTCTGATTCCAAATAAGCCGTTTGGACTTCAACGAGGTGTTGTAAGAGTTATTGCTGTCCCCACCCCAGTCCAACTCCGGCAAAAGCATATGATTAAACTTAACGGCTACGAATGGGAGGGGCCGGCGGTGACGTGCCCCAATATGGGGCAGCACGGTAGCCTTGTGCATAGCACAATTGCTTCACAGCTCCAGGGTCCCAGGTTCGATTCCAGCTTGGATCACTGTCTGTGCGGAGTCTGCACATCCTCCCCGTGTGTGCGTGGGTTTCCTCCGGGTGCTCCGGTTTCCTCCCACAGTCCAAAGATGTGCAGATTAGGTGGATTGGCGATGATAAATTGCTCTTAGTGTCCCAAATTGCCCTTAGTGTTGGATGGGGTTACTGGGTTATGGGGATAGGGTGGAGGTGTGTACCTTTGGTAGGGTGCTCTTTCCAAGAGCCGGTGCAGACTCGATGGGCCGAATGGCCTCCTTCTGCACTGTAAATTCTATAATTCTATGATTCTATGATGGCGGTCCCGCCACGCCGACACCTACTCTCTGGGACCCGGATGTCGCGGTCACAAAACATCGGCTGGGTTGTGGGTGACACCGGGAGGAACATCAGGCACTGAATGGAGAACTTTAGCGGCCCTTGGCGTCCAGGAGGATGGGGAGGAATAGTCACAACGGGAATAAAGACTGGAAAATATCTCAAAAGAAATAAATCCACTGACACAAATTTTATTATAATGCTTTTCAAAAATTTGAATGGCCACATTTGTGACGTGCAAAAATGTCCCGTTTCAGACAAATAAAAGGCACAGCACCAACATTGAAATGTGTTTGAGGAATGCGAGAGCTTCAGCAAAGTGTCCATCGACAGTGTCCCCGATAAACGGTGTATGGGGAAAATGAGGGACAGATCAGGGACGGCGTCCCTGATAAACGGGGTATGGGGAAAATGAGGGACATAGTTCAGCGGCAGCGTCTCTATTAAACGGGGGAGGTGGGAATGAGGGACAGACTTCACGGATATGTCCCTCTTAAACGGTGGGGGATGTGGTACAGAACAAATCGACAGTGCACCTGATAATTGGAGGTGGGGGAGAGGGGGGGGGGGGAGGGACAGGATTCACCGACCGAGTCCCTGACAAACTGGGAGGGATGAGGGACAGAGTTCAGCGACAGTATCCCTGATAAACGTGATGGGAGGGATGTGGTGGGGGGTGGAGGAACAGATTTCACCGACAGTGTCCCTAATAAACGGGGGTGTGGGGGGGGGGGGGAGGGGGGTGAGGGACAGAGTTCGCCGACAGTGTCCCTGATAAACGGGGTGGGGGGGGGGGGGGGGTGAGGGACAGAGTTCACCGAAAGTGTCCCTGCTAAACCGGGAGGGCGCGATGAGGGTCAGAGTTCACCGACAGTGTCCCAGATAAATTGGAAGGGGGGGTGAGGGACCGAGTTCACGGATAGTGTCCCTATTAAACGTTGGGAGAGATGAGGTACAGAATAAATAGACTGTGTCCCTGATAAATGGTGGGTGGGCAGCGGGGGAATGAGCGACAGAGTTCACGGATATTGTTCCTGACAAACTGGGGGGAGGGTGGTGGATGAGGGTCAGAGTTCACCGACGGTGTCTCTGATAAACGGCGGGGGGGGGGAATGAGGGACAGGTTCACCAAAAGTCTCCCTGATAAACGGCGGGGGGGGGGGGGGGGGATGAGGGACAGAGTGCACTGACAGTGTCCCAGATAAACAGGGAGTGGGGGGATGAGTGAAAGAGTTCACCGACAGAGTCCCTGATAAACGGGGTCCTCAAAAAATCATGGAATTTACAGTGCAGAAGGACGCCATCGGCCCATCAAGTCTGCACCGGCCCCTGGAAAGGGCACCCCACACAAGCCCACACCTTCACCCCGTCCCTTTTACCCAGAACCCCAACTTTATGGTCAATAATGACAATTTAGAATGGCCATTCAACCTAACCTGCACGGCGTTGGACTGTGGGTGGAAGCTGGAGCACCCGGAGGAAACCCACGCAGACACGGGGTGAACGTGCAGACTCCGCACAGACAGTGACCCAAACTAGGAATCGATCCTGGGGCCGAGTTCAAATCTTAACCCGCTTTTCTCTAGGTTTAGCCCGTCTATTTAACTATTAATTCTTGCATTTTTAAATGTCATGGTAACAATTCGTAGCCTTCCCTTTTCTTAATCTTACTTATTACAATCAAGTACCATTTCATTCGATCTTTATCTTTATTTTTATTTGTAAGTTGGCAAACCTTCTGAATATTATCAGCAGTGGCACAGCAGCATAGTGGTTAGCACTGTTGCTTCACAGCTCCACGGTCCCAATTTCGATTCCCGGCTTGGGTCACTGTCTGCGCGGAGTCTGCATGTTCTCCCCGTGTCTACGTGGGTTTCCCCAGGTGCTCCGGGTTCCTCCCACAGCTCAAAGATATGCAGGTTAGATAGATTGGTCATTCTACATTGCCCTTAGTGTCCAAATAAATGGTAAGGTTGAGTAACGCGGATGAAGCGGATAGGTTGGAATTGCGGTGCTTCGGGAGGGTTTCCTTTTCAAGGGCCGGTGGAGACTCGATGGGCTGAATGGCCGCGTTCTGCACTGTACATTCTATGATTCTATGATTCCATGATTCTAGGAGATATTAGAAGCATCATGTTTTAAAACATTCTATTTAATATCAGTGCTGATCTTAGGTAACTCAAGGAACTTTTCCCTTTCACCTTTCGCTCTCTGAAATATCTCTTCTAAAGAAATCTCTGCTGGATCCTGATCACCAACAGAGGTCGCCGACGACACCGCTGTCGCCATTCTCCACTTCACAGTGTTTCTAGCCACGGCTTTCAAGTCTGCAGACCAATCAATTATCTTGTCGAAACGATCACATTGTATCTCATAGACTTCGGCCAATTAACTCCTGACAGAATCAGTTCGAAAAAGAGCGTAGAAAATCGCCCGTTGTCTGCACATGATCGCAGACCTGCAGTACACTTACTTTGTATCTCCTAATTCACTGCCCCGTTAGCAACACTCCAGTACTACGGGAAGACATTCGGTATCTTCTTTCGTCGCTCCCCTTGGTCTAACAAAGAACAAAGAACAAAGAAATGTACAGCACAGGAACAGGCCCTTCGGCCCTCCAAGCCCGTGCCAACCATGCTGCCCGACTAAACTACAATCTTCTACACTTCCTGGGTCCGTATCCCTCTATTCCCATCCTATTCATGTATTTGTCAAGATGCCCCTTAAATGTCACTATCGTCCCTGCTTCCACCACCTCCTCCGATAGCGACTTCCAGGCACCCACTACCCTCTGCGTAAAAAGCTTGCCTCGTACATCTACTCTAAACATTGCCCCTCTCACCTTAAACCTATGCCCCCTACTAATTAACCACTCTACCATGGGGAAAAGCCTCTGACTATCCATGCTCTCTATGCCCCTCATAATATTGTAGACCTCCATCAGGTCTCCCCTCAACCTCCTTCGTTCCAGTGAGAACAAACCGAGTTTATTCAACCGCTCCTCATAGCTAATGCCCTCCATACCAGGTAACTTTCTGGTAAATCTCTTCTGCACCCTCTCTAAAGCCTCCACATCCTTCTGGTAGTGTGGCGACCAGAATTGAACACTATACTCCAAGTGTGTCCTAACTAAGGTTCTATACAGCTGCAACATGACTTGCCAATTCTTATACTCAATGCCCCGGCCAATGAAGGCAAGCATGCCGTATGCCTTCTTGACTACCTTCTCCACCTGTGTTGCCCCTTTCAATGACCTGTGGACCTGTACTCCTAGATCTCTTTGACTTTCAATACTCTTGAGGGTTCTACCATTCACTGTATAATCCCTACCTGCATTAGACCTTCCAAAATGGATTACCTCACATTTGTCCGGATTAAACTCCATCTGCCATCTCTCCGCCCAAGTCTCCAAACAATCTAAATCCTGCTGTATCCTCTGACAGTCCTCATCGCTATCCGCAATTCCACCAACCTTTGTGTCGTCTGCAAACTTACGAATCAGACCAGTTACATTTTCCTCCAAATCATTTATACATACTACAAAGAGCAAAGGTCCCAGCACTGATCCCTGTGGAACACCACTGGTCACAGCCCTCCAATTAGAAAAGCATCATTCCATTGCTACTCTCTGCCTTCTATGACCTAGCCAGTTCTGTGTCCACCTTGCCAGCTCCCCCCTGATCCCGTGAGACTTCACCTTTTGTACTAATCTACCATGAGAGACCTTGTCAAAGGCCTTACTGAAATCCATATAGACAACATCCACTGCCCTACCTGCATCAATCATCTTAGTGACCTCCTCGAAAAACTCTATCAAGTTAGTGAGACACGACCTCCCCTTCACAAAACCATGCTGCCTCTCACTAATACGTCCATTTGCTTCCAAATGAGAGTAGATCCCGTCTCGAAGAATTCTCTCCAGTAATTTCCCTACCACTGAAGTAAGGCTCACCGGCCTGTAGTTCCCTGGATTATCCTTGCTACCCTTCTTAAACAGAGCAACAACATTGGCTATTCTCCAGTCCTCCGGGACATCCCCTGAAGAGAGTGAGGATACAAAGATTTCTGTCACGGCCTCAACAATTTCCTCTCCAGCCTCCTTCAGTATTCTGGGGTAGATCCCATCAGGCCCTGGGGACTTATCTACCTTAATATTTTGTAAGACACCCAACACCTCGTCTTTTTGGATCTCAATGTGACCCAAGCCATCTACACACCCTTCTTCAGACTCAACATCTACCAATTTCTTATCTTTGGTGAATACTGATGCAAAGTATTCATCTCGTACCTCGCCCATTTCCTCTGGCTCCACACATAGATTCCCTTGCCTATCCTTCAGTGGGCCAACCCTTTCCCTGGCTACCCTCTTGCTTTTTATGTCCGTGTAAAAAGCCTTGGGATTTTCCTTAACCCTATTTGCCAATGACTTTTCGTGACCCCTTCTAGCCCTTCTGACTCCTTGCTTAAGTTCTTTCCTACTTTCCTTATATTCCACGCAGGCTTCGTCTGTTCCCAGCCTTTTAGCCCTGACACATGCCTCCTTTTTCTTTTTGACGAGGCCTACAATATCTCTCGTTATCCAAGGTTCCCGAAAATTGCCGTATTTATCTTTCTTCCTCACAGGAACACGCCGGTCCTGAATTCCTTTCAACTGACACTTGAAAGCCTCCCACATGTCAGATGTTGATTTGCCCTCAAACATCCGCCCCCGATCTATGTTCTTCAGTTCCCACCTAATATTGTTATAATTAGCCTTCCCCCAATTTAGCACATTCATCCTAGGACCACTCTTAGCCTTGTCCACCAGTACTTTAAAACTTACTGAATTGTGTCACTGTGACCGAAATGCTCCCCTACTGAAACATCTACCACCTGGCGGGGCTCATTTCCCAATACCAGGTCCAGTACCGCCCCTTCCCTAGTTGGACTGTCTACATATTGTTTTAAGAAGCCCTCCTGGATGCTCCTTACAAACTCCGCCCCGTCTAAGCCCCTGGCACTAAGTGAGTCCCAGTCAATATTGGGGAAGTTGAAGTCTCCCATCACCACAACCCTGTTGTTTTTACTCTTTTCCAAAATCTGTCTACCTATCTGCTCCTCTATCTCCCGCTGGCTGTTGGGAGGCCTGTAGTAAACCCCCAACATTGTGACTGCACCCTTCTTATTCCTGATCTCTACCCATATAGCCTCACTGCCCTCTGAGGTGTCCTCCCGCAGGACAGCTGTGATATTCTCCCGAACTAGTAGCGCAACTCCGCCTCCCCTTTTACATCCCCCTCTATCCCGCCTGAAACATCTAAATCCTGGAACGTTTAGCTGCCAATTCTGCCCTTCCCTCAACCAGGTCTCTGTAATGGCAACAACATCATAGTTCCAAGTACTAATCCAAGCTCTAAGTTCATCTGCCTTACCCGTAATACTTCTTGCATTAAAACATATGCACTTCAGGCCACCAGACCTGCTGTGTTCAGCAACTTCTCCCTGTCTGCTCTGCCTCAGAGCCTAACCCGCCAAGTGTCAGATCTTCTCTCTCCTCGGAATCAGGCACTCGGTCCGGTTGAAGAGATGTCCATAACACTTGTTATTTTTCAAGAATTCACTTAATATATTTGCACAGAATTAATTCGAACCTCAGATCAAAATAATACATATACTTTTGAGTACAGCGAAAAAAATGCTAAGTTTCGAGATAATGGAGAGTAAAAAACAAACAACAAAGAAATGTACAGCACAGGAACAGGCCCTTCGGCCCTCCAAGCCCGTGCCGACCATGCTGCCCGACTAAACTACAATCTTCTACACTTCCTCGGTCCGTATCCCTCTATTCCCATCCTATTCATGTATTTGTCAGGATGCCCCTTAAATGTCACTATCGTTCCTGCTTCCACTACCTCCTTCGGTAGTGAGTTCCAGGCACCCACTACCCTCTATGTAAAACACTTGCCTCGTACATCTAGTCTAAACCTTGCCCCCACTCACCTTAAACCTATGCCCCCTAGGAATTGACCCCTCTACCCTGGGGTAAAGCCTCTGACTATCCAAAGAGTTCAATAGTGAAGAAAAGACTGCAAAATGAAATAATTTCAGCAAATATTTAAAAATAATGTCAACAGATATTTCAAAATGTAACTAATTTCCACGGATGCTTCAAGAATCTCGGGAGTAAAACATTCTTCTAATACTCAGTCATATGGATCACATTCTTACGGAAATTCTCATCTATGTTTTAGCCCCTGATTTACTTTCATCGGTTCTAATTCTCAGCTGAGACCCGCTGATTCGTTGACGAACGTGTCAGTCACTCAACAGGTGATTAGTTAATTAGACATGAATTAATTACTCCAAATTAATTAGCCTTCCCCTGACACAGCACCGTTGCCATGCATTCTGTCCCACAGTCAAACCCCTTGCATCATGTCTGGCCTTCGCTATGCCACTGATGCTAAATCTGTCGTTTCACTTCATTAGGCATATTTGTACTGTACATTTTCCGAAACATTTGTATCTATAGACAGTCATGGTCAGGGTTCAACAGTTCAGTACATGTTTTCCTAATTTGCTCATGCTTCTGCAAATTAAATAATTCTTCAATAATTATTTTATTTTCCAGTAGCTCATTCTCTTAAAGGATCCCCAAATAATTGTTAAATCCAATATCCCTTGTATCAAAAAATAAATGTCCAGGGCTGAGTTCCAGATAGCAATCTAATCGTGAGTATTGGGATTGGTTATACATGGAGCAGCAGATATCCAGGACAGAATTAAAGATTGAAATCTATTCCCGAGTTCCAGGGTGGTTTACATATACAGAAGCCAAGAAGGTAAATGAACAGAACTAAATTAATCCACTCAGCCGTAAGTGTCTGATCCACCTTTTAATCATGGCTGATACTTTCTCCTTTTCTATCTCCTGCAATCTCTCCAAAACCCCTGATCCGCTTATTAATGAAATTGTCTATATATCTCTGTCTGGTGGACACTCAGTAACATTCATCCCCCACCACCTGGCCTGCGAAATCCTACCAACTGTCCTGGTTTGACACAATTCACACCTCTTCATCCTGAGGTTACCCCATCTCTGGATCTGTAAAGATTTAATCACCTGCTAATGCTCGCATTCCATGCATTGGCTGGCAGCTTTGAATTTGTCTATATATTTGTTTCTGGAACATACCTCTTTATTCACCTGAGGAAGGAGCAGCACTCCGAAAGCTAGTGACATCGAAACAAACCTGTTGGACTTTAACCTGGTGTTGTAAGACTTCGTACTGTGCTCACCCCACTCCTACGCCGGCATATCCACATCATGGCTACCATCGACACCGCAAACTGCTGGCTCAAAGTGGAGAGGATCTCCAGGAAGATCGCCCATATAGACACTGACGTTAAGTTTCTACAAAGATGCAAGAAAGCAGACAAGATCCCGAAAGGGCTACAGATCACAAACCCACTCAAGTCGACCTACAACACAGACTACGCTGAGAGACTCTTCCGGCGCACCTCTCTCACACTCCTCAAACACCTCGTCCACCAGCTCTACAGCAGACGACGCAACCTGGAAACCAAGATAGAGGCCATATTCTCAACTTGCGCTCAAGACGCAACAGACCAGCTGCGGAACACCGCCAAACAGATGAGACAACAAAACTATGCCACCTATTTGCACACCAAGAACAGAAAGCTTGAGAAACTCGGCATCACCGCCAGCAGCAATCAAGCCACCCCGGTTCCACAGTAGAAAACAATACAGGGAAGTCTATTGTCAACTTTTCAGACTACACCCTTCAACCAGGCGAAATCGAAGTCCTCAGCAGAGGGCTCAATTTCTGCACCACCACCAAAATGGACCCCATCAGTCTCGCGGCAGACACGGAGGAATTCATCACGCGAATGAGGGGCCACTGTCATACTGAACAGAACGGACTACTGCAAAGAAGTATACCGACAACTGAACAACCAAGAACACTACAGACAGTTAACCGCAGATCCGACCAAGGAACACATCCGCCAACTTAACAGGCTGATCAAGACCTTGGATCCAGATCTTCAGAGCACCCTACGTGCTCTCCTCCCACGCACTCCCCGCATTGGAGATCTCTACTGCCTCCCGAAAACACATAAGGCCAACACACCAGGCCGCCCTATCGTTTCAGTCAATGGGACCTTGTGTGAGAACCTCTCTGGCTACATCGAGGGCATCTTGAAACCCATCATACAAGGTACGCCCAGCTTCTGTCGCGACACGACGGACTTCCTACAGAAATTCAGCAACCATGGACCAGTTGAACCAGGAACATTCCTCGTCACAATGGACGTCTCGGCACTCTACACCAGCATCCCCCATGACGACGGCATTGCTGCAACAGCCTCAGTTCTCAACACCAACAACTGCCAGTCTCCAGACGCAATTCTGCAACTCATCTGCTTCATTCTGGATCACAACGTCTTCACCTTCGACAACAAGTTCTTCATCCAGACGCACGGAACAGCCATGGGGACCACATTCGCACCCCACTACGCCAACACCTTCATGCACAAGTTTGAACAGGACCTTCAACCGACGTTATACACCAGATACATCGATGGCATTTTTTTCCTTTGGACCCACGGCGAAGAATCACTGAAACGACTACACGATGACATTAATAAGTTCCATCCAACGATCAGACTCACCATGGACTACTCTCCAAAATCAGTTGCATTCTTGGACACACTCGTCTCCATCAAGGACGGTCACCTCAGCACTTCGCTTTACCGCAAACCCACGGATAACCTCACGATGCTCCACTTCTCCAGCTTCCACCCTAAACACATTAAAGAAGCCATCCCCTACCCAGTCTTCAGAACAGAGACCACGGCACCACACAACCATGCCATGGCAATCTCTGCATGACGTGCCAGATCATCGACATGGATACTACCATTACACGTGAGAACACCAACCAGGTACGCGGTACATACTCGTGCGACTCGGCCAACGCTGTCTACCTCATACGCTGCAGGAAAGGATGTCCCGAAGCGTGGTACATTGGCGAGACCATGCAGACACTGCAACAACGAATGAACGGACATCGCGCGACAATCACCAAGCAGGAATGTTCCCTTCCAGTCGGGGAACACTTCAACAATCAAGGCCATTCAGCCTCTGATCTCCGGGTAAGCGTTCTCCAAGGCGGCCTTCAGGACGCGCGACAACGCAGAATTGCCAAGCAGAAACTTATAGCCAAGTTCCGCACAGATGAGTGCGGCCTCAACCGGGACCTGGGATTCATGTCACATTCCATTCGTCCCCCACCATCTGGCCTGTGAAATCCTACCAACTGTCCTGGCTTGATACAATTCACACCTCTTTAACCTGAGGTTACCCCATCTCTAGTTCTGTAAAGATGTAATCACCTGCTAATGCTCGCATTCCAAGCATTGGCTGGCTGCTTTGAATTTGTCTACATATTTGTTTCTGGAACATACCTCTTCATTCACCTGAGGAAGGAGCAGCACTCCGAAAGCTAGTGACATCGAAACAAACCTGTTGGACTTTAACCTGATGATGTAAGACTTCGTTCTGTACATGTAGAATAACAGATACTGAGAGTGAATGGCAGACTGGATGTAATCGAGGGGTTTGTGTGGTTTACATACAGAATGACAGACACCCAGAAGTGAGTTACAGACTGGAATCTAATCGAAGGGTTTGGGGTGCTTTATATACGGAATAACAGATACTTGGAAGTCAGTTATAGGTTGGAATCTAATTTAGGGGTGTAGGGTGATTTTTATACAGAATACGTACCTTACCCGGGAGTGAGTTACAGACTGGAATCTAATCTATGGGTTCACGGTGGTTTATATATGGAATAACAGGCACCCGGGAGCAAGTTACCGAATGGGAGCTAATTTAGAGGTTCGGAATCATTTATAAAAAGAATAACGGACATCCGGGAGCGATATCCAGACTGGAATCTAATCGAGGGGTTCGGAGTGGTTTATATATAGAATAACAGATAACCGGGAACGAGTTACAGACTGGAAACTATAAATGATTTGGCGTAGATATAAATGATTTGGAGGAAAATCTAACTGGTCTGATTAGTAAGTTTGCAGTCGACACAAAGTTTGGTGGAATTGCGGATAGCGATGAGGACTGTCAGAGGATACAGCAGGATTTTGATCGTTTGGAGTTTTTGCGGAGAGATGGGAGATGGATTTTAATCCGGACAAATGTGAAGTAATGCATTCTGGACGTTCTACTGCAGGTAGGGAATATACAGTGAATGGTAGAACCCTCAAGAGTATTGACACTCAGAGAGATCGAGGTGTACAGGTCCACAGGTCACTGAAACGGGCAACACAGGCGGCGAGGGTAGTCAAGAAGGCCTATGGCATGCTTGCCTTCATTAGACGAGATATTAAATATAAAAATTGGCAATTTATGTTGCAGCTGTATAGAACCTTAGTTAGGCCACACTTAGAGTATAGTGTTCAATTCTGGTCGCCATACTACCAGAAGGATGTGGAGAGGGTCCAGAAGAGATATACCAGGATGTTGTCTGGTGTGGAGGGCATTACCAATGAGGAGAGGTTGAATAAACTCGGTTTGTTCTCACTGGAACGACGGAGGGAAGGTGCGACCTCATAGAGGTCTACACAATTCTGAGGGGCATAGACAGAGTGGATAGTCAGGGGTTTTTTCCCAGTGTAGAGGGGTCAATTACTTGGGGGTATAGGTTTAAGGTGCGAGGGGCAAGGTTTAGAGGAGATGTACGAGGCAAGTCTTTCCTGGAATTTGCTGCCGGGGGAGCTGGTGGAAGTAGGGACGATAGTAATATTTAAGGGAAATCTTGACAAATACATGAATAGGATGGGAATAGAGGGATACGGACCCCGGAAGTGTAGAAGATTTTAGTTTATACGGGCAGCATGGTCAGCACAGGCTTGGTCGGCCGAAGGGCCTTTTCCTGTGCTGTACTTTTCTTTGTTCTTTGTTCTTCTAATCGAGGTGTTTAGGCTGGTTTATATATAGAATAACAGGTATCAGACGGCGATTTACAGACTGGAATGTAATCGATTGGTTCGGGATGGTTTATATTTGGATTGACAGATACCCGGAAGCGAGCTATGATAAGGAATGAATTAAGAGACATTCCAATTAGATGTTTCATTGATCCAATAATTGACACTGATAGATAAGGAGGCGACAGGCGGCCTTTGGCGCATGTGATGTGATGATAGAGTTTTGTACAGAATGTGTTCAAAAATAAAGCTGTTTGAGAAAATGAGCAGAGCTCTTGACTCTTTACTCAACAGCATCCAGAGGCTAACAGTGCGAGCAGAGGATGGTTGCTCTGCAAATGTAAAGGGTTGAAAGGTACAAATTTTCCAGTAGAAAAACATATCTGCATCAAGCAGAGGACAACTCTATTGAGGATTATATAATGGAATTTAGCAGACTACACAGAATGCTGCGCAAACATCGCCTGATATTTCGACAGTCTGTGTTGGCACTTAATTTATTGGACTCTGCTCGGGTGTCCAATGTGGATAGGCTCCTGCTTTGACAGGAGTTAAATTTGTGGATAATGATACCTTATTCGATCAGATGATAGAGATCTGAAAGACGTTACTGATGAAACATTCAATTCCTTTGGCTCTTGTGACACAAATGGGTCAGTCAGCAATAACGCAGATTATGGAAGGTGCACTACTGACAGGATGCCGAGGTCGTCCGGCTACGAACAGGTGACGAGAGTATGGAAGGACATCAGGAGCCGGAAATTATGAGGACATAAACCAATTTAAAACCCATAACATAGAACATAGAACATTAAACATTACAGCGCAGTACAGGCCCTTCGGCCCTCGATGTTGCTCCGACCTGAGAAACCACGCTAAAGCCCAGCGACACTATTCCCTGATTGTCCTTATGTCTATCCAATGACCATTTGAATGTCCTTAATGTTGGCGAGTCCACTACTGTTGCAGGCAGGGCAGCCCACGCCCTTATTACTCTCTGAGTAAAGAACCTAACTCTGACATCTGTCTTATATCTATCTCCCCTCAATTTAAAGGTATGTCCCCTCGTGCTAGACATCACAATCCGAGGAAAAAGGCTCTCACTGTCCACCCTATCCAATCCTCTTATCATCTTGTATGCCTCAATTAAGTCACCTCTTAACCTTCTTCTCTCTAACGAAAACAGCCGCAAGTCCCTCAGACTTTCCTCATAAGATCTTCCCTCCATACCAGGGAACATTCTGGTAAATCTCCTCTGCACCCTTACCAATGCTTCCACATCCTTCCTATAATGCGGCGACCAGAATTGCACGCAATACTCCAAATGCGGCCGGACCAGAGTGTTGTATAGCTGCAACATGACCTCATGGCTCCTAAACTCAATCCCTCTACCAATAAAAGCTAACACACCGTACGCCTTCTTAACAACCCTCTCAACCTGGGTGGCAACTTTCAGGGATCTATGTACATGGACACTGAGAGCTCTCTGCTCATCCACACTGCCAAGAATCTTACCATTAGCCCAGTACTCGGTCTTCCTGTTGTTCCTTCCAAAATGAATCACCTCAAACTTTTCTGCATTAACCTCCATTTGCCACCTCTCAACCCAGCGCTGCAGCTTATCTATGTCCGTCTGTAACTTGTTACATTCTTCTGCACTGTCCACAACTCCACCGACTTTAGTGTCATCTGCAAAGTTCCTCACCCATCCTTCTACGCCCTCCTCCATGACATTGAGAAAAATGACAAACAGCAGTGGATCTAAAACAGATCCTTGTGGTATACCTCTAGTAACTGGACTCCAGTCTGAACATTTCCCATCACCAACCACCCTTTGTCTTCTTCCAGCTGGCCAATTTCTGATCCAAACTGCTAAATCACCCTGAATCCCATGCCTCCGTATTTTTGCAGTAGCCTACCATGGGGAACCTTCTCAGACGCTTTACTGAAATCCATGTACACCACATCAACTGCTTTACCCTCATCCACCTGTTTTGTCACCTTCTACAAGAAGTCTATAACGTTTGTGAGACACGACCTACCCTTCACAAAACCGTGTTGACTATCTCTAATCAAATTATTCCTTTCCAGATGATTATACATCCTATCTCTTATAAACCTTTCCAAGATGTTTCCCACAACAGAAGTAAGGCTCACTGGTTTGTAGTTACCGGGGTTATCTCTACTCCCCTTCTTGAACAAGGGGACAACATTTGACATCCGCCAGTCTTCTGGCACATTCCTGTAGACAAAGATGACTTAAAGGTCAAGGCCAAAGGATCAGCAATCTCCTCCCTAACTTCCCAGAGAATCCTAGGATAAATCCCATCCGGCCCAGGTGACTTATCTATTTTCACACTTTCCATAATTGCTAACACCTCCTCCTTATGAACCTCAAGCCCTTCAAGTCTAGTAGCCTGAATCTCGGTATTCTCCTCGACAACATTGTCTTTTTTCTGTGTGAATACTGACTACAAATATTCATATAGCACCTCTCCTATCTCCTCGGACTCCAAGCACAACTTCCCACTACTGTCCTTGACTGGCCCTACTCTTACACTCGTCATTCTTTTATTCCTGACATAGCTACAGAAAGCTTTTGGGTTATCCTTGATCCTACATGCCAAAGACTTCTCATGTCCCCTCCTGGCTCTTCTTAGCTTTCTCTTTAGGTCCTTCCTAGCTAACTTGTAACTCTCGAGCGCCCTTATTGAACTTTCATGTCTCATCTTTACATAAGCCTCCTTCTTCCTCTTGACAAGTGTTTCGACTGCCTTAGTAAACCACGGTTCCCTTGCTCGCCCACTTCCTCCCTGACTGACAGATACATACTTATCAAGGACACGCAGTAGCTGTTCCTTGAACAAGCTCCACATTTCCATTGTGCCCATCCACTGCAGTTTTCCTCTCCATCCGATGTATCCTAAGTCTTGCCTCATCGCATCATAATTGCCTTTCCCCCAAATATAACTCTTGTCCTGCGGTATCCCTATCCCTTTCCATCACGAAAGTAAACGTAATCGAATTGTGGTCACTATCATCAAAGTGCTCACCTACCTCCAAATCTAACACCTGTCCTGGTTCATTATCCAGTACCAAATTCAATATGGCCTCGCCTCTCGTTCGCCTATCTACGTACTGTGTCAGGAAACCCTCCTGCACACATTGGACAAAAACGGACCCATCTAAAGTACTCGAACTATAGCGTTTCCAGTCAATATTTGGAAAGCTAAAGTCCCCCATAAGATCTACCCTGTTGCTTTTGCTCCTATCCAGAATCATCTTTGCAATCATCTCCTCTACATCTCTGGAACTTTTCGGAGGCCTATAGAAAACCCCTAACAGGGTGACCTCTCCTTTCCTATTTCTAACCTCAGCCCATACTACCTCAGTGGACGGGTCCTCATCAAACATCCTTTCTGCCATCGTAATACTGTCTTTGACTAACAATGTTTCCCCTCCCCCTCTTTTACCACCTTCCCTGAGCTTACTGAAATATCTAAATCCCGGCACCTGCAACAACCATTCCTGTCCCTGCTCTATCCATGACTCCGAAATGGCCACTACATCGAGGTCCAAGGTAACAACCCATGCAGCAAGTTCACCTACCTTATTCCGGATGCTCCCGGCATTGAAGAAGACACAATTTAAACCACATTCCTGCCTGCCGGTACACTCCTGCAACTTTGAAACCCGACTCATGATCTCCCTACCCTCAACCTCCTGTATACTGGAGCTACAATTCAGGTTCCTAAGCCCCTGCTGAACGAGTTTAAACCCTCCAGAAGAGCATTAACAAATCAACCCCCCCCCCCCCCCCCAGAATATTGGTACCCCTCTGGTCCAGGTGCAGATCATCCCGTTTGTAGAGGTCCCACCGACCCTAGAATGAGCCCCAATTATCCAGAAATCTGAAACACTCCCTTCTGCACCATCCCTGTAGCCACATGTTCAACTCCTGTCTTTCCCTATTCCTCGTCTCGCTATCACGTGGCACGGGTAACTACCCAGAGAAAATAACACTGTTTGTCCCAGACCTAAGTTTCCACCCTAACTCCCTGAATTCCTGCCTTACATCCCCATTCCTTTTCCTACCTATTTCGTTGGTACCTACGGGGACCACGACTTGGGGCTGCTACCCCTCCCACTTAAGGATCCCGAAAACACGATCCGAGACATCACGCACCCTGGCACCTGGGAGGCAACACACCAACCGCGAGTCTCTCTTGTTCCCACAGAATCTCCTATCTATCCCCCTAACTATGGATTCTCCAGTGACTAATGGTCTACTCCTCTCCCCACTTCTCTACTAAGCAACAGGGACAGCCTCTGATCCAGAGACCTGTACCCCATGGCTTAACCCTGGTAAGTACCCCCCGCTCCCCCTCCCCCAACAGTATCCAAAGCGGTATACTTGTTACTAAGGGGAACGGCCACAGGGGATCCCTGTACTGACTGCTTCCTCCCAGCTCCTCTCACCGTCGCCATCTATCTTTATTATTCGAAGTAACTACATCCCTGAAGCTTCTATCTATGAGCAAATCTGCCTCCCGAATGATCCGAAGTACATCCAACTCCAGCTCCAGTTCCCGAACGCGGTTTCTGAGGAGCTGGAGATGGGTGCACTTCCCACAGATGAAATCAGCAGGAACACTGACGGCGTCCCTCACCTCAAACATTCTGCAGGAGGAACATTGCACTCCCTTACATGTCATCCCCTCCAGATTAAAAAAAGAAAGAGCTTACCTTTTATTCACTCCCCTTGTCAGCAAGCACTCAATCAGCAACCTCTGCGCACCCGCACGATAGCACCTGAGGGAAAATAAATAAAAACTACTTACCAGTCACCAGCCAATCCCTTACCTGCTGGCTGTGACGTCACGGTTCAACTTTCGACTTCTACCTGCCCTCGAGCCTTCCTCTTGATCCTTCCAGCGGTTATTCTTTTTTTGGTTAGATGAGGGGTTAGGGAGGGAAACACTGCAGAAGTAATTCGGGTATAAGTGTCACTTGACAAGAGCTCCTCCACAAACCACCTCCAAGTTAGGCTGAGCACACGGACGTATGCAAATTTCCCCTGCAACGGCTAATCAGCAGCTCTGCTCCACTGCCCTCTGCTCGATGCTTGTCTTCACTTGAACAGCTAGGGTATCTTGTTCAGGTACGCCTCCAAGTTAGGGTGAGCACACGGACGTATGCAAATCTCCCCTGCAACGGCCAATCAGCAGCTCTGCTCTACTCCCCTCTGCTGGATGCTTGTCTTCACTTGGACAGCTAGGGTCTCTTGTTCAGGTACGCCTCCAAGTTAGGGTGAGCACACGGACGTATGCAAATTTCCCCTGCAACGGCCAGTCAGCAGCTCTGCTCTACTGCACTCTGCTTGATCGGGGCAGAATTTGTAAGGAGCATTCAGGTGGGCTTCTTAAAGCAATATGTAGACAGTCCAACTAGGGAAGGGGCGGCACTGGACCTGATATTGGGGAATGACCCCGACCAGGTGGTAGAAGTTTCAGTAGGCGAGCATTTCGGGAACAGTGACCACAATTCATTAAGTTTTAAAGTGCTGGTGGACAAGGATAAGAGTGGTCCTTGGGTGAATGTGCTAAATTGAGGGAAGGCTAATTATAACAATATTAGGCGGGAACTGATGAACCTAGATTGGAGGCGGATGTTTGAGGGAAAATCAACATCTGACATGTGGGAGGCTTTCAAGTGTCAGTTGAAGGGAATTCAGGACCGGTATGTTCCTGTGAGGAAGAGGGGTAAATATGGCAATTTTCGGGCACCTTGGAAAACAAGAGATATTGTAGGCCTCGTCAAAAAGAAAAAGGAGAAAGGCTTGGAATATAAAAGCAGGGATGTACTTCTCAAGCTTTATAAAACATTAGTTAGGCCCCATTTAGAATACTGTGAACAATTTGGGGCCCCGCACTTCAGGAAGGACATACTGGCACTAGCGAGTCCAGCGGAGATTCACACGGATGATCCCAGGAATGTTAGGCCTAACATACGATGAACGTCTGAGGATCCTGGGATTATATTCATTGGAGTTTAGGAGGTTGAGGCGAGATCAAATAGAAACTTACAAGATAATGAAAGGCTTAGGTAGGGTGGACGTAGGGAAGTTGCTTCTATTCGCATGGGAGACTAGGACCCGGGGGCACAGCCTTAGAATAAAAGGGAGTCACTTCAGAACAGTGATAAGGAGAAATTTCTTCAGCCAGAGAGTGGTGGGTCTGTGGAATTCATTGTCACAGATGGCGGTGGAGGCCGGGACGTTAAGTGTCTTTAAGACATAAGTTGATAAATTCTTGATGTCTCGAGGAATTAAGGGCTATGGAGAGAGAGCGGGTAAATGGAGTTGAAATCAGCCATGATTGAATGGTGGAGTTGACTCGATGGGCCGAATGGCCTTACTTCCGCTCCTATGTCTTATGGTATAAGACAGTGAGGATCCAAAGATTTCTGTCAAGGCCTCAGCTATTTCCTCTCTAGCCTCCTTCAGTATTCTGGGGTATCTCCCATCAGGCCCTGGAGACGTATCTACCTTAATATTTTTCAAGACCCCCAACACCTCGTCTTTTTGGATCTCAATGTGACCCAGGCTATCTACACACCATTCTCCAGACTCAAGATCTACAAATTCCTTCTCTTTGGTGAATAGAATGGATTCAAGCATTTTCCCCACTACCGATGTTCAGCTTACTGGTCTATAATTCCCTGTTTTCTCTCTACCTCCTTCTTTGAATATCGGAGTGACGTGAGCTACCCTCCAATCTGCAGGGACAGTTCCAAAGTCGATAGAATCCCGGAGATGACCACCCTTATTTCCAGAGCCACCTCCTTAAGCACTCTGGGATGTAGATTCGCAGGCTCAGGAGATTTAGCCGCCTTCAATCCATGAATTTTCCGAGCACCATTTCTCTACTAATGTTGATCTCTGTCAGTTCTTCTCTCTCACTAAACCTTTCATTCTCCAACATTTCTGGGATCTGATTTGTGTCCTCATTTGTGAAGACCGAACCAAAGTATGTGTTCAATTGCTCAGCCAATTCTTTGTACCTAATTATGCATTCCCCTGTTTTTGTATGTAGGGTGGGGGGGGGGGCTACATTTCTCTTTACCAGTCCCTTTCTCTTCACATATCTATAAAAACTCTTTTTATAGATATGTGTTGATGTTCCCTGCAAGCTTCCATTTGTACTGAACGTTTCACTTCTCAATCAACCCCTTCGTCATTCTTTGCACAATTCTAAACTGCTCCCAATCCCCAGACCTATTATTAACAACAAAAATGGCGCATGCCAAGTATTTCACGAAATTAGATGACTCAAAGGGTTTCTGACAAGCCACGTGTGGATAGTAGAAACAAAAAATTGGGAACTTTTAACATTTCCTTTGCTGACATTGTTTTAACTGATTACCTTTCGGCATAACATCAGCCTTAGACGTCTTCCCCTGTGCGATGGAGACTTTAATTGACGGAATACGAGCTGCTTGTGTGTATGTCGATGATGTGATAATATGGTCCAACACTCCGGAAGAACACTGTGAAATGCTTCTGAAAGTCCAAACAAGAGGTAATTCCTATAGTTTCAAGCTGAACAGGGAAAAGTTCCAATTTGGCATCAAGAAACTAAAATTTCTTGCGAATGTCATGTCAAAGGAAGGTGCACAATCAGATCAAGGTAAGGTCCAGGCCATTGGTCAAATGGCGTTACCGACGAAAGCAAGTCTGGAATGCTGGGTGTAGTTAATGTTACGGGCAAGTTTATTCCCAATCTGTCCAGCAGAACAACAACTTTAAGAAATCTGATTAAAAAGAAGGTTGAATTTCTGTGGACACTTCAGCATGCAGCTGGTTGACAAGCCATGAAATCGTCATTAACCACAACTCCAATCTTAGAGTCTTTTGATTCCAGGAAGGAAACAAGAGTAACAACGGATCTCAGTCAGAATGGCATTTCTGCATAAGACCATAAGACATAGGAGCGGAAGTAAGGCTATTCGGCCCATCGAGTCCACTCCACCATTCAATCATGGCTGATTTCAACTCCATTTACCCGTTCTCTCTCCATAGCCCTTAATTTCTCGAGAAATCAAGAATTTATCAACGTCTTGGCCTCCACCGCCCTCTGTGGCAATGAATTCCACAGACCCACCACTCTCTGGCTGAAGAAATTTCTCCTCATCTCTGTTCTAAAGTGACTCCCTTTTATTCTAAGGCTGTGCCCCCGGGTCCTAGTCTCCCCTGCTAATGGAAACAACTTCCCTATATCCACCCTATCTAAGCCATTCATTACCTTGTAAGTTTCTATTAGATCTCCCCTGAACCTCCTAAACTCCAATGAATATAATCCCAGGATCCTCAGACGTTCATCGTATGTTAGGCCTACCATTCCTTGGATCATCCGTGTGAATCTCCGCTGGACCCGCTCCAGTGCCAGTATGTCCTTCCTGAGGTGTGGGGCCCAACATTGCTCACAGTATTCTAAATGGGGCCTAACTAATGCTTTATAAAGCTTCAGAAGTCCATCCCTGCTTTTATATTCCAAGCCTCTTGAGATGAATGACAACATTGCATTTGCTTTCTTAATTACGGACTCAACCTGCAAGTTTACCTTTAGAGAATCCTGGACTAGGGCTCCCAAGTCCCTTTGCACTTCAGCATTATGAATTTTGTCACCGTTTAGAAAATAGTCCATGCCTCTATTCTTTTTTCCAAAGTGCAAGACCTCGCACTTGCCCACGTTGAATTTCATCAGCCATTTCTTGGACCACTCTCCTAAACTGTCTAAATCTTTCTGCAGCCTCCCCACCTCCTCCATACTACCTGCCCCTCCACCTATCTTTGTATCATCGGCAAACTTAGCCAGAATGCCCCCAGTCCCGTCATCTAGATGGTTAATATATAAAGAGAACAGCTGTGGCCCCAACGCTGAACCCTGCGGGACACCACTCGTCACCGGTTGCCATTCCGAAAAAGAACCTTTTATCCCAACTCTCTGCCTTCTGCCTGACAGCCAATCGTCAATGCATGTTAGTGCCTTCCCTCGAATACCATGGGCGCTTATTTTACTCAGCAGTCTCCCGCGAGGCACCTTATCAAAGGCCTTTTGGAAGTCAAGATAGATAACATCTATTGGCTCTCCTTGGTCTAACCTATTTGTTATCTCTTCAAAGAACTCTAACAGGTTTGTCAGGCACGACCTCCCCTTACTAAATCCATGCTGACTTGTCCTAATCTGACCCTGCACTTCCAAGAATTTAGAAATCTCATCCTTAACAATGGATTCTAGAATCTTGCCAACAACCGAGGTTAGGCTAATTGGCCTATAATTTTCCATCTTTTTCCTTGTTCCCTTCTTGAACAGGGGGGTTACAACAGCGATTTTCCAATCCTCTGGGACTTTCCCTGACTCCAGTGACTTTTGAAAGACCAGTTTGCAGTTTTGTTACAGGAATCAGAAATTAATCTATGGAAACCAGTTATGTATTCATCTCATATGATGTCTCCGATGGAGCAGAGATATAAATATGCAGTGAGAGAGAAAGAATGCTGAGGTCTGTTAACTGACATAAGCAAGTTTCAGTACTATGTGTCTGGCTTACCGCACGCCGTTTTGGAAACATATCATCATCCTCTGGTCAACATAATAAAGAAATACCTCAATGACATGGCGCTGAGATTTCAGTGTATGACAATGAAATTACGTAGATATGACTTCACGTTAGTCTGTTTCCCGGTTCCACCTGTTCAGTAGTAACAGATTTGAGGGGCTGAATTGTCTCCTCATATTACTGTGCAAGAAGCTCCATAGGATAGACAACATCCTCCTATTCCGCAATAACAGACGACAAGGGGCTGAATGGCCTCCAAATGTTATTGTCTGAGAAGTTGCACAGGATTAACAACACCCGCCTGTTTTGCAGTAACAGTCTAGAGGGGCTGAATGGTCCCGAATGTTAGTGTGTAAGATGGTACACAGGATAACCAACATTCTCCTGTTCTGCAGTAAGAAACAAGAGGGGCTGAATGGCCATCCAATGTTACTGTGCACGAAGCTCCAAATGATAAACAACATCCTCCTGTTCTCCAGTAACAGACAGGTTGGGCTAAATGGGTTGGTCATCCTACTGCGTAAGAAGCTCCACAGGATAAACAACATCCTCCTCGTCCGTCGTAACAGACTAGTGCGGCTGAATGGTCTCCTAAAGTTACAGTGTAAGCTGAACAGGATAAAGAACATAGAACATAGAGAAATACAGCACAGAACAGGCCCTTCGGCCCACGATGTTGTGCTGAACCTTTGTCCTAGATTAATCATAGATAATCATAGTATTTACAATGCAGAAGGAGGCCATTTCGCCCATCGAGTGCGCACCGGCTCTTGGAAAGAGCACCCTACCCAAGGTCAACACGTCCACCCAATCCCCATAACCCATTAACCCCACCCAACATTAAGGGAAATGTTGGGTACTAAGGGCAATTTATCATGGTCAATCCATCTAACCTGGACATCTTTGGACTGTGGGAGGAAACCGGAGCACCCGGAGGAAACCCACGCACACACGGCGAGGATGTGCAGACCGCACAGACAGTGACCCAAGCCGGAATTGAACCTGGGACCCTGGATCTGTGAAGCAATTGTGCTATCCACAATGCTACCGTGCTGCCCTTAAGAACAAATTAATCTACACTATATCATTAGACCGTGGTCCATGCACCTATCCAATAGCTGCTTGAAGGTCCCTAATGTTTCCGATTCAACGTCCTCCTGTTCCGCATTAACAGACTAGAGGGGCTGAATGGCCTCCTAATGTGACTGTGTAAGAAGCTCCACAGGATAAACAACACCCTCCCATATCCTGAGTCGAGATTAGAGGGGCTGAACGTGCTCCGAATAGTACTTTGTAAGAAGTTACACAGGGTAAAAAACGTCCTCCTGTCCCGCAGTAACGGGCGAGAGGGGCTGAATGGTCCCTAATGCTACTGTGTAAGAAGCACCACAGGATAAACGACATCCTCCTGTTCCGCAGTAACACAGTTCAGGGGCTGATCGGCCTCCTAATGTTACTGTGTTCGATGCTGCACAGGATGAACAACATCCTCCTGTTCAGCAAATCAGACTAGAGGTGATAAATGGCCTCCTAATTTTACTGTGTAAGAAGCTCCAGAGGGTATAGAACATCCTCATAATCCACAGTAACAGACTAAAAGGGTTGAATGGCCTGCTAATGTTACTGTCTGTGTAACTTCACAGGATAAATGACATTATCCTGTTCCGCAATAACAGAGTAGAGGGGTTAATGGTCTCCTTATGTTACTGCGCAAGAAGCTGCACAGGATAGACAACATCCTCCTGTTCCGCTATAACAGACTGGTGGGGCTCATAGGTCACCTAATGTTACTTTGTAAGAAGCTCCACAGGATAAGCAACATCGTCCAGTTCCGCAGTAACAGACGAGAGGGGCTGAATGGCCTCCTAATTTTACAGTGTAAGAAGGTGCACGGGATTAACAATATCCACCTGTTCTGCTGTAAAGGTCTAGTAGGGCTGAATGGCACCGAATGTTACTGTGCAATGAGCTCCACAGAATAAACAACATCAGCCTGTTCGACAGTAACAGAGTAGAGGGGCTGAATGGCCTCCTAATGTTACTGTGTACAAAGCTACACAGGATATGCAACATCTTCCCGTTCCGCCGTATCAGAGAAGAGGTGATGTGTGGTCTCCTCATTTTACTGTGTTAGAAGCTTTAGACGATATACAACATCCTCCTGTTCCTCCATAACAGTGTAGAGGGGCTGAATGGTCCATATTATTATTATCTAAGAAACTGCACAGGATAAACAATATCCTCCTGTTCCGCAGTAGCAGAATCGAGGCGCTGAATGGACCCTAATGTTACTGTGTAAGAAGTTCCACAGGATAAACAACATCCTCCTGTTACGCATTAACAGACTAGAGGGACTGAATGGCCTCATAATGTTAATGTGTAAGAAGCTGCACAGGATAAAGAATGTCCTCCTTTTCCACAGGAACAGACTAGTGGGGCTGAAAGGTCCCTAATGTTACTGTGTAAGAAGTTCCACAGGGAAAACAACACCCACCTGTTCCACAGTAACTCAGTAGTGGGGCAGAACGCCTTCCTCCATTTCATGCCAGGATTTCATTGGCTGACAGTTGTGTGACCTGAATGCAAATCGTCAGTTAACAGTCCCGATATTGTCCAGGACCTGTTGTACACAGACATGGACTGATTCATATCAGAATCACACTGTGATGCTCCGATGCTGTCCAGGACCTGTTGTATACAGGCAAGGACTGATACAGTATCTGAGTCACACACTGTATAGCTCCGATAGTGTCCAGGCCCTGTTGGAAACAGACATATACTGATTCAGTATCTGAGTCACACACTGTGTAGCTCAATATAGTCCAGGTCCTGTTGTATACAGAAGCGGACTGATTCAGTATCTGAGTCACAAACTGTGTAGCTCAATATAGTCCAGGTCCTGTTGTGTACAGACACGGAATGATTCAGAATCAGAGTCACACATTGTGATGCTCCGGTATTGTCCAGTTCCTGTTGTATACAGACACGGACTGCTTCAGTATCTGAGTCACACAATGTGCAGCTCCGATATTGTCCAGGCCCTGGTATATACAGACACGGACTGATTCAGTATCAGAGTCACACACAGTGTAGCTCCGATATTGTACAGATCCTGTTGTATGCAGACACTGACTGATTCCGTATCAGAGTCACACACTGAGTAGCCCCGATATTGTCCAGGTCCTGTTGTAAACAGACACGGACTGATTGAGTATCTGAGTGACACACTGTGTAGGTCCGATATGGCCCATGTCCTGTTGCATACTGTGGGTTAAAGTATTCACGAATAGACCGTTGAGTGAGTAAAGAAACGATTTATTAATTTTCAGAATTCTGGGAGAAAGGCCTCTGACCTCCATGGTCTGCAGCACCCTTTATTGCCTGAGCTGATGTCGCACTGAGTTAATATACAGAAGGAAAGCGGAATTAGTTTGTATTCACATTTACATATACCCAATCAATTCTTTTCGCGTCACAAATTCATAACATGCATATTTAATGCCATAAATGGCTACAATTTAGCTCATATAGCCTCTAATTGGCAGTCGCCTTACCCGGTGAATTCATTACATAGATTTTTTAAAAAGCAATTTCTTTTCAAATTTTCACAAATTACAGAAAGAATAGAACAGCCCCCCCATACATAAATTAACGACCAACATCAGCACAAAAGCAAATATACACGCTCACTCAAGAAAAACGAATCAACCATCCCACCCACCCACCCCCGTGCCATGCCCCCCCTCCGGGTTGCTGCTGCTGCTGACCATCTTCTAACGCTCTGCCAGGAAGTCGAGGAACGGTTGCCACCGCCTGAAGAACCCTTGCACCGATTCAGGCAAATTTCACCCTCTCCAATTTAATAAACCCCGCCATATCGTTGATCCCGGATTCCACGCTTGGGGTGTCGCATCCTTCCACTGAAGAATAATCCTTCGCCTGGCTACCAGGGACGCAAAGGCCAGAATACCGCCCTCTTTCGCCTCCTGCACTCCCGGGTCCTCTGCCACCCTAAATATTGCGAACCCGCCAGCCCGGCTTGACCCTGGAATCTACCACCCTCGACGCCGTCCTCGCTACACCCTTCCGAAAGTCCCCCAGCGCTGGGCACGCCCAGAATATGTGGGTGTGGTTTGCTGAGCTCCCTGAGCACCTAACACACCTGTCCTCGCACCCAAAGAACCGGCGAATCATTGCCCCTGTAATGTGAGCCCTATGCAGCACCTTAAATTGTATGCGGCTGAGCCTCGTGCAAGAGGAGGAAGTGTTCACTCTCCCAAGTGCATCCGCCCACGTCCCCTCGTCAATCTCCTCACCCAACTCCTCCTCCCACTTACCCTATTGCTCCTCCACCGTGGCGTCTTCCTCCTCCTGCATCATCTCATACGTTGCCGAGATGCCCCCAATTCCAACCCACACCTCCGACAGCACCCTGTCCTGGATCCTGCGTGGCGGCATCAGTGGGAACTCCACCACCTGCCGTCGAACAAACGCCCTTACCTGCATACATCTGAAGGTGTTCCCCGGGGGGAGCCCGAACTTCTCCTCCAGCTCACCCAGGCTCGCGAACTTCCCGTCCACAAACAGGTCCCCCATCCTTCTAATACCTGCCCTGTGCCAGCTCAGAAACCCTCCGTCCATTCTTCACGGGAGAAACCGGTGGTTCCCCGTAACGGGGACCACGCCGAGACCCCCACCTGCCCCTGTGACGTCTCCAGTGCCCCCAAATTCTGAGGATAGCCGCTACCACCGGGCTCCTGTTATTCCTAGTTGAAGGATGCGGCAGGGGCGCCGTCACCTGTGCCTCCAGGCCCGTGCTCACACAGGACGCCATCTCCAGCCTCTTCCATGCCGCCTCAGCCCCCTCCATCACCCAGTTACGCACCATCACCACGTTGGCGGCCCAATAATACCCACAGAGGTTAGGCATCGCCAACCCCCCATAGCCATGGAACACCCTTCGCACCCTCGGGGTCTTCTGCGTCCACACACACCCCATAATGCCCCTATTAACCCGCCTGAAGAAGGTATTAGGGATCAGGATGGGGAGGCACTGGAACAGGAACAAAAATCTCGGGTGCACCGTCATTTTAACTTACTGCACCCTACCCGCCAGCGAGAGTGGCAACACGTCCCACCTCTTAAACCCCTCCATTTGCTCCACCAGGCTCCTGAAGTTAAACTTATGCAAGGCCCGCCAACACCTAGCCACCTCTCCGCCCTTTTTGTGGGAGCTCACCAATCCCCCTCTCCTGATCCCCTGGGTGAACAACGAACAATCGCTCTTCCCCATATTGAGCTTAACACGCAGAAATCCCCAAATTCCCTGAGAACCCTCATCACCTCCGGCATTCCCGCCACCGGGCTCACCACATATAACAGCATATCGTCCACATAGAGCGACAACCGATGTTCCTCCCCACCCCACACCAGCCCCCTGAAATTCCTCGACTCCCTCAATGCCATGGCCAGTGGCTCAATCGCCAGCGCAAAGAGCAGGGGTGGGGGGGGAGGGGAGGCAGGGGACCCCCTGCCTCGTCCCTCGGTGTATCCGAAAATACTCTGACCTCCTTCTGTTCGTGGCCACACTCGCCAGCGGGGCATTATACGGCAACTTAACCCACATGACAAACCCTTCCCAAAACCCGAACCTTTTCAGCACCTCCCACAGGTACCCCCACTCTACCCTATCAAATGCATTCTCCGCATCAATCGCCGCCACTCTCTCCGCCTCCCCTTCCATCGCCGGCATTATCATAACATTCAAGAGCCTCCGAACACTCGTATTCAGCTGTCTCCCTTTCACGAAACCCGTCTGATCCTCATGAATGACCTGCGGCAGACAGTCCTCTATACTCGTGGCTAAAATCTTCGCCAACAACTTTGCATCCACATTTAGGAGTGAGATCGGCTTGTATGACCCACATTGTAGGGGAACGTTGTCCCGCTTCAGGATCAATGAGATCAGCGCCCGAGACATCGTCGGGGGGCAAAGCCCCACCTTCCCTTGCCTCGTTAAAGGTCCTTACGAACAGAGGGCCCAGCAGGTCCGCATACTTCTTATAAAATTCGACCGGGATCCCATTTGGCCCCGTTGTCTTCCCCGCCTGCATGCTTCCTATCCCTTGACCAACTCCTCCAACACAACCAACGTCCCCAGCCCGGTCACCTGCCCCTCCTCCACCCTCGGGAATCTCAAGCGACCCAGAAAGCGACCCATCCCTCCCTCCTCCAGTGGGGGCTCGGACCGATACAGTTCCCGGTAGGAGTCCCTGAATACCCCTTTGATACCCACCACACTTCGCACCATACTCCCTCCCCCATCCTTAACTCTCCCAATCTCCCTAGCTGCCTCCCGCTTCCGAAGCTGGTGCGCCAGCATCCGGCTCGCCTTTTCTCCATATTCATATACCGCCCCCTGCGCCTTCCTCCACTGCGACTCCGTCTTTCTGGTGGTCAACAGATCCAATTGGGCCTGGTGGCTGCGTCGCTCCCTAAGGAATCCATCCTCCGGGACTCCGCGTATGTCCTGTCCACCCTGAACATCTCCCCCACCAGTCTCTTCCTCTCTCTTCTTCGTCCTCTCCTGATGGGCCCTAATGGAGATCAGCTCGCCCCTGACCACCGCCTTCAGCGCCTTCAGGACCACCCCTACTTGGACCTCCCCATTGCAATTAGCCTCCAGGTACCCCTATGCACCCTCGGACCAGCCCGCTCATCTCCTCGTCCGCCAGCAACCTGACCTCGAAGCGCCACAGCGGGCGGTGGTCCCTCTCCTCCACCAGCTCGAGGTCTACCCAATGCGGTGCGTGATCGGAAATGGCTACCGCCGAGTACTCAGTATCTTCCACTCTCGGAATCAGCGCCCTACTCATAACAAAGACGTCAATCCGGGAATAGGCCTTGTGGACATGGGAGAAGAATGAGAATTCCCTGGCCTCGCAAATCTCCATGGGCCCATCCCTCGCATCTGGTCCATGGACTCCCTCAGCACCTTGGCTGCCGCCCGGCCTCCTACCCGTCCTAGACCTGGAGCGATCTCGTGCCGGGTCCAGCACTGTATTGACATCTGCCCCATTATCAGGTCCTCTGTCTGCAGGTCCGGGATCCGGCCCAACATACGCCGCATGAAGCCCGCATCGTCCCAATTCGGGGCGTATACATTGACCAACACGACCCGCTCCCCCTGCAGCTTGCCACTTACCATGACATACCTACCGCCATTGTCTGCCACGATGCTCGACGCCTCGAACGACACTCTCTTCCCCACAAGATCGCCCCCTCCCCCCTCCGATTTTTTTGCATCCAAACCCAAATGAAACACCTGGCCTACCCACCCCTTTCTCAACCTTACCTGATCCGCCACCCTCAGTTGTGTCTCCTGACGCATGGCCACATCTGCCTCTAGCCCCTTCAGGTGCGCGAACACCCGGGCCCGTTTGACCGGCCCGTTCAGTCCCCTTACGTTCCAGGTTATCAGCCGGATCAGGGGGCTACCCGCCCCTCTCCCCCGCCGACTAGCCATATCCCCTCCTAGGCCAGCCACGTGCCCGCGCCCCCCCCCCGGCACGGCCCATTCCCCACAGAGGCAGACCCCCGCCCCGACCTCCTCTATCGCTTCCAGCTCCCACTTGGCCATTCCAGCAGCAGCCCGGTTCCTCCTCCCCAGCTAGGTCTCCCCTAGCTCTGTTGCTCCCCCATTGCACTCCCGTAAGTCAGCTGACCCCTGCTGACCCCGGCCACCCCCGCCACTCCATCGACCTCTCCCAGTGTGGAACTTCCCCTCCCTCTCTATTGCCCACCAGCAGGCTCACCCCCTCCCCCTTCCGCTCCCATCGCGGGAAAAAGCCCGCACTTCCCAGCTCCGGCCCCACCCCCTTCAGACCGCGCTTTCCACTCGCCCGACCCCGCCGCCTCTGGCGCAGCTCCGTTTTCAGGCCCGGTCCCTTGTCCCCAAATCAGGCCTCATCCAGCCCCCCACCACGTCGCGGGGCCCCATCCCTCCTGCCGGCCATCAACCCCCCAAGCCGTTGACCTGCCCCCATCCACGAACCCACCCGGCGGACCCAACCGAAACAGTATCCAACCAAACCCAGAAAACAAAGAACCAACAATGAACAAAGATTCCCCCTCAAAATGCAACTCAACAATCCCCGACCATCCCTTCACCGCCCGCCCCCCCCCCCTCCACCCCCTCCACCCCCCCCCCCCCCCCCCACCGCCCATGACCTTCAGTCCGAGTCCAATTTTTCGGCCTGGACAAAGACCCACGCCTCCTCCGGGGCCTCAAAATTATGATGCCTGTCCTTATAGATGACACACAGACGCGCCGGCTGCAGCATGCCGAAATTCACCCCCCCCCCCCCTTCCTGTGCAGCACCGCCTTCGCCCTATTGTACCCGGCCCCCTTCTTCGCCACCTTCGCTCCAATCTTGGTAGATCCGGACCTCCGCCTTCTCCCACCTGCTGCTCCGCCCCTTCTTGGCCCACCTTAGCACGCGCTCCCGATCAGCAAACCGGTGGAACCTCACCAACACCGCCCGCGGCAGCTCGTTGGCGTTGGGCCTCCTCGCCAGCACTCGGTGGGTCCCGTCCAGCTCCAGGGGCCCCTGGAAGGACCCCGCTCCCATCAGCGAATTTAGCATGGTGACTCCGTAGGCCCCCACGTCCGACCACTCCAATCCCTCCGGGAGGCCCAGGATCTGCAGATTCTTCCACCTCAATCGGTTCTCCATAACCTCAAACCTCTCCTACCATATTTATGGAGCGCCTTGTGCACCTCCACCTTCACCGCTAGGCCTAGGATCTCATCTTCGTTCTCAGAGACCTTTTGTCGGACCTCCCGGATCGCCGCCCCTTGGACGGTCTGGGTCTCCAGCAGCTGATCGATTGACGCCTTAATCGGCTCCAGCAGATCCGTTTTCAGCTCCAAAAGCAGCGCTGAATAAACTCCGGATGCTCCTGCGCCCAATGCATCCACACTGCCTGGTCTCCACCCGCCGCTATCTTCGTCTTCCTCCCTCGCACCTTCTTTTGCTTTACTGCCACATTTTTGATCGCCCCACGCCTGGTCCAAGCCTCACACTATTGTGGGAATGTTGTTCTCTCCTTCCCACACCGGGAAACGTCGAGCAAGCGCCGTTACGGGCTCTAAAAAGAGCCCAAAAGTCCGTTTCTAGCTCCGACTTAGCTCTGCATAGCCGCATCCGGAAGTCCCCAATTCATTACATAGATAACCGTTACATACAGCCACTTTAAACATGTCCTTCCTAATTCCTTGCTAGTTCCTTAATTTGGGGCCCTCGGTCAGTTAGAAGTAACGAAGAATACCGACTTTGGGGCAAGGTTGCCAATGGCTAATTGTCTCTCCGGATGCAGCTTGTCGATCACTTGTTTTGCACAAAGCTTTACTTACTACAGCAGCAGACACTGACAATAACATAGGGTCAAGAACATTAAGAGAATCCATTTTATATCAGGCGGCATCCATGTTGTATCTTCTGTCGTCCATTCGGAATTCTACCTCTTCAATACAGATACGGACTGATTCAGTATCTGAGTCACACACTGAGTAGTCCCGATATTATCCAGATCTTGCAAACAGTCGAGGTCGCAGAACAGTTCCCTTTGACAACCAAACCTTCCATCTTGCCAACGTGTTCTGCCGAGCCCCTGCTTCCTTTTATCCAACCAATTGTCTACACTTACCAACATGTTACCCAAAAGCATCAGTTTTGTTAGTTATTTAATTTCGGTAATACCGTGTGGTCTCACTTTACCAAATCTCTTCTCAAAGTATCTCACCAACCTTTTTATTAAATTTAAACCAATACTGCAATTCTCTCACAGGGCACACATGTTATGACGGGAGGATACATCCCAACGGAATCGGGGCACTTGTCATCATGCATCTCAAAAATTGTCACCCGTGTCTCTTTGGTGATTGTAATTTTCCGAGGTACTTCTCTCCCACGGCTCGGTAGCACAGTGGTTATCACTGTTGCTTCGCAGCGCCAGGAACCCGATTTTGATCCAGGGCGTGGGTGACTGTCTGTGCGGAGTCTGCGCGTTCCCCCCATGTCTGCGTGGGATTCCTCAGGGTGCACCGGTTTCCTCCCACAAGTCCCGAAAGACGTGTTGTTAGGTGAATTGGACATTCTGAATTCTCCCTCACTGTGCCCGAAAAGGCGCCGGAGTGTGGACACTGGGGGATTTTCACAGTCACTTCATTGCAGTGTTAATGTAAAACTACGTGTGACACCAATAAAGGTGTCCTGGCTTATTTCCTGGCTTATTGCTGCTTCTTGGATTTAACTTGTGTATTCGACAGTGAAGGTCAATGCAAAATACCTGTTCGATTCAAGTGCCACTTTCCTGTTTTCCATTTCCATTCTGCAGACTCACTTTCTATACGTCTTCTTCAGATATTGATAAAAATACTTACCATCTGTTTTGTTTTCTCAGAGGCAGAATCTACAGACACTTACAGAGGCAAGGACTGATGAAGAACAGTCCGCATGGATTTGTGAGTGGAAAATTACGACTCACCAATTTAATTGAAATTCATGAATGGTAACCAACAAGGGCGATGAGGGCACTGAAGTCGACGTTGTCTACATGGACCTTTACAAGGCCTTTGACAAGGTACCGCATGGTAGGTTGTTGCATCAGGTTAAATCTCTTGGGATCCACGGTGAAGTAGCCAATTGGACACAAAATTGGCTTGACGACAAAGGACAAAGGGTGGGTGCAGAGGTTTCTTTTTCAAACTGTCGGACTCAAACCAGCAGTGTACCTCAGGGATCAGTGCTGGGTCCACGATTTTTTGTTATTTCCATCAATGATATGGATGAGTGTCCATCGAAGACATAATTCTCTGAACTACAGCATATTCTGCTCACCTTAGATGCCAGTGTCGTTGCCAGTTTTAGTGATGATGGGGATTGGATGCAAATGGAGAATATGTTGAAAGGCTCCTCATGCCCTCTGTTAGTGACGAGAAATATTCCGTTCAAACTGAAAGTACGGGCAGGTAAATAATCCAAAAGAAATTCCTAATTGTAACTCCAATCTTGTTGAAACATTAAAGATTCCCAGCAGGCTTCAAAGGGTAGATGCAGAGAGAATGATCCCCCTCATGGGGGAATCCAGGAAAGGAGCCATAGTTTCATAATAGGCTGTCTAAGATGGGGATTAGGAGAAAGATCTCCTCTCGGTAGAGTTCAGTGTTTGACTTCTCTTCCCGAGTGAACAGTGGAGGTCGGTTCATGGAATATACTCAGGGCTGAGTTAGTCAGATTTTATATATCGACAAGGTAGTCAAGGGCAATGGGGCCACGGGCTTGAAAATGATATGGAGCATCAGTCAGGTCAGTCATGTTTGTATTGAAGGACGGAGCAGACTCGAGGTCCCCAGTGTGCAAGTCCTCTCTTATTTCTTTTGGTCGTTTAATATTTGGTATTTTCAAATAATTATTGAGAGGGTAACTGTGATTGACTCCAAATGATATTGCTCGTAATTGGAAAATATTGAAATATCTATTCCACAGGCATGGTATTAGGGGACACCTTTTGACACAGAGTTAGATCCAGTTGGTAGGTACAGTTACACGCGTTTCAATGTAGGAACTATTCCTGGAGTTATATCATAGATCATAGAATTTACAGTGCAGAAGGTGGCCATTTTAAAAAATAGATTTAGAGTACCCAATTCTTTTTTTGTACCAATTATGGATCAATTTAGCCTGGCCAATCCACCCAGTGCACACGATTGGGTGAGGGACGAGACCCACAAAGACGGAAGAATGTGCAAACTCCACATGGACAGTAACCCAGGGCCGGGATTGAACTCTGGTCCTGGAGCTGTGATAGCTCAGTGCTATCCGCTGTGCACCCTACTTAAGGCCACACATCCAGGCTACCCACGTAACCCTACCTAACCTTTTGAATACTAAGAGTAAACTTGGCATGGCCAATGCACCAAACCTGCACAGCTTTGGACGGTGGGACAAAACTGCAGCACCCAGAGGAAACCACACTGACGCTGGAGAAAGTGCAAACTCCACACAGAGAATCACCTGATGCCGGAAATGAACCCAGGTCCCTGGAGTTGTGGGGGATAAGTGCTAACCACTGTGCCAGCGTGCCGTGTGAAACAACATACTGTATTTTGTACTTAAAATTAATGCACAATGGACTGAAGTTTGTTGCATGAAAATGCTCCTGTTTAGCTGAATACTCACCGATCAGCGGCATACTTGAGTCCACATCATGACGAGAATGAAGAGGTGAGGCAGGATTATCCTGACAGCTAAGTTAAAGACTCAAAATGCACAATGCTGACATGCGACTAATCATTTAGAAACGGCTTAGGGAGTCAAATCATTTTTACGCCATTTCGTCATGGGCAGCATGGCCCAGTTAAATATGGAAAGCAGGGAAACCCATACAACCCAGTGTTAGGGGGCATGGCTTAGAAACCACACACGACAGTAATCTATGTATAGCACTTAATGATTTCCCCCTTAGCTGTTCCAATTCAATACCAAAATCCAATTAATTCAAAAACCCCTTTACAAGGACGTGGGCCAGCACACTGTATTCTCACTAGACAGGACTGTTCTGATCCAGTTTAGCGAGCAGTTCAAACTTCTTCTGGAAAACAACTACATCTTTCAAATTACCAATGCAGTTTGCCACACGCAATGTGGTTTTCACTGGAACAGCTTTTTAAACTGAAAACAGAGAAAACGCGTGTTCTCCCTTCTGTAGCCCAAAGCAGTCAAACTGAAACGGAAACTCCTTCTCACCTCACAGCCACAGCCCAATGTGCTGCGAGTCACATGATAAGAAACCTTTCTTAAATGGACACTCACATGACACTAGTCTCAAAAAGATTCCACCGGAACCATGGCACAGAACCCCTTCCAGAGATTTATGAGGCGTCACGTGAGGCCTACAGGGCAGAAGGAGGACATTTGTCTCAACGGGTCTGCACGGACCCTTCGAAAAATCACATACTCAATTCCCCGCCCTCCACGGCCTCTTTTCCGTGACCTAATCTGCACATCCCTGGACACAAAGAGGCAATCTCGCATGGCCAATCCACTTCATCCACACGTCTTTTGAGCACCCGGAGAGTACCCACGCAGACACGGGGAGAACGTACAAAACAGCGCACAGACGGTCATCCCAGGCCGGAATTGAACCCGGGTCCTTGGCACCGTGATGCAGCAGTTTTAATTGGAGGATGGCTAATGTAACTCCTCGATTTAAAAATGGAGTTATAGAGAAAGTAGACAGGTAAAAAGAAATTATAAACAATAAGCCTGACGTCATTCGTGAGGAAAATGCTAGAATCCATTATGAAAAATGAAACATGAAATGAAAATCGCTTATTGTCGCAAGTAGGCTTCAAATGAAGTTACTGTGAAAAGCCACTAGTCGCCACATTGCGGCGCCTGTTCGGGAGGCAGGGACGGGAATTGAACCGTGCTGCTGGCCTGCCTTGGTCTGCTTTCAAAGCCAGCTCTTTAGCCCTGTGCTAAACCAAATCAAAGATTTAATTGCAAAGCACTTCGAAAACAGTGGCCGGATCGTTGATAGTCAGCATGGATTCATGGAGGCGAAATCGAGCTTGACAAATCTATTGGAATTCTCGAGGATGCAACTAATATAATTGATGAATGGGGTCAATTGGATGTGGTATATTTGGACTTTCAGACGGCTTTGACAAAGTCCTGCATAAAATATTAGTGTGTAAAATTAAAGCACATTGGATTGGGGTTAGTGTATTCAGATGCACAGAAAACTGGGTTGCAAACTGGACACAAGAGTAGGAATTAACGGGTCTTTTACCAAATGGCAGGAAGTGACTAGTGGTGTACCACAGGGGTCAGTGCTAGGACCCAGCTATTCACAATATATAGTAATGATTTTGATGATGGAACAAAACGTCATGCCATCAAATTTGCAGATGATAACAAGTTGGGTGGAAGTGTGAGCTGTGTGGAGGATGCGGAGATTCTTCACTGTGATTTGGACACGTTGAGTGAGTGGGCAAATGAATGACGTGTCACTGAAGATAAGCATGCAGGTGCAGCAAGCGTAAAGAAGGCAAATGGTATGTTGGTCTTCATTGCGAGCGGATTCGAATACAGGAGCAGAGATGTCCTAGTGCAATTATACAGGGCCTTGGTGAGGCCACACCTGGAATATCAGTTTTGGTCTCCTTATCTGAGAAAGGTAGTTTAGCTATACAGGGAGCTCAGCGAAGATCTACCAGACTGATTCCTGGCATGGTAAGTATGGCATAAGAGGAGAGATTGAATCGGATAGGGTTGTATTCTCTGGAGTTCAGAAGAAAGAGGAGGGGGGATCTCATAGAAACTAATTAAATTCTAACTTTTCTGGCTTGCCCCGGCGTTAGGCAAATGTTTACACTTTTTATGAACACTTTTTCTTTTGCTCCAGAATAATCGAGCAGATGCAGGAGAAATCGACGCGCATTTTCAATGTTTTATAATATTCGTATTTAGTTTATATGAATATGTTTAAACTGTATATATTTTGTAAACTTTAGTTTGGCATCACAGAAAGTGAAATACATTTTTTTAGCATTTGTTTGTCATGACGAAGTTCATTCCATTAAACGAATTTTAATGAATAGAATGGGTATGGAGTGCATTTAATGTTGAGCGATCATTCGGTAGAAAGTATAATTCTCCACCTAAGTTGTCCATGTCATTGGTAGTGGTTCTCTGAGTCCTTGCGTGGCTTCTGAGCCCGATCGTAGAGCCACATCTCCGACAGCACACTTAGCAGATGTTTTCAGAAGGTGCAATCGGTCTTTGGGTTCCAGATCGCGGCCATTCTTTTCCCAAGCTCTGTTTCGGAGCCTCCTCTTGCCGTCACGTTTCTTCGAAGAGTTGTGTCAGGTTTCTGACATCATCATTCATTTTCATTCATTTCACATTGCTTCTTTGGGAAGGATACAAGACGGAACACAGCACTTCAGCTGTTGACTTACAAAGGCCCTGGACAACAGAATTAATACATAATGTGTCCCTGTTGAAGTCAGATTTAGAATGAAGATTTTAGATAAAGGTACCCTGTCTGAGATGCCTGTATGAGAGCAATTTGTAGGAATTGATAGTTTATTAACAATGCTTGTAATTTTATAACCTAAGAACTACTAATATCAGAAAAGACAGACATACAATCAAAAGAAGATACACAAAATGGCTGTTAGCTAAGTTAGCAATACGAAAGACACAAAATAGCATTTAGCTGAATTAGTAACATTCCTGAACATGGATGTTGCAGGTTCCGGGGTTAGGTGTTTTAGTAAGCTCAGAGAAGGAGGAAAAAGAGGCGGAGGTGTGGCGCTGCTAGTCAAGAGCAGTATTACGGTGGCGGAGAGGATGCTAGATGGGGACTCTTCTTCCGAGGTAGTATTGGCTGAAGTTAGAAACAGGAAAGGAGAGGTTTTTTATAGGCCTCCTAATAGTTCTAGGGATGTAGAGGAAAGGATGGCGATGATGAGTCTGAATATGAGCGAAAGTAACAGGGTAGTTATTATGGGAGACTTTAACTTTCCAAATATTGACTGGAAAAGATATAGTTCGAGTACAATAGATGGGTCGTTTTTTGTACAGTGTGTGCAGGAGGGTTTCCTGAAACAATATGTTGACAGGCCAACAAGAGGCGAGGCCACGTTGGATTTGGTTTTGGGTAATGAACCAGGCCAGGTGTTGGATTTGGAGGTAGGAGAGCACTTTGGGGACAGTGACCACAATTCGGTGACGTTTACGTTAATGATGGAAAGGGATAAGTATACACCGCAGGGCAAGAGCTATAGCTGGGGGAAGGGCAATTATGATGCCATTAGACGTGACTTGGGGGGGATAAGGTGGAGAAGTAGGCTGCAAGTGTTGGGCACACTGGATAAGTGGGGCTTGTTCAAGGATCAGCTACTGCGTGTTCTTGATAAGTATGTACCGGTCAGACAGGGAGGAAGGCGTCGAGCGAGGGAACCGTGGTTTACCAAGGAAGTGGAATCTCTTGTTAAGAGGAAGAAGGAGGCCTATGTGAAGATGAAGTGTGAAGTTTCGGTTGGGGCGATGGATAGTTACAAGGTAGCGAGGAAGGATCTAAAGAGAGAGCTAAGACGAGCAAGGAGGGGACATGAGAAGTATTTGGCAGGAAGGATCAAGGAAAACCCAAAAGCTTTCTCTAGGTATGTCAGGAATAAGCGAATGACTAGGGAAAGGGTAGGACCAGTCAAGGACAAGGATGGGAAATTGTGTGTGGAGTCTGAAGAGATAGGCGAGATACTAAATGAATATTTTTCGTCAGTATTCACTCAGGAAAAAGATAATGTTGTGGAGGAGAATGCTGAGCCCCAGGCTAATAGAATAGATGGCATTGAGGTACGTAGGGAAGAGGTGTTGGCTGAAAGAGACAGGCTGAAAATAGATAAGTCCCCGGGACCTGATGGGATTTATCCTAGGATTCTATGGGAGGCCAGGGAAGAGATTGCTGGACCTTTGGCTTTGATTTTTATGTCATCATTGGCTACAGGAATAGTGCCAGAGGACTGGAGGACAGCAAATGTGGTCCCTTTGTCCAAAAAGGGGAGCAGAGACAACCCCGGCAACTATAGACCGGTGAGCCTCACGTCTGTAGTGGGTAAAGTCTTGGAGGGGATTATAAGAGACAAGATTTATAATCATCTAGATAGGAATAATATGATCTGGGATAGTCAGCATGGCTTTGTGAAGGGTAGGTCATGCCTCACAAACCTTATTGAGTTCTTTGAGAAGGTGACTGAACAGGTAGACGAGGGTAGAGCAGTTGATGTGGTGTATATGGATTTCAGCAAAGCGTTTGATAAGGTTCCCCACGGTAGGCTATTGCAAAAAATACGGAGGCTGGGGACTGAGGGTGATTTAGAGATGTGGATCAGAAATTGGCTAGCTGAAAGAAGACAGAGGGTGGTGGTTGATGGGAAATGTTCAGAATGGAGTACAGTCACAAGTGGAGTACCACAAGGATCTGTTCTGGGGCCGTTGCTGTTTGTCATTTTTATCAATGACCTAGAGGAAGGCGCAGAAGGGTGGGTGAGTAAATTTGCAGACGATACTAAAGTCGGTGGTGTTGTCGATAGTGTGGAAGGATGTAGCAGGTTACAGAGGGATATAGATGAGCTGCAGAGCTGGGCTGAGAGGTGGCAAATGGAGTTTAATGTAGAGAAGTGTGAGGTGATTCACTTTGGAAGGAATAACAGGAATGCGGAATATTTGGCTAATGGTAAAGTTCTTGAAAGTGTGGATGACCAGAGGGATCTAGGTGTCCATGTACATAGATCCCTGAAAGTTGCCACCCAGGTTGATAGGGTTGTGAAGAAGGCCTATGGAGTGTTGGCCTTTATTGGTAGAGGGATTGAGTTCCGGAGTCGGGAGGTCATGTTGCAGCTGTACAGAACTCTGGTACGGCCGCATTTGGAGTATTGCGTACAGTTCTGGTCACCGCATGATAGGAAGGACGTGGAGGCTTTGGAGCGGGTGCAGAGGAGATTTACCAGGATGTTGCCTGGTTATGGAGGGAAAATCTTATGAGGAAAGGCTGATGGACTTGAGGTTGTTTTCGTTGGAGAGAAGAAGGTTAAGAGGAGACTTAATAGAGGCATACAAAATGATCAGGGGGTTGGATAGGGTGGACAGTGAGAGCCTTCTCCCGCGGATGGATATGGCTGGCACGAGGGGACATAACTTTAAACTGAGGGGTAATAGATATAGGACAGAGGTCAGAGGTAGGTTCTTTACGCAAAGAGTAGTGAGGCCGTGGAATGCCCTACCTGCTACAGTAGTGAACTCGCCAACATTGAGGGCATTTAAACGTTTATTGGATAAACATATGGATGATAATGGCATAGTGTAGGTTAGATGGCTTTTGTTTCGGTGCAACATCGTGGGCCGAAGGGCCTGTACTGCGCTGTATTGTTCTATGTTCTATGTTCTATGTTCTAACCATTAGCTGGGTTAAGTTGCAAATTGGAACAAATAACATCATTTAATTACGGCAGCAGAGTTAGTCAGGGAGGCATGAATGATTGATATTGAGGCATCGAATGGGAAACACACATGGGAGATTCTAATGAGTACTTCACCCGCGAGTGATAACAGCTCCACAGGACAGAGAGCCTTATGTATCCTCGCCAGCCCAAGGTTTCCAGGTGCAGGCAGGAAACATAATTATAACATAAGTGTGAGTGACTTCTTCATGAAGTCAGGAGCTGGTAAGGTACCAACCCAATTTACGTAATGTCAAATTTATTTGGATATATAACTAATGTATGGAACTTATAACCAATATTATTGGACATGGTTTGCACTGAGTGCTGAATTTGGTGCATTTGAGTGCTATAGTGAGAGTTTGGTGAATGAGGGAGTATAAGGGTTCATTTTTATCTAAAGTCTTGTCTATCTTCTATTTAGTTAATTAACTTAGAAGTTGCTGTTTTGTTTCGAAGAAGGTGAATTATCAATCAGCTTCAAACAAAGGTTATACTTGTAGGTACTTGCAGCTGGAGCTTGTTAATTAATTAATTGGATTAGGCCAGTTTCCAGAGGCTAGATTCACAGTATAAACGTGATCCACTACAGTGCAGACTTTGTTTTCACTGAGTGCTGAATTTGGTGCATTTGAGTGCTATAGTGAGAGTTTGGTGACTGAGGGAGTTAGGCGAGGAGGGAGTAAGGTGCTCCTTTCATTTTGTTTCCTACATTTCCGCAAAGAACGAGAAGGGAGCCAGGAATTTACAGAGAGTGCAGCTGAGTGGGAGCAGAGTCGGAGGGCGGAGTTCCAGTTGGTCCACAGGGCAGTAATATTCTGTAAGGTAAGAGGGGATGGAGGCTAGGCCAGTTGCATGCTCCTCCTGTAGGATGTGGGTGGTGAGGGATACCACCGGTGTCCCCGCTGACTAGACCTGCGGGAAGTGCACCCAACTCCAGCTCCTCAGAGGCCCTGTTAGGGAGCTGGAGCTGGAGCTGGATGAACTTCGGATCATCCGGGAGGCAGAGGTGGTGATAGAGAGGAGTTACAGGGAGGTAACCACACACAAGTTACAGGACAAGAGTAGCTGGGTTACAGTCAGGGGAAAGAAAACAAACAGGCAGACAGTGCAGAGATCCCTCATGGCGGTTCCCCTTCAGAACAAGTATACCGTTTAGGATGCTGTTGGGGGGGGGGGGGTGACCTACCGGGGAAGGCCCTAGTGACCAGGTCTCTTGGCATTGAGTCTGGCTCTGGGGCTCATAAGGGAAGGGGGGAGAACAGAAAAGCAATAGTAGTAGGAGATTCAATGGTTAGGGGAATAGATAGGAGATTCTGTGGTCGCGAGCGAGACTCCCGGAAGGTATGTTTCCTCCCGGGTGCCAGGGCCAGGAATGTCTCGGATCGTGTCTTCAGGATCCTTAAGGGGGAGGGAGAGCAGCCAGAAGTCGTGGTGCACATTGGTATCAACGACGTAGGTAGCAAAAGGGGTGTGGAGGTAATAAACGCGTTTAGGGAGTTAGGCTGGAAGTTAAAAGCCAGGACAGACGGAGTTGTCATCTCTGGCTTGTTGCCGGTGCAACGTGATAGATAGGCTAGGAATAGGGAGAGAGTACAGTTGAACACGTAGCTGCAGGAATGGTGTAGGAGGGAAGGCTTCAGGTATTTGGATAATTGGAGCGCATCCTGGGGAAGGTGGGACCTGTACAAGCAGGACGGTTTGCATCTGAACCAGAGGGGCACCAATAATCTGAGAGGGAGGTTTTCTGGTACTCTTCGGGAGGGTTTAAACTAATTTGGCAGGGGAATGGGAACCGGATTTGCAGTCCAGCAACTAAGGTAGCCGATATTCAGGACGCCAAAGCGTGTAGTGAGGCAGTAGTGAAGGGAACACTGACAAAGGGGAGTACTTGCAGGCACGGAGATGGGTTGAAGTGTGTATACTTCAACGCAAGACGAATCAGGAATAAGGTGGGTGAACTTAAGGCATGAATCGGTACTTGGGACTACGATGTGGTGGCCATCACGGAAACTTGGATAGAAGAGGGGCAGAAATGTTTGTTGGAAGTCCCTGGTTATAAATGCTACAATAAGATTAGGGAGGGTGGTAAAAGAGGTGTGGGGGGTGACATTGTTAATTAGAGATAGTATAACAGCTGCAGAAAGGCAGGTCGAGGAGTATCTGCCTACCGAGGTAGCATAGGTTGAAGTCAGAAATAGGAAAGGAACAGTCACCTTGTTAGGAGTTTTCCATCGACACCCCCCCCCCCCCCCCCCCCGAATAGTAGCAGAGATGTGGAGGAACAGATTGGGAAACAGATTTGGGAAAGGTGCAGAAGTCACAGAGTAGTAGTCATGGGTTACTTCAACTTCCCAAACATTGAGTGGAAACTCTTTAGATCAAATAGTTTGGATGGGGTGGTTTTGTGCAGTGTGTCCAGGAAGCTTTCCTAACACAGTATGTAGATTGTCCGACCAGAGCGGAGGCCATATTGGATTTAGTACTTGGTAATGAACCAGGGCAAGTGATAGATTTGTTACTGGGGGAGCATTTTGGAGATAGTGACCACAATTCTGTGACTTTCACTTTAGTAATGGAGAGGGATAGGTGCGTGCGACAGGGCAAGGTTTACAATTGGGGGAAGGGTAAATACGATGTTGTCAGACAAGAATTGAAGTGCATAAGTTGGGAACATAGGCTGTCAGGGAAAGACACAAGTGAAATGTGGAACTTGTTCAAGGAACAGGTACTACGTGTCCTTGATATGTATGTCCCTGTCAGGCAGGGAAGAGATGGTCGTGTGAGGGAACCATGGTTGACAAGAGAGGTTGAATGCCTTGTTAAGAGGAAGAAGGAGACTTATGTAAGGCTGAGGAAACAAGGTTCAGACAGGGCATTGGAGGGATGCAAGATAGCCAGGAGGTAACTGAATAAAGGGATTAGGAGAGCTAAGAGAGGGCATGATCAAACTTTGGCGGGTAGGATCAAGGAAAACCCCAAGGCTTTTTACACAGATGTGAGAAATATGAGAATGACTCGAGCGAGGGCAGGTCCGATCAAGGACAGTAGCGGGAGATTGTGTATTGAGTCTGAAGAGATGGGAGATGTCTTGAACGAGTACTTTTCTTCTGTATTTACAAATGAGAGGGGCCATATTGTTGGAGAGGACAGTGTGAAACAGACGGGTAAGTTCGAGGAAATACTTGTTAGGAAGGAAGATTGGTTGGGCATTTTGAAAAACTTGAGGCTAGGCAAGTCCCCCGGGCCTGACAGGATATATCCAAGGATTCCATGGGAAGCAAGAGATGAAATTGCAGAGCCGTTGGCAATTGTCTTTTCGTCCTCACTGTCAACAGGGGTGGTACCAGGGGATTGGAGAGTGGCGAACGCCGTGGCCCTGTTCAAAAAAGGGACTAGGGATAACCCTGGGAATTACAGGCCAGTTAGTCTTACTTCGGTGGTTGGCAAAGTAATGGCAAGGGTACTGAAGGATAGGATTTCTGAGCATCTGGAAAGACACTGCTTGATTAGGGATAGTCAGTACGGATTTGTGAGGGGTAGGTCTTGCCTTACAAGTCTTATTGAATTATTTGAGGAGGTGAACAAGCATGTAGATGAAGGTAAAGCAGTGGATGTAGTGTACATGGGTTTTAGTATGGCATAGTAAGTACAAAATGATCAGGGGGTTAGATAGGGCGGACAGTGAGAGCCTTCTCCCGCGGATGGTAATGGCTAGCACGAGGGGACATAGCTTTAAACTGAGGGGTAATAAATATAGGACAGAGGTCAGAGGTAGGTTCTTTACGCAAAGAGTGGTGAGGCCGTGAATGCCCTACCTGCAACAGTAGTGAACTCGCCAACATTGAGGGCATTTAAACGTTTATTGGATAAGCATATGGATGATAATGGCATAGTGTAGGTTAGATGGCTTTTGTTTCGGTGCAACATCGTGGGCCGAAGTGCCTGTACTGCGCTGTATCGTTCTATATTCTATGTTCTATTTGATAAGGTTCCCCATGGGAGGCGTATGCAGAAAGTAAGGAGGAATGGTATAGTGGGAAATTTGGCCAGTTGGATAATGAACTGGCTAACCGATCGAAGTCAGAGAGTGGTGGTGGATGGCAAATATTCAGCCTGGAGCTCAGTTATCAATGGCATACCGCAGGGATCAGTTCTGGGTCCTCTGCTGTTTGTGATCTCCATTAATGACTTGGATGAGGGAGTTGAAGGATGGGTCAGTAAATTTGCAGACGATACGAAGATTGGTGGAGTTGCGGATAGTGAGGAGGGATGCTGTCGGCTGCAAAGAGACATAGATAGGATGCAGAGCTGGGCTGAGAAGTGGCAGATGGAGTTTAACCCTGAAAGGTGTGAGGTTGTCCATTTTGGAAGGACAAATATGAATGCGGAATACAGGGTTAACGGTAGAGTTCTTGGCAATGTGGAGGAGCAGAGAGATCTTGGGGTCTATGTTGATACATCTTTGAAAGTTGCCACTCAAGTGGATAGAGATGTGAAGAAGGTCTATGGTGTGCTAGCGTTCATTAACAGAGGGATTGAATTTAAGAGCCGTGAGGTGATGATGCAGCTGTACAAAACTTTGGTAAGGCCACATTTGATGTACTGTGTCCAGTTCTGGTCGCCTCATTTTAGGAAGGATGTGGAAGCTTTAGAAAAAGTGCAAAGCAGATTTACCAGGATGTTGCCTGAAATGGAGAGTAGGTCTTACGAGGAAAGGTTGAGGGTGCTAGGCCTTTTCTCATTCGAACGGAGAAGGATGAGGGGCGACTTGATAGAGGTTTATAAGATGATCAGGGGAATAGATAGAGTAGGCAGTCAGAGACTTTTTCCCCGGGTGGAATAAACCATTACAAGTGGATATAAATTTAAGGTGAATGGTGGAAGATATAGGGGGTGATGTTAGAGGTAGGTTCTTTACCCAGAGAGTAGTGGGGGCATGGAATGCACTGCCTGTGGAAGTAGTTGAGTCGGAAACATTAGGGACCTTCAAGCAGCTATTGGATAGGTACATGGATTACGGTAGAATTATATAGTGTAGATTAAGTTGTTCTTAAGGGCAGAACGGTAGCATTGTGGATAGCACAATTACTTCACAACTCCAAGGCCCCAGGTTCGATTCTGGCTTGGGTCACTGTCTGTGCGGAGTCTGCACGTCCTCCCCGTGTGTGCGTGGGTTTCCTTTCGGTGCTCCGGTTTCCTCCCACAGTCCAAAGGCGTGGAGCTTAGATGGATTGGCCGTGATAATTTGCCCTTAATGTCCAAAATTTCCCTTAGTGTTGGGTGGGGTTGCTGGGTTCTGAGGACAGGGTGGAGGTGCTGAACTTGGGTTGGGTGCTCTTTCCAGGAGCCGGTGCAGACTCGATGGGCCGATTGGCCTCCTTCTGCACTGTAAATTCTATGATAATCTATGATTAATCTAAGACAAAGTTTCGGCACAACATCGTGGGCCGAAGGGCCTGTTCTGTGCTGTATTTTTTATGTTCTATGGTCCAGCCGAAATGGACTGGGTAGCTGTTTTGAAAAATGTATAAGAATGGATGTTTCTCTTTGTTCGGTCTGGAACTTTAACTGACGTCATCTCCCTGCCGGCAAAATAAACCTTTTGATGCGAGGATCAGTACCCCTGGGCATTGAGTGATTTACATAGAATTTACAGTGCACAAGGAGCCAATACGGCCCATTGAGTCTGCACCAGCTCTTGGAAAGTGCACTCGATCCAAACCCACACCTCCACCCTGTACCCATAACCCAGTAACCCGATACAACACTAAGGGCAATTTTGGGCACTAAGGGCATTTTATAATGGCCAATCCACCTAACCTGCACATCTTTCGACTGTGGCAAAAAACCGGAGCACCCGGAAGAAACCCATGCAGACACAGGGAGAAAGTGCAGAGTCCACACACAGGCAGTGACCCAAGTCGGGAATCGAATCTGGGACCCTGGAGCTGTGAAGCAATTGTGTTAACCACTATGCTACCGTGTTGCCCAATTTACACAAATTCTTTGATATTCTCTCGCACCAACAGTTCCAATTGTCAATGTGTTTCTCTGGGTGGTTACACTGCACTCAGGCTCGCAGCTGCCTCTGTAACTGTGACCATTCAGTGATTCAGTACCAATTGCCAATGTGTTTCTCTGGGTGGTTCCACTGCTCTCTGGGATGTAACTGCCTCTTTAACTGTGACGATTCAGTGATTCAGTTCCAATTGTCAGTGTGTTTCTCTGGGTGCAGCTCCTCAAACTAAGGAAACATTTTGAAACATTGGAAACTCAGAATACTCAGAACTTGAAGCAGATACAAACGCGTCACCCATAGGGCCAGAGAAAACATATTTAATTGTGAATAATTTGACACGGTCTCTAACTGATACTGGCCCTGCACTTGGAGAGAGGGGTTGAGATATGGAGGAAGAGAGAGCTGGCCTATGAGAAGTGCTGAGGAAGGTAGAGTGAGAGAGAAAGAAGGAGCGTGAGAAACAGCATGAGTGATAAAGGAGGGTGAGAGCGAAATAGTGTGAGAATGAAAGAGAGTGAGGGCTAATTAGAGTGAGAGAGAAAGAGGACGAGAGAATATGAGAGTGAGAAAGCAAGAGGTTGAGAGCGAATGAGCGTGAGAGAGAAAAGGGATGAGAGAGAAAGAGGGTGGGGGAGAAAGAGGGTGAAAGAGAAAGCAAGAGGTTGAGAGCGAATGAGCGTCAGAGAGAAAAGGGATGAGAGAGAAAGAGGGCGAGGGAGGAAGACGGTGAAAGAGAAATTGAGCAAGAAAGAAAGAGGCTGAGGGAGAAAGTGAATGAGAGAAAGAGGGTGAGAGAGAAAGAGGGTGGGCGAGAATGTGGGTGATCGAGAAAGATATTGAGAGAGAAAGAAGATGAGACAGAATAAGAAAGCAAGAGGGTAATATTACCGTTAATAATAATTTGAGACAATTTTCTCCATCATCAGCCCCTCGAGGTGAGAGAGAAAGAAGCTAAGCGAGAATGAGAGGGCGAGAACACAGATGTCATAGAATTTACAGTGCAGAAGGAGGCCATTCGGCCCATCGAGTCTGCTCCGAAAAAGCACCATACCCGAGACCACACCTCCACACCATCCCCATTACCCAGTAACCCACCCAACACGAAGGGCAATTTTGGACACTAAGGGCAATTGAACATGGCTAATCCACCTAACCTGCACATCTTTGGACTGTGGGAGGAAATCGGAGAACACGGAGGAAACCCACGCACACACGTGGAGAACGTGCAGACTCTGCACAGACAGTGACCCAAGCTGGGAATCGAACCTAGAACACTGGAGCTGTGAAGCAAATGTGCTAACCACCATGCTATCTTGCTGCCCTGAACGAGGGCCAGAGAGAAAAAATATGATAGAGAAAGGGATTTAGAGTGAAAGTGCGTGGGAGGGAAACAGGGTGAGAGAAAGACCGTGAGGGAGAAACAGAGTAAGGGAGAAGGAGTGTGAGAGAAAGAGGGTGAGAGAGAAAAAGAGATAGTGGGGAAGAAAGTGAGAGAGAAATGGCGTGAGAGTGAAAGAGCACGAGAGAGTGAAAAGGGGAGTCAGAAAGAAGGTGAGATAAAAAGTGGTTGAGAGAGAAAGATGATGAGAGAGAATGAGGGTGAGGGAAAATTATGGTGAGAAAGAAAGAGGGCGGCAAAGAAACAGGATGAGAGAGGAAGAGGGTGAGGGAGAAGGAGCGTTGGAGTCACAAATGCTGCCAGAAAAAGAGGGTGAGAGAAAGAAGTCTAGAGAGGAAGAGCGTGAGGGAGAAATAAAGTGAGAGAGAAAGAGAACGAGTGTGAGAGAGAAAGAGGGTGAGGGAAAATGAGAGTGAGAGAGAAAGAAGGTGAGGAAGAACGAGAATGAGGGAGAAAGAGGCTGAGAGAGAAAGATGGTGAGAGGGAAAGAGGCAGGAGATAAAAAGTGTGGAAGAGAAAGAGAATGAGGGAGAAAGAGGATTTCAGAGAAACGTGGTGAGAGAATCAGAGAGTGAGAGAGAAAAAAGGTGAGCGAGAAAGAGGGTGAGAGAATGAACATGAGAGAGAAAGAGGGTGAGACAGAAAGAGGGTGAAAGAGAATGAGAAAGCAAGAGGGTGATAATATAAAAATGTGCTACCACCTTCTCTGTCATCACCCCCACAAGGCTTAGCATCATCCCTCATATATGGGAATAAATCCCTCTCGTGGCTGTCTGTATACGTTTCATTGTTCCTTGTATTGTCTTCATGTCTGAGAATGCCACAAATGCGAGAGAGGGGGTGAAATAAAAAGAGGGTGAGAGAAAGTGTGTGAGGTAGAAAGAGTTTGAGAGAGAATGAGAGTGAGAGGGGAAGAGGGTAAACGAGAATGAGGGTCACCGAGATTGAGGGTCAGTGAGAAAGAGGAAGAAAGAGAAAGATGGTGATAGAAAATGAAGGTGAATAGAAAAGAAAGTGAGAGAGAAAGACGGTGAGAGAGGAAGTGGGTGAGATAGAAAGAGGGCGAGAGAGAATGTGGGTTAGGGGAATATATGGTGAGAAAGAAAAAGGCTGAGAAACAGTGAATGAGGCAAAGCGGCTGAGAGATGAAGTGGGTGAGATCGAAAGTGGGTGACCGAGAATGAGGGTGACGGAAAAAGATGGTGAAAAAGAAAGGGGATGAGAGAAAAAGAGGGTGAGGGAGAAGGAGAGTGAGAGACACAGATGGTGACAGACAATGAGGGTGAGAGAAAGAGGGTGAGAGTGGAATGGGGTGAGAGCGAAAGAGGGTGAGTGAGAAAGAGTGTAAGAGAGAAAAAAGGTGAGAGAAGGAGAGTGGGAAGGAATGAGAGTGAGTGAAAAACAGAACAAGTATGAGGGAGAAAGAGGGTGATGCAAAATAAGAGTGAGAGAGAGTAAAAGGTGAGAAAGAACGAGGGTAGAAGATAAAGAGGGTAAGAGAGAAAGAGAGTGAGTTAAAAAGACAGTGAGATAGAAATAGAGTGAGGGAGAAAAAGGATGAGAGAAAAAGAGGATGTAAGAGAAAGACGGTGAGTTAGAAAGAGGGTGAGAGAGAAAGAAGGCGAGAGAGAAACAAGGTGGGGAAGAAAGAGGGTGAGAGAGAAGAGAAGGTGAGGGAGAATGAGAGTGAGAGAGAAAGAGAACGAGGGTGATAAAAAAAGGTGAGAGAGAAAGAGAGCGTGAGGGAGAAAGAGAATGAGACAGAAAGAGGGTGAGGGGGAGAGGGGAAGGGAGGAGAAGAGTGAAAGAGAAAGAGGACGAGAGATAGAGGGTGAGAGAAAAGGAGTGCAAGAGAGAAGGAGTGTGTGTGAAAGTGGGTGAGCGAGAAAGGGGTTGAGAGAGAAAGAGGGTGAGAGAATGAGAATGCAAAGATGGTAAACAAAGTAATTTGCCACCACGACCTTCTCACCATCTTGACATAAATCTTTGGATCCTCACTGTCTTCAGGTGATGCCCCGGAGGACTGGAGAATAGCGAATGTTGTTGCTTTGTTTAAGAAGGGTAGCAAGGATAATCCAGGTAACTACAGGCCGGCGAGCCTTACTCAGTGTTAGAGAAATTACTGGAGAGACTTCTTCGAGACAGGATCTACTCCCATTTGAAAGCAAATGGACGTATTAGTGAGAGACAGCATGGTTTTGTGAAGGGGAGATCGCGTCTCACTAATTTGATCGAGTTTTTCGAAGAGGTCACAAAGTTGATTGATGCAGGTAGGGCAGTGGATGTTGTCTACGTGGACTTCAGTAAGGCATTTGACAAGGTCCCTTACGGTAGAATGGTACAAAAGGTGAAGTCACACGGGATCACGGGTGAGCTGGCAAGGTGGATACAGAACTGGCTAGGTCACAGAAGGCAGAGAGTAGCAATGGGAGGGTGCTTTTCTAATTGGAGGGCTGTGACCAGTGGTGTTCCGCAGGGATCAGTTCTGGGACCTTTGCTGTTGAAATGAAATGAAATGAAAATCGCTCATTGTCACAGGTAGGCTTCAAATGAAGTTACTGCGAAAAGCCCCGAGTCGCCACATTCCGGCGCCTGTTCGGAGAGGCTGTTACGGGAATCGAACCGTGCTGCTGGCCTGCCTTGGTCTGCTTTCAAAGTCAGCGATTTAGCCCTGTGCTAAACAGCCCCTTATTCGTTGTATATATAAATGATTTGGAGGAAAATGTAACTCATCCGATTAGGAAGTTTGCTGATGACACAAAGTTTGGTGGAATTGCGGATAGCGATGAGGACTGTCAGAGGATGCAGCAGGATTTAGGTCGTTTGGAGACATCGGCGGAGAGATGGCAGATGGAGTTTAATCCGAACAAATGTGAGGTAATGCGTTTTGTAAGGTCTGATGCAGGGAGGGAATATACAGTGAATGGTAGAACCCTCAAGAGTATTGAAAGTCAGAGAGATCTCGGTGTAAAGGTCCACAGGTCACTGAAAGGGGCAACACAGGTGGAGAAGGTAGTCAAGAAGGCATACGGCATGCTTGCCTTTATTTGCCGGGGCATTGAGTATAAGAATTGGTAAGTCATGTTGCAGCTATATAGAACCTTAGTTAGGTCACACTTGGAGTACAGTGTTCAATTCTGGTCGTCACACTGCCAGAAGGATGTGGAGGCTTTCGAGAGGGTGCAGAAGAGATTTACCAGGATGTTGCCTGGTATGGAGGGCATTAGCTATGAGGTGCGGTTGAATAAACTCAGTTTGTTCTCACTGGAACGACAGAGGTGGAGGGGCGACCTGACCTACAAAATTATGAGGGGCATAGACAAAGTGGATAGGCAGAGGCTTTTTCCCAGGGTAGAGGGTCAATTACTAGGGGCATAGGTTTAAAGTGCGAGGGGCAAGGTTTATATTAGATGTACGAGGCAAGAGTTTTACACAGAGGGTAGTGGGTGCCTGGGACTCGCTGCCGGAGGAGGTGATGGAAGCAGGGATGATAGTGCTGGCATGGGAAATGAAGGGGGCTGCTGGTCTGCCTTGGTATGCTTTCAAAGCCAGCGATGTAGCCCGTGCTAAACCAGCCCCTGTAAGTGTGAGAGAGAAAGAGTGTGATAGAGGAAAGTGGGTGTGAGTGGAAAAGGGATGGAGAGAAAAAGAATGAGAGAGAACGAGAGTGAGAGATGAAGAGGGTGAGTGAGAATGAGGCTGAGAGAGAAAGAGGGTGAGAGAGAAAGAGGGCGAGAGAGAAAACGCGTCTGTAACAAAGAGGGTGAGAGAGAAAGAGGGTGAGGGAGAATGAGGGTGAGGGAAAAAGATGATGAGAAAGAAAGAGGATGAGAAAGAAAGAAGGTAAGAGAGAAAGAGGGTGAGTGTGAAAGAGGATAAAAGAGAAATAAGGGGAGGCAAAGAGGGTGCGAGAGGATGACAGTGAGGGAAACAGAACGAGTTTGAGGGTGAAAGAGGGCGAGGGAAAATGAGAGCGAGAGAGAAAGAAAGTAAAAAGGAACGAGGGTGAGGGAGAAAGCTGGTGAGAGAGAAATTTGGTGAGCGAGAAATACAGTTAGAGAGTGAGAGAGAAAGAGCTTGAGAGTGAAAGAGGGTGAGAGAGAAAAGGGCGAGAGATACAGAGGGTGAGTGAGAAAAACACTGAGAGAGAAACAGTGGGAGGGAAAGATAATGAAAAAGAAAGAATGTGAGAAATAAAGAGGGTGAGTGAGAAAGAGGGTGAGAGTGAGAACGAAGGTGACAGAGAAAGCAGGTGAGTGAGAATGAGAGGGAGAGAGAAAAAGGGTGAAAGAGTGAGAGTCAGAGAGAAAAAGAGAGAGGAAGACAGTGAGAATGAGAGCTGAGAGGAAGAGGGTGAGAGCGAAAGAAGGTGAGAGGAGGAGGGTGAGTGCGTAAGAAGGTGAGAGAGAGATTGAGAGGGGAGGAGGGTGAGTGAGAAAGAAGGTGAGAGAGAAAGAGAGTGAGAGAGGAGGAGGGTGAACGAGACAGAGGGTCAACCAGAATGAGGGTGAGATAAAGATGGTGGGAGAGAAAGAAGGTGAGAGAGAAGGTGTGTGAAATAGAAGGAGCGTGAGAGAGAAAGGGCTGAGGGAAAAGGTGGTGAAAATGAAAGAAAGAGGATGCGTGAAGAGAGTGAGGGAGTAGGAAAGTGAGACATAAACAGAGCGAGGATCGGGATAAAGAAGGTAAGGAGAATGAGAGTGAGAGACAAAGAGGGCGAGGGAGAAAGGAGGTGAGAGAGAAAAAGAGTGAGAAAGCAAGAGGGTAAGTGAGAAAGAGGGTAAGAGGGAATGAGAGTTGTGTTGTTCTCTGCTTTACTTTAGCTCGGGTGGTTTTGATGCATATTGTTGCTCAAAGAACAACAAGCTTTGTTAACAAACAAAACTATTTTATGAAGCACTACTGACTGGATTCGACACATCCACCAGAAACATACCTTTGATAAATAACAGATAACCTACTCTTTTCTACATCTGAGCTCACTACGAGTTTAAACTACTATCTGCTCTCTCTCACTATCTTTCTTCAGTCTGTCTTTAACTAACTCCTCACTCATTCAGCCACCACCTTCTCTATCATCTCTCCCCGAAAGCTTAGCATTATCCCTTATATACTTGTGGGACTATCTCCATCTAGTGGCTGTCTGTATACGTTTCATCAACCATTGCATTGTCTTCATGTATGATAATGCCACAAGTGTGAGAGAGAAAGGGAACAAAGAACAAAGAAAAGTACAGCACAGGAACAGGCCCTTCGGCCCTCCAAGCCCGTGCCGACCATGCTGCCCGTCTAAACTAAAATCTTCTACACTTCCTGGGTCCGTATCCCTCTATTCCAGGGGCCTGTCGGGAAGGAAAGAATAACTTTAAAAACTTACCTTGCAGGAGAAGCAGCCTCCAGATTTTCGGCGGGAGCAGTGTCCAGTGGCCTGTCGGGAAGTTAAGAATAACTTTTAAAACTTCCCTTACAGGAGAAGTAGCCTCCAGATTTTCGGCGGGAGCAGTGTTCAGGGGTCTGTCGGGAAGGTAAGAACAACTTGAAAAACTTACCTTTACAGCTGCAGGAAGTCGGCCGTGGGGATTTCTGAGAAGATTTGTTAGTGCCTGCATGTAGGTTGGGCGATTGCTAAACCCGAGACACTACACTTGTAGTGTCCCCCACCCTTCAACCTCCTCTAACCTAAGGGGTTGAGTGATTATCAGGTAAGCTCTTCCTTTCTTTTTCTTGTTTTATCTAGAGCGGATGGCAGGGAAGGCAGTACAATGTTCCTCCTACAGAATGTTTGAAGTGTGGGACGCCGCCAGTGTCCCTGCTGATTTCATCTGTGGGAAGTGCACCCACCTCCAGCTCCTCACAAACCGCGTTAGGGAACTGGAGCTGGATAAACCTCGGATCATTCGGGAGGCAGAGGTGGTCATAGGGATGTAGTAACTCCGAAGAATAAAGATAGATGGGTGACGGTGAGAGGAGCTGGGAGGAAGCAGTCAGTACAGGGATCCCCTGTGGTCGTTCCCTTTTTTAACAAGTATACTGCTTTGGATACTGTTGGGTGGGGGGGGGGGACGACTTACCAGGGGTAAGCCATGGGGTACAGCTCTCCGGCACAGAGTATGACTCTGTTGCTCAGAAGTGAAGGGGGGAGAGGAGTAGAGCATTCGTCATTGGAGACTCCATAGTTAGCGGGATAGATAGGCGATTCTGTGGGAACGAGACAGACTCGCGGTTGGTGTGTTGCCTCCCAGGTGCCAGTGTCCACGATGTCTCGGATCGTGTTTTCGGGATCCTTAAGGGGAGGGAGAGCAGCCCCAAGTCGTGGTCCACATCGGTACCAACGACATAGTTAGGAAAAGGGATAGGGATGTAAGGCAGGAATTCAGGGACCTAGGGTGGAAACTTAGATCTAGGACGCACAGAGTTACTATCTCTGGGCTGTTATCCGTGCCACGAGCTAGCGAGACGAGGAATAGGGAGAGAGTGCAGTTGAACACGTGGCTACAGGGATGGTGCAGCAGGGAGGGCTTCAGATTCCTGTATAATTGGGGCTCATCCTGGCGTAGGTGGGACCTCTACAAACGAGATGGTCTACACCTGGACCAGAGGGGTACCAATATCCTGAGGGGTATATTTGCTCATGCTCTTAGGGACGGTTTAAACTAGTTCAGCAGGGGATTGGGAACCTGAATTGTAGCTCCAGTATACAGGAGCTTAAGAGTAGTGTGTTCATGAGTAAGATCTCAAAGTTGCAGGAGTGTACCGGCAGACAGGAAGGTGGTTTAGAGTGTGTCTATTTCAATCCCAGGAGCATCCGGAATAAGGTGGGTGAACTTGCGGCATGGGTTGGTACCTGGGACTTCGATGTTGTGGCCACCTCGGAGACATGGATAGAGCAGGGACAGGAATGGTTGTTGCAAGTGCCGTGTGTAGATATTTCAGAGGGGAGGGTTGGCATTGTTAGTCAAGGACAGTATTACGGTGGCAGAAAGAACGTTTGATGAAGACTCATCGACTGAGGTAGTATGGACTGAGGTTAGAAACAGGAAAGGTGAGGTCACCCTGTTAGGGGTTTTCTCTAGGCCTCCGAAAAGTTCCAGAGATGTAGAGGAAAGGATTGCAAAGATGATTCTGGATAGGTTCGAAAGGAACAGGGTAGTTGTTATGGGGGACTTTAACTTTCCAAATATTGACTGGAAACGCTATAGTTCGAGTACATTAGATGGGTCCGTTTTTGTCCAATGTGTGCAGGGGGGTTTCCTGACGCAGTATGTAGATAGGCCAACGAGAGGCGAGGCTATATTTGATTTGGTACTGGGTAATGAACCAGGACATGTGTTAGATTTGGAGGTAGGTGAGCACTTTGGTGATAGTGAACACAATTCAATTACGTTTACTTTAGTGATGGAAAGGGATAGGTATATACCGCAGGGCAAGAGTTATATCTGGGGGAAAGGCAATAATGATGCGATGAGGCAAGACTTAGGATGCATCGGATGGAGAGGAAAACTGCAGGGGATGGGCACAATGGAAATGTGGAGCTTGTTCAAGGAACAGCTACTGCGTGTCCTTGATAAGTATGTACCTGTCAGCCATGGAGGAACTGGTCGAGCAAGGGAACCGAGGTTTACTAAAGCAGTTGAAACACTTGTCAAGAGGAAGAAGGACGCTCATGTAAAGATGAGACATCAAGGTTCAGTTAGGGCGCTCGAGATTTACATGTTAGCTAGGAAGGACCTAAAGAGAGAGCTAAGAAGAGCCAGGAGGGGACATGAGGAGTCTTTGGCATGTAGGGTCAAGGATAACACTAAATTTTCTATAGGTATGTCAGGAATAAAAGAATGACTAGGGTAACAGTAGGGCCACTCAAGGGCAGTAGTGGGAAGTTGTGCGTGGAGTCCGAGGAGATAGGAGAGGTGCTAAATGAATATTTTTCGTCAGGATTCACAGAGGAAAAGGACAATGTTGTCGTGGAGAGTACTGAAAGACAGGCTACTAGACTAGAAGGGCTTGAGGTTCATAAGGAGGAGGTGTTAGCAATTCTGGAAAGTGTGGAAATAGGTAAGTCGCCTGGGCCGAATGGGATTTATCCTAGGATTCTCTGGGAAGCTAGGGAGGAGATTGCTGAGGCTTAGGCTTTGATCGTTAAGTCATCTTTGTCTACAGGAATAGTGCCATTAGACTGGAGGATAGCAAATGTTTTCCCCTTGTTCAAAAAGGCGAGTAGAGACAACCCCGGTAACTATAGACCAGTGAGCCTTACTTCTGTTCTGGGCAAAGTCTTGGAAAGGTTTATAAAATATAGCATGTATAATCATCTGGAAAGGAATAATTTGATTAGAGATCGTCAACACGGTTTTGTGAAGGGTAGGTCGTACCTCAAAACCATTATTGAGTTCTTTGAAAAGGTGACCAAACAGGTGGATGAGGGTAAAGCAGTTGATGTGGTGCATATGGATTTCAGTAAAGCGTTTGATAAGATTCCCCACGGTAGGCTATTTCAGAAAAAACGGAGGCATGGGATTCAGGGTGATTTAGCAGTTTGGATCAGAAATTGGCTAGCTGGAAGAAGACAAAGGGTGGTGGTTGGTGGAAAATGTTCAGACTGGAAGCCAGTTACTATTGGTGTACCACAAGGACCTGTTTTGTGGCCACTGCTGTTTGTTATTTTTATAAATGACCTGTAGGAGGGCGTAGAAGGATGGGTGAGTATATTTGCAGATAACACTAAAGTCGGTGGAGTTGTGGACAGTGCGGAAGGATGTTACAGTTTACAGAGGGACATCGACAAGCTGCAGAGCTGGGCTAGAGTTTAATGCAGAAAAGTGTGAGGTGATTCATTTTGGAAGGAATAACAGGAAGACAGACTACTAGGCTGATGGCAAGATTCTTGGTAGTGTGGATGAGCAGAGAGATCTCGATGTCCATGTACATCGATCCCTGAAAGTTGCCACGCAGATTGAGAGGGTTGTTAAAAAGGCGTACGGTGTGTTAGCTTTTATTGAGAGAGGGGTTGCGTTTAGGAGCAATGAGGTCATGTTGCAGCTGTACAAAACTCTGGTGCGGCCGCATTTGGAGTATTGCGTGCAATTCTGGTCGCAGCATTATAGGAAGAGTGTGGAAGCATTGGAAAGGGTTCAGAGGAGATTTACCAGGATCTTTCTTGCTATGGAGGGAAGATCTTATGAGGGAAGGCTCAGGGACTTGAGGCTGTTTTCGGTAGAGAGAAGACGGTTAAGAGGTGACTTAATTGAGGCATACAAGATGATCAGAGGATTAGATAGGGTGGACAGTGAGAGCATGTTTCCTCGGATGGCGATGTCTAGCACGAGGGGACATAGCTTTAAATTGAGGGGAGATAGATATAGGACAGATGTCAGCGGTAGGTTCTTTACTCAGAGAGTAGTAAGGGCATGGAACAGTAGTGGACTCGCCAACACTAAGGGCATTCAAATGGTCATTGGATAGACATATGGACGATAAGGGAATAGTGTAGAGTGGTTTCACAGGTCGGCGCAACACCGAGGGCCGAAGAGCCTGTACTGCGCTGTAATGTTCTATGTTCTATTCCCATTCTATTCATGTATTTGTCAAGTTGTCCCTTAAAAGTTATTATCGTCCCTGCTTCCACCAACTCTTCCGGCAGCAGGTTCCAGGCACCCACTACCCTCTGTGTAAAAAGCTTACCTCGAATATCTCCTCTAAACCTTGTCCCTCGCACCTTAAACCTATGCCCCCCAAGTAATTGACCCATCTACCCTTTGAAAAAGTCTCTGACTATCCACTCTGTCCATGCCTCTAAATAGACCTCTATCAGGTCGTCCTTCGTTCCAGTGAGAACAAACCAAGTTTGTTCAACCTCTCCTCATAGCTAATGCCCTCGATACCAGGTAATATCCTGGTAAAACTCCTCTGCACCCTCTGTAAAGCCTCCACATCCTTCTGGTAGTGTGACGACCAGATTTTATCACTATACTCCAAGTGTGGCCCAACTAAGGTTCTATACAGCTGCAACATGACATGCCAATTTTTATACTCAATGAATGGAAGCATGCCGTTTGCAAGCTTGACTACCCTCGCCACCTGTGTTGCCCCTTTCAGTGACCTGTGGAGCTGTACACCTAGATCTCTCTGACTGTCAATACTCTTGAGGGTTCTACCATTCACTGTATATTCCCTACCTGTATTGCCTTCCCTTCCAAAATGCATTGCCTCACATTTGTCCGCATTAAACTCCATCTGCCATCTTGCCGCCCAAGTCTCCAAACGATCTAAATCCTACTGTATCCTCTGACAGTCCTCATCGGTATCTGCAATTTGACCAACATTTATATCGTCTGCAAAATTACTAATCAGACCAGTTACATTTTCCTCCAAATAATTTGTATATACTACGAACAGCAAAGGTCCCTGCACTGATCCCTGTGGAGCACCACTTGTCACAGCCCTCCAATCAGAAGAGCACCCTTCCATTGCCACTCTCTGCCTTCGATGACCTAGCCAGTTCTGTATCCATCTTGGCAGCTCACCTCTGATCCCTTGTGACTTCACCTATTGTACCAGTCTGCCATGAGTGACCTTGTCAAAGGCCTTGCAGAAGTCCATATAGACAACATCCACTGCCCTACCTGCGTCAATCATCTTGGTGTCCTTCGCGAAAAAACTCTATCAAGTTAGTGGTACACGACTTCCCCTTCACAAAACCATGCTGCCTCTCACTAATACGTCCAGTTGCTTCCAGATGGGAGTAGATCCTGTTTCGAATTATCTCCAGTAACTTCCCTATCACTGACGTAAGGCTCATCGGCCTGTAGTTTCCTGGATTATCGTTGCTACATTTCTTAAACAAAGGAACAACATTGGCTGTTCTCCAGTCCTCCGGGACATCACTTGAAACAGTGAGGACCATAAGGTTTTGGTAAAGGCCTCAGCAATTTCCTCTCTATCCTCCTTCAGTATTCTGGGAAGGTCCCGTCAGGCCCTCGACTTAGCCACCTTAATATTTTTCAAGATGCCCAACACCTCGTCTTTTTGGATCTCAATGTGACCCACGCTATCTATACACCCTTCATCAGACTCAACATCTACCAATTCCTTCTCTTTGGTGAATAATGATGCATTAGATACCTCGCCCATTTCCTCTGGCTCCACACATAAATTCCCTCCCCTGTCCTTCAACCCTTTCCCTGGCTACGCTCTTGCCTATTATGTACGTGAAAGGGTAAAAGGCTTTGTGATTTTACTTAACCCTATTTGCCAAAGACATTTCGTGACCCCTCCTGACTCCTTCCTACTTTCCTTACATTTCACACAGGCTTCGTCTGTTCCCGGCCTTCTTGCCCTGACAAATGCCTCCTTTTTTCTTTTTGACGAGCCTACATTATCCCTCGTTATTCAAGGTTCCCGAAGTTTGCCGCATTTATCCTTCTTCCTCACAGGAACATGCCGGTCCTGAATTCCTTTCAACTGATATTTATAAATCTCCAACATGTCAGATGTTGATTTACCTTCAAACATACGCCCCCAATCTATGTTCTTCAGTTCCCACCTAGTATTGTTATAATTAGCCTTCCCCAATTTAGCACATTCGCGCTAGGACCACTCTTATCCTTGTCCACCAGCACTTTAAAACTTACGGAATTTTGGGCACTGTTCCCAAAATGCTCACCTATTGAAACATCTACCACCTGGCTGGGCTCTTTCCCCATTACCAGGTCCAGGAGTGGCCCTTCCCCAGTTGGACTACCGACATGTTGCTTTCACAAGCCCTCCTGGATGCTCCTTATAAACTCTGCCCCGTCCAAGCCTCTAGCGCTAAGTGAGTCCCAGTCAATATTGGCGAAGTTAAAGTCTCCCATCACAACTCTGTTTCTTTCACTCCTTTTCAAAATGTGTCCACCTATCTGTTCCTCTATCTCCCGCTGGATGTTGGGAGGCCTGTAGTAAACCTCCAACATTGTGACTGCACCCTTCTTATTCCTGATCTCTACCCATACAGCCTCGCTGCCCTCTGACGTGTCTTCCGCAGTACAACTGTGATATTCTCCCTAACCATAAACGCAAATCCTTCACGCCTTTTACATCCCCTCTATCCCGCCTGAAACATTTAAATCCTTGAACGCTTAACTGACAATCCTGTCCTTCCCTCAACAAGGTCCCTGTATTGGCAACAACATCATAGTTTCAAGTACTAATTCAAGTACTAAATTCATCTGCCTTACCTGTTAAACGCCTTCCTGTGGCAGGTACGGGAGGCTTCCAGGGGCCCGGATGGCTTGATCTGCAGAAAGTGCACCCAACTAGAGCTCCTCACAGACCGCATGGTTCGGTTGGAGCAGCAGTTGGATGGACTTACGAGCATGCAGGTGGCGGAAAACGTCAGAGATAGCAGTTATATAAATGTCGTCACACCCAAGATGCAGGCAGAGAAATGGGTGACCACCAGAAAGGGCAGGCAGTCAGTGCAGGAATCCCCTGTGGTTATCCCCCTCTCGAACAGGTATACCCCTTTGGATACTGTCGGGGGGATAGCCTATCAGGGGAAAACAGCAGCAGCCAGAGCAGTGGCACCACGGCAGGCTCTGATGTACAGAAGGGAGGGTCAAAGAGCAGAAGAGCAATAGTAATAGGGGACTCTATAGTCAGGGGCACAGATAGGCTCTTCTGTGGACGTGAAAGAGACTCCAGGATGGTATGTTGCCTCCCTGGTGCCAGGTCCAGGATTTCTCCGAACGGGTAGAGGGCATCCTAAAGGGGGAGGGCAAACAGGCAGAGGTCGTTATACATATTGGTACTAAGGACGTAGGCAGGAATGGGCATGAGGTCCTGCAGCAGGGAGCTAGTTAGAAAGTTAAAAGACAGGACCTCTCAGGTTCTAATCTCGGGATTACTCCCTGTGCCACGTGCCAGTGAGGCTAGATATAGGAAGATAGAGCAGCTAAACACGTGGCTAAATAGCTGGTGTAGGAGGGAAAGTTTCCGGAATCTGGACCACTGGGAGCTCTTCCGGGGCAGGTGTGACCTATATAAGAAGGACCGGTTGCATCTAAACTGGAGAGGCATAAACATCCTGGCCGCGAGGTTTGCTAGTGTCACACAGGAGGGTTTCAACTAGTATGGTAGGGGGGTGGGCACGAGAGCAATAGGTCAGAAGGTGAGAGCATTGAGGGAGAACTAGGGAATAGGGACAGTGGGGCTCTGAGGCAGAGCAGACAGGGAGAAGTTGCTGAACACAGCGGGTCTGGTGGCTTGAAGTGCATATGTTTTAATGCAAGTATTATGGCTAAGGCAGATGAATTTCGAGCTTGGATTGGTACTTGGAACTATGATGTTGTTGCCAATACAAAGACCTGGTTGAGGGAAGGGCAGGATTGGCAGCTAAACGTGCCAGGATTTAGATGTTTCAGGCGGCATAGACGGCGATGTAAAAGGGGTGTTGCGGAGTTGCGCTACTGGTTAGGGAGAATATCACAGCTGTAATACGGGAGGACACCTCAGAGGGCAGTGAGGCTATATGGGGAGAGATCAGGAATAAGAAGAGTGCAGTCACAATGTTGGGGGTTTACTACAGGCCTCCCAACAGCCAGCGGGAGATAGAGGAGCAGATAGGTAGACAGATTTTGGAAAAGAGTAAAATCAACAGGGTTGTTGCGATGGGAGACTTCAACTTCCCCAATATTAACTGGGACTCACTTAGTGCCAGGGGCTTAGACGGGGCACAGTTTGTAAGGAACATCCTGCAGGGCTTCTTAAAACAATATGAAGACGAGAAGGGGTCACGAAAAGTCATTGGCAAATAGGGTTAAGGAAAATCCCAAGGATTTTTACACGTACATAAAAAGCAAGAGGGCAGCAAGGGAAAGGGTTGGCCCACAGATGGATAGGCAATGGAATCTATGTGTGGAGCCAGAGGAAATGGCCGAGGTACTAAATGAATACTTTGCACCAGGATTCACCAGAGAGAAGGGAATGGTGGATGTTGAGTCTGGAGAAGGGTGTGTAAGATAGCCTGGGTCACATTGAGATCCAAAAAGACGAGGTGTTGGGCGTCTTGAAAAATATTAAGGTAGATAAGACCCCAGGGCCTGATGGGATCGACCCCAGAATATTGAAGGAGGCAAGAGAGGAAATTGCTGAGGCCTTGACAGAAATATTTGGATCCACGCTGTCTTCAGGTGATGTCCCGGAGGACTGGAGAATAGCCAATGTTGTTCTTTGTTTAAAAAAGGAAGGAAGGATAATCCAGGGAACAACAGGCCGGTGAGCCTTACGTCAGTGGTAGGGAAATTACTGGAGAGGATTCTTCGAGACAGGATCTACTCCCATCTGGAAGCAAATGGGCGTATTAGTGAGAGGCAGCATGGTTTTGTGAAGGGGAGGTCGTGTCTCACTAAGTTGATAGAGTTTTTCGAAATGGTCACAAAGATGATTGATGCAGGTAGGGCAGTGGATGTTGTCTATATGGACTTCAGTAAGGCCATTGACAAGGTCCGTCATGGTAGACTAATACAAAAGGTGAAGTCACACGGGATCAGGGGTGAGCTGGCAAGGTGGATATAGAGCTGGCTAAGTCATAGAAGGCAGAGAGTAGCAATGGAAGGATACTTTTCTAATTGGAGAACTGTGACTAGTGGTGTTCCGCAGGTATCAGTGCTGGGACCTTTGCTGTTTTTACTGTATATAAATGATTTGCAGGAAAATGTAACTGGCCTGATTAGTAAGTTTACAGACGACACAAAGGTTGGTGGAATTGCGGATAGCGATGAGGGCTGTCAGAGGATACGGGAGGATTTAGATTGTTAGGACACTTGGGCAGAGAGATGGCAGATGGTGTTTAATCCAGACAAATGTGAGGTAATGCATTTTGTAAGGTCTAATGCATGTAGAGCATATACAGTGATTGGTAGAACCCTCAAGAGTATTGAAATCCAGAGAGATCTAGGTGTACAGGTCCACAGGCCACTGAAAAGGGCAACACAGGTGGAGAAGGTAGTCAAGAAGGCATCCGGCATGCTTGCGTTCACTTGCCGGGACATTGAGTATAAGAATTGGCAAGTCATGTTGCAGCTGTATAGAACCTTAGTTAGGCCACACTTGGAGTATAGTGTTCAATTCTGGTCGCCACACTACCAGAAGGATGTGGAGGCTTTAGAGAGGGTGCAGAAGAGATTTACCAGGATGTTGCCTGGTTTGGAGGTCATTAGCTATGAGGAGCGGTTGAATAAACTCGGTTTGTTCTCACTGGAACGAAGGAGGTTGAGGGGCAACCTGGTAGAGGTCTACAAAATAATGAGGGCCTAGACAGAGTGGATAGTCAGAGGTATTTCCCCAGGGTAGAGGGGTCAATTACTAGGGGGCACAGGTTTAAGGTGCGACGGGCAAGGTTTATAATAGATGTACGAGGGAAGTTTTTTACATAGAGTGTAGAGGGGGCCTGGAACTCGCTGCCGGAGGAGTTGGTGGAAGCAGGGACGAGAGTGACATTTAAGGGGCATCTTGACAAATTCATGAATAGGATGGGAATAGAGGGATATGGACCCAGGAAGTGTAGAAGAGTGTAGTTTAGTCGAGCAGCGTGGTCGGCAGGGTCTTAGAGGGCCGAAAGGCCTGCTCCTGTGCTGTACTTTTCTTTGTTCTTTGTTCACTGAACCCCTTAATTGACATTGAGAGGGTGAGATAAAAAAGGGTGAGATAAAGACGGTGAGGGAGAAAATGGTGAGGGATCAAGAGAGAGTGAGAGTGACAGAGAAAGTGGGAGATAAGAATGAGAGTGGCTGAGAGAGTGAACAAGATAGAGGGTGAGTGAGAAAGACATTTTGAGGGAAAGTGAGAGACAGAGGATTAAAGAGAAAGAGTGTGAGAGAGTAAGAAGGTGCGTGAGAAAGAAGCTGACGGAGAATGAGAGTGAGCGGTGACGAGGGTGAAAGAGAAAGTGGGTGAGAGAGAAAGATCTTGAGAGAGAAATGGGTGGGTGAAAAAGAGGTCAAGAGAGAATGAAGGTGAGGGAGAAAGAGGATGAGGCAGCAGGATGTGAGAGAGAAAGGGGGTGAGAGAGAAAGAGGGCGAGAGAGGAAGAAGGTGAGTGAGAAAGGTGAGAGAGAGAGAGGGTGAGAGAGAAAGTGATTGAGAGAGAAAGAAAATGAAAGAGAACGAGGATGAGACAGAAAGAGGTTGAGAGGGAAGGTGAGTGAGAGGGAAAGGTGAGAGAAAGAGTGTAAGAGAATGAGAGTGAGGGAGAAAGATGGTGAGAGAGAATGAGAAATCACGAGGGCAATGATAATTATAATCTTTATTAGTGTCACAAGGAGGCTTAGATTAACAATGCAACGAAGGTACTGTGAAACGCCCCTAGTCTTAATATTCCGGCGCCTGTTGGGGTACACAGAGGGAGAATTCAGAATGTCCAATTCACCTAACAAGCACATTTTCGGAACTTGTGGGAGGAAACCGGAGCACCCGGAGGAAATCCACGCAGACACGGGAGAACGTGCAGACTCCACACAGACAGTGCCAGAGGGTGAGATAGAGAGAGGGTGAGATAAAAAGAGGGTGGGTGACAAAGAGGGTGACAGAGAATGAGAGTTGTGTTGTTCTCTGCTTTACTTTACCCGGGTGGTTTTGCTGCATAGTGGTGATCAAAGTACAACAACCTTTGTTAACAAACAAATCGACTTTATTGAACGCTGCTAACTGGCTTCGGCACATCCCCCAGAAACATACAGTTGACAAAACAACACGTAAAATACTCTCTTCTACATTTAAACTCACAATGAGTTTAAACTGCTATCTGCTCTCTCTCACTTCAGTCTGTTTTGAACTGACTCGTCATTACTTCTGCTACCACCGTCACTATCATCTGTCCCCCACCCACCCAGGCTTAACATGATCCCTTGTGTTCTTATGGTTCTAGCTCCCTCTAGTGGCTGTCTGTACACGTTTCATTAACCATAACTTCATGTATGATGATACCACGAGCGAGGGAGTAGGAAGGTGAGATAAAGAGCGTGAGGGAGAAAGAGGCTGAGAGACAAAGAGGGTGTGACAAAGAGGCTGAGAGAGAATGAGAGTGAGTGAGAAAGAGGGTTAGAGAGAATAAAGGTAAAATAGAATGAGAGTGAGTGCGAAACAGGCTGAGAGAGAATAGTGAGTGAGAAAGAGGCTGAGAGAGAATAGTGAGTGAGAAAGAGGGTGAGAGAGAAAATGCGTGAGAGAGAATGCGAAAGCAAGAGGATAATGATAATAATGATCTGCATTATTGTCACCAGTAGGCTTACATTAACACTGCAAGGAAGTTACTCTGAAAAGCCCCTAGTCGCTACATTCCGGCGCCTGTTCGGGTACGCAGATGAAGAATTCAGAATGTCCAATTCACCTAACAAGCACGTCTTTCGGGACTTGTGGGAGGAAACCGGAGCAGACTCCGCACAGACAGTGACCCACGCCCTGGATCATAACCGGGTTCCTGGCGCTGCGAAGCAACAGTGATAACCACTGTGCTACCGAGCCGTGGGAGAGAAGTACCCAGGAAAATTACAATCTGTGTGTGAGCGGCTCTCTTATTTTAAACACAGGCGGTAAATGTTCAATGCTGATCTCGTGCTCACTGTTACACAGACACCTGGTCAATGATGTAATTCACTTCAGTCAAATGTTTTTAAACATGTCTGTTTGTATGCATTCCTTTTACCAGCTGACAACAAACTTCTGTTTGGAACTCCAAGGATCTCTTACCAATGAAGCTATTATATTGAGTGGTATCTTGTATAATGGAAGATTGGGTCTCAGTGAAGGCAATCTCTCTGAAGGAAGGTTCAGTTGGAGCAAGAATGCAATCACATCGAGTGTGGATCACTAATCAGAGTGGAAAATCTGACAGCGGTGAACAAATATGACTGGAAGTATCTGCCAGCGTAGAATTCGACTGGATGTGATTTTCTAATAGAACATAGAACATAGAACGATACAGCGCAGTACAGGCCCTTCGGCCCACAATGTTGCACCGACATGGGAAGTCAAAAAACAAAAGCCATCTAACCTACACTATGCCATTATCATCCATATGCTTATCCAATAAACGTTTAAATGCCCTCAATGTTGGCGAGTTCACTACTGTTGCAGGTAGGGCATTCCACGGCCTCGCCACTCTTTGCTTAAAGAACCTACCTCTGACCTCTGTCCTATATCTATTGCCCCTCAGTTTAAGGCTATGTCCCCTCGTGCTAGCCATTTCCATCCGCGGGAGAAGGCTCTCACTGTCCACCCTATCGGACCCCCTGATCATTTTGTATGCCTATATTAAGTTGCCTACTCTTAACCTTCTTCTCTCTATCGAAAACAACCTCAAGCCTTTCCTCATAAGATTTTCCCTCCATACCAGGCAACATCCTGGTAAATCTCCTGTGCACCCGTTCCAAAGCTTCCACGTCCTTCCTATAATACGGTGACCAGAACTGTACGCAATACTCCAAATGCGGCCGTACCAGAGTTTTGTACAGCTGCAACATGACCTCATGACTCCGGATCTCAATCCCTCTACGAATAAAGGTCAACACTCCATAGGCCTTCTTCACAACCCTATCAACCTGGGTGGCAACTTTCAGGCATCTATGTACATGGACACCTAGATGCCTCTGCTCATCCTCACTTCCAAGAACGTTACCATTAGCCAAATATTCCGCATTTCTGTTATTCCTTCCAAAGTGAATCACCTAAAACTTCTCTACATTAAACTCCATTTGCCACCTCTCAGCCCAGCTCTGCACCTTATCTACGTCCCTCTGTAACCTGCTACATCCTTCCGCACTGTCGACAACACCACCGACTTTAGTGTCGTCTGCAAATTTACTCACCCACCTTTCTGCGCCCTCCTCTAGGTCATTTATAAAAATGACAAACAGCAACGCCTCAGAACAGATCCTTGTGATAGCCACTTGTAACTGAACTCCATTCTGAACATTTCCCATCAACGACCACCCTCTGTCTTCTTTCAGCTAGCCAATTTCTCATCCACATCTCTAAATCACCCTCAATCTCCAGCCTCCGTATTTTCTGCAATAGCCTACCGTGGGGAACCTTTTCAAACACTTTACTGAAATCCATATACACCACATCAACTGCTCAACCCTGGTTTACCTGTTCAGTCACCTTCTCAAAGAACTCGATAAGGTTTGTGAGGCATGACCTTCCCTTCACAAAGCCATGCTGACTATCCCTAATCATGTTATTCCTATCTAGATGATTATAAATCTTGTCTCTTACAATCCCCTCCAAGACTTGACCCACAACAGACGTGAGGCTCACCGGCCAATAGTTTCCGGGGTTGTCTCTACTCCCCTTCTTGAACAGAGGGACCACATTTGCTATCCTCCAGTCCTCTGGCACCATTCCTGTAGCCAATGATGACATAAAAATCAAAGCCAACAGACCAGCAATCTCTTCCCTCGCTTCCCAGAAAATCCTAGGATAAATCCCATACGGCCCTGGGGACTTATCTATTTTCACCCTGTACAGAATTGCCAACACCTCTTCCCTACGTACCTCAATGCCACCTATACAAATATTCTGGGTCTCAGCATTGAGATTCCACTTCTTTGGTAAACCACGGTTCCCTCGCTCGACGCCTTCCTCCCTGCCTGACTGGTACGCACTTATCAAGAACACGCAGTCGCTGTTCCTTAAACCAGCTCCACATATCCAGTGTGCCCAACACTTGCAGCCTACTTCTCCAACCTATCCCCCCAAGTCATGTCTAATGGCATCATAATTGCCCTTCCCCCAGCTATAACTCTTGCCTTGCGGGGTATACTTATCCCTTTCCATCACTAACGTAAACGTGACCGAATTGTGGTCTCTGTCCCCAAAGTGCTCACCTACCTCCAAATCTAACACCTGGCCTGGTTCATTACCCAAAACCAAATCGAATGTGACCTCTCCTCTTGTTGGCATGTCAACATATTGTGTCAGGAAACCCTCCTGCACACATTGTACAAAAAACGACCCATCTAATGTACTCGAACTATATCTTTTCCAGTCAATATTTGGAAAGTTAAAGTCTCCCATAATAACTACCCTGTTACTTTCGCTCTTATCCAGAATCATCTTCGCCATCCTTTCCTCTATATCCCTAGAACTATTTGGAGGCCTATAGAAAACTCCCAACAGGGTGACCTCTCCTTTCCTGTTTCTAACCTCAGCCCATACTACCTCGGAATAAGAGTCCCCATCTAGCATCCTCTCCGCCACAGTAATACTGTTTTTGACTAGCAGCGCCACACGCCCCCCTCTTTTGCCTCCTTCTCTGAGCTTGCTAAAACACCTAAACCCCGGAATCTGCAACAACCATTCCTGTCCCTGCTCTATCCATGTCTCCTAAATGGTCACAACATTAAAGTCCCAGGTACGAACCCATGCTGCCAATTCCCCTACCTTATTTCGTATACTCCTGGCATTGAAGTAGACACACTTCAAACCACCTACCTGAACACTGGCCCCCTCCTGCGAAGTCAATTCTGTGCTCCAGACCTCTATACTCAAAATCTCTCGTACCCTAAAACTACAACCCAGGTTCCCATGCCCCTCCTGTATTAGTTTAACCCCCCCAAAGAGCACTAACAACCCCCCCCCCCAGGATATTTGTGCCCCTCAGGTTCAGATGTAGACCATCCTGTCTGTAGAGGTCCCATCTTCCCCAGAAAGAGCCCCAGTTATCCAGAAATCTGAATCCCTCCCGCCTGCACCATCCCTGTAGCCACGTGTTTAATTGCTCTCTCTCCCTATTCCTCATCTCATTATCACGTGGCACGGGCAACAACCCAGAGATAACAACTCTGTTTGTTCTCGTTCTGAGCTTCCATCCTAGCTCCCTGAAAGCCTGCCTGACATCCTTGTCCCCTTTCCTACCTATGTCGTTAGTGCCAATATGGACCACGACTTGGAGCTGCTGCCCCTCCCCTTTAACGACCCGGAAAACACGATCCGAGACATCACGTACCCTTGCACCTGGGAGGCAACATACCAAACGTGAGTCTCTCTCGCTCCCACAAAATCTCCTATCTGTGCCCCTGACTATCGAGTCGCCAATAACTAATGCTCTGCTCCTCTCCCCCTCCCTTCTGAGCAACAGGGACAGACTCCGTGCCAAAGGCCCGTACCCCATGGCTTACCCCTGGTAAGTCCCCCCCCCCCGCAAGTATCCAAAGCGGTATACTTGTTACTCAGTGGACCGCAGGGGATTCCTGCACTGACTGCTTCTTCCCAGTCCCTCTTGCAGTTACCCATCTATCTCCAATCTTTGATGTAACTAATTCCCTGAAGCTGCTATCTATGACCCCCTCTGCCTCCCGAATGATCCGAAGTTCATCCAACTCCAGCTCCAGTTCCCTAACTCGGTCTTGGAGGAGCTGGAGATGGCAGCACTTCCTCCAGGTAAAGTCAGCAGGGACACTAACGGCATCCCTCACCTCAAACATCCTGCAGGAGGAACATTGCGCTACCTTCCCTGCCATCCCTCTAACCTCCAACCAAGATCTGGTTAATAAATACATTTTTAAAAATTAAAAAATATATATAATAATAATATGGCAATTACCTCACACCAATGGGTCTTATTATTAGGTTAGGAGTGGAATATCTGATCCAAATATCCATCTATTACTCGGACTGTCTGTCCGTGTAGAATAGTATTGTGTATGGGTGAGGGGCTGTCCCGAAATTACTTTTTTCTATTTTGAAATAAGGTATTTTATAGGCGAGTGGATGCTCCATTCTATGGAACGCTCTCTCTGTCTTTGACCTTTGGATTAGATTAAAAACAGGAAGAGTTTGTCTGTGTTTTGCAGATGTTGGATATTTATTGTGTGAAGGAAATATCTCGATATCTCAATTTTCTATTGAGTTGCTCCAACAGGAACAGCTATCACCTGGCATTAAAAAAACTACAACAGTCCAGTATTCCACTAGGTTTTGTGATATCCTTCTCATTTCTATTCATCTGGGATTTAATCCAATGTTTATTCAAATTTTATGGGTGCGTTGAAACTGTGTTCTTCCTTCGAATGAATCGTGAATATGTTCACCTGAACCCAGAAACACCTCCATTCCATTCAGACCCTTGTTTTTCAAGATCTGATTGGGAGACTTATTGTTCTGATCAAAATGCAGCAGCGGACACTGAGCTGTGGGCAAATTAATTTCCCACTGAAATACCCACTTTGCAAGTTTATAATTGATGGTGAATGTGTGACTGTGCTTAGTTGTATTTTTCCTCTAAATTTGGATGTTTGTAATCTCTGTAATTATCATTCTGCTTCCCGATTCCATATTGTTGATGTAAATGATGATGGGGCGTGATCCCAATTATGTTCCTTGTGGAGCACCACTTCCCACCTTCCACCAATCAGACTAAATCCATTTAACTCCTCTCCCTGTGTGTCTCCAGCTTGCTGTCAATTCTGCTGCTGTGTCCCCTAACGCCACTGGCTCTGACATTACTCATGCGTCTGTTATGCCAGATCTTGCCGACAGCCTTTAGAAAATCGACTGGTTTCACATCTATCATACTAATGGAATCTTTAATTACCTCTAGTTATTGAAATGATTGAATCAAATCTGTCAGGACTGATTGATTTTGGAATATGTGCTGACTGTATTACTAGATTTTTTACCTCACCATTTTAATTCCAGTTTTCCTATTATTGATATTGTGATTGGGAGATTGCTTTCTGGAATTGTTTCATTTCTGTTTCAAGCATAACAGACACCGTCTGCGGCCTTCCAATTCTTTTGTAATACTCTGATGATAATTGGTGAATAGATAATAGTATCTCTGCTGTTTCTCACTGTCTATTTTATGAATATTTGCGGTTGAAATCCATCCACCTCCAGTAATCTCCCTCTAACTGGACCCCCATCCTTTGGCCTCCTACCTGCTCTTCTTCTTTACATTGAGCTCCGTCAGTGCGACATTGGCCATCTCAATTCCTCCTCCGCCACTTACCCACTCTATCCTGTCTCCCTCTGAACTTGCTCCATTCCTCTCTCATTCCATTCCTCTGGCCTGGTGATCTGATCTGCTCACAAGGGTGGTGCCATTGTTTTTTTTAAAATATTTTTTAAAATTAAAGTTTTGCAAGTTTTTCATAATAAATAGTAATAATCCTAACACAGCAAAATCGATTGAACATTAACATACTGCAAAAAGAGAATATAAAATAGCAATTGACTAGACGTGACCCCACGCGTCTCAGTCTTCCCATACCCTCCCAATGGAGCACTCACCCCCACTCCCCTGCTGCTGCTGACGTTTTAATTTTCCCTGAGAAGCCATAGGACGGTATTATTCCCCCGCTCAACAGCAGCAGCTCTGTACACTTGGCAAAATTATTTACACACATAAGTATGCATCTGTTCGTGTTGTTGTCGTCCCTTGATTCTCCCAGACGTAGTTCGCTGCCGTTATCGTCTCGTTCCGCTTCTGCGCACTGCCGCTTCTGCGCCCTCCAGTCTTCCCCGTTTTCTCTGTTCCTGTGGACGTTAAGTTTGTTAATGTTTCCCTGCCTCCCCACTCCCCCTCCCTGGCTCTCCTCTATTGTTCCATCTCTTCCCTCTACCCCCTCTATCCCCGCTCCTGCCCCCACCCTTGTGGCTCGCCTTTCCTTCCTATTAGGTTTAGCTGTCGTCGTCGTCGTCCCCCCCCACCTCCCCGCCTCTCTCGGTCTATCTCTCCCTCTCATGATTTGGCTACTCTCCCTTGTATCTTGGCTACCTGGCTATTCTTCTGCTTGTTTGTTGGCCACAAACAGGTCCCAGAACAATTGGGTGAATGGCTCCCACATTCTGTGGAAGCCGTCGTCTGATCCTCGGATGGCGCATTTGATTTTCTCCATTTGGAGAGATTCCGAGAGATCGGACAGGCAGTCAGCAGGTTTGGGCGGTGCTGCTGACCGCCAGCCGAACAGGATTCTACGGCGGGCGATCAGTGAGGCAAAGGCAAGGGCGTCCGCACTCGTCTCCAGGATTAGATCTGGCTTGTCTGAAATCCCAAACACCGCCACTTTCGGGCAAGGCTCCACCCTCACCACCTTGAACATTGCCTCGAAGAAGGCTGCCCAGTACTTCGCAACACTGGGGCAGGACCAGAACATGTGGGCGTGGTTGGCTGGGCCTCCATGGCACCGCTCACACCTGTCCTCCACCTCCGGGAAGAACCTACTCATATGGGTTCTTGTTAAGTGGGTTCTATGTACCATGTTTAGTTGCGTCAGGCTGAGCCTTGCTCAGGTCCAGGTGGAGTTGACCCGATGCAGTGCTTCGCTCAAGAGTCCCCGCCCTATTTCGATCCCTAGGTCCTCCTCACACTTCAATCTTGTTGCCTCCGATAGGGTGTCGGCCCCTTCTACCAGTCGGTCATACATGTCACTACAGTTTTCTTTATCTAGTATGCTTGCGTCCAGTAACTCTTCCAGTAGTGTCTGTCCTGGTGGTTGTGGGTATGTCCCTGTCTCCTTTCGTAGGAAGTTTTTTAGTTGCAGGTAACTTAGCTCGTTCCCCCTGGCTAGCTGGAATTTATCTGTCAGTTCGCCCAGTGTTGCGATCCTGCCGTCCGTGTATAGGTCCCTAACTGTCAGTGTCATTCTGTCCTTTCCCCACCTTTTGAAGGTGGCATCAGTCAGCGCTGGCGTGAACCTATGGTTGTTGTAGATGGGAGCTTTACCCGACATTCTGGTCAGGCCAAATTGTTGCCGTAGTTGATTCCAGGACTGGAGGGTGGCTATTACCACCGGGCTGCTTTGGTTTGGGATGGGGATGGGCGTGCCACCGTGGCGAGGGCGCGGAGGGAGGTCCACATGCAGGAGGCCTCCTCTTCCGCGCGCACCCACTCGGGTTCTGGCTCTTTGATCCATCCCAGTATTTGCTCGGCCATCGCGGCCCAGTGGTAAAGTTGTAGATTTGGAAGGGCGTTCTTTTTGTGAGACGTTCTTTGTGATCCTAACATTCTCACCGCCCCCCCCCCCATACGAACGCCATGATTAGTTTGTCTTGTGCTTTGAAAAAGACCTTGGGGACGTAGATCGGGGTGGATCTGAATCGGAAGAGGTACCTGGGCAGCACGTTCATTTTGATCGTCTGGACTCTCCCCGCGAGGGAGGGTGTGAGTGTGTTCCATCTTTGCAGGTCCTTTTTTACTTCCTCTGTCAGACTGGTGAGGTACCATTTATTGATCCCTTCCCAGTCATGGGCTATTTGGATCCCCAGGTAGCTAAATTTGTGTCTGCCTTGTTTAAGCGGCAGTCCGGTGCGAGGCCTGGATAGAGTGGACATGGGGAGGATATTTTCACTTGTAGGAAAAACAAGAACCAGAGGACACCATCACAGACTAAAGGGACGATACTTCAAAACGGAGATGAGGAGGAATTTCTTCAGCCAGCGGGTTGTGAAACTGTGGAACTCTTTGAGTGAGAAGACCGTGGAGGCCAGATCACTGAGTGTGTTTAAGGCAGAGATAGATAGGTTCTTGATTAATAAGGGAATCAGGGGTTATGGGGAGAAGGCAGTAGAATAGGGATGTGAAAATATCAGCCATGACTGAATGGCGGAGCAAACTCGATGGGCCGAGTGGCCTAATTCTGCTCCTATGTCTTATGGGTGTGGTCCAATAATTGTGAGTGACGAGTGATGACAATCTCTGGTCTGTTTGTATCTGGTTTGTGAAACCTGGCCAGTCTGAGTTAATCCTGTAAATCAGACTAAATGAGAAGTGAATCCTCCCAAAATTATTTGAATTATGAACATTTTCCTACTATTGCCATCAACATCAAACTGACAGGGCTGCAGTGAACAGTTTCCTCCTTCCCGCTCATAATCACCTAGAGGTGATTTGCTACTTCCCTCTCTGTAATGTCTAACTCTGTGGCAACTCCTCTACCAACACTCACCCAGCCACTGCCCATTTCATTGATGCTGAAATCCTGTCCTGATTCAGACACGGAGAATCACTAATTTAGAACATAAGAACATAAGAACTAGGCACAGGAGTAGGCCATCTGGCCCCTCGAGCCTGCTCCGCCATTCACTGAGATCATGGCTGATCTTTGTGGACTCAGCTCCACTCACCGGCCCGTACACCATATCTCCGAATCCCTTTATTCTTTAGAAAGGTATCTATCTTCTTCTCAAAAACGCTTAAAGAAGGAGCCTCAACTGCTTCACTGGCAAGGAATTCCAGAGATTCACAACCCTTTGGGTGAAGACGTTCCTCCTAAACTCGGTCCTAAATCTACTTCCCCTTATTTTGAGGCTATGCCACCTAGTTCTGCTTTCCCCGACCAGTGGAAACAACCTGCCCCCATCTATCCTATCTATTCCCTTCATAATTGTATATGTTTCAATAAGATCCCCCCTGCATCCTTCTAAACTCCAATGAGTACAGTCCCAGTCTACTCAACCTCTCGCCATAATCTAATCCCCTCAACTCTGGGATCAACCTAGTGAATCTCCTCTGCACTCCCTCCAGTGCCAATATGTCCTTTCTCAGGTAAGGAGACCAAAACTGAACACAATACTCAAGATGTGGCCTCACCAACACCTTATACAATTGCAGCATAACCTCCCTAGTCTTGAACTCCATCCCTCTAGCAATGAAAGACAAAACTCGATTGGCATTCTTAATCACCTTAAGCACACCAACTTTTTGCGACTCGTGCACCAGCACACCCAGGTCCCTCTGCACAGCAGCATGTTTTAACATCTTACCGTTTAAATAATAGTCCATTCTGCTATTATTCCTCCCAAAATGGATAGCCTCACACTTGGCAACATTGAATTCCATCTGCCAGACCCTAGCCCATTTACCTAACCTATCCAAATCCTTCTGCAGACTTCCAGTATCCTCTGAACTTTTTGCTTTACCACTCATCGTAGTGTCGTCTGCAAACTTTGCCACATTGCACTTGGTCCCCAACTCCAAATCATCGATGTAAATTATGAACAACTGCGGGCCCAACACTGATCCTTGAGGGACCCGACTAGTTACAGGTTGCTAACCAGAGAAACACCCATTTATCCCCTCTCTCTGCTTTCTGTTAGTTAACCAATCCTCTACCCATGCTACCACTTTCCCCTCAATGCCATGCATCTTTAGTTTATGCAGCAACCTTTTGTGTGGCACCTTGTCAATAGCTTTCTGGAAATCCAGACATACCACATCCATTGGTTCCCCGTTATCTACTGCACTGGTAACGTCCTCAACAAATTCTACCAAATATGTCAGACACGACCTACCCTTTATGAACCCATGCTGCGTCTGCCCAATGGGACAATTTCCCTCCAGGTGCCCCGCTATTTCCTCCTTAATGATAGATTCCAGCATTTTGCCTACAACCGAAGTTAAGCTTACCGGCCTATAATTACCCACTTTCTGCCGACCTCCTTTTTTAAACAGTGGTTTCACGTTTGCTACTTTCCAATCCTCTGGGACCACCCCAGAGTCTAGTGAATTTTGATAAAATATCACTAGTGCGTTTACAATTTCCCTAGCCATCTCTTTTAACACTCTGGGATGCATCCCATCAGGGCCAGGAGACTTGTCTACCTTTAGCCCCATTAGCTTGCCCAATACTGCCTCCTTAGTGATTACAATCATCTCAAGGTCCTCACCTATCATATCTTTATGTCTAGTCTCTTCTCCCTTCTCTCCCTGACAGTTCATTTACTGGGAATTGCAATACTGAGTCGGGCAAAGTGTGGCCTCTCTATCTGAAACACTCGCTACCTGGTGGCCATGGCGATGGCGGATCATCTGTTTATTATCAGTAAATCAATACTACTCTGAACAGTGGTTATTATTTTACCTGGAGTTTCCTGAACATTACCCCTGTGTGTTGTATTAAAGCTGCCCTGGGGTCTACAGCCATGGACTGTTCTGTATGGTTCACCCTCACATTCTCCTTTGATCGATGTATGGCCATTCGCTGCCAGAAAGTGAAAATTAAATATTGCACTGGGAAAACTGCGGCTGTGGTTCTGTCAACAAACGGCCTCCTGCTCTGTGTCAAAAAGATCCCCTGGTACTTTGCATTTCAAACTAGACAGATAGTTGAGAAAGTCCAATGGTTCCGTCAGACAAAGGGAAGCTTTTCGGCTGACGCCAGGTCGGTTGTATTCAACTGGTTTGAGCGGGATTCAACCGCATTGATCCCATTCTTTGCAATCCTCCTAATCAACGCTCTGACAGTCAGACACATTTTACTCACCAGTCGCGTCCGGAAAACACTGAGAGTTCAGAGTCAGGGAGACAATCGCACAGACCAAGAAAAGAAGAGCAGGAGGAAGTCAATGATCTTACTCTTCAGCATCTCCGGAACTTTCATTCTCCTCTGGACTGTGTCTGTTATTAAATGTTTCTTTATTGATTTGAGAGGGTTAATTTACATCACCCTTCCTGAATACAATTTCCAACAAGTCAGACATATTCTGGTGGCTTTAAGTTGCTGCTCAAACACAATTATTTATGTGATGACTCGGTCCAGGTTCTTGGAGCAGATCAAGATCGCGGTGAAATATCCGATTACATCAATTATTAAATTTATCAATAAATAAAACTGTCTGGCAGGCCCCTGTCAATCAGGAGCTCCAGCCACTGATTGGCAGCCCCTCAGCCAATCAGGAGCTCCAGCCGCTCACTGACAATCTCTCAGCCAATCAGGAGCTCCATCTGCAGACAGATAGTCACCCCAGCCAATCGGAAGTCGCTTTAAGGCCTCTGAAGCCAATCAGGAGCACGAGCTGCCGACTAAGAGCCCTCACTTCCCTTTCCTATCTCAATTAATGCTTCCACCAATTTATCTTCATCGGGGAGAAAGGTGGAGACACAGAGGAAAAGATGAGAGAATTCTACTTTCAAAAACTCAGTAAAGTGAAAGAAAATGTCTCCCGGTGTGGTGTTCATTGTGTTGCTTATTTCAGGACGGTTAGCGTAGTGTTCACAAAGACCATAAAACAGCTTTACCGTAAACACAGCTTCACTAATCACTTGGATTCGACACGTAACCCTAAAGAATACACAAGTGATTAATAACATCTAACAACACTCAACTACTGCTAATCGCACTGTTTAATCCCGGCCAATACACTGACTGTCTGGCTGTCCTATGACACTTTCCGATGCCTCGATGACCCTCGTGCATCTGCGGCAGAATCCCTAAATGTCAGCTGGCAGGAATTACTATCCTATTTCCCTTGAGCAGGAAACCACCGACTGTAGAAAGATCATCTCTTATATCTCAAAAGGCAGATTGACATCCAGCAGACCATCTTTCTTTTAGGTATTGTTTCACCTTCTGGAGCGTCACATCCTTTTCAGTTTCCGCTGTTATAGTCTGTAGTTTGCGGTAAGACACTGGCAGTATCTTGTTAAATAGACGAGCTTAAGATTCCACGGTTTGGGCTATCTCGGGTTCTGATGTTTCAGCATCAGTGGTTGCTTTGGTCGTTCACAACATCTAATTCTTCCCTGGACTCTTCATCTTGAAATTGAGTGAATCCTTTCAACTAGCTGCAATCTTTCACACGCATCCACTCCAATTAATGATGATTCCTCAACCTCTACCATCTCAAAGTCGATGGGTATCTCGATGTTCCCATTCTTAACAACGAGGACAGTAGGAACCTCTTGTGACTATTGTGTTACCATTGTAATCTTCGAGCCGACAAGTGGATTGCGTTATTAATGATTTGTCAATAGCTTGCTTTAAAGATCGGTAGGTGATAATATTTGTGTGTGCTCCTGTGTCAAACTTAAATGGTATAATTTCTCCATTTATAGAGACAGTCCACTCCTTAATTAACTTCCAAAGTGCTTTTACTTTCGAAGCAGTAAATCAATATTAGTGATAGCTTCTATCATAAAGGTATCCGAAAGTGAATATGGTGAGCAATCCTCCCTACCCACTGCGATGTTGGATTTTGTCTCTGCACTCCGTACACTTTGTATCCGTCCGAAATCACTATAGGACTTTTTAAAATTTGGTTACTGGAATAGTTGCTGATAAACGACACTGTGCTGCTAAGTGCTGCAAAGTGGTTCAGTTTGCCACACTTGGAAAAAGGCAAATTAATGCGGATGCTGTAATCAAAAACCAAAGAGAAAGTGCTGGAAAATCTCAGCAGGTCTGGCAGCCTCTGTAGGGAGAGAAAAGAGCTAACGTTACGAGTCCAGATGACCCCTTGTTAAATCCAAAAGACAGAGAAAGTGGGAAATATTTATATTGTGGAGAATGAAAGATGAGCCATAGCCACAGAAACCCATGGAAACGGGGGTTCTAATGGCCAGAGAAATCAGGGGGAAAGAGTGTGAATGGCAGTCCCCAGAGAGAACAAAAACTGTGAAAGCAGAGAAACTAACATCAGAGAGTAAACTGTGACAGGTGTAGAAGTGGGAGGGGGGGGGGCTTTGATAAAGCGTAACCTGGACTCGAAACGTTAGCTCTTTTCTCTCCCTACAGATGCTGCCAGATTTGCAGAGATTTTCCAGCATTTTCTCTTTCGTTTCAGATTCCAGCATCCGCAGTAATTTGCTTTTATGTAGAAGTGGGGGGACGGGAAGGGGGAAGCAAAGGTGAGAAATGGTATGAAAATGTGGATAAGATAAGGGGGTAACTATATACAAAGAAAGATAAGAAAAAAAGAAATGGTAAAAGACAATTAAACTAAAATGGGATGAAAACAAATGGGTCGAGGTGGGGTAGAGCTAATCATCAGAGGGGCTGTTTAGCACAGGGATAAATCGCTGGCGTTGAAAGCAGCCCAAGGCAGGCCAGCAGCGCGGTTCGATTCCCGTAACAGCCTCTCCGAACAGGCGCCGGAATGTGGCGACTAGGGGCTTTTCACAGTAACTTCATTTGAAGCCTATTTGTGACAATAAGCGATTTTCATTTCATTTCATTCATTTCATCTGAAGTTGTTGATTTCGATGTTGAGACTGGAAGGCTGTAGCGTGCCTTATTGGAAGATGAGCTGTTGTTCATCCAGTTTGCGTTAGCTTCACATTGCAGTAGGCCAAGGACAGACATGTGGGCATGGGAGCTGAGTCTTGGGTTAAAATGGCAAGCAATGAGAAGGTCAGGGTCCTGAATGCGCACAGTCCAAAGGTGATAAGCAACATGCTATATCCTTCCGGTCTCAACATCGGATTCCGCACTTCAGATGATTAGCTCTACTCTAAATACACTGAACGACTGATAATCTCACGACTGGTTTAAACCATAATCTAACCTTACTTACAGAGTAAGCATCTTTCTTCTCTCCTTCACTATTTACCACATGCGTACATTCCTTTACCCTGTCCTTGCCCTTCATAATCTCCTCGCCGCTTCTTTTTTTCCCCAGCTGGTTTTCACTGCCCCTTCTCGCCGCGCCTCCTCCCCCCCCCCCCCCCACCCCGCCCCGGGACTTCCCTCACTCTCCTCTCCTCTATCAAGTCTTGGCTGCTTTTCCCTGGCTCCTGGCAACTTATTTATTTATTCGTTTGTTAGCTGAAGTGGGCTCTATGAACCATTTTTAGCTGCGTTTGATTGTCTTGCGCATGTGGAGGTGGAGTTGACCCTGTGCAATGCTTCGCTCCAGAAGCCCCATCCGCTTGGAAGCCCCATGTCTTCCTCCCATTTCCTCCCATTTCCTCCTCGTCGTTTCCAGTTAGGTGTCGGCCATCTCCAGCATTCGCCCGTCCATGTCACCACAGTTCCCTCTGCTTAAGATGTCTGCGGCCAATAGCTCTTCTAATCGTGTCTGTCGTGATGGTCGTGGGTACGTCCTTGTCTCCTTCCGGAGGAAGATTTTAAGCTGCAGGTATCTAAGTTTGCTTCCCGTAGCCAGGTGGAATCTCTCCGTCAGTTTGTCCAATGTTGTGACCCTACCGTCAGTGCATAGGTCGCTGACTGTCAGTGTCCCCCGCCCTGTCTCCGTCTTTTAAAGGTGACGTCGGGGAGTGCTGGCGTGAATCTGTGGTTATTGCAGAAAGGGGCTTTGTCGGATATTTTGGTCAGTCCGAATTGCTGCCGTAGCTGGTTCCAGGTCTGGAGGGTGGCGACCACCATTGGTCTGCTGAGTGTTTCTTGCGTGGGGATCGGAGTTCCGCCGTGGCGAGGGCACAGAGAGAGGTGCCCATGCAGGAGACCTCCTCCACGCGCACCCACTCGGCTTCTGGCTCCTTTATCCATCCCATCACGGTTTCCGTGGCAACTGACCATGTGGTAGTATTGTAGGTTTGGGAGGTTTAGTCGCTCCTGGATTTTGTTTTCTGTAGGACCTTCTTTATGATGCTAGCATTCTGCAACCCCCCCCCCCCTCCGCCCCAATCTCTCCCCCCATACAAACGCCATGATTAGGTTGTCCAGTGAGTTGAAAAAGGCCTTGGAGATATAGATGGGGATAAATCTAAGTAGCCAGATGTACCTGGGCAGCACGTTCACTTTGATCATCTGTACTCTTCACGCCAGGGAGAGGCGAGAGTGTGTTCCACCTCTAGAGGACCTTTTTTACTTCCTCTGTCAGACTGGTCAGGTTCCATTTGTGGACCTCCGTCCAGTCATGAGTGATGTGGATCGTCAGATAGTGGAATTTGTGACGGGCTTGTTTAAACGTCAGTCCCACCAGTGCTGCCCCTCTCCATTGTGGGTTGACTGGGAACATCTAATTTTGCTTATGTTGAGTTTGTAGCCCAAGAAGGCATCAAACTCTTTCAGAGCACAATGATTCCGCCCATGCTGCTTTGTGTGTGGCGATGTTGAGGAGCAGGTGATCCACGTCGAGTAAGACTCTATGCTCTCTGCCTCCTCTTTGGAGCCCCCTCCGAATTTCTGCTGGTCTGAGAGCGATCGCTGGTGGTGCCATCGCTCGGGCAAACAGCAGCGGGGACAGTAGGCATCCCTGCCTGTTGCCCCTGTGCAGCTGGAAGTACTGGGAGCTGATGTTATTCCTCTGTACGCTCGCCATGGGAGCGTTGTATAGGATTACCATGCAGGCGGTGTACCCTGATCCGAGCCCGAACCGCTCCAGTACCTCGGTGAGGTAATGCCACCCGATTCTGTCGAATGCCATTTCTGCGTCCAGGGAGACGATCAACTCTAGTGATCTCTCCCCAGATGGGGTCATAATCACGTCCATCAGGCGCCTAATGTTCGAGGTTAGTTGTCTACCTTTGATGAAGCCCGTTTGATCCTCTGTGACCACCTCTGGACCGCAGTTCTCCAGCCTCTTTGCTTGAATCTTGGCCAGTATTTCGTCGTCTCGGTTAGTAACGAGTTGGGTCTGCAGGACCCGCATTCTGTTGGGTCTTTTTCTTTTTTAGGTATTCGCCAGATTGAGGTTTGTGCTAACGTAGGTGGCAGTGTGCCCCTCGCCAGCGAGTCTGTGAACATCTACCGCAGGTGTTGTCGTGAATCTTCTGTAGAAGTCAGCCGGGAACCCATCTTCTGCCGGTGCCTTCCCCGCCTGCATGGAGCGAATACTCTCCATGATCTCTCCCAGTTCCAGGATCAATTTTCTTCTCTCCCCCCAAAACTGGCATGTGCAGTTCATGGAGGAACTGTTACACCCCCGAGTGCCCTGCTGGGGGCTCCAAGGTTTACAGTCCCCGCTGAAAGGCTTCGAAGGTTTTGTTGACCTTTTCTGGGTCTGTTTCCAATGTGCCTCTGTTGTCTCTAAATTGCGTGATGTATCCAGGTTGCCTGCTTGATCAGCTGATGTGCCAGCAGGGGGCTGGCATTGCCTCCGTGTTTGTATAGGGTCCCCTGTGCATTGCGGAGTTGGTGAAATGTTTTCCTCATGGAGAGCAGGTTAAAGTCCATTTGTCGCACTTTCCTCTCCGCCAAGAGCTCTACAGTCGGGGTCTCGGAGTGTTTCCGGTCTACCTCCAGTATGGAGTCGACCTGCTGCTGACTAGGTAAGTGTATCCTTTAAGAACACTTACCCTCACAGGAGAAGGCCAGTCGATTTCAGCGGGAGCGGTGCGCAAGTGATTTCTGGAAGGTAAGTGTATCCTTTAAAAACACTTGCCTTCACAGGAGCAGGTCAGTCGATATGAGCGGGAGCGGTGCGCAAGTGATTTCTGGGAGGTAAGGTTATCCTTTTAAAAAAACACTTCTTTTCTGTTTTATTTTTTTCGACCCGCAGACTTCTGGGAAGACACCCCCTCCACCCCCCCCCCCCCCCCCCCCCCCCAACCAATAAATTCTGGTGGGGAGGAAACCCGATACACTACACATGTAGTGTCTCCCACCCGCCCTTCTCCTCTAACCTAATAATAAGACCCATTGGTGTGAGGTAAGTGCCATATTATATTATTATTATATTATATTATTAGCATTGTGCAGGTCAAGGTTCGGAGGTGGAGGAGCAGTCTCTGTCAGTGAGAGAACCTGAGAACATCTAAGACACTCAGAAGGTAAGAAGGTAAGTAAGTGATTAATACTCATTTGTACTTTTATACCTTTTTCAAATTGTGTGTGTCGGGGGAAACTGAAGTGACATCACAGAAAAGCTGTGACCTGAGTGGCTGGTTGCGAATCTACGCTAAATTAAAAAAATTAAGCATTCGTAACTAATTAAACATAATTACTTAATTATAATTTAGAGGGGTATCTAAGCCAGAGATCGGAGAGTACTATATTTAGCTTTCGCATTTCTATTAGAAATTTAGTGCTAGGAAACAGATAGTTAACAGTAACTTTGAAATTTTTAAAAATATATATATTTTTAAAAACAATTTTTTTTAGATTTTAATTTTAATTAATTGACGCAATGTCAGTTAGAGGGGTGCAGTGCTCTGACTGTGAGATGTGGCAGGTCCGGGAGGCTGCCAGCGTCCCGGATGGCTTCATATGCAGAAAGTGCACCCAACTGGAGCTTCTCACAGACCGCATGGTGCGGTTGGAGCAGCAATTGGATGCACTTAGGAGCATGCAGGTGTCGGAAAGCGTCATAGATCGCAGTTATGTAAATGTGGTCACACCCAATGTGCAGGCAGAGAAATGGGTGACCACCAGGAAGGGCAGGCAGTCAGTGCAGGAATCCCCTGTGGTTGTCCCCCTCTCGAACAGGTATACCCCTTTGGATACTGTCGGGGGGGGGGGTGTAGCCTATCAGGGGAAAGCAGCAGCAGCCAGAGCAGTGGCACCACGGCTGGCACTGATGTTCAGAAGGGAGGGTCAAAGCGCAGAAGAGCAATTGTAATAGGGGACTCTATAGTCAGGGGCACAGATAGACACATCTGTGGACGTGAAAGAGACTCCAGGATGGTATGTTGCCTCCCTGGTGCCAGGGTCCAGGATGTCTCCGAACGGGTAGAGGGCATCCTGAAGGGGGAGGGCAAACAGGCAGAGGTCGTTGTACATATTGGTACTAACGACATACGCAGGAAGGGGCATGAGGTCCTGCAGCAGGAGTTCAGGGAGCTAGGCAGAAAGTTAAAAAACAGGACCTCTAGGGTTGCAATCTCGGGATTATTCCCTGTGCCACGCGCCAGTGAGGCTAGAAATAGGAAGATAGAGCAGCTAAACACGTTGCTAAACAGCTGGTGTAGGAGGGAGGGTTTCCGTTATCTGGACCACTGGGAGCTCTTCCGGGGCAGGTGTGACCGATATAAGAAGGACGGGTTGCATCTAAACCGGAGAGGCATAAATATCCTGGTCGCGAGGTTTGCTAGTGTCACACGGGAGGGTTTAAACTAGTATGGCAGGGGGGTGGGCACGGGAGCAATAGGTCAGAAGGTGAGAGCATTGAGGGAGAACTAGGGAATAGGGACAGTGGGGCTCTGGGGCAGAGCAGACAGGGAGAAGTTGCTGAACTCAGCGGGTCTGGTGGCCTGAACTGCATATGTTTTAATGCAAGAAGTATTAAGGGTAAGGCAGATGAACTTAGAGCTTGGATTAGTACTTGGAACTATGATGTTGTTGCCATTACAGAGACCTGGTTGAGGGAAGGGCAGGATTGGCAGCTAAACGTTCCAGGATTTAGATGTTTCAGGCGGGATAGAGGGGGATGTAAAAGGGGAGGCGGAGTTGCGCTACTGGTTCGGGAGAATATCACAGCTGTACTGCGGGAGGACACCTCAGAGGGCAGTGAGGCTATATGTGTAGAGATCAGGAATAAGAAGGGTGCAGTCACAATGTTGGGGGTTTACTACAGGCCTCCCAACAGCCAGCGGGAGATAGAGGAGCAGATAGGTAGACAGATTTTGGAAAAGAGTAAAAACAACAGGGTTGTGGTGATGGGAGACTTCAACTTCCCCAATATTGACTGGGACTCACTTAGTGCCAGGGGCTTAGACGGGGCGGAGTTTGTAAGGAGCATCCAGGAGGGCTTCTTAAAACAATATGTAGACAGTTCAACTAGGGAAGGGGCGCTATTGGACCTGGTATTGGGGAATGAGCCCGGCCAGGTGGTAGATGTTTTAGTAGGGGAGCATTTCGGGAACAGTGACCACAATTCAGTAAGTTTTAAAGTGCTGGTGAACAAGGATAAGAATGGTCCTATGATGAATGTGCTAAATTGGGGGAAGGCTAATTATAACAATATTAGGCGGGAACTGAAGAACATAGATTGGGGGCGGATGTTTGAGGGCAAATCAACATCTGACATGTGGGAGGCTTTCAAGTGTCAGTTGAAAGGAATTCAGGACCGGCATGTTCCTGTGAGGAAGAAGGATAAATACGGCAATTTTCGGGAACCTTGGATAACGAGAGAGAGTGTAGGCCTCGTCAAAAAGAAAAAGGAGGCATTTGTCAGGGCTAAAAGGCTGGGATCAGACGAAGCCTGAGTGGAAAATAAGGAAAGTAGGAAGGAACTTAAGCAAGGAGTCAGGAGGGCTAGAAGGGGGTCACGAAAAGTCATTGGCAAATAGGGTTAAAGAAAATCCCAAGGCTTTTTACACGTACATAAAAAGCAAGAGGGTAGCCAGGGAAAGGGTTGTTCCACTGAAGGATAGGCAAGGGAATCTATGTGTGCAGCCAGAGGAAATGGGCGAGGTACTAAATGAATACTTTGCATCAGTATTCACCAAAGAGAAGAAATTGGTAGATGTTGAGTCTGGAGAAGGGTGTGTAGATAGCCTGGGTAACATTGTGATCCAAAAAGACGAGGTGTTGGGTGTCTTAAAAAATATTAAGGTAGATAAGTCCCCAGGGCCTGATGGGATCTACCCCAGAATACTGAAGTAGGCTGGAGAGGAAATTGCTGAGGCCTTGACAGAAATATTTGGATCCTCACTGTCTTCAGGGGATGTCCCGGAGGACTGGAGTATAGCCAATGTTGTTCCTCTGTTTAAGAAGGGTAGCAAGGATAATCCAGGGAACTACAGGCCGATGAGCCTTATTTCAGTGGTAGCGAAATAACTGGAGATAATTCTTCGAGACAGGATCTACTCCCATTTGGAAGCAAATCGACGTATTAGTGAGAGGCAGCATGGTTTTGTGAAGGGAGGTCGTGTCTCACTAACTTGATAGAGTTTTTCGAGGAGGTCACTAAGATGATTGATGCAGGTAGGGCAGTGGATGTTGTCTATATGGACTACAGTAAGGCCTTTGACAAGGTCCCTCATGGTAGACTAGTACAAAAGGTGAAGTCACACGGGATCAGGGGTGAGCTGGCAAGGTGGATACAGAACTGGCTAGGCCATAGAAGGCAGAGAGTAGCAATGGAAGGATGCTTTTCTAATTGGAGGGCTGTGACCAGTGGTGTTCCACAGGGATCAGTGCTGGGTCATTTGCTCTTTGTAGTATATAGAAATGATTTGGAGGAATATGTAACTGGTCTGATTCGTAAGTTTGCAGACGACACAAAGGTTGGTGGAATTGCGGATAGCGATGAGGACTTTCAGAGGATACAGCAGGATTTAGATTGTTTGGAGAATTGGGCGGAGAGATGGTAAATGGAGTTTAATCCGGACAAATGTGAGGTAATGCATTTTGGAAGGTCTAATGCAGGTAGGTAATATGCAGTGAATGGTAGAACCCTCAAGAGTATTGAAAGTCAAAGAGATCTAGGAGTACAGGTCCACAGGTCATTGAAAGGGGCAACACAGGTGGAGAAGGTAGTCAAGAAGGCATACGGCATGCTTGCCTTCATTGGCCGGGGCATTGAGTATAAGAATTTGCAAGTCATGTTGCAGCTGTATAGAACCTTAGTTAGGCCACACTTGGAGTATAGTGTTCAATTCTGTTCGCCACACTACCAGAAGGATGTGGAGGCTTTATGAGGGTGCAGAAGAGATTTACCAGAATGTTGCCTGGTTATGGAGGGCATTAGCTATGAGGAGCGGTTGAATAAACTCGGTTTGTTCTCACTGGAACGAAGGAGGTTGAGGAGAGACCTGATAGAGGTCTACAAAATTATGAGGGGCATAGACAGAGTGGATAGTCAGAGGCTTTTCCCCAGGGTAGAGGGGTCAATTACTAGGGGGCATAGGTTCAAGGTGAGAGGGGCAAGGTTTAGAGTAGATGTACGGGGCAAGTTTTTTACGCAGAGGGTAGTGGGTACCTGGAAGTCGCTACCGGAGGAGGTGGTGGAAGCAGGGACGATAGTGACATTTAAGGGGCATCTTGAAAAATACAGGAATAGGATGGGAATAGAGGGATACGGACCCAGGAAGTATAGAAGATTGTAGTTTAGTCGGGCAGCATGTCGGCACTGGCTTGGAGGGCCGAAGGTCCTGTTCCTGTGCTGTACATTTCTTTGTTCTAGCCACTCCCTCATCCCTGTCCCATAGTGCCTTCAAGGCAGTCAATTCTCCTCTAAGAACGTGGAGGGTTAGACCTCCCCGTTTTAATTGTTTTTTTGTATATTCAGTTATGGCCTGTGACACTGTCTCGCTGAAAGCCATGTCGCCCAGTAGGGCCGTGTCCAACCTCTATGCGGGCATTGGGCCCTGCCCGTCTCCAACCTCAGATCCATGTAATGTGGAGTGTGGTTAGAGATTACAATCGCAGAGTATTCCGCCATGACCAGTCCCATGGCTGGAATGGTAGGTCTGTCCAACCCAACCCTTCCTTACCCACAGTCGGTCCTTCTCCCTCAGGTGTGTCTCTTGGAGGAACACTATGCCAGTTTTCATGTTTCTTAGGTGGGTGAAGACTCTGGATCTTTTCACTGGGCCGTTAAGCCCCCGGCCATTACAGGTGAATCTTGCGCTCCACCACTTTGTGCGCTGATCGGTTGTCCGACTGTCCCCGTTCCTGGCCCATTCCACTCCTGCTGCCTGCTCGGCCCCTGGACTGGACTTTTCAGGGCATTTGTCACTCTTTTTCTTTCTTCCCGCGTCTTACTGTCGAGTTTTCTGGCGAGTTTTCACTAAAAAGTGCCTGTTTTGCAGGTCCACGGGAGAACAGCCACCTGATGTGCGACTGCTCAGCACATCGTCGTCACCTGAAGGCCCGGCCAATTGTTTTAGTTTTGGGCGTGTCCACAGAGTGTGCCATTGTACGCAGTTTTCTTTGTTATGACACAGCATTAATGGCGTTAGCCACCTTTCCCATTTTCGCGCTCTTTTCCTTTGCCACGAACTCGGCATATTCGCTTGATGCCTGTTCGCTGACCTTACACAAATTAATAGCTTCTTCAATCGATAAATCCGGTCGTCTTAGCACTTTCCCGCGCAAACGTTCATCATTTATCCAGAAAACGACCTGATCACGCAGCATCGAATCAGAGGCTGAGGAAAAATTACAGGACTGCGCTCGCAACTTGCGACCTGTGAAGAAGCAATCTACTGACTCTCCTCTTAACTGCAGTCTTTTCGGAAGCGCAGCACACTTCAAGAATATTCACATGACACACTCGGTGAGTTTTCCATCTAGTTTCACCACTGGTAACAATATTAAAACGTGATCTCCACAGGCAAAACTACGAACTTTGGATTTCTTGTCCGCTACCCGTTTCATCACATTTTGTGCAACTTTTAAATGCTGTCCAGCCAATTCACCTGCTCTGTTTAATCATTCCCTAAAATTTGACACGTAATCCAATAATGTAATTTCCGATTTCTCACTCACCAATTTTTCCTTAATCAATTTCAGTGCTCCTCTTACCTCATGACCAAACATTAGGTCAAAAGGACCGAATTTGGTTGAGTCATGAGGTGCATCCCTCATTGCAAACAGTCCGAATAGAATTCCTTTATCCCAATCCTCTGGATCATCTTGACAATTCACCCTCAACATTGTCTTTAATGCCTGGTGCCACCTTTCTAACGCTCCCTGCGATTCTGGATGGTGCGCAGTTGATTTAACTTATTTGATTCCTAAGCTATCCATAACTTCTTTGAATAACCTTGAAGTAAAATTTGATCCTTGATCCGATTGGATTTCAGTGGGTAGTCCATATCTAGTAAAGAATTTAAGTAACCCCTCCACAATTCTTTTAGCTGTAATATTACGTACTGGAATGGCCTCTGGAAACCTAGAAGACACATCCATTAGAGTCAAATGATATTGATTCCCACTTTTCGTTTTAGGAAGCGGTCCTACACAATCAATTAGGAGCCTTCTGAAAGGTTCCTCAAATGCTGGAATGGGTATTAAGCGCGCTGGTTTTATACTGCTTAAGGTTTCCCTATCACTTGACATGTGTGACCTGATTGACAAAATTGAACTACATCTTTATGCAGTCCAGGCCAATAAAATATTTCTGGATTTTAGTTTGAGTTTTCCTTATTCCCAAATGACCTCCAATTGGTACTTCATGTGCAACTCGCAACACCTGCTTTCTATACCCCACTGGCAATACTGCTTGATGAACCTCTGCCCATTTTACATCCGCTTGCATACGTAGAGGCTAGTTTAGCACAGTGGGCTAAACAGCTAGCTTATTATTGCAAAACAAGGCCAGCAGCACGGGTTCAATTCCCGTACCAGTCTCCCCGAACAGGCGCCGGAATGTGGCGACTAGGGGCCATTTACTGAATTGTACTGTTTATGCAGTCTGGTTACGGTGCGGCACTGTTTACATGAATTCTGTTTCGTGCAAGGCACCGTTTACAAAGACTGCTTACAGTAGGGCACTGTTAATGTAGAGCTCTGTTTATGAAATTAAAAAATGAAAATCGCTTATTGTCAGAAGTAGGCTTCAAATGAAATTACTGCGAAAAGCCCCTAATCGCCTGTTCGAGAAGGCTGGTACAGGAATTGAATCGCGCTGCTGGCCTGCCTTGGTCTGCTTTCAAAGCCAGCGATTTAGCCCTGTGCTATAGACTGTTTACTATGTGCCACAGTTTACATAGACAGCTTACTGAAGGGCACTGTTTATCTGAAAGGCTTACTGCACGGCACGGTTTATACAGACTATTTAGTGTGCGACATTCTTTACATAGACTCTGTTTACTGAAAGGCACATTTTATCTCGACTGTTTACTGTCGGGCACTAATCTCACAGACTGTTTTCTGTCGGACACTGTTTACATACACTAATAACTTGAGGGCACTGTTATAGACGGTTTATTGTATGACACTGTTTATAAAGACTCTGTTTATTGCAAGGCACTGTTAACATAAACTTCTTACTGTCGGGCACTGTTTACATAGACAGTTTAATGTAGGACACTGTGTACATCGTCTGTTTACTGTAGGGCACTGTTTACGCAGACTGTTTGCAACAGGGCACTTTTTATATAGACTGTTTACGTAGGGTGCTGTTTATATAGACTTTGCTTACTGTAAGGCACTGTTGCCATAGACTGTTTACTGTCGGGCACGGTTTCGATAGGCTGTTTGCAGTAGAGTACTGCTTACATGGACTCGGATTTCTGTATGTAGGGAACTCTTCACACAGACCCTGTTTACTGTCGGGCACTGTTTAAATAGACTGTTTACTCCAGGACACTGTTTATATAGACTGTTTACTGTAGTACAGTGGTTACAGAGACCGTTTACTGTAGGGCACTGCTGACAGAGACTGTTAACTGTAGGGCACTGTTTATATAGACTGTTTACTGTCGGGCACTGTTTATATAGACTGTTTACTGTATGGCACTGTTTACACAGACTCTGTTTACTGCAAGGCACAGTTTACATCGACTACTTACTGTAGGTCACTGTTTATATAGACTGTTTTGTGTAGGACACTGGTTCCATAGACTGTTTAACGTCGGATACTGTTTACATAGACTGTTTACTGTAGGGCACTCTTTATGTAGACGGTTTACTGTATGGCACTGTTTACATAGACTCTGTTTACTGCAAAGCATTGTTACATAGACTACTTACTGTAGGACACTGTATATATAGACCGTTTACTGTCGGCCACTGTTTCCATAGACTGTTTAATGTAGGGCACTGTTTATATAGACAGTTTACTGAACGGCACTGTTTACAAAGACAGCTTACCGTAGGGCACTGTTACTGTATGGCACTGTTTATATAGACTGTTTACTGTCGGGCACTGTCTATTTAGACTGTTTACTGTAGGGCAGTGGTTACATAGACTGTTTACTGTAGGGTACTGTTTACATAGACTAGTCACTGTGGGGAAGTTTGCATTGACTTTTCAGCGTAGGGCACTGTTCATAGAGACTGTTTACTCTTGGTCACAATTTACAGAGTCAGGTTTCTATAGTGCAATGTTTACATAGACTGTTTACTGTAGGGCACTGTTTCTAGACTGTTTACTCTCGGGCACTGTTTATATAGACTGTTTACTGTATGGCACTGTTTACATAGACTATGTTTACTGCAAGGCTCTGTTTCCATAGACTACTTACTGTAGGACAGTTTATATAGACTGTTTACTGTCGATTCGACAACTGTTTCCATAGACTGTTTACTGTATGGCACTGTTTATATAGACTGCTTACTGTAGACCACTGTTTACATTGACTGTTCACTGTAGGGCACTGTTTATATAGACTGTTTACTGTAGGGTACTGTTTACATACACTGTTTACTGCCGGGCACTGCTTAGATCGTAAGAAGTCTTACAACACCAGGTTAAAGTCCAACAGGTTTGTTTCAAACACTAGCTTTCGGAGGTGTGGAAGGAGCAGTACTCCTCAAGCTAGTGTTTGAAACACACCTGTTGGACTTTAACCTGGTGTTGTAAGACTTCTTACTGTGCTCACCCCAGTCCAACGCCGGCATCTCCACATCACTGTTTAGATAGACTGTTGACTGTAGAGTACTGTTTACATAGACTGGGTTTACTGTATGTAGAGCACTCTTTATACAGACTCTGTTCACTGTAGGGCATTAATTACATAGACTGTTTACCGTAGGGCACTGTTTACATAACTGTTTGCACCAGGGCACTGTTTATATTGACTGTTTACTGTAGGGTGCTGTTTAGATAGACTTTGTTTACAGTCGTGCACTGTTAGCACATACTCTATTACTTTAGGGCACTGTTTACATAGACTGTTTACTGTGGGAAACTGTTTACATAGACTTTTCAGCGTAGGGCATTGTTTATATAGAGTGTTTACTGTTGGGCACAGTTTACAGAGTCTGTTTTCTGTAGTACAATGTATACATAGCCTGTTTACTGTCGGCCACTTTTTACATAGACTGTTTACTCTATGGCACTGTTCATCTAGACTGTTTACTGCATGGCACTGTTTATAGAGGCTGTTTACTGTGCGGCACTGTTTACATAGACTCTGTTTACTGCACGGCACTGTTTACGAAGGCTGCTTACACTAGGGCACTGTTACTGTAGTGCACTGTGTATATAGACTGTTTAATGTAGGGCATTGTTTATATAGACTGTTTACTGTAGGACACTAATTACATCGACTGTTTTCTGTAGGACACTGTTTACATATACTAATAAATTTAGTGCACTGTTGATAGAGACTGTTTACTGTATGGCACTGTTTATATAGACTATGTTTACTGCAAGGCACTGTTTCAATGGACTGCTTACTGTAGGGCACTGTTTACATATACTCTGCTTACTTAAGGGCACTGTTTACATAGACTGTTTACAGTAGGGCATGGTTTACATTGACTGTTTTAAGCAGGGCACTGTTTACATAGACTGTTTACTGGAGGGCACTGTTTATATAGTCTGTTTCCTGTAGGCCACTGTTTACATAGCCTGTTTACTGTAGGGCACTATTTATATAGACTGTTTACTGAATTACACAGTTTATGCAGTCTGGTTACGGTGCAGTACTGTTTAAATAAACTCTGTTTACTGCAAGGCACCGTTTACAAAGACTGCTTACAGCAGGGCACTGTTAATTTAAGGCTCTGTTTATGAAATTAAAAAATGAAAATCGCTTATTGTCAGACGTAGGCTTCAAATGAAGTTACTGCGATAAGACCCTAGTCGCCGCATTTCAGCGCCTGTTCGAGAAGGCTGGTAGAGAAATTGAACCGCGCTGCTGGCCTGCTTGGTCTGCTTTCAAAGCCAGCAATGTATCCCTGTGCTCTCGACTTTTTACTGCCTGCCACAGTTTACATAGACAGCTGACTGAAGGGCACTGTTTATCTGGAAGGCTTACTGCACGGCACTGTTTATACAGGCTATTTACTGTGCGACATTCTTTTTATAGACTCTGTTTACTGAAAGGCACTGTTTATATCGACTGTTTACTGTCGGACACTAATCTATAGACTGTTTTCTGTAGGACACTGTTTACATACACTAATAACTTGAGGGCACTGTTATACACTGTTTAGTGTATGACACTGTTTATAAAGACTCTGTTTGTTGTAAGGCACTGTTAACATAAACTGCTTACTGTCGGGAACTGTTTACATAGACAGTTTAATGTAGGGCACTGTGTACATCGTCTGTTTACTGTAGGGCACTGTTTACAAAGACTGTTTGCTACAGGGCACTGTTTATATAGACTGTTTACTGTAGGGCACTAATTTCATAGACTGTTTTCTGTAGGACACTGTTTACATACACTAATAACTTGAGGGCACTGTTATAGACTGTTTACTGTATGGCACTGTTTATAAAAACTCTGTTTATTGCAAGGCACTGTTAACATAGACTGCTTACTGTCGGGCACTGTTTAAATAGACAGTTTAATGTGGGGCCCTGTGTACATCGTCTGTTTACTGTAGGGCACTGTTTACACAGGCTGTTTGCAGCAGGGCACTGTTTATATAGACTGTTTACTGGAGGGTGCTGTTTATATATACCTTGTTTACTGTAAGGCACTGTTGCCATAGACTGTTTACTTTCGGGCTCAGTTTTGATAGACTGTTTACTGTGGAGTACTGCTTACATAGACTCGGTTTACTGTATGTAGGGCACTCTTCACACAGACCATGTTTACTGCAGGATACTGTTTATATAGACTGTTTACTGTAGTACAGTGGTTACATAGACTGTTTACTGTTGGGCACTGTTTACAAAGACTGCTTTCTGTAGTACAATGTTTACATAGACTGTTTGCTGTAGGGCACTTTTTATATAGACTGTTTACTGTCGGGCAGTGTTTATCTGGACTGTTTACTGTAGGCCACTGTTTACATAGAATGTTTACTGTCGGGCACTGTTTCTATGGACTGTTTACTGTCGGCCGCTGTTTACATAGGCTGTTGACTGTAGCACACTGTTTGTCTAAACTGTTCACAGCATGGAAATGTTTATACAGGCTGTTTACTGTGCGGCACTGTTTACATAGACTCTGTTTACTGCAAGGCACTATTTACAAAGACTGCTTACAGTCGGGCACTGTTACTGTAGGTCACTCTTTACGTAGACTGATTACTGCAGGGCACTGTTTAAAAAGACTGTTTTCTGTAGGACACTGTTTACGTGCACTATTAACTTTAGGGCACTGGTGATAGAGACTGTTTACTGAATGGTACAATTTATATAGATTATGTTTACTGCAAGGCACTGTTTACATAGACTGCTTACTGTATGGCACTGTTTATATACACTGTTTACTGTAGGGTACTGTTTACATAGACTGTTTACTGTCGGGCACTGTTTACGTAGACTGTTTACAGTAGGGTACTGTTACACTGACTGTTTACAGCATCCACCGTTTACATAGACGGTTTACTGTAGGGCACTGTTTATATAGACTGTTTTCTTTAGTGTACTCTTTACAGAGACTGTTACTGCACAGCACTGTTTACACAGACTGCTTGCAGCAGGGCACTGTTTATATAGAATGTTTACTGTAGAGTACGATTTACATAGACTCGGTTTACTGTAGGGCACTGTTAACGTAGACTTTGTTTACTGCAGGGCACTGTTTACAAAGACTGTTAACTGTCGGGCACTGTTTGGACAGGCGGTTTACTGTAGAGTGCGGTTTACATAGACGCGGTTTACTGTGTAGGGCACACTTCACAGAGACTCTGTTTACTGTAGAGCGCTGTTTTCATAGACTGTTTAGTGTCGGGCGCTGTGTACATAGACTGTTTGCTGTGGGAAAATGTTTACACAGCGTAGGGCACTGTTTATATAGACTGTTTACTGTAGAACACTGTTTACAGAGACTGTTTTCTGTAGTAAATTGTTTACGTAGACTGTTTCCTGTCGGGCACTGTTTATATCGACTTTTTCCTGTAGGGCACTGTTTATAAAGACTGTTTACTGCCAGGCACTGTTTCTATAGACTGTTTACAGTCGGGCAATGTTTATACAGACTGTTTACTGTCGGCCACTGTTTGCACAGAGTGTTTACTGTAGGGCACTGTTTATATAGACTGTTTACTGCCAGGCACTGTTTATACAGGCTATTTACTATGCGGCACTGTTTACATAGACTCTGTTTACTGCCAGGCACTGTTTATACAGGCTGTTTACTGTGCGGCACTGTTTACATAGACTCTGTTCACTGCAAGGCTCTGGTTACATCGACTATTTACTGTAGGTCACTGTTTATATAGACTGTTTACTGCAAGGCACTGTTTACATAGACTCTGTTTACTGCAAGGCACTGTGTAGACTGTTTACTGTGGGAAACTGTTTACATAGACTGTTTGCTGTCGGCCACTGTTTCCATTGACTGTGTACTGTAGTGCATTGTTTATATAGACTGTATACTGCAAGCCACTGTTTACAAAGACTGCTTAAAGTAAGGATCTGTTACTGTAGGGCACTGTTTATATATACTGTTTACTGTAGGGTACTGTTTATATAGACTGCTTACTGCATGGCACTGTTTATACTGGCTATTTACTGTGCGACACTGTTTACATAGACTCTGTTTATTGAAAGCCACTGTTTATATAGACTGTTTATTGTAGGGCACTAATCTCACGGACTGTTTTCTGTAGGGCACTGTTTACAGGCATTAATAACTTTAGGGCACTGTTGATATATACTGTTTACTGTATGGCACTGTTTATAAAGACTGTATATTGCTAGGCACTGTTAATATAGACTGCTTACTGTCGGCACTGTTTACATGGACAGTTTACTGTAGGGCACTGTGTACATCGTCTATTTACTGTAGGGCACTGTTTATACAGATTGTTTGCAGCAGGGCACTGTTTATGTAGATTGTTTACTGTAGGGTGCACTTTATATAGACTTTGTTTACTGTAGGGCACTGTTGCCATAGACTGTTTACTGTCGGGCACAGTTTAGATAGACTCTTTCCTGTAGCGTACTGCTTACGTCGACTCGGTTTACTGTATGTAGGGCACTCTTCACACAGACCCTGTTTTCTGTCATGCAATATTTACATAGACTGTTTACTGCAGGACGCTGTTTTCGTCGACCGTTTACTGTAGGGCACAGTTTATATTGACTGTTTACTGTCGGGCACTGTTTATATAGTCTGTTTACTGCAGGACAGTGGTCACATTGACTGTTTACTGTAGGGCACAGTTTACATAGACCATTTACTGTGCAGAACTGTTCACACAGACTGTTCAGCGTAGGGCACTGTTAATAGAGACTGTTGACTGTAGGGCACTGTTTACAGAGACTGTTTTGGGTAGGACACTGTTTCCTTCGACTGTTTTCTGTAGGGCATTGTTTACATAGACTGTTTAATGTCGGGCACTGTTTATATAGACTGTTTACTGTAGGGCACTGCTAAAAAGACTGCTTAATGTAGGGCACTGTTTTTATAGACGCTGATTACTGCAAGGCACTGTTACATAGACTGTTTGCAGCAGGGCACTGTTTATATAAACTGTTTACTGTAGAGTACGGTTGACATAACTCGGTTTACTGTATGTCGGGCACACTTCACAAAGACTCTGTTTACTGTAGAGCACTGTTTTCATAGACTGTTTACTGTAGGGCACTGTGTACATAGACTGTTTATTGTTCTATGAATAGCTGCATCCAACTAATTTATATCACCATATAATGAATTATAATTCCTTTCAACATTCATAATCCTTTGTAATGCTATCCAATATTTTGTTAACTTTCCCAGCAATTATAATGTTTTAGAACACTTTATACTTATTAATCCTTTATGATATCTGTGAAGATGATATGATTACAATGTTACCCATTCACAAAATTAGAATCACAAAATAATGCAGTGCAGAAGTGACCGTTCGACCCATCGCGCCTGCACCAACGCATGAAGAACACCTTGTGCACCATATAGTTTCCACTGGAGCCAAAGCTGTTGCTTGTTCGGGTGAATAGAACCACGAAGAGTGATGTGAATGTAACCATGCCACCGGAGAACAAGGACCTCTGTAAATAAGCGCGTGTTCACATACATAAACTTGGAGAGAATTTTGCAGTTCAGATTCCAGCCTACATTTGCTCAGTCATGGGATGTTCACTCTTTCTTCTAATCGAGCGAATTCACCGTCCCATTGTGAAATTAGTTAACTTGCAGTTTAACCTTTATTTCATCTGTTGATGATGTTATAAAACGTTTTTTACCGTCCTGATGTTTTTGGCAACATTTATATCGCTTCATTATTTCCTCAAATCTCTGCTCTGTTCTCTCGGCTCAAAGAGATTCACTTTATGTCTCCAACTCTGATGTTGGACTGGATTATTATTATTTGCGCTGAATATGTTGAACATATGTCTCTGGCTCAGCAAATATAATCGGAGATACAGGGGACTGATCAAGTTTCATGTTGATGACCAAAACAGTTCAGAAACATTCACTCACGATTGTGGTATCACCGATTGAAGGTGAAGCGTTTCAATCATTCCCCAGTAACGAAGTTCAGTTGATCTGGCAGATCAATCTATTAATGGGTTATCTGTACAATAAAATCATGTTGTCTATGTGTAGCTGATATAGCTCAATGTGACTGAAACAGGCGGATAACCAAATAATGAATACAGCATATGCAAAAGCGAATTCGGGCTGCAAATTGATGCCAGCTACCTGTATCATAATCCATTCAATCCCCTCACATCGCCTCATTCCCGAAACCCTGTAATGTAGTTTCGATCATCAAGTTCCCTTTTCTAAATATGAGTACTTTCAACTTCCACAACACATTGTCACTGAGAGTAGTGGTTATTGCCACTCGCAGAATAAAGTAAAGATATTCCTCATATGTCCCTGCCACTCTTGGCGAAGTAAAAAGCTATATCATCTCGCCTTTGTACCAGCAATGGCAGCAGCATGTTCTGTTGTTTACTTTATACAATGCTGTAATAATCGTGCCTCCCTCTCTGGCGACTTCCCACAATCATTTCCCTTCAAGCGAAACAACCTAAATTTATCCAAACAAACCTTGTAGCTGCAAATGTATCATTACTTTACCTATTCTTGCAGACCTCGTCTCCACCCTTTCAAAGGACCATATATTCGTCCTACTTTGCGCTCACCAGATCTGGATGCGACACAAGGTGTGGAGCAAGGTGAGTTTTTAGCAGCTTCCACATAACGATCCCATTTTAAAAAATACAACAGAGTTCCACATATTTTCTAGTTAATCACAGATTACATACGCGGTTCTCATTATTTGGACATGATACTCAATCGACATTCGTTCCATGGACTCCTTTTCGTCCTGTGCCTGCCTGTCGGCATCTTTTCTCGTCATCTGTGGTCATTTTTAAGCATTTACTTTCCATTTGCTTGTCCAAGTCAGTTTGTAACTGAATGGTATCATTCCACAAGGAGCTGTGGAATTTGCCTTAATTTGTTGAAGCGGTTCCCTGGTCAGAAGGAGCTGACTCATTTTCTATTTTCCTCTATAATAACAGGAGGGTCTTCCCTCATCGCCAAATCTTTTTTTGTTATGTACATTTAGATTACCTAAATATTTTTATTTCCAATTAAGGGACACTTCAGCGTGGCTCATCCACCTAACCTGCACATCTTTGGGTTGTGGGGGTTTACCCCAAGTATATAGGGGGAGAATTTGCAAACTCCACGTGGTCAGTGACCCAGGGTGGGGATTCGAACCCAGGTCCTCAGCGCCGCAGTCCCAGTGCGATCCACTGCGCCACATGCTTCCATAGAATCGCCAAACTTAACTGTATCCAATACTTCGGTAAAGGCCTTTACTCAGACGGGTCGCTGCTTGAGGGAATGCGGCACACTGAGGACAGAGGAGGTCTTCTGTGACTTAACAAATCAACACTCTTCACAGCGATCGCCAGGGTGAGAGGCAGATGGACAAAATGAGAGACGGCATGAGAGGTTAATGGCAGGGAAAACAGAGAGAGATGAAGATATCAAGACGGAACTAAAAGGACAAAGAGAAGAATGCAAACCATGCACATTGAAGACGGCAGAGGAATGTAGAGATAAACACGTAGAGAGAAAGCGTGAGTGCGGAAATCAGACAAGTCACTCAGAGATTGATAGTAGAGCTGGAAAGAGTTACAAAGTTATGAGGTGGTGGTCAGACCGCAAAGGAAAATAGGAATGAGTAACGCGAGGGAGTAACGTGTCGTGTTAGACAAATAGGAGAAGAATAGAACGAAGACAGCTACAGAAATAAGACACACTGACTGAATTTAGCTCCAGTCAGAAGCTCAATTTGAATATTCTAAAGAAAAGCAGAGTATAGTTGTGTTAATTTATTTGACCGACATCAGACCACAGTCCAGATCAATGGTGGGCACGTTTGAATACGAAGCTCGAGACCATCCAAGACAAAAGTAGCGCACTTGATTGGAATGCCTTCCACAAGCATTCATTCCCTCTGCCACCTATACACAGTGGCAGCTGTGTACCATCGATAAGATGCACTGCAGAGAATCACCGAAGCTCCTTCCGCAGCACCTTCCAAACCAGTGACGTCTACCACCTACAAGGACAAGCGGAACAGACACCCGGGAACACCACCAACTGCACGTTCCCCTCGTTCCTCCATTCATGATGGCCTACTGAACATCTCATTGGAATTACTCTCATCCTCAAAGATAGTTCCCCTTCGACACATTTCCCATATACCTCGTTCGCCACACCTGCTGTCACGGCAGTGTTCATCTCAGGTCTCAAAGTTGCTGCTTGAGCTGAAGTCTGACCTGTAGTATTCTCCACTTCTGTTCCCATTTCAGAATACACTTTCTGATCTCCAACAAGTCCCATGGACTTTTCCAACAACTTCCAATATCCTGAACAGACGTGTCCCACCTTATAGCAATGGGAACACCTCAGCTTTCGAGTCTAATTTCCACCCTAATTACCTTTCAGTCTGGTCTGAGGATGCGATCTCAGAGCGTTGCCAGCTGCCCATTCCTTACCTTGGCGTCCTGCCTTGCTTTAATTGTCTCACCTCCTTCCCATTCAAAGGGGTGATGGAACAAAGATTTAAATTTATGGATCAGCTTATTGTCAGCCATCATTGCTGGCAGTCGGGCGGCCATAACCCTTTTGTCTTCAAGATGGATTCTAATCAGGGAAGGGCATGAATCATAAATTATTCCAAGAGAATGATTTCTGTCAGAGGCCCATAGGCAGTTTGATCCCCCAATTCTCCTTTCCACCTATTACAATTGCTCTGCTTAACCCTTTCACAGGGAACATATGTCAGTCCCACTTATTTCCTGAAATTCAGAAACTTTTGGCGATTTGCGTCCGTGAGCAATCAGTGTGACCCGAGATCACCTATTGTCCACTTTCAGTGGTGGTTATGAGCAGAGCGGTCTCACAGAAGGGGGCTCTCGTTTATAAAATTTCGTTAAGACTCTTTAACCGCAACAGCCGTGAACCAAAAGGACAGAAATTTAGCAAACCCCCCCCCCTTCCCCGCCGCCCCCCCCACCGCATGAACCACAGGGCCAAACAACATGCCGAGGAACATGCAACCCGGCCGGAAAAGCAGTAAAACTGAGGAGAGCGATCCCTCAGCTTTGGAAAAGGGATGACCCCGCGGCGACACGGAGCAGCGACGGATGACCTCACGGAATTTCCAGTGCAGACACAGGCAGATGTAACATGCTGAGTTTCATTCCCTCCGAGTTCCAGAAGCACAGGGCGACAATGCAGGTAGACGTCATGGCAGGCGTGGGGGCGGCAGTGGAGGCCGCGATGACCCCATGAAGGAGGCCTGAGGCCCAAGAGGTAACCACACGAGACCTCGAGAAAGTCGCCACACATCAGGGGGATCGGATTGCGGATCTGGAAGCCGAGGTGGCGAGGCTGGCCAGGTCTTAGAAAGGGCTGAGGGGAAATGGCGATGACGAGGAAAACAGCTCAAGTCGACAAAAGCTGCAGATCGTGGGACTTCCAGAGGGATCGGAGGGAGGATCCCAGTCGAATAGAGAGCAGCGATGCTCGGGAAGCTGGTTAGCGAGGAACATTTCGCCAAAGCCGCGGAGGTAGACCTCGCTCACATATAGCTCCGGCAATGGCCCAAGTCGCCAGGATAAGGAGCGGATCCTGAGGATGGCGATAAGCAGGAAAGGATGCATATGAGAAGGACAATCCATTCGCCTGTCCGTGGACATTGGAGCAGACCTGGCCAAGCGCTGGGCAGAATTTAACAGCTCCGAATCCTGACTGTATAACAGCAAGGTGCAGTTTGGCATGCTCTACCCCACGAGCTATGGGTCAGCTAGCAGATAAAGGACCACTATTTCGCCAACGCGGAGGAGGCCACCAAGTTCTTGCAGAAAAGTGAACATAGAAACAGCAGTAGAAGGGATTGATTATAGCGTGGCATTTAGGGACTAAAGAGGGACAGAGGTGAGCACATGAGGGAGTGAGGAGGGCGGGAACCTGGAGAGACGTTAACGGTGTTAAATGCCGATGTCACAAAATGCAGATTCGTAGACACCGGATGGAAAGATTAGCTCCTTGCCAAGAAATTGCCTGCTCGTGTTTCGAGGCTGTTACTGTGGGGAAAGATTGCATAGGTTGGCGCTCTGAACTCTAAGAAAGAACAGGCTGGTGGGCGAACTGATGGAGCTGTTGGAAATTCTGAGAGAGGCTTCAGCGGAGATAGAGAAAAACAACAATTCCACTTGTGGGGGAGAGAAATGACTGAGAGTCCATCAATATCATAGAGATTATCATACATCCAATCGGCGGAGCTCAGGTGCAAGGTCTTTGAACAGAGTATGGGGTGAATGTTGACCGAGCTCCCAAAGGAAAAGATCCTGGTGAATAAAGGTGTTCCATTTCAGTGGGGAAGCTGGATTAGCACATGGAGGAATGTATAGAATGTATATGTTGATGGGTCGAGACAAAGAGGAGGTGGAAGGAGTTACCAGTAGAACATAAAATTACCGTACTCCCCAGGACCAGAGATGCAAATCTGACTCGAAGAGACAGGCGGGGAGACGCAATTGGGTGAGACTGTTACTAAAATATAGACATCGAATTTTGGCGATTTTTAGTTTGGTATATTTTTGTTGAATTCCGAACAAGTTAATGTGTTGCGGGTGAAGGTAACACAACCAACGCACTGAATTATGGGCATTTCTCTGGACCCAGGCTATTAGAATAGATGGCATTGAGGTACGTAGGGAAGAGGTGGCAATTCTGGACTGGCTGAAAATAGATAAGTCCCCGGGGCCTGATGGGATTTATCCTAGGATTCACTGGGAAGCCAGGGAAGAGATTGTTGGGCCTTTGGCTTTGATTTTTATGTCATCGTTGGCTACAGGAATAGTGCCAGAGGACTGGAGGATAGCAAATGTGGTCCCTTTGTTCAAAAAGGGGAGTAGAGACAACCCCGGCAACTATAGGCCGGTAAGCCTCACGTCTGTTGTGGGTAAAGTCTTGGAGGGGATTATAAGAGACAAGATTTATAATCATCTAGATAGGAATAATTTGATCAGGGATAGTCAACATAGCATTGTGAATGGTAGGTCATGCCTCACAAACCTTATCGAGTTCTTTGAGAAGGTGACTGAACAGGTAGACGAGGGTAGAGCAGTTGATGCGGTGTATATGGATTTCAGTAAAGCGTTTGATAAGGTTCTCCACGGTAGGCAATTGCAGAAAATACGGAGGCTGGGGATTGAGGGTGATTTAGAGATGTGGATCAGAAATTGGCTAGCTGAAAGAAGACAGAGGGTGGTGGTTGATGGGAAATGTTCAGAATGGAGTTCAGTTACAAGTGGCGTACCACAAGGATCTGTTCTGGGGCCGTTGCTGTTTGTCATTTTTATCAACGACCTAGAGGAGGGCGCAGAAGTGTGGGTGAGTAAATTTGAAGACGACACTAAAGTCGGTGGTGTTGTCGACAGTGCGGAAGGATGTAGCAGGTTACAGAGGGATATAGATAAGCTGCAGAGCTGGGCTGAGAGGTGGCAAATGGAGTTTAATGTAGAGAAGTGTGAGGTGATTCACTTTGGAAGGAATAACAGGAATGCGGAATATTTGGCTAATGGTAAAGTTCTTGGAAGTGTGGATGAGCAGAGGAATCTAGGTGTCCATGTACATAGATCCCTGAAAGTTGCCACCCAGGTCAGGTTGATAGGGTTGTGAAGAAGGCCTATGGAGTGTTGGCCTTTATTGGTAGAGGGATTGAGTTCCGGAGTCAGGAGGTCATGTTGCAGCTGTCCAAACCTCTGGTACGGCCGCATTTGGAGTATTGCGTACAGTTCTGGTCACCACATTATAGGAAGGATGTGGAGGCTTTGGGGCGGGTTGAGAGGAGATTTACCAGGATGTTGCCTGGTATGGAGGGAAAATCTTATGAGGAAAGGCTGATGGACTTGAGGTTGGTTTCGTTAGAGAGAAGAAGGTTAAGAGGAGACTTAATAGAGGCATACAAAATGATCAGGGGGTTAGATAGGGTGGACAGTGAGAGCCTTCTCCCGCGGATGGAAATGGCTGGCACGAGGGGACAAACTGAGGGGTAATAGATATAGGACAGAGGTCAGAGGTAGGTTCTTTACGCAAAGAGTAGTGAGGCCGTGGAATGCCCTACCTGCTACAGTAGTGAACTCGCCAACATTGAGGGCATTTAAAAGTTTATTGGATAAACATATGGATGAGAATGGCATAGTGTAGGTTAGATGGCTTTTGTTTCGGTGCAACATCGTGGGCTGAAGGGCCTGTACTGCGCTGTATCGTTCTATGTTCTATGTTCTATGTAACAGCAATGATGTCGTTGGATTTAGCACCATTGACGTTTGATGCAGTTTGTGGAGTCTGGTCCCTACACCACATTTTCAGCAGCGATAACCGCGAGTTGCGGATCTTGCCCTTTCAAGGCAGAGCAGTGCGGTAGTAACTTTACTAAGTACCTATCAGATACCCAACAGGACGCCCTCATCCAAGATGTGCACCTCGTTCAATTTTCCAGTGCGCAACTTTTAAACACTGCACGTAACTTCCGCAACATGAGCACTTTCACAATGCTTTGCGAGTACAGAGTTCCCCAGCGCCTAATCGGTGTCAATCCCAGAGTACCAGTGAACTGGTTAATGTCCAGTACGCTGCAGCAGCTGTTTCCCAGATCAGACCTCTTCATTCCTCATTCAGAACTGTCCAATTGCAGGAGGTGGGTCATTGATATCGTCATTCGTGGAGTAAATCACTCCCATACCATGAGTATTTAAATTGGTATGAAATGTTAAATCGCAAAGCCTTGCCTGCCCTTCTGGGCTGTAAAGAAAGAACATGTTCTCTCTGAGCGGAAGAGTGGAGTGCGTCTGTCAGTGGTGTTAGCATGGGGGAGGGAGGCATTCGCCCCCGTGTATCAGGATCAATGATTGGCCCTGAACATATATAATAAAAAAACATAACCTTGGCCATTGACACATGGTTGATTGTGAGCTCTTGCTCTGCAGCGTTCCACACATAGCAACATCCACTATACTTCCATTAGTCCTGAAGTGTGTCACTTTCTCTTTTTGTCCTGGTATTCATTCATTTGTATCTTGTCACTAGATTACTCCCGGTGGTGCCGTCCATGCAAGCAGAAGGGAAATGCTGCTAAACAAGCCTTGTGACTGTGCACATTTAGGCAGTTCAAAGTCAGAGATCCTGAAGAGCCGGAGCCTGGGACAAAACAACCTGAGACACAATAACTGTGAGAGACAAAATCATTCACCATTCAATTGTTAGTCTCGGCATTTGATTCAAATTAGATTCATTAATGAGGGAATGGGCTATTTTATAGTTTACTCTTGCACCCCATCCTTCATTGGGAATATTGTCTCTTCCTGATACAACAGAACCACTGGTGAATGATTTTGTCTCTCACAGTTATTGTGTTTCAGGTAGTTTTGTCCCAGCCTCCGGCAAATCACTCTCTGGCTGAACTACCTAAAAGGTGCACAATCACAAGGCTTGTTTGGCAGCATGTCCGATCTGCTTGAATGAACGGCAGCACCGGGAATAATTTAATGACAGAAGACACGGCTTGGGATGGACACATCGACTCTCTGCTCTCTGATCATTGCGGGTGTCCAGGACAGTGATTCTGTCATTTATTTATGAAAGGAAGGAGCTCTCAGGGATGTCCTTGGTAGGTGGAAATGGCTCCAATTGGCTCTGCACGGCAAAAACCTGCGATTCCTTCTTTAATAATCAGGAGTCTCGGTACAACTGTGATCGAACCGAAACTCCCCATCCAGTCACCTCCCTCATTATTAGACCAAAGGCTGAAATTGCCAGGATTGTTCCTGTGCTTGGTGAGGAGTTTGGAATCCAATTCCTTTGCTATCCACTGGAATGTTTACAGGGCGGGATACGGAGGGTCACAACACTTTTATTGAACTACTTATGTGTCATCGCTATATAAGTACGAGTCCATGTGTCCACGTGTACTTATATGACCAAGATATCTCATACACCTTACTCTTTCTATCTTTATGTTTCTGAATTGTCAACCCTATAGTATATAGAATACACGTGGCTGGCGGGAGATAGTGGGATGAGGATGGAATCTGAGTGTCCTCGGGCTGGCATGGATAATGTGGCCAAATGGCCACCTTCTGTACCGTGACCTTTCGATGATTTAAGACGTTATTTTGACTTTCCAATGATGAAATTGAAACCAATTTCCACTTACCACGTTCTCCCTCGATTCTACTTTGAACGTGTGACCACTCTTCAGAAATCGCGCCAATTGAATTCTCTTCAGGTTTGTATAAGCACTACTTTTGTATATTAATGACCTACATACGTGTGACGCTGTGTATCTTAATGATCAACCGGCAGAGTTTGAAGTGTGTTTCAAGAGTCCGGGAACATATGTAGACCAGAAGCTAAGCTTCGCAGAGAACAGCGGCAGCATATTTAAAAATTGCTTTTAATTAGAAGCTAAAAGTGTTTGAAATGAATCATAATGCTTCAGAGAAGGTACAAAAAGTTCGGGCAGATATTATTTGAACGGTTAACATGGCAGTCTGGTATGGTTACCTCAGTGTGAAAAGCAACGGTAAGCTCGCGAGAATTGTCAACACTTCAGGTAAAACCGTTGGTCGACAGCACACGCAACTCAATAATTTGTTTCACAAAGTAGCTCAGAGGAATGTTCAGACCATCACCGGTAGACCCTCTCACTCTTTGATCCGATGCTTTGTAATGTTGCGTGGGACAATCGGCTCCAGAGGTATTTTGTTCCCAGTACCATGAACACTCAATAACATAATTATAATTTAACTTGCTGTTTTTCATATATATTTAGTGAATTGTGTTCTGCGTGTGTGGTATGGATGCATGACATATATTCGCAAACGTATGAATGGTGGCATACAAGCAATATTTACCCTTTTGAACTGTTTTTACTGCTATACTGGATGTGAAACCAAATACAATTGTACACTTTTGCATGGGAAATTAAACGCTATTCTTATTATTCCTCCAAATCATTCGCAATATCGCAACGCCATTTCCAGCAAGCAACTGGCCATTTGTCCCCTCTAATCCTGCCGCACTGTCTAAATTCACATTAACAATTAGAATGCTGTTACGTGTTAATTTCAATCACCAAGATATTGGTTGGGAAATTTCTGGGTGATTGATATTGAAAAGAGTTTCTTTATATCGGGAGATGTCTTTGTTGTGACTCAGTGTAACAAAGTATCTGTTCATCCGGAGTAATCAGAATGGAGATATAAATTGGAATATCCAGACAGAACAAGACAAAAGTCCATCGAGATGGAATTCGGCCATCGCGGTAAGATGATGGACTAAATTCCTACCAATTAGCTCCGAACTCGTCCTGACATAACGAGGAAATCTACCACTTGTAGAGAGAATAGTTCCAAATGCGCCCCTTCTTTCTAAACATACTCTACAACTTCCATCTCTGACATGTTGGTTTCAATCAATACTTCCTGGGTCAAGGAAAGATGGAATCATGGGAAATTTCATACATCACTCTCCACATCTGTCTCTGACTGTTCAGGGCCTGTTTACACCATCTGGCTCAACAGTGTGTTCACAAAGTTAAACTTCCGTACCGGCTGAGGCTGTTCATGAAGGCCCCGCCTCCTGGCCCATTGCCGCTCGCATGAGGTGCTGCGATCCTCAGGTTACCTCACCACCAGTCAGCTCTCCCACTCAAAGGGGAAAGCAGCCTGTGGTCATCTGGGGCTATTGTTACTTTGATCACTTTCCCCAATTCACATCTCAACCCGTGAAACGCATCTGAATCCTGAACTGATATTTTCAACAGAAATCGCAGATGACATTCAATTATTTGTCAATTATTGGTCGTATTGCAACATCGTTTAATGGTCGATCAATTTATTTATATTTACATATCGACATTTGAAATGAAATGTCGCTGGAACTATCCAATCATCAGAGAGTTCTCACTGTGACTAGACTTTGCTCTACAATTCTGCCATACCTTAGCGACATGGTTACAGCGGATTATCACAAATGATTCTCAACACTTTATCCTCTACACTGAACAAAAGAGTCAGTGTTTGGCGCAATGCACGGGGAGAGTTTAGCTGCTTTATAGAAGTCTCCTTGGCTCTATGTTTATTTCCATTAAGTTTCGGGTTGTTCGGCATATCCTGTCTCCTCCAGGATTCATCAAGGAAAAGCCATCCAGGTTCTCATCTGCCACCTGCCTTCTTTTTTGATCTCTTTTCCAAAGCGGCCAAATCCAGGGAGGCATAGAGAGGTCCGCCCTGAGACTGGGAAATATATGAAGCATTGACATTCAAAAATAGTTAACATAGATGTCAAATGATCCCGAAATGAAATCGACTTGAAGGAAGTGACAAAACGAGACAACTAAGAAGGATACCATTCGGTCCATTCAATCCATACTGGCTCCATGAAAGTGCTAGTCAGTTAGCGCAACCTCAGTTTAACATTCCCCATATCTTCAACAATTCTCCTCCCTTCAACCATTTCACAGATTCCCTTTTGAAAACCACTGTTGAATCTTCTTCCAGTGCCCTCTATATCTATCTGCGAGGGTGCTGCTTAATGTGTATCTGCAATAATTGTCTGGACAAATGATCTGTGATAGAGTCGTGAAATTGGAAAGCTAATTAAAGCAGACATCGTCAATGTATAACCATACAACTGCGGCGATGTAACTGTTACTTCTATTCGATATATTTATTGTTAAAGAGCGAACCTGATGATCATGTTTCCCTGTGTGCTATCTATAGGGTCCGTCAGATAAATCCTTATCCAGACAGAAACACAGACACAATAAAGAGACTTACACCGAAGAATCGCAGAGAAGGGAGTGGGGGGGGGGGGGGGGGAGAGACACCAAGAGGCCATTAAGACCATGCTGACAGTGCCTAAATAAAATAACTTGAAAGATAAAGCACGCTGATCATTCTTCTCACAATTTTTACCTGCAGGAAGTGCTGCCATCTCCAGCTCCTCCAAGACCGAGTTAGGGAACTGGAGCTGGAGTTGGAAGAACTTCGGATCATTCGGGAGGCAGAAGGGGTCATAGATAGCAGCTTCAGGGAATTAGTTACACCAAAGATTGGAGATAGGTGGGTAACTGTAAGAGGGACTGGGAAAAAGCAGTCAGTGCAGGGATCCCCTGCGGTCGTTCCCCTGAGAAACAAGTATACCGCTTTGGATACTTGTTGGGGGGGGGACTTACCAGGGGTAAGCCATGGGGTACGGGCCTCTGGCACGGAGTCTGTCCCTGTTGCTCAGAAGGGAAGGGGGAGAGGAGCAGAGCATTAGTAATTGGGGACTCTATAGTCAGGGGCACAGATAGGAGATTTTGTGGGAGCGTGAGAGACTCACGTTTGGTATGTTGCCTCCCAGGTGCAAGGGTACGTGATGTCTCGGATCGTGTTTTCCGGGTCCTTAGGGGGGAGGGGGAGCAGCCCCAAGTCGTGGTCCACATTGGCACTAACGACATAGGTAGGAAAGGGGACAAGGATGTCAGGCAGGCTTTCAGGGAGCTAGGATGGAAGCTCAGTACTAGAACAAACAGAGTTGTTATATCTGGGTTGTTGCCCGTGCCACGTGATAGTGAGATGAGGAATAGGGATAGAGAGCATTTAAACACGTGGCTACAGGGATGGTGCAGGCGGGAGGGATTCAGATTTCTGGATAACTGGGGCTCTTTCTGGGGAAGGTGGGACCTCTACTGACAGGATGGTCTACATCTGAACCTGAGGGGCACAAATATCCTGGGGGGGAGATTTGTTAGTGCTCTTTGGGGGGGTTTAAACTAATGCAGCAGGGTCATGGGAACCTGGATTGTAGTTTTAGGGTAAGGGAGAATGAGAGTATAGAGGTCAGAAGCACAGATTTGACGTCGCAGGAGGGGGCCAGTGTTCAGGTAGGTGGTTTGAAGTGTGTCTACTTCAATGCCAGGAGTATACGAAACAAGGTAGGGGAACTGGCAGCATGGGTTGGTACCTGGGACTTCGATGCTGTGGCCATTTCGGAGACATGGATAGAGCAGGGACAGGAATGGATGTTGCAGGTTCCGGGGTTTAGGTGTTTTAGTAAGCTCAGAGAAGGAGGCAAAAGAGGGGGCGGTGTGGTGCTGCTAGTCAAGAGCAGTATTACGGTGGCGGAGAGGATGCTAGATGGGGACTCTTCTTCCGAGGTAGTATGGGCTGAAGTTAGAAACAGGAAAGGAGAGGTCACCCTGTTGGGAGTTTTTTATAGGCCTCCTAATAGTTCTAGGGATGTAGAGGAAAGGATGGCGAAGATGATTCTGGATATGAGCGAAAGTAACAGGGTAGTTATTATGGGAGACTTTAACTTTCCAAATATTGACTGGAAAAGATATAGTTCGAATACATTAGATGGGTCGTTTTTTGTACAGTGTGTGCAGGAGGGTTTCCTGAAATAATATGTTGACAGGCCAACAAGAGGCGAGGCCACGTTGGATTTGGTTTTGGGTAATGAACCAGGCCAGGTGTTGGATTTGGAGGTAGGAGAGCACTTTGGGGACAGTGACCAGAATTCGGTGACGTTTACGTTAATGATGGAAAGGGATAAGTATACACCGCAGGGCAAGAGTTATAGCTGGGGGAAGGGCAATTATGATGCCATTAGACGTGACTTGGGGGGGGGGATACGGTGGAGAAGTAGGCTGCAAGTGTTGGGCACACTGGATAAGTGGGACTTGTTCAAGGATCAGCTACTGCGTGTTCTTGATAAGTATGTACCGGTCAGACAGGGAGGAAGGCATCGAGCGAGGGAACCGTGGTTTACCAAGGAAGTGGAATCTCTTGTTAAGTGGAAGAAGGAGGCCTATGTGAAGATGAAGTGTGAAGTTTCGGTTGGGGCGATGGATAGTTACAAGGTAGCGAGGAAGGATCTAAAGAGAGAGCTAAGACGAGCAAGGAGGGGACATGAGAAGTATTTGGCAGGAAGGATCAAGGAAAACCCAAAAGCTTTCTATAGGTATGTCAGGAATAAGCGAATGACTAGGGAAAGAGTAGGACCAGTCAAGGACAGGGATGGGAAATTGTGTGTGGAACCTGAAGAGATAGGCGAGATGCCAAATGAATATTTTTCGTCAGTATTTACTCAGGAAAAAGATAATGTTGTGGAGGAGAATGCTGAGCCCCAGGCTAATAGAATAGATGGCATTGAGGTACGTAGGGAAGAGGTGTTGGCAATTCTGGATAGCCTGAAAACAGATAAGTCCCCGGAACCTGATGGGATTTATCCTAGGATTCAATGGGAGGCCAGGGAAGAGATTGCTGGACCTTTGGCTTTGATTTTTATGTCATCATTGGCTACAGGAATAGTGCCAGAGGACTGGAGGACAGCAAATGTGGTCCCTTTGTTCAAAAAGGGGAGCAGAGACAACCCCGGCAACTATAGACCGGTGAGCCTCACGTCTGTAGTGGGTAAAGTCTTGGAGGGGATTATAAGAGACAAGATTTATAATCATCTAGATAGGAATAATATGATCAGGGATAGTCAGCATGGCTTTGTGAAGGGTAGGTCATGCCTCACAAACCTTATTGAGTTCTTTGAGAAGGTGACTGAACAGGTAGACGAGGGTAGAGCAGTTGATGTGGTGTATATGGATTTCAGCAAAGCGTTTGATAAGGTTCCCCACGGTAGGCTATTGCAAAAAATACGGAGGCTGGGGATTGAGGGTGATTTAGGGATGTGGATCAGAAATTGGCTAGCTGAAAGAAGACAGAGGGTGGTGGTTGATGGGAAATGTTCAGAATGGAGTACAGTCACAAGTGGAGTACCACAAGGATCTGTTCTGGGGCCGTTGCTGTTTGTCATTTTTAGCAATGACCTAGAGGAAGGCGCAGAAGGGTGGGTGAGTAAATTTGCAGACGATACTAAAGTCGGTGGTGTTGTCGATAGTGTGGAAGGATGTAGCAGGTTACAGAGGGATATAGATATGCTGCAGAGCTGGGCTGAGAGGTGGCAAATGGAGTTTAATGTAGAGAAGTGTGAGGTGATTAACTTTGGAAGGAATAACAGGAATGCGGAATATTTGGCTAATGGTAAAGTTCTTGAAAGTGTGGATGAGCAGAGGGATCTAGGTGTCCATGTACATAGATCCCTGAAAGTTGCCACCCAGGTTGATAGGGTTGTGAAGAAGGCCTATGGAGTGTTGGCCTTTATTGGTAGAGGGATTGAGTTCCGGAGTCGGGAGGTCATGTTGCAGGTGTACAGAACTCTGGTACGGCCGCATTTGGAGTATTGCGTACAGTTCTGGTCACCGCATTATAGGAAGGACGTGGAGGCTTTGGAGCGGGTGCAGAGGAGATTTACCAGGATGTTGCCTGGTATGGAGGGAAAATCTTATGAGGAAAGGCTGATGGACTTGAAGTTGTTTTCGTTGGAGAGAAGAAGGTTAAGAGGAGACTTAATAGAGGCATACAAAATGATCAGGGGGTTGGATAGGGTGGACAGTGAGAGCCTTCTCCCGCTGATGGATATGGCTGGCACGAGGGGACATAACTTTAAACTGTGGGATAATAGATATAGGACAGAGTTCAGAGGTAGGTTCTTTACGCAAAGAGTAGTGAGGCCGTGGAATGCCCTACCTGCTACAGTAGCGAAGTCGCCAACATTGAGGGCATTTAAAAGTTTATTGGATAAACATATGGATGATAATGGCATAGTGTAGGTTAGATGGCTTTTGTTTCGGTGCAACATCGTGGGCCGAAGGGCCGATACTGCGCTGTATTGTTCTATGTTCTATGTTCTATGTAATGCGCATCTCCCTATCCGTTGTTTTAAACATTCCAACACTTTAAGTGAAGATCCAGGTGTCTTATGAAATGTTTCTGCCTCAACCTCCAAATCAGGTAGCAGAACCCACACTGCTCTTGTTTTGCGCATTTCACGACTATGCAAGACCCTGCTCGTTTCACAGCAACTTTTCAAAATTCTCGTCAAATCTTTCAATGAAGGTATTCTGCAGCCCTTTCGGAATCAATAGTGTTCCAAGAACATCCATTTAATAACGGCGCAGCGAATGTATTTTATTTGGATGTTTGTTGAGGGAATTGATGTCAACACTGGATACTGAGAGCTTCCTGCTCCCGAGTCCCAACACAAACCCCTCGCTCCTCCACTCCTGCCCCCGCAGAGGAATATGTTCTGATTTTAGTTGAAGCGACGAGTGTGATTCGAAACAAATGAGTGTGTTCTAGAATGTGCTCTGCCAACCACGTGAAACATCTAGCGTGGGATGGGGTGCACATTATTCCAAAAATCAGCAATATCAGGGCAGCTTGACAGCATATTAATTGCACTTACCCGTAACGCACCATCATGTAATCTCTGTGTCTGTGTTTGGCGGAGTTCGCCTAGATATTAAAGAATACAATATGAATTTAAAGATTATTTCTTCCGGCGAATAGATATTCAGCTGGAGATAGGCGAAGACAATGACGAATCAATGCGACAATGGCCCTAATTGTCAATGGGAGTCAATCCAAAAGCTTCACACATAAGCCTGTGTTCCCCCAATAGATCAACAGCCCCTCAATGCATCACTTCTCAGATAAAACGTCAATGGAGTCCAATTTGCCAATGGCTGGACAATCCCTGTCTAGTGTCCACTGCCCATCTGGTATATTTGCGGCAGATTTAAGAATCCACAATTGGCCGTTTTCTGGCACCAACAGGAATGAGATGATTGAAGAATATTCTGATGGCGGTCAGTCCACTTATCAATCGGTGAATTCCCGCCATTTGATATTTAATCTGTACCAATGTTTCAATGGAACTTACCCGTTTGTCGCTCTTTCCGCCCCTGTCTTTGTGTTGTCTCGCTCAAACTGAAACTGAACAAGGACAAGAAGTATTAATGAAGTGTTAGGTCATCCAAATCCTGGCCCAGGTCCCAGAAATAGCTGAGAAAATAATTAATTGTACAGCAGTTTTAGATTCATCTTCAAATATCGAACAGAATGTCAACTTGAAACATTGAAGTCAGAGTCGGGTTTGAACTGGACTTCACACAATACTAAACACAAAGAGAGTGTCCGTGATGTAGTTTGCAAATGTCTCAGTCACTTACTTTTCATTTTGACTTATGTTGTCCCATTTTCCTGAAAGAAGGAACTATAATTAGCAAAATAAAATCAGGAGAATATAATAACATTGGATACGCAATCGTGGCAATGTCCCTCATGAACCGGATTCCTCACCTGATCTGCCGCCTTTACAAATCCAAATGGGAAGTAGAATCAACAAGAGAACCAGAACCGCCAGGACAACGATGAAACTGGGAAGGGCCCGACTGCACCACCCTGCAGAGACAACACAATTAAAATCTGCTTCTCTGTCTCATCCTTATCTCCTGACAATCTCAGTTAGGAAACGGAACTCAGTAAAAAAATCGGATACTGAACCTTGGGAGGGAAAGGGGGAAGGTATACCCCGGGAAACTGATAGCAACACCTGAAATGGAATCAATGAATTTACAGTGCAGAAGGAGGCCATTCGGCCCATCGAGTTTGCATCGGCCCTTCGAAAGAGCACCCTTCAGCCTATCCCTTTAACCCAGTTACCCCACCTAACCTTTTTGGACACGATGGACAATTTAGCATGGCCAATCCACCTAACCTGCACATCTTTGGACTGTGGGAGGAAACCGGAGCACCCGGAGGAAACCCACGCAGACACGGGGAGAACGCACAGTCAGTGACCCAAGCCGGGAATCGAAACTGGAACCCTGGAGCTGTGAAGCAACAGTGCTAACCACTGTGCTACCGTGCCGCCCTTTGATTTCGTTCTGTTGAAGTGTTTTGAAAAAGTAACTATGTTAAAGGTGTTAGAAATATCTCAGAATAAGAAAATGGCTACAGTATTCGAGTGCACAACGTTAGACCATGGATATGAACTATCTGACAGGCCTGTCAGTGTTGTTCCACACTCACAGTGCATCAGTTTGTGTGTTGCAAACAGCACCTGATGTCATAGTGGAAAAACGGAGCCAGTGAATGATGCTGCCCTTTGTCCTCGTGTCAACTCTGAAAGTTCTCTCCAAATTGGGTCAATCTCCCTCAGCTTTCCCTCATAGACCTGTACATTGCTTCCCATTAAATATTTCTGCAGATCCCCTTCTGAAAGTAACTAGTAAATATGATTTTGCTGCGTGTTCCAGATTTCATGAACTTTCAGTGTAAATCACATTCTCCAAAGATCCGCAGTTTTTGCTGATTATTTTCAATCTGTGTCCCCTTGATTGCTCACCTCCTGCCATTGTACACTGTTCCTATTAGTTGCTCCATCGAAACGTTCTGGTTTTGATCGCCGCCTCAATCATTTCTCTTCTTAACCTTCTCTTCTGTAAGAACAGGAGTCCAAGCTTCTCCAGTCTCTCCACATTAACTGAAGTGGCCAGTTCCCAATAAATCTCCCCGGCTCTCTCTGTAGACTTGTGACTTCCACCCCTAAAAAGCTGTGTGCAGCTGATCACAATACTGTGAACGTGACCAGCCAATGCTTTCTGGCGCATCAACACATCGCCCTTGCTTTTAGACTCGATTCCTCAATTTAAAAATGCAATGATTCCGGATGTCTTCCAGCATTGATTTATCTTCCCATTTCCATCTCCAAACATTACTCCATCAGAGAATGATTGCAGCACAGAAGGAGGCCATTCAGCCCACCAACTCTCTGCTACCTCTCGTCAGCAACAGCACGCTTTATTCCACTCGCCTGCAATTCCTCTTCCCCCTGCCCATTCTTCCATTTCTCACCATTCTCCAATTCCCTTTCGAACGCCACGATTGAACTGCTTCAACCACACTCTCAGGCAGTGTGTTCCAATGATGAACATTCGGTGTACAGAAGGGTTCTCCATCATGTTGCAGTTCATTCCTTTCCCAATCACAACACATTTGTAGCGCCTGGCCCTCCATTCTTCGGTCTCGGGGTACTGATTTTCACTCTGTACTCAGCCCAGATCCCTCCTGATCTGTAAACGCCACTATCAAATATCTGCTCAAACTTCTCTTCTCCGAGGAGAACAGCATCAGTGCATATCGGTAATGCACGGGAATTAATTTTCCCGCCCTTGATACCATTGCCTTGAATCTTTTCTGCACTGTCTCTAATACATTCTCCAGACAGTCTGGTGCCCAGACAGGACGTAATACTTTAGTTGATGCTAAACCAGAGTTTTGTTAATGTTCATCACAGCTCCCTTCTTGTTCTACTTTCTGCCCTATTGCTAATGTCAAGGCCTTTGCATGCATTAGTAACCGCCCTGCCCATGTCAATGGTTTGTGACATTCCTGTGAAGTGCTAGACCCAGAGATTAATGTTCGAAAAGATTGTATATCTCAGGAAGCAGCATTCAACCAATAAGACAAAGAACAAAGAACAATAATGTAGCTGCTTTCTGGAGCGGTGCATAGCTAGCTATACGAGCACAGTAGTAGGAACCCGAGTCATTCGCCTGAACATTGTGGATTTCCAGAATCAGTACTTTTTTGCTGTTGCCTTTATTAGAAATGAACTTACAATTCGCCCCGTTACAGGATGAAATGTCGACTGGTATCGGGGTTTCACCCACTCCTTGTTTATACCAGCCATAGCTAGAGACCAATTCCACTTCGTAAATGTAATGGCAGGTTAATTCCACCATCTTCCCGACTTCAGCGGTCATTGGGAAGGGGATGTGAGACAGAGTGGACTCGGAGTCTGTAACCAGAGAGATTATTGTCACGTTATCAGTGATTATTGACAGATTGGACACATCCGCTTTGAAACGCTTCAGCTATAATTAAAGAACAATCTCTTTGTAGTTTTACAGAGTATTTGGTGAGATTTATTCTTCAATTCATTTCTGTTTCGGTGCATAGGAGGAAGCAGTAAACACATTGACACTATCTGGTGAAATCCCTTCACCTGATCACTGGATCACATTTTTATCTCAGGAAACAATCATTCTCGCATTTTACTGAACGAAGGTAATTCCGGCTAAATATCCCACCGCCGTTTACTCACCGTAACTCCGCAGAACCAGGAAAATGAGTATCAGGGGGAAATGTTCCTTTGCCATCTTGAGCCGGAGCCTGCTGCCCGTTTTCGCTCTCACTCGCTTGTTACTGTGGCCGGAGTGACCGCGGACTGACCCGAGCTCAGGGCCAGATCCGCTGGAAACGATGACGATCTGTGCTTCGGAAAGTATGACACCATTCTGTGAGCAGTGTCTTGGTGAATGTGACGTTCATTTGCGCTGCCATCACCGCCTGGGTGTCACAGCTGACAAGGAACAGAAGAGCTCACAAGAATCTGGTTGGCTGTAGTTCAGAGGGCGGGGCGGAATAATAACTGCAATAATATGCTGAATATAGCAGTTCGTAATTCACTCAAGTTGATCCATCCCAGATTGTCATTGGGATGATGTTGCTGATCCAACTTATAAGACATCTACCAATTCGCCCCTCAGCCTTGTCTTCGCCAGTTAAACAATTCCCAGCCTGTTCGCTATTTCTAGTTATTTATGACATTTCGGCCCAGCTCACGTTCTTGTAAATCGTGTTTGCTCCATTGCCAATATCCTTTTTGTAATTTGCGGGGGGGATGGGGGGGCGGCAGAAATTTGCAATTAGTACAAGTTTTCCAAACAAGGACCCATATATAAAAACAATTCAACAGAATTAGAATCATTTGCCTCTGTAGCCTTCTATGTGTTTTTCTCGTGAATATCACCAACAAGATCATGGAAATGGGCGTTGCTTTGGAATTCTTCACAGATCGAATAAACCAATCTTTTGAGTAGCAACAGGGACAGACCAAAATCCTGGGACTATCTTTAACTGGGTTGGATTTCGATTCTGAGCCACATTCACTCTCGCACATTCTGCTGTTGAGTGAGTGGCTTCTCTTTAAAATAAAAGTTCGAGCAGAAACGAATTGCATTCCGTCTTCCCAAAGGGTTAAGTTAAAAGCATTTCCCCTCTGGGTAAAATAGTAGACAACATTATTAAACGGTGAACAGGGAAGATACTCGAGTAAATTTAGCCTGCATGCCATCTGTTCGTAAAGCCGCGAATAAAGGTTTGTGGTGATCGACATTCCCAATGCAATGCCCCACATTTTCCGAAAGATATGCCTCAGGAAATATTTGGAAATCATTATCAGTGGAAATGCAGCACATGCCGGGCAGAGGACATGTCTTAGAAGCTGCAGTATGGAAATACATTAGTGGAGAGAAATTAAGAGTGAAAGTTGTACCATGTATTTCTTTCTAAATACAAAGATTTGCATTTATCTTCTGATGAAAGCAAGAGGTCACCAATTTATATTCGTTCGTTCATAGGATGCGATCATCGCTGGTCAGGGCGGAATTAATTGTCCATCCCTAACTGTCTCTACATTCTGAGAGGAATAGATAGGGTGGAAACTCAGAGTCTTTCTCCAAGGGTGGACTTGTCAATGACAAGGGGCCACAGGTTCAAGCTGAGAGGAGTTTTGTTTAATGGCGATGTGCGGAGTAGGTTTATCATGCAGAGAGCGGTGGGTGCCTGGAACTCGCGGCGAGAGGATGTGGTGAAATCAGGCACATTAACACCATTTAAGAGACATCTGGATTGATAGATGAAGAAGGGGAAATAGAGGGATACGACGAAGGACATCAGTTTTTTTAGTTTGGGCATCATGGTCAGACCCATGGAGGGCCGAAGGGCCTGCTCCGATTATGTATTTGTCATTGTTCTTTTATAAGGGGATGAGGGGCAGGTTTGTTCACCTCTGTAGTCCATGGCGTGTCGGCACACCAACCTTTGGCTTGTTTCTCCAGGCGCTTGGTCCAGGAACAGTAAAGGAATGGCGATAAAGTCCCAAGCCAGTGTGCGGTTAGGAAGACAATTGGTGCCTTGTTCCCATCTCCCTTCCTGTGTTGCCCTGTTCTCTGTGTCGATATTACACAGTGCGATCCCAGTAAGATGAAGGCATTGTGCACTTGTGAATGAAGTTGGGGATCAGTTAATTTTATTCAAATCCCGGTAAGGGCAGAGAAATAGGAAATCGGTATAACATTAATAAACACACTGTTAATGAGCATGATTATACACCAGCCTGTTCTCTGTTTAGTTGAATCCACTCTGGGCGGTAACCCCGCATTCTGTCTGCAGTTTGCCATTCACTACCAGTGTGTGACCTCTGAAGGCAGTTCTGTGGGTGAAGCGCCTCAACTGTAAAAACATGAAAACCACAGAGCGCTTTTGGCTCGAACATATTTTCCATCTCAAGCAGAGAGTGGTCACAATCTCGGGTACTGATATCTAGACTTCAACGCGCTTTGGGCTGTGGGCGAGGTTTTTTTAACGCTCAAAGCAAACAGCTGCGGTCATCACCAATGCGCCTCGTTGCTGCCAGACTCGCTCTCTGCTGCAAGTTCTACTCCCCCGCTCCTTCGCCATGGAAGGTCAAGCATTTCTGCAGAAAAGGTCAAATTCTGAGTACAGCTAATTTCGTAACTCATGCTGCCAGTGATTCCTGCCACCAGACAACAACAGGAATGTATTTCTATCTTGCCTCCCACCTTCCATTCCTCACCATTCTGCTGAAGATTCCGTGACCTGGGTTCCTGAGGAGTCTTGCAGAGAATTTTCAGCACGGATTTTCCTGCTTTGAGTTCAGAATTGGGTCATGTTTCCTCTGAGATATTCCCATGAAGAATCATTTCACCCAGCAGCAGTTACTAATTGTTTTCTCTCTGTCAGGATTGTACATTTTCATCCATTGCCGGAACTGCCTGGATGATCAGGCCTAGAATATTCATCCTCATTTGGATTTGGAATTCATATTGTGGCTGATCGGGTGAATATTGATGATTAACACCGATATTTTACTGAACGTATGTTTAATGTCCATTGTTTAAAGTACTAATTGCGTTTCTTATTTCTGAAAACCGAATGAACAGACCCCACAGTGACAAGCCTGTAAGTGAAGTGTTTTTAAAGCTCATCACTGACATCAGTATGTAAATAGTCCAACTCGGGAAGGGGCCATACTGGACCTGGTATTGGGGAATGATCCCGGCCAGGTCGTTGAAGTTTCAGTCGGTGATTACTTTGGGAATAGCGATCACAATTCCGTAAGTTTTAGAATGCTCCTGGGCAAAGACGAGAGTGTCCTAAAGGAAGATTGCTAAATTGGGGAAAGGCCAAGTATAACCAAATTCGGCAGGAGCTAAGGAATGTAGACTGGGAGCAGCTGTTTAAGGGTAAATCCACACTTGAAATGTGGGGTTCTTTTAAGGAAAGGTTGATCAGAGTGCAGGACAGAAATGTCCCAGTGAAAATGAGGGATAGAAATGGCAAGATAAGGGAACCATGGATGACGGCTGTAATTGTGAGACTAGCTAAGATGAAAAAGCAAGCAGACATACGATCTAGTCAACTTAAAACTGATGAAGTTTTGGAGGAATATCGGGAATGTAGGACAAATCACAAACGCGCAATAAAGAGGGATAATAGGGGTCATGGAATATCTTTGGCTAACAGTGATAAGGAAAATCCCAAAGCCATTTATTCGTATATAAGGAGCAAGAGGGTAACTAGGGAAAGGATTGGCCGACTCAAAGACAAAAGAGGGAATTTATGCGTGGAGTCAGAGGAAATGGGTGAGATTCTTAAAGAGTACTTTGCATCGTATTCATCAAGGAGAGGAACATGACGGATGTTGAGGTTAGGGATGGATGTCGGCATAAGGAAGGGGGAAGTTTTGGGTATTCTAAAAGGCATTAAGGTGGACAAGTCCCCATGTCCGGATGGGATCTATCCCAGGTTGCTGAGGAAATCGATGGACGAAATAGCTGGCGCCTTAATAGATATCTTTGCAGCATCCTTGAGCACGGGTGAGGTCCCGGAAGACTGGAGAATTGCTAAAGTTGTCCCTTTGTTTAAGAAGGGTAGCAGGGATAATCCAGGGAGTTATAGACCTGTGAGCTTGACGTCAGTGGTAGGCAAACAGTTGGAGAATATACTGAGGGATAGGATCTATTCACACTTGGAAGAAAATAGACGTATCAGTGATAGGCAGCATAGTTTTGTGCAGGGAAGGTCTTGTCTTTGAAACCTAATAGAATTATTTGAGGAAGTGACAAACATAATTGATGAGGGAAAGGCTGTCGTATACATGGTCTTCAATAAGGCTTTTGATAAAGTTTCCCATGGCAGGTTGATGGAAAAAGTGAAGTCGCATGGGGTTCAGGGTGTACAAGCTAGATGGATAAAGAACTGGCTGGGCAACAGGAGACAGAGAGTAGTGGTGGAAGGGAGTTTCTCAAAATGGAGAAAGGTGACTAGTGGTGTTCCACAGGGATCCGTGCTCGGACCACTGTTGTTTGTGATATACATAAATGTTCTGGACGAAGGTACAGGTGGTCTGATTAGCAAGTTTGCAGATGATACTAAGATTGGTGCAGTTGCAGATAACGAGGGGGACTGTCAATGAATACAGCAAAATATAGATAGTTTGGAGGGTTGGGCAGAGAAATGGCAGATTGAGTTCAATCCAGGCAAATGCGAGGTGATGCATTTTGGTAGAACCAATTCGAGAGCAGACTATACGGTCAATGGAAGAGTCCTGGGGAAAATTGGTGTACAGAGAGAACTGGGAGTTCAGGGTCATTGTACCCTGAAGGTGGCAACGCAGGTCGATAGAGTGTTCAAGAAGGCAGACAGCATGCTTGCCTTCATCGGACGGGGTATTGAGTACAAGAGTCGGCAGGTCATATTACAGTTGTATAAGACTTTCGTTAGACTACATTTGGAATACTGCGTGCAGTTATGGTCGCCACATTACGAGAATGATGTGGATGCTTTAGAGAGGGTGCAGAGGATTTTCACCAGCATGTTGCCTGGCATGGGGGGTGCTAGCTATGAAGACAGGTTAGTATTGTTTTCGTTGGAAAGGCGGAGGTTGAGGGGGGACCTGATTGAGGTCTACAAAATTATGAGAGGTATAGATAGGGTGGATAGCAAGAAGCTTTTTACAAAAGTAGTGGTGTCAATTACAAAGGGTCACAATTTCAAGGTGAGAGGGGGAAAGGTTAAGAGAGATGTGCGTGGAAAGTGTTTTACGTAGAGGGTGATGGGTGCCTGGAATGCTTTGCCAGCGGCGGTGGTAGCGGCGGGCACGATAGCTTCATTTAAGATGTATCTGGATAGACATATGAAAGGGAGGGGAACAAAGGGAAGTAGATCCTTGGAAAATAGGCGACAGTTTTAGATAGAGGATTTGGATCGGCGCAGGTTGGGAGGGCCGAAGGGCCTGTTGCTGTGCTGTAATTTTCTTTGTTTTTTGTACTTTGTGTTCTCACTGTATTTATAACTGTTTCAGAAATCAGTTCATTCCCAAAGCCATAACCATGGTATTGATGCTTTAGATTTCCCACGTTCCTTCATGTATTATTCTGAGATGAATTAATAATTCCGATTGTCTTTACTTAACTGAGCAGAGAATAAATGGCCATAGCAAATTGCAACACGAAGAGGCCATTCGGCCCCTCGAGCATGCTCTGCTATCCAACAAGATCATAGCTGACCTGATTGTTGATTTTATCTCCATCCTCCTGTCTGCCTCCCTACAACCCTGTCCTCCATTGTTAATTCAAACCGCTCTAATTCAGCCTTGTCTATATTCAATGACCCCCGCCACACTCCTCTGTGTGAATGGGAATTTCAAACACCAGTGAGCCACTGAGAGTAGACATTGATCCTCGTCCCCCTCTTACAGCGGAAACTGTGTTCCCTACTTCACTATTCCCTCACCAGAGGACGCATCTTTCCAACATTTACTGTGGTAATCGTTTCGGAATTCTATCAGTTTTAAGGACGAAAGTACGAAGAAGGATCAGGAATGCGCTATTCCTCCTCGCGACTCTGCTTAACCAGACCATGTCTGATCTGATAGTAACCTCTGTTTAGCATACGGCCTGCTCCCGATCACCTCTCAACTCCCTGCTTACCAAGAACATAATATCTCTGCCTTAAAAAGTTTCAAAGATACTCCTTCAACCGCCATTGAAAGGATGGAAGTTATCAAGATTCACGACCTTCTCAGAGTAAAGAAATTATCCTAATTTTCCTTTTATACGGACTACCCATTATTTTTAAACATTGACCCCCCAATTCTACATTTTCCTACAAGTGAAAACATCTTCTCCACATCCACCTTTTCAATACCCTTCTGGATCTGATATATTTCAATAAAGTCGCCTCTTGCTCTTTAAACTCTAGCGGATATGATACATATAACCATTCCAACTTTCCCTCATGGGACAAGTTCCGGGAATTATTCTGATGCATTTCTGTGAATGACTTCCAACGCATTTACATCCTTCCTTAACTAAAGTGACCAATGTTGTCCAGAGTATACCAAATGTGGTATCGCTCGTACACCTGAAGTGTAAACTCCCTACTTTTTCATTGAATCCTCCTCTCAGTAAATGAAAACGTTCTGTTAGATTTCCCAATTACTTGCTCTGCCTGCACACTGTGATTCATTCGCCAGGACACCCAGATGTATCGCACCTCAGAGATTTGCAATCTCTCATCATCTTGGTAATGTGTTCTTCTTTTCTTCCTGCTCCCAAACTGGATCAATTCACATTTTCCCCACATTATTCTCTAGCTAACAGATCTTTGCCCAACCCCTTAACTTCTCTCTATTTGTCGTTGCCTCCATTTGTCAACTTCACAACTTTCCTTCCGACATACCTTTGAGTTGTCAATAATTTTGGCAACCACCCTTCCAAACATTTCATCCGAGTCATTTGTATCAATTGCAAACAGTCGAGGTCCTAGAACAGTTCCCTTTGACAAACAAACCTTACATCTTGCCAACGTGTTCTGCCGAGTCCCTGCTTCCATTTATTCAACCAATTGTCTACACTTGCCAACATGTTACCCAAAAGCATCAGTTTTGTAATTTATTTAATTTCGGTAATACCGTGTGGTCTCACTTTACCAAATCTCTTCTCAAAGTATCTCACCAACCTTTTTATTCACAGCTCATGATACTTGTCCAAAAAAAAATCTATAAGTCGGTTAAACTTGATTTCTCTTGCATAAAACATGTTGATTTTGAATGATTTCAGTGAATTGATCTAACTGTCATTCTTCACCGTCTTTAAGAATAACTTCGACTGATTTCCCCATGTAAAATGTTAAGTCAACTGGCCTATATTTCGTACTTTCTGTCTCAAATCCTTGTTGAATGAAAGAGTCACGTTGCCTATCTTTCAAGGTAATGGGAAAATTAAAAACAATACTGCAATTCTCTCACTCGACACACATGTTATGACGGGAGGATACATCCCATCGGAATCGGGGCACTTGTCATCATGCATCTCAAAAAATTTCACCCGTGTCTCTTTGGTGATTGTAATTTTCCGAGGTACTTCTCTCCCACGGCTCGGTAGCACAGTGGTTATCACTGTTGCTTCGCAGCGCCAGTAACCCGATTTTGATACAGGGCGTGGGTGACTGTCTGTGCGGAGTCTGCGCATTCCTCCGTGTCTGCGTGGGTTTCTTCAGGTTGCACCGGGTTCCTCCCACAAATCCCGAAAGACGTGCTTGTTAGGTGAATTGGACATTCTGAATCCTCCCTCAGTGTACCCGAAAAGGCGCCGGAGTGTGGACACTCGGGCATTTTCACAGTAACTTCATTGCAGTGTTAATGTAAAACTACGTGTGACACCAATAAAGATTAATATTATTATTTCCTGGCTTATTGCTGCTTCTTGGATTTAACTTGTGTATTCGACAGTGAAGGTCAATGCAAAATACCTGTTCGATTCAAGTGCCACTTTCCTATTTTCCATTTCCATTCTGCAGACTCACTTTCTATACGTCAAACACTCACTTTCTTCATTCCTCTTCTTCAGATATTGATAAAAATACTTACCATCTGTTTTTGTTTTCTCAGAGGCAGAATCTACAGGCACTTACAGAGGCAAGGACTGATGAAGCACAGTCCGCATGGATTTGTGAATGGAAAATTACGACTCACCAATTTAATTGAAATTCATGAATGGTAACCAACAAGGGCGATGAAGGCACTGAAGTCGACGTTGTCTACATGGACCTTTACAAGGTACCGCATGGTAGGATGTTGCATAAGGTTAAATCTCTTGGGATCCACGGTGAAGTAGCCAATTGGACACAAAATTGGCTTGACGACAGAGGACAAAGGGTGGTTGCAGAGAGTTGTTTTTCAAACTGTCGGGCTCAAACCAGCAGTGTACCTCAGGGATCAGTGCTTGTCCACGATGTTTTGTTATTTCCATCAATGATTTGGATGTGTGTCCACCGAAGACATAATTCTCTGAACTACAGCATATTCTTCTCACCTTAGATGCCAGTGCAGTTGCCAGTTTTAGTGATGATGGGGATTGGATGCAAATGGAGATTATGTTGACAGGCTCCTCATGCCCTCCGTTAATGACGAGAAATATTCCGTTCAAACTGAAAGTACGGGCAGGTAAATAATCCAAAAGAAATTCCTAATTGTAACTCCAATCTTGTTGAAACATTAAAGATTCCCAGCAACCTTCAAAGGGTAGATGCAGAGAGAATGATCCCCCTCATGGGGGAATCTAGGAAAGGAGTCATAGTTTCATAATAGGCTGTTAAGATGGGGGATTAGGAGAAAGATCTCCTCTCGGCAGGGTTCAGTGTTTGACTTCTCTTCCCCAGTGAACAGTGGAGTTCGGTTCATGGAATATACTCAGGGCTGAGTTAGTCAGATTTTATATCGACAAGGTAGTCAAGGGCAATGGGGCCACGGCCTTCAAAATTATATGGAGCACACAGTTAGGTCAGTCATGTTTGTATTGAAGGACGGAGCAGACTCGAGGCCCCCAGTGTGCAAGTCCTCTCTTATTTCTTTTGGTCATTTAATATTTGGTATTTTCAAATAATTATTGAGAGGGTGACTGTTGATTGACTCCAAAAGATATTGCTCGTAATTGGAAATATTGAAATATCTATTCCACGGGCATGGTATTAGGGGACACCTTTTGACACAGAGTTAGATACAGTTAGTAGGTTCAGTTACTCGCGTTTCAATGTAGGAACTATTCCTGGAGTTATATCATAGATCATAGAATTTACAGTGCAGAAGGTGGCCATTAAAAAAAATAGATTTAGAGTACCCAATTCTTTTTTTGTACCAATTCTGGATCAATTTAGCCTGGCCAATCCACCCAGTGCACATGATTGGGTGAGGGACGAGACCCACAAAGACGGAAGAATGTGCAAACTCCACATGGACAGTAACCCAGGGCCGGGATTTAACTCTGGTCCTGGAGCTGTGATAGATCAATGCTATCTGCTGTGCACCCTACTTAAGGCCACACATCCAGGCTACCCACGTAACCCTACCTAACCTTTTGAATACTAAGAGTAAAATTGACATTACCAATGCACCAAACCTGCACAGCTTTGGACGGTGGGACAAAACTGCAGCACCCAGAGGAAACCACACTGACACTGGAGAAAGTGCAAACTCCACACAGAGAATCATCTGATGCCGGAAATGAACCCAGGTCCCTGGAGTTGTGAGGGATCAGTGCTAACCACTGTGCCAGAGTGCCGTGTGAAACAACACACTGCATTTTGTACTTAAAATTAATGCACAATGGACTGAAGTTTGTTGCATGAAAATGCTCCTGTTTAGCTGAATACTCACCGATCAGCGGCATACTTGAGTCCACATCATGACGAGAATGAAGAGGTGAGGCAGGATTATCCTGACAGTTAAGTTAAAGACTCAAAATGCACAATGCTGACATGCGACGAATGATTTAGAAACGGCTTAGGGAGTCAAATCATTTTTATGCCATTTCGTCATGGGCAGCATGGCCAAGTTAAATATGGAAAGCAGGGAAACCCATACAACCCAGTGTTAGGGGCCATGGCTTAGCAACTCCAAAATGTATTCTGATGTTCACCTGACCTCCAGCCTTTATGTTGAATTGGGCTAGGATGAGCCTTCACTGCAGGTGTGATTCATCAGTCTTCCTGGACACTTCAGTCAAAACAAGGTTTAGTCTAAGATTGTAGCGAACATTTACATATATTAAAACACAACAATATTATTTGTATCAATTACAACCGTAAAGACACCACACACGACAGTAATCTATGTATAGCACTTAATGATTTCCCCCTTAGCTGTTCCAATTCAATACCAAAATCCAATTAATCCAAAACCCCTTTACAAGGACGTGGGCCAGCACACTGTATTCTCACTAGACAGGACTGTTCTGATCCAGTTTAGCGAGCAGTTCAAACTCCTTCTGGAAAACAACTACATCTTTCAATTGACCAATGCAGTTTGCCACACGCAATGTGGTTTTCACTGGAACAGCTTTTTAAACTGAAAACAGAGAAAACACGTGTTCTTCCTTCTGTAGCCCAAAGCAGTCAAAGTCAAACGGAAACCCCTTCTCACCTCACAGCCACAGCCCAATGTGCTGCGAGTCACATGATAAGAACCCTTTCTTAAATGGACACTCACATGACACTAGTCTCAGCAAGATTCCACCGGAACCATGGCACAGATCCCCTTCCAGAAATTTATGAGGCATCATGTGAGGCCTACAGAGCAGAAGGTGGACATTTGTCTCAACGGGTCTGCACGGACCCTTCGAAAAATCACATACTCAATTCCCTGCCCGCCAAGGCCTCTTTTCCGTGACCTAATCTGCACATCCCTGGAAACTAAGAGGCAATCTCGCATGGCCAATCCACTTCATCCACACGTCTTTTGAACACCCGGAGAATACCCACGCAGACACGGGGAGAACGTACAAAACAGCCCACAGACGGTCACCCCAGGCCGGAATTGAACCCGGGTCCCTGGCAGCAGTGTTAATTGGAGGGTGGCTAATGTAACTCCTCGATTTAAAAATGGAGTTATAGAGAAAGTAGACAGTTAAAAAGAAATTATAAACAATAAGCCTGACGTAATCCATTATGAAAAATGAAACATGAAATGAAAATCGCTTATTGTAGGCTTCAAATGAAGTTTCTGTGAAAAGCCACTGGTCGCCACATTGCGGCGCCTGTTCGGGGAGGCCGGTACGGGAATTGAACCGTGCTGCTGGCCTGCCTTGGTCTGCTTTCAAAGCCAGCTCTTTAGCCCTGTGCTAAACCAAATCAAAAATTTAATTGCAGAGCACTTCGAAAACAGTGGCCGGATCGTTGATAGTCAGCATGGATTCATGGAGGCGAAATCGAGCTTGACAAATCTATTGGAATTCTTCGAGGATGCAACTAATATAATTGATGAAGGGGGTCAATTGGATGTGGTATATTTGGACTTTCAGAAGGCTTTGACAAAGTCCTGCATAAAAGATTAGTGTATAAAATTAAAACACATTGGATTGGGGTTAGTGTATTCAGATGCACAGAAAACTGGGTTGCAAACTGGACACAAGAGTAGGAATTAAGGGGTCTTTTTCCAAATGGCAGGCAGTGACTAGTGGTGTACCACAGGGGTCAGTGCTAGGACCCAGCTATTCACAATATATAGTAATGATTTTAATGAGGATGCGGAGATTCTTCATTTTGATTTGGACACGTTGAGTGAGTGGGCAAATGAATGACACATGTAGTATAATTTGGAGACTTGCGAGATTATGCACCTTGGTAGCAAAAACAAGAAGGAAGACTATTATCCGAATGGTGACAAACTAGGAGAGGGGAACGAGTAACGAGACCTGGGTGTCCTCATGAACGTGTCACTGAAGATAAGCATGCAGGTGCAGCAAGCGGTAAAGAAGGCAAATGGTAGGTTGGTCTTCATTGCGAGAGGATTTGAATACATGAGCAGGGATGTCCTAGTGCAATTATACAGGGCCTTGGTGAGGCCACACCTGGAATATCAGTTTTGGTCTCCTTATCTGAGGAAGGTAGTTTAGCTATACAGGGAGCACAGCGAAGATCTACCAGACTGATTCCTCGCATGGTAAGTATGGCATAAGAGGAGAGATTGAATCGGTTAGGATTGTATTCTCTGGAGTTCAGAAGAAAGAGGAGGGGGGATCTCATAGAAACTAATTAAATTCTAACTTTGCTGGCTTGCCCCGGCGTTAGGCAAATGTTTACTCTTTTTATGAACACTTATTCTTTTGCTCCAGAATAATCGAGCAGATGCAGGAGAAATCGACGTGCATTTTCAATGTTTTATAATATTCGTATTTAGTTTATATGAATATGTTTAAATTGTATATAAAGATACAGCAAGATATATTTTGTAAACTTTAGTTTGGCATCACAGAAAGTGAAATATTTTTTTTAGCGTTTGTTTGCCATGACGATGTTCATTCCATTAAAGGATTTTTAATGAATAGAATTGGTATGGAGTGCATTTAATGTTGAGCGATCAATCGGAAGAAAGTATAATTCTCCACCTAAGATGTGCATGTCATTGGTAGTGGTTCTCTGAGGCCTTGCGTGGCTTCTGAGCCCGATCGTAGAGCCACATCTCCGACAGCATACCTAGCAGATGTTTTCAGAAGGTGCAATCGGTCTTTGGGTTCCAGATCGCGGCCATTCTTTTCTCAAGCTCTGTTTCGGAGCCTCCTGTTGCCGTCACGTTTCTTCGAAGAGTTGTGTCAGGATTCTGACATCCTACGCACATGGGTGGCCAATCGGAGTTCGTTCCGGATGGTCATGCCTCGATACTGGTGCTCTTGACTCCTTTCAGTACAATAGTGTCAGCACACCTGTCCTCACAGCTGCTTCGGTGCAAAAGTACATTTGGATTTTGTAAGGTATATTTAGTTGAGCAGTTTAAGCGTCTCTGGGATGTATTGTTGATCATTATAAGCCTTAGTTATTAGTACAAAGCTTGAGCAGAGGTAAATTTGCAAATTAATAAATTAATATGAACTATCTCTCTGACAGGAATTGCAGAATCCACTGCAGATTCCAAATCTGTAGTCCTGCTTCACGTACGCTACGACATCACACTTATAGCTTGGCTTCGTACAATCCTTACCATTCTGCTGAGGTTCAACATAGGTGCCGATTCGTGAGAGCAGAGTCAGACTTCATCTCTGCCTGGCGAGGAAGCAAAACAATTACACATCCCTAAGAGTGTGCATTTAAGTTAGAAAATATATCTTATTGCAATAAATTATTGTAAGTTAAGGCAGATATTAAACTGCGTTGCTCAGCTGCTAAAGATAAACGTTATTTTAAATATTAACTCGTTTCAACTTTTTTTACTTTAAAATTATTTTGTTCATAAATACCTTGTATTAAACTTTCCAAATGTCTGCAATTGTTTTATTCAAAAAATCAAAGCACAGAATTTAACAATCATGCAATTTAAGTCTGCTGACATAATTGAGGTAGAGAAAACAGAATAATTAATGATAAATAAAATGTTTTTAAAAATCAAATATCACAAGGACAGTAACAGCTAAAAGCAAAAGCCATCGTGAGCGGATTTGAACCACTTTACCTGGTCAAAACCAATTTGCAATGACGTGTTAAGACCCACTTTGCAGGTCTGTAAGGAGACGGGGTTATTTACACTTTGTCCTGCTTCAAAAATCCTCATTGTTCGTTATCCGAGAAGATCTGGCTTCTCTCCTTCCAAACTAAATTTTCTGTTGCCATTATCTAAATTAAAATATGCAAATACCTTTAAGCTTGCAGCACATAAAGTTATGAAATAATACAGCGCAGATTTAAATAGTTGCACAGATGTAAAACAAATTTCAAAACCCATGTTCACACATAAATATTATAATAATCAACTTTAATTACAGAAATACGAAAATTAATTTAAAGCAGCATTGCCTGTGTAATGGAAAGAGCAAAAAACTGTTCAGAAAACTTCAAGATATCTTTAAAACATTTGTGAAATATGGCCTGTTGTCTTGAAATCTGCAGTTTAAATGTCCAACCTCAATGGACATTCCCGTTGCTTCGGCGTCACAATGGGGGCGTGGTTTCTCGCTGATACTCGGAAGTTCCGGGCCAACATCCCTGCATCCAGTCGGCCCAGTGCTGATAGAATTGTGTGCGTTTCAATGCGGTATTCAGAAGCAGGTCTATTCAACCCAATCTTGCACATGTAAAATTCTTGCCATCACAGATATCAGTTTAATGAACTTTCGTTTAGAGCCATCTATGGAACCGACAGCCTCCCCGAACAGGCGCCGGAATGTGGCGACTATGGGCTTTTCACAGCAACTTCATTTGAAGCCTACTTGTGACAATAAGCGATTTTCATTTCATTCATTTTCATTCATTTCACATTGCTTCTTTGGGAAGGATACAAGACGGAATACAGCACTTCAGCTGTTGACTTACAAAGGCGCTGGACAACAGAATTAATACATTATTTTTCCCTGTTGAAGTCAGATTTAGAATGAAGATTTTAGATAAAAGTACCCTGCCTGAGATGCCTGTATGAGAGCAATTTGTAGGAATTGATAGTTTATTAACAATGCTTGTGATTTTATAACTTAAGAATTACTAACATCAGAAAAGACAGACATACAATCAATAGAAGTTACACAAAATGGCTGTTAGCTAAGTTAGCAATACTAAAGACACAACATGGCCTTTAGCTGAATTAGTCACATTTCTGAACAACCATTAGCTGGGTTAAGTTGCAAATTAGAACAAATAACATCATTTAATTACGGCAGCAGAGTTAGTCAGGGAGACATGAATGGTTGATATTGAGGCATCGAATGGGAAACACACATGGGAGATTATAATGAGTACTTCACCCGCGAGTGATAACAGCTCCACAGCCTTATGTATCCTCGCCAGCCCAAGGTTTCCAGGTACAGGCAGGAAACATAATTATAACATAAGTGTGAGTGACTTCTTCATGAAGTCAGGGGCTGGCAAGGTACCAACCCAATTTACGTAATGTCAAATTTATTTGGATATATCACTAATGTATGGAACTTATAACCAATATTATTGGACATGGTTTGCACTGAGTGCTGAATTTGGTGCATTTGAGTGCTATAGTGAGAGTTTGGTGACTGAGGGAGTATAAGGGATCATTTTTGTCTAAAGTCTAGTATTTCTTCTATTTAGTTAATTAACATAGAAGTTGCTGTTTTGTTCAGAAGAAGGTGAATTGCTTGTAGGCACTTGCAGCTGGAGCTTGTTAATTAGTTAATTGGATTAGGCCAGTTTTCAGAGGCGAGTTCACAGTATAAAAGTGATCCACTACAGTGTAGGCTTTGTTTTCATTGAGTGCTGAATTTGGTGCATTTGAGTGCTATAGTGAGAGTTTGGAGACTGAGGGAGTTAGGCGAGGAGGACGTAAGGTGCTCCTTTCATTTTTTTTCCTACATTTCCGCAAAGAACGAGAAGGGTGCCAGGAGTATACAGAGAGTGCAGCTGAGTGGGAGCAGAGTCGGAGGGCAGAGGTCCAGTTGGTCCACAAGGCAGTTATATTCTGTGAGGTAAGAGGGGATGGAGGCTAGGCCAGTTGCATGCTCCTCCTGTAGGATGTGGGTGGTGAGGGATACCACCGGTGTCGCCGCTGACTATACCTGCGGGAAGTGCACCCAACTCCATCTCCTCAGAGATGGTGTTAGGGAAATGGAGCTGGAGCTGGATAAACTTCGGATCATCCGGGAGGCAGAGGGGGTGATAGAGAGGAGTTACAGGGAGGTAACCACACCCAAGTTACAGGACAAGAGTAGCTTGGTTACAGTCAAGGGAAAGAAAACAAACAGGCAAACAGTGCAGGGATCCCTCGTGGCGGTTCCCCTTCAAAACAAGTGTACCGTTTAGGATGCTGTTGGGGGGGGGGGGGGGGATGACCTACCGGGGAAGGCCCTAGTGGCCAGGTCTCTTGGCACTGAATCTGGCTCTGGGGCTCATAAGGGAAGGGGGGAGAATAGAAAAGCAATAGTAGTAGGAGATTCAATGGTTAGGGGAATAGATAGGAGATTCTGTAGTCCCGAGCGAGACTCCTGGAAGGTGTGTTCCCTCCCGGGTGCCAGGTCCAGGGATGTCTCGGATCGTGTCTTCAGGATCCTTAAGGGGGAGGGGGAGCAGCCAGAAGTCGTGGTGCACATTGGTACCAACGACGTAGGTCGGAAAAGGGGTGCGGAGGTAATAAACACGTTTAGGGAGTGAGGCTGGAAGTTAAAAGCCAGGACAGACAGAGTTGTGATCTCTGGTTTGTTGCCGGTGCAACGTGATAGCGAGGCTAGGAATAGGGAGAGAGTACAGTTGAACACGTAGCTGCAGGAATGGTGTAGGAGGGAGGACTTCAGGTATTTGGAGAATTGGAGCGCATTCTGGGGAAGGTGGGACCTGTACAAGCAGGACCAGGGGGCACCAATAACCTGAGAGGGAGATGTTCTAGTACTCATCGGGAGGGTTTAAACTAATTTGGCAGGGGAATGGGAACCGGATTTGTAGTCCAGCAACTAAGGTAGCCGATATTCAGGACGCCAAAGCGTGCAGTGAGGCAGCGGGGAAGGGAATACTGACAAAGGAGAGTACTTGCAGGCACGGAGATGGGTTGAAGTGTGTATACTTCAACGCAAGACGCATCAGGAATAAGGTGGGTGAACTTAAGGCATGGATCGGTACTTGGGACTACGATGTGGTGGCCATCACGGAAACTTGGATAGAAGAGGGGCAGAAATGGTTGTTGAAGGTCCCTGGTTATAGATGTTACAATAAGATTAGGGAGGGTGGTAAAAGAGGTGGGGGGTGACATTGTTAATTAGAGATAGTATAACAGCTGCAGAAAGGCACTTAGAGGAGTATCTGCCTACTGAGGTAGCATGGGTTGAAGTCAGAAATAGGAAAGGAGCAGTCACCTTGTTAGGAGTTTTCCATCGGCCCCTCAATAGTAGCAGAGATGTGGAGGAACAGATTGGGAAACAGATTTCGGAAAGGTGCAGAAGTCACAGAGTAGTAGTCATGGGTGACTTCAACTTCCCAAAGATTGAGTGGAAACTCTTAAGATCAAATAGTTTGGATGGGGTGGTGTTTGTGCAGTGTGTCCAGGAAGCTTTCCTAACACAGTATGTAGATTGTCCGACCAGAGGGGAGGCCATATTGGATTTAGTACTTGATAATGAACCAGGGCAAGTGATAGATTTGTTACTGGGGGTGCATTTTGGAGATAGTGACCACAATTCTGTGACTTTCACTTTAGTAATGGAGAGGGATAGGTGCGTGCAACAGGGTTCAAGGTTTACAATTGGGGGAAGGGTGAATACGATGTTTTCAGACAAGAATTGAAGTGCATAAGTTGGGAACATAGGCTGTCAGGGAAGGACACAAGTGAAATGTGGAACTTGTTCAAGGAACAGGTACTACGTGTCCTTGATATGTATGTCCCTGTCAGGCAGGGAAGAGTTGGTCGAGTGAGGGAACCATGGTTGACAAGAGAGGTTGAATGTCTTGTTAAGAGAACGAAGGAGACTTATGTAAGGCTGAGAACACAAGGTTCAGACAGGGCGCTGGAGGGATACAAGATAGCCAGGAGGGAACTTAAGAAAGGGATTAGGAGAGCTAAGAGAGGGCATGAACAATCTTTGGTGGGTAGGATCAAGGAAAACCCCAAGGCCTTTTACATATATGTGAGAAATATGAGAATGAATAGAGCGAGGGCAGGTCCGATCAAGGACAGTAGCGGGAGATTGTGTATTGAGTCTGAAGAGATGGGAGATGTCTTGAACGAGTACTTGTCTTCTGTATTTACAAATGAGAGGGGCCATATTGTTGCAGAGGACATTGTAAAACAGACTGGTAAGCTCGAGGAAATACTTGTTCGGAAGGAAGATGTGTTGGGCATTTTGAAAAACTTGAGCATAGACAAGTCCCCCGGGCCTGACAGGATATATCCAAGGATTCTATGGGAAGCAAGAGATGAAATTGCAGAGCCGTTGGCAATGATCTTTTCGTCCTAACTGTCAACAGCGGTGCTACCAGGGGCTTGGAGAGTGGCGAATGCCGTGGCCCTGTTCAAAAAAGGGACTAGGGATAACCCTGGGAATTACAGGCCAGTTAGTCTTACTTCGGTGGTAGGCAAAGTAATGGAAAGGGTACTGAAGGATAGGATTTCTGAGCATCTGGAAAGACACTGCTTGATTAGGGATAGTCAGCACGGATTTGTGAGGGGTAGGTCTTGCCTTACAAGTCTTATTAAATTCTTTGAGGAGGTGACCAAGCATGTGGATGAAGGTAAAGCAGTGGATCTAGTGTATATGGGTTTTAGTAAGGCATTTGATAAGGTTCCCCATGGTTGGCGTATGCAGAAAGTAAGGAGGAATGGTATAGTGGGAAATTTGGCCAGTTGGATAACGAACTGGCTAACCGATCGAAGTCAGAGTGTGGTGGTGGATGGCAAATATTCAGCCTGGAGCCCAGTTACCAGTGGAGTACTGCAGGGAACAGTTCTGGGTCCTCTGCTATTTGTGATCTCCATTAATGACTTGGATGAGGGAGTTGAAGGATGGGTCAGTAAATTTGCAGACGATACGAAGATTGGTGGAGTTGTGGATAGTGAGGAGGGCTGCTGTCGGCTGCAAAGAGACATAGATAGGATGCAGAGCTGGGCTGAGAAGTGGCAGATGGAGTTTAACCCTGAAAAGTGTGAGGTTGTCCATTTTGGAAGGGCAAATATGAATGCGGAATACAGGGTTTACAGTGGAGTTCTTGGCAATGTGGAGGAGCAGAGAGATATTGGGGTCTATGTTCATACATATTTGAAAGTTGCCACTCAAGTGGATAGAGATGTGAAGAAGGCCTATGGTGTGCTAGCGTTCATTAACAGAGGGATTGAATTTAAGAGCCGTGAGGTGGTGATGCAGCTGTACAAAACTTTGGTAAGGCCACATTTGGAGTACTGTGTCCAGTTCTGGTCGCCTCATTTTCGGAAGGATGTGGAAGCTTTGGAAACAGTGCAAAGCAGATTTAGCAGGATGTTGCCTGAAATGGAGAGTAGGTCTTACGAGGAAAGGTTGAGGGTGCTAGGCCTTTTCTCATTAGAACGGAGAAGGATGATGGGCGACTTGATAGATATTTATAGGATGATCAGGGGAAGAGATAGAGTAGACAGTCGGAGACTTTTTCCCCGGGTGGAACAACCCATTACAAGGGGACATAAATTTAAGATGAATGGTGGAAGATATAGGGGGGATGTCAGAGGTAGGTTCTTTACCCAGAGAGTAGTGGGGGCATGGAATGCACTGCCTGTGGAAGTAGTTGAGTCGGAAACATTAGGGACCTTCAAGCAGCTATTGGATAGGTACATGGATTACGGTAGAATGATATAGTGTAGATTAAGTTGTTCTTAATGGCAGAACGGTAGCATTGTGGATAGCACAATTGCTTCACAACTCCAGGGTCCCAGGTTCGATTCTGGCTTGGGTCACTGTCTATGTGGAGTCTGCACGTCCTCCCCGTGTGTGCGTGCGTTTCCACCGGTGCTCCGGTTTCCTCCCACAGTCCAAAGATGTGCAGGTTAGGTGGATTGGCCGTGATAAATTGCCCTTAATGTCCAAAATTGTCCTTTGTGTTGGGTGGGGTTGCTGGGTTGTGGGGATAGGGTGGAGGTGCTGGCCTTGGGAAGGGTGCCCTTTCCCGGAGCCGGTGCAGACTCGATGGGCCGGTTGGCCTCCTTCTGCACTGTAAATTCTGTGATAATCTTTGATTAATCTAGGACAAAGTTTCGGCACAACATCGTGGGCCGAAGGGTCTGTTCTGTGCTGTATTTTTTATGTTCTATGGTCCAGCCGAAATGGACTGTGTAGCTGTTTTGAAAAATGTATAAGAATGGATGTTTCTCTTTGTTCGGTGGAGAGGCTGTCTGGAACTTTAACTGACGTCATTTCCCTGCCGACAAAATAAACCTTTTGATGCGAGGACCAGTACCCCTGGGCATTGAGTGATTTACATAGAATTTACAGTGCACAAGGAGCCCATTCGGCCCATTCAGTCTGCACCAGCTCTTGGAAAGTGCACTCGATCCAAACCCACACCTCCACCTTGTACCCATAACCCAGTAACCCGATACAACACTAAGGGCAATTTTGGGCACTAAGGGCATTTTATAATGGCCAATCCACCTAACCTGCACATCTTTCGACTGTGGCAAAAAACCGGAGCACCCGGAGGAAACCCATGCAGACACAGGGAGAAAGTGCAGAGTCCACACACAGGCAGTGACCCAAGCCGAGAATCGAATCTGGGACCCTGGAGCTGTGAAGCAATTGTGTTAACCACTATGCTACCGTGTTGTCCAATTTACACAAATTCTTTGATATCCTCTCGCGCCAACAGTTCCAATTGTCAATGTGTTTCTCTGGGTGGTTACACTGCACTCTGGCGTGCAGCTGCTCTGTAACTGTGAACATTCAGTGATTCAGTTCCAATTGTCAATGTGTTTCTCTGGGTGGTTCCACTGCTCTCTGGGATGTAGCTGCCTCTGAAACTGTGACCGTTCAGTGATTCAGTTCCAAATGTCAGTGTATTTCTCTGGGATTTTCCACTGCTCTCTGGGATGTAGCTGCTTCTGTAACTGTGACCGTTCAGTTATTCAGTTCCAAATGTCAATGTGTTTCTCTGGGAGGTTCCACTGCACTCTGGGATGTAACTGCCTCTTTAATTGTGACGATTCAGTGATTCAGTTCCAATTGTCAATGTGTTTCTTTGGGTGCAGCTCCTCAAACTAAGGAAACATTTTGATACATTGGAAACTCAGAATACTCAGAACTTGAAGCAGATACAAACACGTCACCCATAGGGCCAGCGAAAACATATTTAACTGTGAATAATTTGACACGGTCTCTAACTGAAACTGGCCCTGCACTTAGAGAGAGGGGTTGAGATATGGAGGAAGAGAGAGCTAGTATTTGAGAAGTGCTGAGGAAGATAGAGCGAGAGAGAAAGAAGGAGAGTGAGAAACAGCATAAGAGATAAAGGAGGGTGAGAGCGAAATAGTGTGAGAATGAAAGAGAGTGAGAGCGAATGAGAGTGAGAGAGAAAGAGGACGAGAGAATATGAGATGAGAAAGCAAGAGGTTGAGAGCGAATGAGCGTGAGAGCGAAAAGGGATGAGAGAGATAGAGGGCGAGGGAGAAAGACGGTGAAAGAGAAAGCAAGTGGTTGAGAGCGAATGAGCGTGAGAGAGAAACGGGATGAGAGACAAAGAGGGCGAGGGAGAAAGACGGTGAAAGAGAAAGTGAGCGAGAGAAAGAGGCTGAGGGAGAAAGTGAATGAGAGAAAGAGGGTGAGAGAGAAAGAGGGTGAGCGAGAATGTTGGTGATCGAGAAAGATATTGAGAGAGAAAGAAGATGAGACAGAATAAGAAAGCAAGAGGGTAATATTACCGTTAATAATAATTTGAGACAATTTTCTCCATCATCAGCCCCTCGAGGTGAGAGAGAAAGAAGCTAAGCGAGAATGAGAGGGCGAGAACACAGATGTCATAAAATTTACAGTGCAGAAGGAGGCCATTCAGCCCATCGAGTCTGCTCCGAAAAAGCACCATACCCGAGACCACACCTCCACACTATCCCCATTACCCAGTAACCCACCCAACACAAAGGGCAATTTTGGACACTAAGGGCAATTTAACATGGCCAATCCACCTAACCTGCACATCTTTGGACTGTGGGAGGAAATCGGTGAACACCCACGCACACACGTGGAGAACGTGCAGACTCCGCACAGACAGTGACCCAATCTGGAAATCGAACCTAGAACACTGGAGCTGTGAAGCAATTGTGCTAACCACCATGCTACCGTGCTGCCCTGAACGAGAGCCAGAGTGAAAAAATATGATCGAGAAAGGGATTTAGAGAGAACGTGCGTGGGAGGGAAACAGGGTGAGAGAAAGACCGTGAGGGAGAAACAGAGTAAGGGAGAAAGAGTGTGAGAGAAAGAGGGTGAGAGAGAAAAAGAGATAGTGGGGAAGAAAGTGAGAGAGAAATGGAATGAGAGTGAAAGAGCACGAGAGAGAAAAAAGGAGAGTGAGAAAGAAGGTGAGATAAAAAGTGGGTGAGAGAGAAAGACGATGAGAGAGAATGAGGGTGAGGGAAAATGATGGTGAGAAATAAAGAGGGCGGGAAAGAAACAGGATGAGAGAGAAAGAGGGTGAGGGAGAAGGAGCGTTGGAGTCAGAAAAGCTGCCAGAAAAAGAGGGTGAGAGAAAGAAGTCGAGAGAGGAAGAGCGTGAGGGAGAAATAAAGTGAGAGAGAAAGAGAACGAGTGCGAGAGAGAAAGAGGGTGAGGGAAAATGAGAGTGAGAGAGAAAGAAGGTGAGGAAGAACGAGAGTGAGGGAGAAAGTGTTTGAGAGAGAAAGATGGTGAGAGGGAAAGAGGCAGGAGATAAAAAGTGTGGAAGAGAAAGAGAATGAGAGAGAAAGAGGATTTCAGAGAAAGGGGGTGAGAGAATCAGAGGGTGAGAGAGAAAAAAGGTGAGCGAGAAAGAGGGTGAGAGAATGAACATGAGAGAGAAAGAGAGTGAGACAGAAAGAGGGTGAAAGAGAATGAGAAAGCAAGAGGCGATTAAAGTAAAAGTGTGCTACCACATTCTCTCTCATCACCCCCACAAGGCTTAGCATCATCCCGCATATACTTATGGGACTAACTCCCTCTAGTGGCTGTCTGTATACGTTTCATTGTACCTTGTGTTGTCTTCATGTCTGGGAATACCACAAGTGTGAGAGAGAGGGTGAAATAAAAAGAGGGTGAGAGAAAGTGGGTGAGGTGGAAAGAGTTTGAGAGAGAATGAGAGTGAGATGGGAAGAGGGTAAACGAGAATGGGGGTCACCGAGAATGAGGGTCAGTGAGAAAGAGGGAGATAGAGAAAGATGGTGATAGAAAATGAAAGTGAGTAGGAAAGAAAGTGAGAGAGAAAGACAGTGAGAGAGGAAGTGGGTGAGATAGAAAGAGGGCGAGAGAGAATGAGGGTTAGGGGAATATATGGTGAGAAAGAAAAAGGCTGAGAAACAGTGAATGAGGCAAAGAGGCTGAGAGATTAAGTGGGTGAGATCGAAAGTGGGCGACAGAGAATGAGGGTGACGGAAAAAGATGGTGAAAAAGATGGGGGATGAGAGAAAAAGAGGGTGAGGGAGAAAGAGAGTGAGAGACACAGATGGTGACAGACAATGAGGGTGAGAGAAAGAGGGTGAGAGTGGAATGGGGGTGAGAGAGAAAGAGAGTGAGTGAGAAAGAGTGTAAGAGAGAAATAAGGTGCGAGAAGAGGGTGGGAGAGAATGAGAGTGAGTGAGAAACAGAACAAGTATGAGGGAGAAAGAGGGTGATGCAAAATAAGAGTGAGAGAGAGTAAAAGGTGAGAAAGAACGAGGGTAGAAGAGAAAGAGGGCAAGAGAGAAAGAGAGTGAGTTAAAAAGACAGTGAGAGAGAAATAGAGTGAGGGAGAAAAAGGATGAGAGAGAAAAAGGATGTAAGAGAAAGACGGTGAGTTAGAAAGGGTGTGAGAGAGAAAGAAGGCGAGAGAGAAACAAGGTGAGGAAGAAAGAGGGTGAGAGAGAAAGGTGAGAGAGAAAGAAGGTGAGAGAGAAGAGAAGGTGAGGGAGAATGAGAGTGAGAGAGGAAGAGAACGAGGGTGAGAAAAAAGGTGAGAGAGAAAGAGAGTGTGAGGGAGAAAGAGAATGAGACAGAAAGGGAGGAGAGGGAGAGGGTGAGGGAGGATAAGAGTGAAAGAGAAAGAGGGCGAGAGAGATAGAGGGTGAGAGAAAAGTAGAGCAAGAGCGAAGGAGTGTGTGTGAAAGTGGGTGAGCGAGAAAGGGGTTGAGACAGAAAGAGGGTGAGAAAATGAGAATGCAAAGATGGTAAACAAAGTAATTTGCCACCACGACCTTCTCACCATCTTGACAGAAACCTTTGGATCCTCACTGTCTTCAGGTGATGCCCCGGAGGACTGGAGAATAGCGAATGTTGTTCCTCTCTTTAAGAAGGGTAGCAAGGACAATCCAGGAAACTACAGGCCGGTGAGCCTTATGTCAGTGGTGTGGTGTTGGGTGTTCTGACACACAGATGAGCCAACACAGTTGCATATGGTACAACGCTTCTTTATTTAAACTTGCTATTTACAGTTTGGTCTTTGCACTCTGCACGTGGGGGGCTCCCTGCTTGTGGTGTTTTAACAGCTCTTTCTTGTTCCCTTCTCCCCAGACCTACTGACCACCAGGTGTCGTGCTCGTGCTTTTTATGTGGTTGGTGTTCTTGTCTGTGATTGGTTGTGGTGTTGTGTACTCTGATTTGCCTGTTAGTGTGTCCATCATGATGTGTGTGTTTGAATATCATGACATCCCCCCTTTTTACAAAGATATGTGCCTACGTGGTAATAAATATGATCGTGACGTGAGTGCATCTAAGAGTGTGTGTGTGTGTCGTGTGCAGCATGTGCATATGACGGAACTATGTACATGGGGCGATGTCTGGTGCGTCACATGAATCAAGTTGTACCATAACATAACAGAAATGCGAACGAGAGAAGAAGAAAAAAAACTTGAACAGTTGTCCAGTCAGACGACATCTGGAACGATAAACAACAACAGGTTATCATGTACAATTGTGAAACTTGTTAAACATATGAACTGTATTATAAGTCCAGTCTAATGGGCTTGCGACGAATTCGGGTTGACCGTCAGGGTGGCACACCATTCATCGGCTGGATTGATGGCATTGACCTTGTTGACATCAATGACGGAAACTCGGAAGGCATCCTGGTCATCTGCATCACTTAACTGGAAGTCTTGATGCGTGGGCTGGACGGTCCTGACTCGTCTGCGAGGTTGTCGAGGATGCGCCGGATCCATGGGTTGAGCCGCACGACAGTGGGCTGCGTAGTGGCCCATCGTGGCACATCTGTGGCACTGTTGGTTTCTTGCAGGACATTGCCCTTTTAAGTGTAGACCTCCACACTTGCCGCACGTCATGACGTCACGGCGTTCGTTGCGCCACTGCGCATGCGCAGTGCGATCTTGCGGTGGGCGCGCCTGCGCAGTGCGTCCCTCGTTGTGGCCGTTATTTTTGGCGCGCACCTGCGCGGGAGACCGCGAAAAGCGCGGGAAGCGGCCGCTGTCGTCCGGGCCGTGGGTCGGGAAGTAATCGACGGCCTGGATGCGTTCGACGTCGTGGGCGGCCTGGCTTGCCGATTCGACGGCTGGGGACCCCCTCCGTGCCAACTCGGACGCCTGAAATCGGGCAAAACGGCAGGTAGCATTTTCATGGAGGACACAGGCTTCCACAGCAGACGCTAAGGTGAGGCTTTTCATTTTAAGAAGCTGCTGGCGTAGGCCACTAGAGGCAACGCCAAAAACAATCTGGTCCCTGATCATGGACTCTGTAGTGGTGCCGTAACCGCAGGACTGCGCTAGAATCCGGAGGTGCGTCAAAAAGGGTTGAAAAAGCTCCTCCTTACCTTGCAGGCGTTGCTGAAAGATGTATCTTTCAAAACTTTCATTTACTTCAACTTGAAAGTGCTGGTCCAGTTTGAGGATGACCGTGTCATATTTGGCCTGGTTTTCGCCTTCTTCGAACACCAGTGAGTTAAAAACATCGGTTGCGTGCGGACCTGCGTAGAAGAGGAGCATTGCAATCTTCGAGTCATCCGAGACATTCTGTTTTTCGGTGGCACGGATGTACAGGTCAAATCGCTGCCTGTAGAGCTTCCAGTTGGTACCTAGGTTCCCCGTGACTTGCATCGGCTGCGGTTTGCTGGTGTGGTCCATGTCCAGAATGGCAGGTTAGTAGGCAGGTATCGATCCACTCCTGTACCATGTGGTGTTGGGTGTTCTGACACACAGATGAGCCAACACAGTTGCATATGGTACAACGCTTCTTTATTTAAACTTGCTATTTACAGTTTGGTCTTTGCACTCTGCACGTGGGGGGCTCCCTGCTTGTGGTGTTTTAACAGCTCTTTCTTGTTCCCTTCTCCCCAGACCTACTGACCACCAGGTGTCGTGCTCGTGCTTTTTATGTGGTTGGTGTTCTTGTCTGTGATTGGTTGTGGTGTTGTGTACTCTGATTTGCCTGTTAGTGTGTCCATCATGATGTGTGTGTTTGAATAGCATGACAAGTGGTAGAGAAATTACTGGAGAGAATTCTTCGAGACAGGATCTACTCCCATTTGGAAGCAAATGAATGTATTAGTGTGAGACAGCATGGTTTTGTTAAGGGTAGATCGCGTCTCACTAACTTGATAGAGTTTTTCGAAGAGGTCACAAAGTTGATTGATGCAGGTAGGGCAGTGGATGTTGTCTATATGGACTTCAGTAAGGCCTTTGACAAGGTCCCTCACGGTAGACTGGTACAAAAGGTGAAGTCACACGGCTGAGCTGGCAAGGTGGATACAGAATTGGCTAGGTCATAGAAGGCACAGAGTAGCAAGGGAAGGGTGCTTTTCTAATTGGAGGGCTGTGACCAGTGGTGTTCCGCAGGGAACAGTTCTGGGACCTTTGCTGTTGAAATGAAATGAAAAGAAAATCGCTTATTGTCACAAGTAGGCTTCAAATGAAGTTACGGCGAAAAGCCCCTATTCGCCACATTCCGGCGCCTGGTCGGGGACGCTGTTACGGGAATCGAACCGTGCTGCTGGCCTGCCTTGGTCTGCTTCCAAAACGAGCGATTTAGCCCTGTGCTAAACAGCCCCTTGTTCGTTGTATATATAAATGATTTGGTGGGAAATGTAACTCATCCGATTAGGAAGTTTGCTGACGACACAAAGTTTGGTGGAATTGCGGATAGCGATGAGGACTGTCAGAGGATACAGCAGGATTTAGGTCGTTTGGAGACTTCGGCTGAGAGATGGCAGATGGAGTTTAATCCGAACAAATGTGAGGGAATGCGTTTTGTAAGGTCTAATGCAGGGAGGGAATATACAGGGAATGGTAGAACCCTCAAGAGTATTGAAAGTCAGAGAGACCTAGGTGTAAAGTTCCACAGGTCACTGAAAGGGGCAACACAGATGGAGAAGGTAGTCAAGAAGGCATCCGGCATGCTTGCCTTTATTTGCCGGGGCATTGAGTATAGCACGTGGGGACATAGTCATGTTGCAGCTGTATAGAACCTTAGTTAGGCCACACTTGGGGTATAGTGTTCAATTCTGGTCGCCACACTACCAGAAGGATGTGGAGGCTTTAGAGAGTGTGCAGACGAGATTGAACAGGATGTTGCCTGGTATGGAGGGCATTAGCTATGAGGAGCGGTTGAATAAACTCCGTTCTTTCTCACTGGAACGAAGGAGGTTGAGGGGCGACCTGGTAGAGGTCTACAAAATTATGAGGGGCATAGACAGAGTGGATAGTCAGAGGTATTTCCCCAGGGTAGAGGGGTCAATTACTAGGGGGCACAGGTTTAAGGTGCGACGGGCAAGGTTTAGAGTAGATGTACGAGGTAAGTTTTTTACATAGAGTGTAGAGGGTGCCTGGAACTCGCTACCGGAGGAGTTGGTGGAAGCAGGGACGATAGTGACATTTAAGGGGCATCTTGACAAATTCATGAATAGGATGGGAAAAGAGGGATATGGACCCAGGAAGTGTAGAAGATTGTACTTTAGTCAGGCAGCGTGGTCGGCAGGGTCTTAGAGGGCCGAAAGGCCTGTTCCTGTGCTGTACTTTTGTTTGTTCTTTGTTCACTGAACCCCTTAATTGACATTGAGAGGGTGAGATAAAAAAGGGTGAGATAAAGAAGGTGAGGAAGAAAGTGGTGAGTGATCAAGAGAGAGTGAGAGTGACAGAGAAAGTGGGAGATCAGAATGAGAGTGGCTGAGAGAGTGAACAAGATAGAGGGTGAGCGAGAAAGACATTTTGAGGAAAGTGAGAGACAGAGGATTAAAGAGAAAGAGTGTGAGAGAGAAAGAATGTGAGTGAGAAAGAAGCTGACGGAGAATGAGAATGAGCGAGTGACGAGGGTGAAGGAGATAGTGGGTTAGAGAGAAAGATCTTGAGAGAGAAATGGGTGGGTGAAAAAGAGGTTAAGAGAGAATGAAGGTGAGGGAGAAAGAGGATGAGGCAGCAGGATGTGAGAGAGAAAGGGGGTGAGAGAGAAAGAGGGCGAGAGAGGAAGAAGGTGAGTGAGAATGGTGAGAGAGGGTGAGAGAGAAAGTGATTAAGAGAGAAAGAAAGTGAAAGGGAAAGGTGAGAGAAAAAGGGTAAGAGAATGAGAGTGAGGGAAAAAGACGGTGAGAGAGAAAGAGAAATCAAGAGGGTAATGATAATAATAATCTTTATTAGTGTCACAAGGAGGCTTAGATTAACAATGCAATGAAGGAACTGTGGAAATCCCCTAGTCTCAACATTCCGGCTCCTGTTGGGGTAGACAGAGGGAGAATTCAGAATGTCCGATTCACCTAAAAAGCACGTCTTTCGGAACTTGTGGGAGGAAACCGGAGCACCCGGAGGTAACCCACGCAGACACGGGAGAACGTGCAGACTCCACACAGACAGTGCCAGAGGGTGAGATAGAGAGAGGGTGAGAGAAAAAGAGGGTGGGTGACAAAGAGGGTGACAGAGAATGAGAGTTCTGTTGTTCTCTGCTTTACTTTACCCGGGTGGTTTTGCTGCATAGTGGTGATCAAAGTACAACAACCTTTGTTAACAAACGAATCGACTTTATTGAACGCTGCTAACTGGCTTCGGCACATCCCCCAGAAACATACAGTTGACAAAACAACACGTAAAATACTCTCTTATACATTTAAACTCACAATGAGTTTAAACTGCTATCTGCTCTCTCACTTCAGTCTGTTTTGAACTGACTCGTCATTCCTTCTGCTACCACCGTCACTATCATCTGTCCCCCACCCACCCAGGCTTAACATGATCCCTTGTGTACTTATGGTTCTAGCTCCCTCTAGTGGCTGTCTGTACACGTTTCATTAACCATAACTTCATGTATGATGATACCACGAGTGAGGGAGTAGGAAGGTGAGATAAAGAGCGTGAGGGAGAATGAGGCTGAGAGAGAAAGAGGGTGAGACAAAGAGGCTGAGAGAGAATGAGAGTGAGTGAGAAAGAGGGTGAGAGAGAATAAAGGTGAGATAAAATGAGAGTGAGTGAGAAACAGGCTGAGAGAGAATAGTGAGTGAGAAAGAGGGTGAGAGAGAAAATGCGTGAGAGAGAATGCGAAAGCAAGAGGATAATGATAATAATGATCTGCATTATTGTCACCAGTAGGCTTACATTAACACTGCAAGGAAGTTACTCTGAATAGCCCCTAGTCGCTACATTCCGGCACCTGTTCGGGTACGCAGATGAAGAATTCAGAATGTCCAATTCACCTAACAAGCACGTCTTTCGGGACTTGTGGGAGGAAACCGGAGCGCCCGGAAGAAACCCACGCAGACACGGGGAGAATGCGCAGACTACGCACAGACAGTGACCCACGCCCTGGATCAAAACCGGGTTCCTGGCGCTGCGAAGCAACAGTGGTAACCACTGTGCTACCGAGCCGTGGGAGAGAAGTACCCAGGAAAATTACAATCTGTGTGTGAGCGGCTCTCTTATTTTAAACTCTGGCGGTAAATGTTCAATGCTGATCTCGTGCTCACTGTTATACAGACACCTGATCAATGATGTAATTCACTTCAGTCAAATGTTTTTAAACATGTCTGTTTGTATGCATTCCTTTTACCAGCTGACAATAAACCTCTGTTTGGAACTCCAAGGATCTCTTACCAATGAAGTTATTATATTGAGTGGTATCTTGTATAATGGAAGATTGGGTAACAGTGAAGGCAATCTCTCTGAAGGAAGGTTCAGTTGGAGCAAGAATGCAATCACATCGAGTGTGGATCACTAATCAGACTGGAATAACTGACAGCGGTGAACAAGTATTACTGGAAATAACTGCCAGCACAGAATTCTACTGGTGGTTTTCTCATAGAACATAGAACGATACAGCGCAATACAGGCCCTTCGGCCCACAATGCTGCACCGACATGGGAAGTCAAAAAACAAAAGCCACCTAACCTACACTATGCCATTATCATCCATATGCTTATCCAATAAACTTTTAAATGCCCTCAATGTTGGCGAGTTCACTACTGTTGCAGGTAGGGCATTCCACGGCCTCACCACTCTTTGCGTAAAGAACCTACCTCTGACCTCTGTCCTATATCTATTACCCCTCAGTTTAAGGCTATGTCCCCTCGTGCTAGCCATTTTCATCCACGGGAGAAGGCTCTCACTGTCCACCCTATCTAACCCCCTGATCATTTTGTATGCCTCTATTAAGTCTCCTCTTAACCTTCTTCTCTCTAACGAAAACAACCTCAAGTCCATCAGCCTTTCCTCATAAGAATTTCCCTCCATACCAGGCAACATCCTGGTAAATCTCCTCTGCACCCGCTCCAAAGCTTCCACGTCATTCCTATAATGTGGTGACCAGAACTGTACGCAATACTCCAAATGCGGCCGTACCAGAGTTTTGTACAGCTGCAAAATGACCTCATGACTCCGGAACTCAATCCCTCTACCAATAAAGGCCAACACTCCATAGGCCTTCTTCACAACCCTATCAACCTGGGTGGCAACTTTCAGGGATCTATGTACATGGACACCTAGATCCCTCTGCTCATCCACGCTTCCAAGAGCTTTACCATTAGCCAAATATTCCGCATTCCAGTTATTCCTTCCAAAGTGAATCACCTTACACTCCTCTACATTAAACTCCATTTGCCACCTCTCAGCCCAGCTCTGCAGCTTATCTATGTCCCTCTGTAACCTGCTACATCCTTCCGCACTGTCGACAACACCACCGACTTTAGTGTCGTCTGCAAATTTACTCACCCACACTTCTCCGCCCTCCTCTAGGTCATTGATAAAAATGACAAACAGCAACGGCCCCAGAACAGATCCTTGTGGTACGCCACTTGTAGCTGAACTCCATTCTGAACATTTCCCATCAACCACCACCCTCTGTCTTCTTTCAGCTAGCCAATTTCTGATCCACATCTCTAAATCTCCCTCAACCCCCAGCCTCCGTATTTTCTGCAATAGCCTACCGTGGGGAACCATATCAAACGCTTTACTGAAATCCATATACACCACATCAACTGCTCTACCCTCGTCTACCTGTTCAGTCACCTTCTCAAAGAATCGATAATGTTTGTGAGGCATGACCTACCCTTCCAAAGCCATGTGGATTATCCCTGATCATATTATTCCGATCTAGATGATTATAAATCTTGTCTCTTATAATCCCCTCCAAGACTTTACCCACAACAGACGTGAGGCTCACCGGTCTATAGTTGCCGGGGTTATCTCTACTCCCCTTCTTGAACAAAGGAACACATTTGCTATCCTCCAGAACTCTGGCACTATTCCTGTAGCCAATGATGACATAAAAATCAAAGCCAAAGGCCCAGCAATCTCTTCCCTGGCCTCCCAGAGAATCCTAGGATAAATCCCATCAGCCCCCGGGGACTTATCTATTTTCAGCCTGTCCAGAATTGCCAACACCTCTTCCCTACGTACCTCAATGCCATATATTCTAATAGCCTGGGTCTCAGCATTCTCCTCCACAACATTATCTTTTTCCTGAGTGAATACTGACGAAAAATATTCATATAGTATCTCGCCTATCTCTTCAGACTCCACACACAACTTCCCATCACTGTCCTTGACTGGTCCTACTCTTACCCTAGTCATTCTTTTATTCCTGACATACCTATAGAAAGCTTTTGGGTTTTCCTATATCCTACCTTCCAAATACTTCTCATGTCCACTCCGTGCTCGTCTTAGCTCTCTCTTAAGATCCTTCCTCGCCACCTTGTAACTATCCCTCGCCCCAACTGAAACTTCACTCCTCATCTTCACATAGGCCTCCTTCTTCCTCTTAACAAGAGATTCCACTTCTTTTGTAAACCACGCTTCCCTCGCTCGACGCCTTCCTCCCTGCCTGACTGGTACATACTTATCAAGAACACGCAGTACCTGTTCCTTGAACAAGCTCCACTTATCCAGTGTGCACTTGCAGCCTACTTCTCCAACCTATATCCCCCCCCCCCCAAGTTATGTCTAATGGCATCATAATTGCCCTTCTTCCAGCTATAACTCTTGCCCTGCGTTGTATACTTATCCCTTTCCATCACTAACGTAAACGTCACCGAATTGTGGTCAGTGTCCCCAAAGTGCTCTCCTGCCTCCAAATCCAACACTTGGCCTGGTTCATTACCAAAACCAAATCCAACGTGGCCTCGCCTCTTGTTGGCCTGTCAACATATTGCGTCAGGAAGCCCTCCTGCATACATTGTACAAAAAACGACCCATCTGTTGTACTCGAACTACATCTTTTCCAGTCAATGTTTGGAAAGTTAAAGTCTTCCATCATAACTACCCTGTTACTTTCGCTCTTATCCAGAATCATCTTCGCCATCCTTTCCTCTACATCCCTCGAACTATTTGGAGGCCTATAGAAAACTCCCAACAGGGTGACCTCTCCTTTCCTGTTTCTAACCTCAGCCCATACTACCTCGGAAGAAGAGTCCCCATCCAGCATCCTCTCCGCCACCGTAATACTGCTCTTGACTAGCAGCGCCACACCGCCCCCTCTTTTGCCTCCTTCTCTGAGCTTACTAAAACACCTAAACCCCGGAACCTGCAACATCCAGTCCTGTCCCTGCTCTATCCATGTCTCCGAAATGGCCACAACATCGACGTTCCAGGTACCAACCCATGCTGCCAGTTCCCCTACCTTATTTCGTATACACCTGGCATTGAAGTAGACACACTTCAAACCACTTACTTGAACACTGGCCCCCTCCTGCGACGTCAAATCTGTGCTCCTGACCTCTATACTCTCATTCTCCCGTACCCTAAAACTACAATCCAGGTTCCCATGCTCCTGCTGCATTAGTTTAACCCCCACCCCCCGCCTCCCCCCCCCCCCCCCCCCCCGCCAAAGAGCACTACCAAATCTCCACCCCACGATATTTGTGCCCCTCAGGTTCAGATGTAGACCATCCTGTCTGTAGAGGTCCCACCTTCCCCAGAAAGAGCCCCAGTTATCCAGAAATCTGAATCCCTCCCGCCTGCACCATCCCTGTATCCACGTGTTTAATTGCTCTTTCTCCCTATTCCTCATCTCATTATCACGTGGCACGGGCAACAACCCAGAGATAACAACTCTGTTTGTTCTCGTTCTGAGCTTCCATCCTAGCTCCCTGACATCCTTGTCCCCTTTCCTACCTATGTCGTTTGTGCCAATGTGGACCAAGACTTGGGGCTGCTCCCCCTCCCCCTTAAGGACCCGGAAAACACGATCCGAGGCATCACGTGCCCTTGCACCTGGGAGGCAACATACCAAACGTGAGGCTCTCTCGCTCCCACAAAATCTCCTATCTGTGCTCCTGACTATCGAGTCCCCAATTACTAATGCTCTGCTCCTCTCTCCCCTTCCCTTCTGAGCAACAGGGACAGACTCCGTGCCAAAGTCCCGTACCCCATGGCTTACCCCTGGTTAGTCGTCCCCCCCACAAGTATCCAAAGCGGTATACTTGTTACTCAGGGGAACGACCGCAGGGGATCCCTGCACTGACTGCTTCTTCCCAGTCCCTCTTACAGTTATCCATCTATCTCCAATCTTTGGTGTAACTAATTCCCTGAAGCTGCTATCTATGACCCCCTCTGCCTCCCGAATGATCCGAAGGTCATCCAACTCCAGCTCCAGTTCCCTAACTCGGTCTTGGAGGAGCTGGAGATGGCTGCACTTCCTGCAGGTAAAATCAGCAGGGACACTAACGGCATCCCTCACCTCAAACATCCTGCAGGAGGAACATTGCACTACCTTCCATGCCATCCCTCTAACCTCCAACCAAGATCTGGTTAATAAATAAATTTTAAAAATATGTATATATATATATTATAATAATATGGCACTTACCTCACACCAATGGGTCTGATTATTAGGTTCGGAGTGGAATATCTGATCCAAATATCCATCTATTTCTGGGACTGTCTATCCGTGTAGAATAGTATTGTGTATGGGTGAGGGGCTGTCCCGAAATCACTTGTTTCTATTTTGAAATAAGGTATTTTATTGGCGAGTGGATGCTCCATTCTATGGAACGCTCTCTCTGTCTTTGACCTTTGGATTAGATTAAAAACAGGAAGAGTTTGTCTGTGTTTTGCAGATGTTGTATATTTATTGTGTGAAGGAAATATCTCGATATCTCAATTTTCTATTGAGCTGCTCCAACAGGAACAGCTATCACCTACAGCCTGGCATTAAAAAAACCACAACAGTCCAGTATACCAATAGGTTTTGTGATATCCTTCTCATTTCTATTCATCTGGGATTCAATCCAATGTTTGTTCAAATTTTATGGGTGCGTTGAAACTGTGTTCTTGCTTCGAATGAATCGGGAATATGTTCACCTGAAACCAGAAACCCCTCCATTCCATTCAGACCCTTATTTTTCAAGGTCTGATTGGGAGACTTATTGTTCTGATCAAAATGCAGCAGCGGACACTGAGCTGTGGGCAAATTAATTTCCCACTGAAATACCCACTTTGCAAGTTTATAATTGATGGTGAATGTGTGACTGTGCTTAGTTGTATTTTTCCTCTAAATTTGGATGTGTTTGTAATCTATGTAATTATCATTCTGCTTTCCGATTCCATATTGTTGATGTAAATGATAATGGGACGTGATCCCAGTTGTGTTCCTTGTGGAGCACCACTTCCCACCTTCCACCAATCAGACTAAATCCCTTTAACTAGACTTATTGTTCTGATCAAAATGCAGCAGCGGACACTGAGCTGTGGGCAAATTAATTTCCCACTGAAATACCCACTTTGCAAGTTTATAATTGATGGTGAATGTGTGACTGTGCTTAGTTGTATTTTTCCTCTAAATTTGGATGTGTTTGTAATCTATGTAATTATCATTCTGCTTTCCGATTCCATATTGTTGATGTAAATGATAATGGGACGTGATCCCAGTTGTGTTCCTTGTGGAGCACCACTTCCCACCTTCCACCAATCAGACTAAATCCCTTTAACTACTCTCCCTGTGTGTCTCCAGCTTGCTGTCTGCAGCTGTGTCCCCTAACGCCACTGGCTCTGACATTACTCATGCGTCTGTTATGCCAGATCTTACCGACAGCCTTTAGAAAATCGACTGGTTTCACATCTATCATACTAATGGAATCTTTAATTCCTCTCGTTATTGAAATGATTGAATCAATTCTGTCAGGACTGATTGATTTTGGAATATGTGCTGACTGTGTTACTCGATTTTTTACCTCACCATTTTAATTCCAGTTTTTCCTATTATCGATGTTGTGATTGGGAGATTGCTTTCTGGAATTGTTTTCATTTCTGTTTCAAGAATAACAGACACCGTCTGCGGCCTTCCAATTCTTTGGTAATATTCGGATGATGATTGGTGAATAGATAATAGTATCTCTGCTGTTTCTCACTGTCTATTTTATGAATATTTGCGGTTGAAATCCATCCACCTCCAGTAATCTCCCTCTAACTGGACCCCCATCCTTTGGCCTCCTACCTGCTCTTCTTCTTTACATTGAGCTCCGTCAGTGCGACATTGGTCATCTCAATTCCTCCTCTGCCACTTACCCACTCTATCCTGCCTCCCTCTGAACTTGCTCCATTCCTCTCTAAAATCCAGCTCTGACCTGGTGATCTGATCTGCTCACAAGGGTGGTGCCATTGTTTTTTTAAAAATATTTTTTAAAATTAAAGTTTTGCAAGTTTTTCATAATAAATAGTAATAATCCTAACAGCAAAATCGAGTGAACATTAACATAGTGCAAAAAGAGAATATAAACTAGCAATTGACTAGATGTGACCCCACGCGTCTCAGTCTTCCCACACCCTCCCAACGGAGCACTCAGCCCCACTCCCCTGCTGCTGCTGACGTTTTAATTTTCCCTGAGAAGCCATAGGACGGTATTATTCCCCCCCCCCCCCCACCCCGCTCAACAGCAGCAGCTCTGTACACTTGGCAAAATTGTTTACACACATAAGTAGGCATCTGTTCGTGGTGTTGTCGTCCCTTGATTCTCCCAGACGGAGTTCGCTGCCGTTGTCATCTCGTTCCGCTTCTGCGCCCTCCCGTCTTCCCTGTTTTCTCTGCTCCTGTGGACTTTAAGTTTGTTAATGTTTCCCTGACTCCCCACTCCCTCTCCCTGGCTCTCCTCTATTGTTCCATCTCTTCCCTCTACCCCCTTTATTCCCGCTCCTACCCCCTTGTGGCTCGCCTTTCCTTCCTCTTACATTCAGCTGTCCCCCCCCCCCCCCCCCCCCCCCGCAACCTCTCCGCCTCTCTCGGTCTATCTCTCCCTCTCATGCTTTGGCTACTCTCCCCTGTATCTTGGCTACCTGGCTATTCTTCTGCTTGTTTGTTGGCCACGAACAGGTCCCGGAACAATTGGGTGAATGGCTCCCACGTTCTGTGGAAGCCGTCGCCTGATCCTCGGATGGCGCATTTGATTTTCTCCATTTGAAGAGATTCCGAGAGATCGGACAGGCAGTCAGCAGCTTTGGGTGGTGCTGCTGACCGCCAGCGGACAGGATTCTACGGCGGGCGATCAGGGAGGCAAAGGCAAGGGCGTCCGCCCTCCTCTCCAGAAATAGATCTGGCTGGTTTGAAATCCCAAAGACCGCCACTTTCGGGCAAGGCTCCACCCCCACCACCTTGGACATTGCCTCGAAGAAAGCTGTCCAGTACTCCACAAGACTGGGATAGGACCACAACATGTGGGCGTGGTTGGCTGGGCCTCCTTGGCACCGCTCACACCTGTCCTCCACCTCCGGGAAGAAACTACTCATATGGGTTCATAGAATTTACAGTGCAGAAGGAGGCCATTCGGCCCATCGAGTCTGCACCGGCTCTTGGAAAGAGCACCCTACCGAGGCCCACACCTCCACCCTATCACCATAACCCCTTAACCCAGTAACCACACCCAACACTAAGGGCAATTTTGGACACTAAGTACAATTTAACATGGCCTATCCACCTACCCTGCACATCTGGAACAGCTGGTGAGTCAGTTTCAGCGGGAGCAGTGCGGAAGTGGTTGCTGGGAGGTACGTCTGTCCTTTAAAAGCACTTGGCTTTGCAGGGGCAGGCCAGTCGATTTGGGCGGAAGAATCAGCTGGTGAGTCAGTTTCAGCGGGAGCAGTGCGGAAGTGGTTGCTGCGAGGTAAGTCTGTCCTTTAAAAGCACTTGTCTTTGCAGGGGCAGGCCAGTCGATTTTGGCGGGAGTGGAGCTGGCTGTTTAGTCAATTTCAGCAGGAGCTGAGAATTTTTTTTTTTTAATTAGTGTTTTAGGCGGGAACAGGAAGTCGACCCGCGGACGTCTGGGAAGACCCTCACCAATAAATTCTGGTGGAGAGGAAACCCGAGACACTACACGTGTAGTGTCTCCCACCCGCCCTCCTCCTCTAACCTAATAATAAAACCCATTGGTGTGAGGTAAGTACCATATTTTATTATATTATTATTTTTTTTTTATTAAAAAATTTAATTTAGTTGTTAGCCAGATCTTGGTAGAAAGTTAGAGGAATGGCAGGGAAGGGAGTGCAATGTTCCTCCTGCAGGATGTTTGAGGTGTGGGATGCAGTTAGTGTCCCTGCTGATTTTACCTGCAGGAAGTACTGCCATCTCCAGCTCCTCCAAGACCGAGTTAGGGAACTGGAGCTGGAGTTGGAAGAACTTCGGATCATTCGGGAGGCAGAAGGGGTCATAGATAGCAGGTTCTGGGAATTAGTTACACTAAAGATTGGAGATAGGTGGGTAACTGTAAGAGGGACAGGGAAAAAGCAGTCAGTGCAGGGATCCCCTGCGGTCGTTCCCCTGAGAAACAAGTATACCGCTTTGGATAATTGTGGGGGGTGGGGGGGGGACTTACTAGGGGTAAGCTATGCGGTACGGGCCTCTGGCACGGAGTCTGTCCCTGTTGCTCAGAAGGGAAGGGGGGAGAGGAGCAGAGCATTAGTAATTGGGGACTCAATAGTCAGGGGCACAGATAGGAGATTTTGTGGGAGCGTGAGAGACTCACGTTTGGTATGGTGCCTCCCAGGTGCAAGGGTACGTGATGTCTCGGATCGTGTTTTCCGGGTACTTAAGGGGGAGGGGGGGCAGCCCCAAGTCGTGGTCCACATTGGCAACGACATAGGTAGGAAAGGGGACAAGGATGTCAGGCAGGCTTTCAGGGAGCTAGGATGGAAGCTCATAACTAGAACAAACAGAGTTGTTATCTCTGGGTTGTTGCCCGTGCCACGTGATAGTGAGATGCGGAATAGGGAGAGAGAGCAATTAAACACGTGGCTACAGGGATGGTGCAGGCGGGAGGGATTCAGGTTTCTGGATAACTGGAGCTCTTTCTGGGGAAGGTGGGACCTCTACAGCGAGGATGGTCTACATCTGAACCTGAGGGGCACAAATATCCTGGGGGGGGGGGAGATTTGTTAGTGCTCTTTGGGGGGGGCGGTTTAAACTAATGCAGCAGGGGCATGGGAACCTGGATTGTAGTTTTAGGGTAAGGGAGAATGAGAGTATAGCGGTCAGGAGCACAGATTTGACGTCGCAGGAGGGGGACAGTGTTCAGGTAGGTGGTTTGAAGTGTGTCTACTTCAATGCCAGGAGTATACGAAATAAGATAGGGGAACTGGCAGAATGGGTTGGTACCTGGGACTTCGATGTTGTGGCCATTTCGGAGACATGGATAGAGCAGGGACAGGACTGGATGTTGCAGGTTCCGGGGTTTAGATGTTTTAGTAAGCTCAGAGAAGGAGGCAAAAGAGGGGGAGGTGTGACGCTGCTAGTCAAGAGCAGTATTACGGTGGTGGAGAGGATGCTAGATGGGGACTCTTCTTCCGAGGTAGTATGGGCTGAAGTTAGAAACAGGAAAGGAGAGGTCACCCTGTTGGGAGTTTTCTATAGGCCTCCAAATAGTTCTAGGGATGTAGAGGAAAGGATGGCGAGGATTATCCTGGATAACAGCGAAAGTAACAGGGTAGTTATTATGGGAGACTTCAACTTTCCAAATATTGACTGGAAAAGATATAGTTCGAGTACATTAGATGGGTCGTTTTTTGTACAGTGTGTGCAGGAGGGTTTCCTGACACTATATGTTGACAGGCCAACAAGAGGCAATTTGGTTTTGGGTAATGAACCAGGCCAGGTGTTGGATTTGGAGGTAGGAGAGCACTTTGGGGACAGTGACCACAATTCGGTGACGTTTACGTTAATGATGGAAAGGGATAAGTATACACCGCAGGGCAAGTGTTATAGCTGGAAGAAGGGCAATTATGATGCCATTAGACGTGACTTGCGGGGGTTGGGGTGGGATAAGGTGGAGAAGTAGGCTGCAAGTGTTGGGCACACTGGATAAGTGGAGCTTGTTCAAGGATCAGCTTCTGCGTGTTCTTGATAAGTATGTACCGGTCAGGCAGGGAGGAAGGCGTAGAGCGAGGGAACCGTAGTTTACAAAAGAAGTGGAATCTCTTGTTAAGAGGAAGAAGGAGGCCTATGTGAAGATGAGGTGTGAAGTTTCAGTTGGGGCGAGGGATAGTTACAAGGTGGCGAGGAAGGATCTTGAGAGAGCTAAGACGAGCACGGAGGGGACATGAGAAGTATTTGGAAGGTAGGATCAAGGAAAACCCAAAAGCTTTCTATAGGTACGTCAGGAATAAGCGAATGACTAGGGAAAGTGTAGGACCAGTCAAGGACAGGGATGGGAAGTTGTGTGTGGAGTCTGAAGAGATAGGCGAGATACTAAATCATTATTTTTCGTCCGTATTCACTCAGGAAAAAGAATATGTTGTTTAGGAGAATGCTGAGACCCAGGCTATTAGAATAGATGGCATTGAGGTACGTAGGGAAAAGGTGTTGGCAATTCTGGACAGGCTGAAAATAGATAAGTCCCCGGGGCCTGATGGGATTTATCCTAGGATTCTCTGGGAGGCCAGGGAAGAGATTGCTGGACCTTTGGCTTTGATTTTTATGGCATCATTGGCTACAGGAATAGTGCCAGAGGACTGGTGGATAGCAAATGTGATCCCTTTATTCAAAAAGCGGAGTCGAGACAACCCCGGCAACTATAGACCGGTGAGCCTCACGTCTGTTGTGGGTAAAGTCTTGGAGGGGATTATGAGAGACAAGATTTATAATCATCTAGATAGGAATAATTTGATCAGGGATAGTCAGCATGGCTTTGTGAAGGGTAGGTCATGCCTCACAAACCTACATTCAATTATTTGTCAATTATTGGTCGTATTGCAACATCTTTTAATGGTCGATCAATTTATTTATATTTACTTATCGACATTTGAAATGAAATGTCGCTGGAACTATCCAATCATCAGAGAGTTTTCACTATGACTAGACTTTGCTCTACAATTCTGCCATACCTTAGCGACATGGTTACAGCGGATTATCACAAATGATTCTCAACACTTTATCCTCTACACTGAACAAAGGAGTCAGTGTTTGGCGCAATGCACGGGGAGAGTTTAGCTGCTTTATAGAAGTCTCCTTGGCTCTATGTTTATTTCCATTAAGTTTCGGGTTGTTCGGCATATCCTGTCTCCTCCCGGATTCATCAAGGAAAAGCCATCCAGGTTCTCATCTGCCACCTGCCTTCTTTTTTGATCTCTTCTCCAAAGCGGCCAAGTCCAGGGAGGCATAGAGAGGTCCGCCCTGGGACTGGGAAATATATGAAGCATTGACATTCAAAAATAGTTAACATAGATGTCAAATTATACCGAAATGAAATCGACTTCAATGAAGTGACAAAACGAGGCAACTAAGAAGGATACCATTCGGCCCATTCAATCCGTACTGGCTCCATGAAAGTGCTAGTCAGTTAGCGCAACCTCAGTTTAACATTCCCCATATCTTCAACAATTCTCCTCCCTTCAACCATTTCACAGCTTCCCTTTTGAAAACCACTGTTGAATCTTCTTCCAGTGCCCTCTATACCTATCTGCGAGGGTGCTGCTAAATGTGTATCTGCAATAATTGTCTGGACAAATGATCTGTGATAGAGTTGTGAAATTGGAAAGCAAATTAAAGCAGACATGGTCAATGTATAACCAGACAACTGCGGCGATGAACCTGTTACTTTTATTCGATATATTTATTGTAAAAGAGCGAACCTGATGATCATGTTTCCCCGTGTGTTATCTATAGGGTCCGGCAGATAAATCCATATCCAGACAGAAACACAGACACAATAAAGAGACTTGCATCGAAGAATCGCAGAGAAGAGGGTGGGAGGAAACATCAAGAGTCCATTTAGACCATGCTGTCAGTGCCTAAATAAAATAACTTGAAAGATAAAGCACGCTGGTCATTCTTATCACAATGCCCATCTCCCGATCCGTTGTTTTAAACATTCCAACACTTTAAGTGAAGATCCAGGTGCCTTATTAAATGTTTCTGACTCAACCTCCAAATCAGGTAGCACAACCCACACTGATCTTATTTTGCGCATTTCACGGCTATGCAAGACCCTGCTCGTTTGACAGCAACTTTTCAAAATACTCGTCAAAGCTTTCAATGAAGGTATTCTGCAGCCCATTCGGAATCAATAGTGTTCCAAGAACATCCATTTAATAACGGCGCAGCTAATGTATTTTATTGGGATGTTTGTTGAGGGAATTGATGTCAACACTGGATACTGAGAGCTTCCTGCTCCCCAGTCCCAACACAACACCCTCGCTCATCCACTCCTGCCCCCACAGAGGAATATGTTCTGATTTTAGTTAAAGCGACGAGTGTGATTTGAAACAAATGAATGTGTTCTAGAATGTGCTCTGCCAACCACGTGAAACATCTAGCGTGGGATGGGCTGCACATTATTCCAAAAATCAGCAAATATCTGGGCAGCTTGACAGCATATTAATTGCACTTACCCGTAACGCACCGTCATGTAATTTCTGTGTCTGTGTTTGGCGGAGTTCGCCTAGGTATTAAAGAATACAATATGAATTTAAATATTATTTCTTCCGGCGAATAGATATTCAGCTGGAGATAGGCGAAGACAATGACGAATCAATGCGACAATGGCCCTAATTGTCAATGGAAATCAATCCAAAAGCTTCACACATAAGCCTGTGTTCCCCCAATGGATCAACAGCCCCTCAATGCATCACTTCTCAGATAAAACGGTAATGGAGTCCAATTTGCCAATGGCTGCACACTCCCTGTCTAGTGTCCACTGCCCATCTGGTATATTAGCGGCAGATTTAATAATCCACAATTGGCCGTTTTCTGGCACCAACAGGAATGAGATGATTGAAGAATATTCTGATGGCGGTCAGTCCACTTATCAATCGGTGAATTCCCGCCATTTGATATTTAATCTGTACCAGTGTTTCAATGGAACTTACCCATTTGTCGCTCTTTCCGCCCCTGTCTTTGTGTTGTCTCGCTCAAACTGAAACTGAACAAGGACAAGAAGTATTAATGAAGTGTTAGGTCATCCAAATCCTGGCCCAGGTCCCAGAAATAGCTGAGAAAACAATTAATTGTACAGCAGTTTTAGATTCATCTTCAAATATCGAACAGAATGTCAACATGAAACATTGAAGTCAGAGTCGGGTTTGAACTGGACTTCACACAATACTAAACACAAAGAGAGTGTCCGTGATGTAGTTTGCAAATGTCTCAGTCACTTACTTTTCATTTTGGCTTTTGTTGTCCCATTTTCCTGAAAGAAGGAACTATAATTAGCAAAATAAAATCAGGAGAACAAAGAACAAAGAACAAAGAAATGTACAGCACAGGAACAGGCCCTTCGGCCCTCCAAGCCCGTGCCGACCATACTGCCCGACTCAACTACAATCTTCTACACTTCCTGGGTCCGTATCCTTCTATTCCCATCCTATTCATATATTTGTCAAGATGCCCCTTAAATGTCCCTATCGTCCCTGCTTCCACTACCACCTCCGGTATCGAGTTCCAGGCACCCACTACCCTCTGCGTAAAAAACTTGCCTCGTACATCTACTCTAAACCTTGCCCCTCTCACCTTAAACCTATGCCCCCTAGTAATTGACCCCTCTACCCTGGGGAAAAGCCTCTGACTATCCACTCTGTCTATGCCCCTCATAATTTTGTATACCTCTATCAGGTCGCCCCTCAACCTCCTTCGTTCCAGTGAGAACAAACCGAGTTTATTCAATCGCTCCTCATAGCTTATGCCCTCCATACCAGGCAACATTCTGGTAAATCTCTTCTGCACCCTCTCTAAAGGCTCCACATCCTTCTGGTAGTGTGGCGACCAGAATTGAACACTATACTCCAAGTGTGGCCTAACTAAGGTTCTATACAGCTGCAACATGACTTGCCAATTCTTATACTCAATGCCCCGGCCAATGAAGGCAAGCATGCCGTATGCCTTCTTGACTACCTTCTCCACCTGTGTTGCCCCTTTCAATGACCTGTGGATCTGTACTCCCAGATCTCTTTGACTTTCAATACTCTTGAGGGTTCTACCATTCACTGTATATTCCCTACCTGCATTAGCCCTTCCAAAATGCATTACCCCACATTTGTCCGGATTAAACTCCATCTGCCATCTCTCCGCCCAAGTCTCCAGACAATCTAAATCCTGCTGCATCCTCAGACAGTCCTCATCGCTATCCGCAATTCCACCAACCTTTGTGTCGTCTGCAAACTTACTAATCAGACCAGTTACATTTTCCTCCAAATCATTTATATATACTACAAACAGCAAAGGTTCCAACACTGATCCCTGTGGAACACCACTGGTCACAGCCCTCCAATTAGAAAAACATCCCTCCATTGCTACCCTCTGCCTTCTATGGCCTAGCCAGTTCTGTATCCACCTTGCCAGTTCACCCCTGATCCCGTGTGACTTCACCTTTTGTACTAGTCTACCATGAGGGACCTTGTCAAAGGCCTTACTGAATTCCATATAGACAACATCTACTGCCCTACCTGCATCAATCATCTTAGTGACCTCCTCGAAAAACTCTATCAAGTTAGTGAGACACGACCTCCCCTTCAAAAAACCGTGCTGCCTCTCACTAATACGTCCATTTGCTTCCAAATGGGAGTAGATCCTGTCTCGAAGAATTCTCTCCAGTAATTTCCCTACCACTGAAGTAAGGCTCACCGGCCTGTAGTTCCCGGGATTATCCTTGCTACCCTTCTTAAACAGAGGAACAACATTGGCTATTCTCCAGTCCTCCGGGACAGCCCCTGAAGACAGCGAGGATCCAAAGATTTCTGTCAAGGCCTCAGCAATTTCCTCTCCAGCCTCCTTCAGTATTCTGGGGTAGATCCCATCAGGCCCTGGGGACTTATCTACCTTAATATTTTTTAAGGCAAGAGAAGATAATAACATTGGATACGCAATCATGGCAATGTCCCTCATGAACCGGATTCCTCACCTGATCTGCCGCCTTTACAAATCCAAATGGAAAGTAGAATCAACAAGAGAACCAGAACCGCCAGGACAGCGATGAAAGCGGGAAGGGCCCGACTGCACCATCCTGCAGAGACAACACAATTAAAATCTGCTTCTCTGTCTCATCCTTATCTCCTGGCATTCTCAGTTGGAAACGGAACTCAGTTAAAAAATCGGAACCTGAACCTTGGGAGCGAAGGGGGAAAGTAAACCCCGGGAAACTGATAGCAACACATGAAATGGAATCAAATAATTTACAGTGCAGAAGGAGGCCATTCGGCCCATCGAGTTTGCATCGGCCCTTGGAAAGAGCACCCTTCAGCCTATCCCTTTAACCCAGTTACCCCACCTAACCTTTTTGGACACGATGGACAATTTAGCATGGTCAATCCACCTAACCTGCACATCTTTGGACTGTGTGGAGGAAACCGGAGCACCCGGAGGAAACCCACGCAGGCAAGTCGAGAGCATGCAGACTCCGTACAGGCAGTGACCCACCCGGGAACCGAAACTGGGACCCTGGAGCTGTGAAGCAACAGTGTTAAACACTGTGCTACCGTGCCGCCCTTTGATTTCGCTCTGTTGAAGTGTTTTGAAAAAGTAACTATGTTAAAGGTGTTAGAAATATCTCCGAATAAGAAAATGGCTAGAGTATTCGAGTGCATAACGTTAGGCCATGGACATCAACTATCTGGCAGGCCTGTCAGTGTTGTTCCACACTCACAGTGCATCAGTTTGTATGATGCAAACAGCACCTGATGTCATAGTGCAAAAACTGAGCCATTGAATGATGCTGCCCTTTGTCCTCGTGTCAACTCTGAAAGTTCTCTCCAAATTGGGTCAATCTCCCTCAGCGTTCCCTCATAGACCTGTACATTGCTCCCCATTAAACATTTCTGCAGATCCCCTTTTGAAAGTAACTAGTAAATATGATTTTGCTGCGTGTTCCAGATTTCATGAACTTTCAGTGTAAATCACACTCTCCAAAGATCCGCAGTTTTTGCTGATTATCTTCAATCTGTGTCCCCTTGATTTCTCACCTCCTGCCATTGTACACTGTTCCTATTAGTTGCTCCATCGAAGCTTTCTGGTTTTGATCGCCGCCTCGATCATTTCTCTTCTTAACCTTCTCTTCCGTAAGGACAGGAGTCCAAGTTTCTCCAGTCTCTCCACATTAACTGAAGTGGCCAGTTCCCAACAAATCTCCGCGGCTCTCTCGGTAGACTTGTGACTTCCACCCCTAAAAAGCTGTGTGCAGCTGATCACAATACTGTGAACGTGACCAGCCAATGCTTTCTGGCGCATCAACACATCGCCCTTGCTTTTAAACTCGATTCCTCAATTTAAAAATGCAATGATTACGGATGTCTTCCAGCATTGATTTATCTTCCCATTTCCATCTCCAAACATTACTCAATCAGAGAATAATTGCAGCACAGAAGGAGGCCATTCAGCCCACCAACTCTCTGCTATCTCTCGTCAGCAACAACCCGCTTTATTCCGGTCGTCTGCAATTCCTCTTCCCCCTGCCCATTCTTCCATTTCTCACCATTCTCCAATTCCCTTTCGAACGCCACGATTGAACTGCTTCAACCACACTCTCAGGCAGTGTGTTCCAATGATGAACATTCGGTGTACAGAAGGGTTCTCCAACATGTTGCAGTTCATTCCTTTCCCAATCACAGCACATTTGTAGCGCCTGGCCCTCCATCCTTCGGTCACGGGGTACTGATTTTCACTCTGTACTCAGCCCATATCCCTCCTGATCTGTAAACGCCACTATCAAATATCTGCTCAAACTTCTCTTCTCCGCTGAGAGCAGCATCAATGTCTATCGGTAATGCACGGGAATTAATTTTCACGCCATTGATACCATTGTCTTGAATCTTTTCTGCACTGTCTCTAACACATTCTCCAGACAGTCTGGTGCCCAGATAGGACTAATACTTCAGTTGATGCTGAACCAGAGTTTTGTTAATGTTCATCACAGCTCCCTTCTTGTTCTACTTTCTGCCCTATTGCTAATGTCAAGGCCTTTGCATGCATTAGTAATCGCACTGCCTATGTCAATGGTTTGTGACAATAAAGCTCCGATTGCCTGCCAAGTAAAACCTGTGCGATACACTTGGGATAATTTCTGAAAATGACATTTCTGTGAAGTGCTAGACCCAGAGATTAATGTTCCTAAAGATTGTAGGTCTCAGGAAGCAGGATTCAACCAATAAAACAGATGTTCACGGATGATGGGTTCTGGAAAATGAGATTCAGAGAAAATAAATGAATGTCCCATAAAACAAGTCATTTTTAGACAACAATTTCCACTTTTGTCTGGTTTCTGTTTGTAAAGCCCATCCAGCATAGAACTGACCACAAGTCCATTCCAAAGTCTACTCCGTAAACAGGATGGTTGAAGCAGATTCAATAACTTCGAAAAGGGAATCCAGATTCTAGTTTATGGCAAAATGTGACAGAGCTATCGGGATAAAGATTGGAGAGCCTTTGCTTTTATTTAACAGGCTTCAGAGTCTTATCTTCCAGCTAATCATTCTTATTGATTATAACTTGAATTCAAACCATCATTGTGAAGATCGCCAACTCACCTGTCCTTGTCTCTGCTGATTTGGGGAACGACACGCTCGTTGTCCATTTTTTGATTGGAGACCCCAGTTGAACAATACAAGTACAGACAGCGCCAGTAGTCCAGATTTCCATCGACACCATGATATGACTGGTGATGCTGTAGGTCCCGTCCTCCGCCATTGTACCGGGATCGCTCGATCCTTCGGTTGCCAGGCCGGAAATATTCCAGAAAATAGCAATCCGGTTAGAAGAAAGTCCACTGACCAAACACACCAAAGGGACGGTTTCACTCGAATTCGCCTCACCCTGTGGCACAAATATCAGCACCGCCGTCTTGTTGGTGGAACTGTCTGGACACAGATTGAGACATATTCAGCGATTGATTCACACAAAATGATAATACTGTGCATGATCAGAATTCATTTCAATTGTTCTCTTACCTCCAACCAATAATGTAGCTGCTTTCTGGAGCGGTGCATAGTTAGCTATACGAGCACAGTAGTAGGAACCCGAGTCATTCGCCTGAACATTGTGGATTTCCAGAATCAGTACTTTTTTGCTGTTGCCTTTTTTAGAAATGAACTTACAATTCGCCCCGTTACAGGATGAAATGTCGATTGGTATCGGGGCTTCACCCACTCCTTGTTTATACCAGCCATAGCTAGAGACCAATTCCACTTCGTAAATGTAATGACAGGTTAATTCCACCATCTTCCCGACTTCAGCGGTCGTTGGGAAGGGGATGTGAGACAGAGTGGACTCGAAGTCTGTAACCAGAGAGATTATTGTCACGTTATCAGTGATTATTGACAGATTGGACACATCCGCTTTGAAACGCTTCAGCTATAATTAAAGAACAATCACTTTGTAGTTTTACAGAGTTTTTGGTGAGATTTATTCTTCAATTCATTTCTGTTTCGGTGTATAGGAGGAAGCAGTAAACACATTGACACTATCTGGTGAAATCCCTTCACCTGATCACTGGATCATATTTTTGTCTCAGGAAACAATCATTCTCGCATTTTACTGAACGAAGGTAATTCCGGTTAAATTTCCCACCGCCGTTTACTCACCGTAACTCCGCAGCACCAGGAAAATGAGTATCAGGGGGAAATGTTCCTTTGCCATCTTGAGCCGGAGCCTGCTGCGCGTTTTCGCTCTCACTCGCTTGTTACTGTGGCCGGAGTGACCGCGGACTGACCCGAGCTCAGGGCCAGATCCGCTGGAAACGATGACGATCTGTGCTCCGGAAAGTATGACACCTTTCTGTGAGCAGTGTCTTGGTGAATGTGACGTTCATTTGCGCTGCCGTCACCGCCTGGGTGTCACAGCTGACAAGGAACAGAAGAGCTCACAACAATCTGATTGGCTGTAGTTCAGAGGGCGGGGCGGAATAATAACTGCAATTATATGCTGAATATAGCAGTTGATAATTCACTCAAGTTGATCCATCCCAGATTGTCATTGGGATGATGTTGCTGATCCAACTTATAAGACATCTACCAATCCGCCCCTCAGCCTTGGCTTCGCCAGTTAACCAGCCTGTTCGCTATTTCTAGTTATTTATTGTCATTTGTTATTTATTATTTCGGCCCAGCTCTCGTTCTTGTAAATCGTGTTTGCTCCATTGCCAATATCCTTTTTGTAATTTGCGGGGGGAGGGGGGGGCGGCAGAAATTTGCAATTAGTACAGGTTTTCCAAACAAGGACCCATATATAAAAACAATTCAACAGAATTAGAATCATTTTCCTCTGTAGCCTTCTATGTGTTTTTCTCGTGAATATCACCAACAAAATCATGGAAATGGGCGTTGCTTTGGAATTCTTCACAGGTCGAATAAACCAATCTTTTGAGTAGCAACAGGGACAGACCAAAATCCTGGGCCTATCTTTAACTGGGTTGGATTTCGATTCTGAGCCGCATTCACCCTCGCACATTCTGCTGTTGAGTGAGTGGCTTCTCTTTAAAATAAAATTTCGAGCAGAAACGACTTGCATTCCGTCTTCCCAAAGGGTTAAGTTAAAAGCATTTCCCCTCTGGGTAAAATAGTAGACAACATTATTAAACGGTGAACAGGGAAGTTACTCGAGTAAATTTAGCCTGCATGCCATCTGTTCGTAAAGCCGCGAATAAAGGTTTGTGGTGATCGACATTCCCAATGCAATGCCCCACATTTTCCGAAAGATAGGCCTCAGGAAACATGTGGAAATCATTATCAGTGGAAATGCAGCACATGCCGGGCAGAGAACATGTCTGAGAAGCTGCAATATGGAAATACATTAGTGGAGAAAAATTAAGAGTGAAAGTTGTACCATGTATTTCTTTCTAAATACAAAGATTTGCATTTATCTTCTGATGAAAGCAAGAGGTCACCAATTTATATTCATTCGTTCATAGGATGTGATCATCGCTGGTCAGGGCGGAATTAATTGTCCATCCCTAACTGTCTCTACATTCTGAGAGCAATAGATAGGGTGGAAATTCAGAGTCTTTCTCCAAGGGTGGACTTGTCAATGACAAGGGGCCACAGGTTCAAGGTGAGAGGAGTTTTGTTTAATGGCGATGTGCGGAGTAGGTTTATCATGTTGAGCGGTGGGTGCCTGTAACTCGCGGCGAGAGGATGTGGTGAAATCAGGCACCTTAACACCATTTAAGAGACATCTGGATGGATAGATGAAGAAGGGGAAATAGAGGGATACGAGTAAGGGCAGCAGTTTTTTTAGTTAGGGCATCATGGTCAGAACCGTGGAGGGCCGATGGGCCTGCTCCGATTATGTATTTTTCATTGTTCTTTTATAAGGGGATGAGGGGCAGGTTTGTTCACCTCTGTAGTCCATGGCGTGTCGGCACACCAACCTTTGGCTTGTTTCTCCAGGCGCTTGGTCCAGGAACAGTAAAGGAATGGCGATAAAGTCCCAAGCCAGTGTGCGGTTAGAAAGACAATTGGTGTCTTGTTCCCATCTCCCTTCCTGTGTTGCCCTGTTCTCTGTGTCGATATTACACAGTGCGATCCCAGCGAGACGCTGATGAAGGCATTGTGCAATTGTGAATAAAATTGGGAATCAGTTAATTTTATTGAAATCCCGGTAAGGGCAGAGAAATAGGGAATCGGTATAACATTAATAAACACACTGTTACTGAGCATGATTGTACACCAGCCTGTTCTCTGTTTAGTTGAATCCACTCTTGGCGGTAACCCCGCATTCTGTCAGCAGTTTAACATTGACTACCAGCGTGTGACCTCTGAAGGCAGTTCTGTGGGTGAAGCGCCTCAACTGTAAAAACAGGAAAACCACAGAGCGCTTTTGGCTCGAACATATTTTCCATCTCAAGCAGAGAGTGGTCACAATCTCGGGCACTGATATCTAGACTTCAACGCGCTTTAGGCAGCCCCACATGGGCTGTGGGCGAGGTATTTTTAACGCTCAAAGCAAACAGCTGCAGTCACCACCAATGCGCCTCGTTGCTGCCAGACCCGCTCTCTGCTGCAAATTCTACTCCCCCGCTCCTTCGCCATGCAAGGTCAAGCATTTCTGCAGAAAAGGTCAAACTCTGAGTACAGCTAATTTCGTAACTCATGCTGCCAGTGATTCCTGCCACCAGACAACAACAGGAATGCATTTCGCTCTTGTCTCCCACCTTCCATTCCTCACCATTCTGCTGAAGATTCCGTGACCTGGGTTCCTGAGGAGTCTTGCAGAGAATTTTCAGCACGGATTTTCCTGCTTTGAGTTCAGAATTGGGTCATGTTTCCTCTGAGATATTCCCATGAAGAATCATTTGACCCAGCAGCAGTTACTAATTGTTTTCTCTCTGTCAGGATTGTACATTTTCATCCATTGCCGGAACTGCCTGGATGATCCGGCCTAGAATATTCATCCTCAATTGGATTTGGAATTCATATTGTGGCTGATCGGGTGAATATTGATGATTAACACCGATATTTTACTGAACGTATGTTTAATGTCCATTTTTTAAAGTACTAATTGCGTTTATTATTTGAGAAAAGCGATTTGACAGACCCCACAGTTGACAAGCCAGTAAGTGAAGTGTTTTTAAAGCTCATCACTGACATCAGTCTGTAAATAGTCCAACTCGGGAAGGGGCCATACTGGACCTGGTATTGGGGAATGATCCCGGCCAGGTCCTTGAAGTTTCAGTCGGTGATTACTTTGGGAATAGCGATCACAATTCCATAAGTTTTAGAATACTCCTGGACAAAGACGAGAGTGATCCTGAAGGAAGAGTGCTAAATGGGGGAAAGGCCAAGTATAACCAAATTCGGCAGGAGCTAGGGAATGTAGACTGGGAGCAGCTGTTTAAGGGTAAATCCACACTTGAAATTTGGGATTCTTTTAAGGAAAGGTTGATCAGAGTGCAAGACAGAAATGCCCCTGTGAAAATGAGGGATAGAAATGGCAAGATTAGGGAACCATGGATGACGGGTGGAATTGTGAGACTAGCTAAGATGAAAAAGGAAGCAGACATACGATCTAGTCAATTTAAAACTGATCAGGTTTTGGAGGAATATCGGGAAAGTCGGATAAATCACAAACGCGTAATAGGGGTCATGGAATATATTTGGCTAACAGTGTTAAGGAAAATCCCAAAGCCTTTTATTCGTATATAAGGAGCAAGAGGGTAACTAGGGAAAAATTGGCCGACACAAAGACAAAAGAGGGAATTTATGCGTGGAGTCAGAGGAAATGGGTGAGATTCTTAATGAGTACTTTGCATCGGTATTCATCAAGGAGAGGAACATGACGGGTGTTGAGGTTAGGGGTGGATGTCGGCATAAGGAAGGGGGAAGTTTTGGGTATTCTAAAAGGCATTAAGGTGGACAAGTCCCCATGTCCGGATGGGATCTATCCCAGGTTGCTGAGGGAATCGAGGGACGAAATAGCTGGCGCCTTAATAGATAACTTTGCAGCATCCTTGAGCACGGGTGAGGTCCCGGAGGACTGGTGAATTGCTAAAGTTGTCCCTTTGTTTAAGAAAGGTAGCAGGGATAATCCAGGGAATTATAGACCTGTGAGCTTGACGTCAGTGGTAGGCAAACTGTTGGAGAGTATACTGAGGGATAGGATCTATTCACACTTGGAAGAAAATAGACGTATCAGTGATAGGCAGCTTAGTTTTGTGCAGGGAAGGTCATGTCTTTGAAACCTAATAGAATTATTTGAGGAAGTGACAAAGTTAATTGATGAGGGAAGGGCTGTCGTATACATGGACTTCAATAAGGCGTTTGATAAAGTTTCCCATGGCAGGTTGATGGAAAAAGTGAAGTCGCACGGGGTTCAGGGTGTACAAGCTAGATGGATAAAGAACTGGCTGGGCAACAGGAGACAGAGAGTAGTGGTGGAAGGGAGTTTCTCAAAATGGAGAAATATGACTAGTGGTGTTCCACAGGGATCCGTGCTCTGACCACTGTTGTTTGTGATATACATAAATGTTCTGGACGAAGGTACAGGTGGTCAGATTAGCAAGTTTGCAGATGATACTAAGATTGGTGCCGTTGCAGATAGCGAGGGGGACTGTCAATGAATACAGCAAAATATAGATAGTTTGGAGAGCTGGACAGAGAAATGGCAGACTGAGTTAAATCCAGGCAAATGCGAGGTGATGCATTTTGGAAGAACCAATTCGAGAGCCGACTATACGGTCAATGGAAGAGTCCTGGGGAAAATTGGTGTACAGAGAGAACTGGGAGTTCAGGTTCATTGTACCCTGAAGGTGGTAACGCAGGTCGATAGAGTGTTCAAGAAGGCAGACAGCATGCTTGCCTTCATCGGACGGGGTATTGAGTACAAGAGTCGGCAGGTCATGTTACAGTTGTATAAGACTTTCGTTAGACCACATTTGGAATACTGCGTGCAGTTCTGGTCGCCACATTACGAGAATGATGTGAATGCTTTAGAGAGGGTGCAGAGGAATTTCACCAGGATGTTGCCTGGCATGGAGGGTGCTAGCTATGAAGACAGGTTAGTATTGTTTTCGTTGGAAAGGCGGAGGTTCAGAGTGGACCTGATTGAGTTCTACAAAATTATGAGAGGTATGGACAGGGTGGATAGCAAGAAGCTTTTTCCAAGAGTGGGGGTGTCAATTACAAAGGGTCACGATTTCAAGGTGAGAGGGGGAAAGGTTAAGGGAGATGTGCGTGGAAAGTGTTTTACGTAGAGGGTGGTGGGTGCCTGGAACGCTTTGCCAGCGGAGGTGGTAGAGGCGGGCACGATAGCGTCATTTAAGATGTATCTAGATAGATATATGAACGGGAGGGGAACAAAGGGAAGTAGATCCTTGGAAAATAGGCGACAGTTTTAGATAGAGGATCTGGATCGGCGCAGGCTGGAAGGGCCGAAGGGCCTGTTCCTGTGCTGTAATTTTCATTGTTTTTTTGTACTTTGTGTTTCACTGTATTTATAACTGTTTCAGAAATCAGTTAATTCCCAAAACCATAACCATGGTATTGATGCTTTAAATTTCCCACGTTCCTTCATGTTTTATTCTGAGATGAATTAATAATTCCGATTGTCTTTACTTTACTAAGCAGAGACTAAATGACTATAGCAAATTGCAACACGAAGAGGCCATTCGGCCCCTCGAGCCTGCTCAGCTATACAAAAAGATCATAGCTGACCTGATTGTTGATTTTATCTCCATCCTCCTGTCTGCCTCCCTACAACCCTGTCCTCCATTGTTAATTCAAACCGCTCTAATTCAGCCTTGACTATATTCAATGACCCCCGCCACACTCCTCTGTGTGAATGGGCATTTCAAACACCAGTGAGCCTCTGAGAGTAGACATTGATCCTCGTCCCCCTCTTACTGCGGAAACTGTGTTCCCTCCTTCACTATTCCCTCACCAGAGGACGCATCTTTCCAACATTTACTGTGGTCATCGTTTCGGAATTCTATCTGTTTTAAGGACGAAAATACGAAGAAGGATCAGGAATGCGCTATTCCTCCTCGCGACTCTGCTTCACATTTTAACCAGACCATGTCTGATCTGATAGTAACCTCAGTTCAGCATACGGCCTGCTCCCGATCACCTCTCAACTCCCTGCTTACCAAGAACATACCAATCTCTGCCTTATAAAGTTTCAAAGATACTCCTTCAACCGCCATTGAAAGGATGGAAGTTATCAAGATTCACGACCCTCTCAGATTAAAGGCAAAATTATCCTAATTTTCCTTTTAAACGGACGACCCGTTATTTTTAAACAGTTACACCCAAATTCTACATTTTCCTACAAGAGAAAACATCTTCTCCATATCCACCTTTTCAATACCCTTCTGGATCTGATATATTTCAATAAAGTCGCCTCTTGCTCTTTAAACTCTAGCGGATATGATACATATAACCATTCCAACTTTCCCTCATGGGACAAATTCCGGGCATTATTCTGATGCATTTCTGTGAATGACTTCCAACGCATTTACATCCTTCCTTAACTAAAGTGACCAATGTTGTCCAGAGTATTCCAAATGTGGTATCGCTCGTACAACTGAAGTGTAAACTTCCTACTTTTTCATTGAATCCTCCTCTCAGTAAATGAAAACGTTCTGTTAGATTTCCCAATTACTTGCTCTGCCTGCACACTGTGATTCGTTCGCCAGGACACCCAGATGATTCGCACCTCAGAGATTTGCAATCTCTCATCATCTTGGTAATGTGTTCTTCTTTTCTTCCTGCTCCCAAACTGGATCAATTCACATTTTCCCCACATTATTCTCGAGCTAACAGATCGTTGCCCAACCCCTTAACTTCTCTCTATTTGTCGTTGCCTCCATTTGTCAACTTCACAACTTTCCTTCCGACATATCTTTGAGTTGTCAATAATTTTGGCAACCACCCTTCCAAACATTTCATCCGAGTCATTTGTATCAATTGCAAACAGTCGAGGTCCCAGAACAGTTCCCTTTGACAACCAAACCTTACATCTTGCCAACGTGTTCTGCTTCCTTTTATCCAACCAATTGTCTACACTTGCCAACATGTTACCCAAAAGCATCAGTTTTGTTATTTATTTAATTTCGGTAATACCGTGTGTTCTCACTTTACCAACTCTCTTCTCAAAGTATCTCACCAACCTTTTTATTCACAGCTCATGATACTTGTCCAAACAAAAACTCTAAGTCGGTTAAACTTGATTTCTCTTGCATAAAACATGTTGACTTTGAATGATTTCATTGAATTGATGTAACTGTCATTCTTCCCCGTCTTTAAGAATAACTTCGAATGATTTCCCCATATAAGATGTTAAGTCAACTGGCCTATATTTCGTACATTCTGTCTCACATTCTTGTTGAATTAAAGAGTCACGTTGCCTTTCTTCCAAGCAAGGTAATGCCCCCCGCCCCCCCCCCCCCTTGAATGTACGGGGTTTGGGAAAATTAAAACCAATACTGCAATTCTCTCACTCGACACACATGTTATGACGGGAGTATACATCCCATCGGAATCGGGGCACTTGTCATCACGCATCTCAAAAGATTTCACCCGTGTCTCTTTGGTGATTGTAATTTTCCGAGATACTTCTCTCCCACGGCTCGGTAGCACAGTGGTTATCACTGTTGCTTCGCAGCGCCAGGAACCCGATTTTGATCCAGGGCGTGGGTGACTGTCTGTGCGTTCCCTCCGTGTCTGCGTGGGTTTCCTCAGGGTGCACCGATTTCCTCCCACAAGTCCCGAAAGACGTGCTTGTTAGGTGAATTGGACATTCCACCTGGGGAAAAAGTCTCTGACTGTCTACTCTATCTATTCCCCTGATCATCTTATAAACCTCTATCAAGTCGCCCCTCATCCTTCTCCGCTCTAATGAGAAAAGGCCTAGCACCCTCAACCTTTCCTCGTAAGACCTACTCTCCATTCCAGGCAACATCCTGGTAAATCTTCTTTGCACCTTTTCCAGAGCTTCCACATCCTTCCTAAAATGAGGCGACCAGAACTGTACACAGTACTCCAAATGTGGCCTTACCAAAGTTTTGTACAGCTGCATCATCACCTCACGGCTCTTAAATTCAATCCCTCTGTTAATGAACGCGAGCGCACCATAGGCCTTCTTCACAGCTCTATCCACTTGAGTGGCAACTTTCAAAGATGTATGAACATAGACCCCAAGGTCTCTCTGCTCCTCCACAATGCCAAGAACTCTACCGTTAACCCTGTATTCCGCATTCATATTTGTCCTTCCAAAATGGACAACCTCACACTTTTCAGGGTTAAACTCCATCTGCCACTTCTCAGCCCAGCTCTGCATCCTATCTATGTCTCTTTGCAACCGACAACAGCCCTCCTTACTATCCACAACTCCACCAATCTTCGTATCGTCTGCAAATTTACTGACCCACCCTTCAACTCCCTCATCCAAGTCATTAATGAAAATCACAAACAGCAGAGGACCCAGAACTGATCCCTGCGGTACACCACTGGTAACTGGGATCCAGGCTGAATATTTGCCATCCACCACCACTCTCTGACTTCTATCGGTTAGCCAGTTCGTTGATTGACTCCAAAAGATATTGCTCGTAATTGGAAAATATTGAAATATCTATTCCACTGGCATGGTATTAGGGGAGACCTTTTGACACAGAGTTAGATACAGTTAGTAGGTTCAGTTACTCGCGTTTCAATGTAGGAGCTATTCCTCGAGTTATATCATAGATCATAGAATTTACAGTGCAGAAGGTGGCCATTTTAAAAAATAGATTTAGAGTACCCAATTCTTTTTTTGTACCAATTATGGATCAATTTAGCCTGGAAAATCCACCCAGTGCACATGATTGGGTGAGGGACGAGACCCACAAAGACGGAAGAATGTGCAAACTCCACATGGACAGTAAACCAGGGCCGTGATTGAACTCTGGTCCTGGAGCTGTGATAGATCAGTGCTATCCGCTGTGCACCCTACTTAAGGCCACACATCGAGCATACCCACGTAAACCTACCTAACCTTTTGAATACTTAGAGTAAAATTGGCATGGCCAATGCACCAAACCTGCACAGCTTTAGACAGTGGGACATAACTGCAGCACCCAGAGGAAACCACACTGACACTGGAGAAAGTGCAAACTCCACACAGAGAATCACCTGACGCCGGAAATGAACCCAGGTCCCTGGAGTTGTTAGGGATCAGTGCTAACCACTGTGCCAGCGTGCCGTGTGAAACAACATACTGTATTTTGAACTTAAAATTAATGCACAATGGACTGAAGTTTGTTGCATGAAAATGCTCCTGTTTAGCTGAATACTCACCGATCAGCGGCATACTTGAATCCACACCATGACGAGAATGAAGAGGTGAGGGAGGATTATCCTGACAGTTAAGTTAAAGACTCAAAATGCACAATGCTGACATGCGACTAATCATTTAGAAACGGCTTCGGGAGTCAAATCATTTTTACGCCATTTCGTCATGGGCAGCATGGCCCAGTTAAATATGGAAAGCAGGGAAACCCATACAACCCAGTGTTAGGGGCCATGGCTTAGAAACTCCAAAATGTATTCTGATGTTCACCTGACCTCCAGCCGTTATGTCGAATTGGGCTAGGATGAGCCTTCACTGCAGGTGTGATTCATCAGTCTTCCTGGACACTTCAGTCAAAACAAGGATTAGTCTAAGATTGTAGCGAATATTTACATATATTAAAACACAACAATATTATTTTTATCAATTACAACCGTAAAGACACCACACACGACAGCAATCTATGTATAGCACTTAATGATTTCCCCCTTAGCTGTTCCAATTCAATACCAAAATTCAATTAATCCAAAACCCCTTTACAAGGACGTAGGCCAGCACACTGTATTCTCACTAGACAGGACTGTTCTGATCCAGTTTAGCGAGCAGTTCAAACTCCTTCTGGAAAACAACTACAGCTTTCAAATTACCAATGCAGTTTGTCACACGCAATGTGGTTTTCACTGGAACAGCTTTTTAAACTGAAAACAGAGAAAACACGTGTTCTTCCTTCTGTAGCCCAAAGCAGTCAAACTCAAACGGAAACCCCTTCTCGCCTCACAGCCACAGCCCAATGTGCTGCGAGTCACATGATAAGAATCCTTTCTTAAATGGACACTCACATGACACTAGTCTCAGCAACATTCCACCTGAACCATGGCACAGAACCCCTTCTAGAAATTTATGAGGCATCATGTGAGGCCTACAGGGCAGAAGGAGGACATTTGTCTCAACGGGTCTGCACGGACCCTTCGAAAAATCACATACTCAATTCCCCGCCCTCCAAGGCCTCTTTTCCGTGACCTAATCTGCACATCCCTGGACACTACGAGGCAATCTCGCATGGCCAATCCACTTCATCCACACGTCTTTTGAGCACCAGGAGAATACCCACGCAGACACGGGTAGAACGTACAAAACAGCCCACAGACGGTCATCCCAGGCCGGAATTGAACCCGGGTCCCTGGCACCGTGATGCAGCAGTGTTAATTGGAGGGTGGCTAAAGTAACTCCTCGATTTAAAAATGGAGTTATAGAGAAAGTAGACAGTTAAAAAGAAATTATAAACAATAAGCCTGACGTCATTCGAGGGGAAAATGCTAGAATCCATTATGAAAAATGAAACATGAAAAATGAGGCCGGTACGGGAATTGAACCGTGCTGCTGGCCTGCTTTGGTCTGCTTTCAAATCCAGCTCTTTAGCCCTGTGCTAAACCAAATCAAAGATTTAATTGCAGAGCACTTTGAAAACAGTGGCCGTATCGTTGATAGTCAGCATGGATTCATGAAGGCGAAATCAAGCTTGACAAATCTATTGGAATTCTTCGAGGATGCAACTAATAGAATTGATGAATGGGGTCAATTGGATGTGGTATATTTGGACTTTCAGAAGGCTTTGTCAAAGTCCTGCATAAAAGATTAGTGTGTAAAATTAAAGCACGTTGGATTGGGGTTAGTATATTCAGATGCACAGAAAACTGGGTTGCAAACTGGACACAACAGTAGGAATTAACGGGCCTTTTTCCAAATGGCAGGCAGCGACTTGTGGTGTAACAGATGGGTCAGTGCTAGGACCCAGCTATTCACAATATATAGTAATGATTTTGACGATGGAACAAAACGTCATGCCATCAAATTTGCAGATGACAACAAGTTGGGTGGAAGTGTGAGCTGGGAGGTGGATGCGGAGATTCTTCATTTTGATTTGGACACGTTGAGTGAGTGGGCAAATGAATGACACATGCAGTATAATTTGGAGACTTGCGAGATTATGCACCTTGGTAGCAAAAACAAGAAGGCAGATTATTATCCGAATGGTGACAAACTAGGAGAGGGGAGCGAGTCATGAGACCTGGGTGTCCTCATGCACGTGTCACTGAAGATAAGCATGCAGGTGCAGCAAGCGGTAAAGAAGGCAAATGGTATGCTGGTCTTCATTGTGAGCGGATTCGAATACAGGAGCAGGGATGTCCTAGTGAAATTATACAGGGCCTTGGTGAGGCCACACCTGGAATATCAGTTTTGGTCTCCTTATCTGAGGAAGGTAGTTCTAGCTATACAGGGAGCTCAGCGAAGATCTACCAGACTGATTCCTGGCATGGTAAGTATAGCATAAGAGGAGAGATTGAATCGGATAGGACTGTGTTCTCTGGAGTTCAGAAGAAAGAGGAGGGGGATCTACATAGAACATAGAACGATACAGCGCAGTACAGGCCCTTCGGCCCACGATGTTGCACCGAAACAAACGCCATCTAACCTACACTATGCCATAATCATCCATATGCTTATCCAATAAACGTTTAAATGCCCTCAATGTTGGCGAGTTCATTACTGTTACAGGTAGGGCATTCCACGGCCTCACCACTCTTTGCGTAAAGAACCTACCTCTGACCTCTGTCCTATATCGATTACCCCTCAGTTTAAAGCTATGTCCCCTCGTGCCAGCCATTTCCATCCGCGGGAGAAGGCTCTCACTGTCCACCCTATCTAACCCCCTGATCATTTTGTATGCCTCTATTAAGTCTCCTCTTAACCTTCTTCTCTCCAACGAAAACAACCTCAAGTCCATCAGCCTTTCCTCATAAGATTTTCCCTCCATACCAGGCAACATCCTGTTAAATCCCCTCTGCACCCGCTCCAAAGCCTCCACGTCCTTCCTATAATGTGGTGACCAGATCTGTACGCAATACTCCAATGCGGCCGTACCAGAGTTTTGTACATCTGCAACATGACCTCCTGACTCCGGAACTCAATCCCTCTACCAATAAAGGACAACACTCCATCGGCCTTCTTCACAACCCTATCAACCTGGGTGGCAACTTTCAGGGATCTATGTACATGGACGCCTAGATGCCTCTGCTCATCCACACTTCCAAGAACCTTACCATTAGCCAAATATTCCGCATTCCTGTTATTCCTTCCAAAGTGAATCACCTCACACTTCTCTACATTAAACTCCATTTGCCACCTCTCAGCTCAGCTCTGCAGCTTATCTATGTCCCTCTGTAACCTGCTACATCCTTCCACACTGTCGACAACACCACCGACTTTAGTGTCGTCTGCAAATTTACTCACCCACCCTTCTGCGCCTTCCTCTAGGTCATTGATAAAAATGACAAATAGCAACGGCCCCAGAACAGATCCTTGTGGTACGCCACTTGCAACTGAACTCCATTCTGAACATTTCCCATCAACCACCACCCTCTGTCTTCTTTCAGCTAGCCAATTTCTGATCCACGTCTCTAAATCTCCCTCAATCCCCAGCCTCCGTATTTTCTGCAATAGCCTAACGTGGGGAACCTGATCAAACGCTTTACTGAAATCCATATACACCACATCAACTGCTCTGCCCTCGTCTACCTGTTCAGTCACCTTCTCAAAAAACTCGATAAGATTTGTGAGGCATGACCTACCCTTCACAAAGCCATGCTGACTATCCCTGATCATATTATTCCTATCTAGATGATTATAAATCTTGTCTCTTATAATCCCCTCCAAGACTTTACCCACTACAGACGTGAGGCTTGCCGGTCTATAGTTGCCGGGGTTGTCTCTGCTCCCCTTTTTGAACAAAGGGACCACATTTGCTATCCTCCAGTCCTCTGGCACTATTCCTGTAGCCAATGATGACATAAAAATCAAAGCCAAAGGTCCAGCAATCTCTTCCCTGGCCTTCCAGAGAATCCTAGGATAAATCCCATCAGGCCCCGGTGACTTATCTATTTTCAGCCTGTCCAGAATTGCCAACACCTCTTCCCTACGTACCATCAATGCCATCTATTCTAATAGCCTGGGTCTCAGCATTCTCCTCCACAACATTATCTTTTTCCTGAGTGAATACTGACGAAAAATATACATTTAATATCTCGCCTATCTCTTCAGACTCCACACACAACTTCCCATCTCTGTCCTTGACTGGTCCTACACTTACCCTAGTCATTCGCTTATTCCTGACATACCTATAGAAAGCTTTTGGGTTTTCCTTGATCCTACCTGCCAAATACTTCTCATGTCCCCTCCTTGCTCGTCTTAGCTCTCTCTTTAGATCCTTCCTCGCTACCTTGTAACTATCCCTCGCCCCAACTGAAACTTCACACCTCATCTTCACATAAGCCTCCTTCTTCCTCTTAACAAGAGATTCCACTTCTTTGGTAAACCACGGTTCCCTCGCTCGACGCCTTCCTCCCTGCCTGACCAGTACATACTTATCAAGAACACGCAGTAGCTGATCCTTGAACAAGCTCCACTTATCGAGTGTGCCCAACACTTGCAGCCTACTTCTCCACTTTATTCCCCCCCCCCCCAAGTCACGTCTAATGGCATCATAATTGCCCTTCCCCCAGCTATAACTCTTGCCCTGCGGTGTATACTTATCCCTTTCCAACATTAACGTAAACGTCACCAAATTGTGGTCACTGCCCCCAAAGTGCTCTTCTACCTCCAAATCCAACGTGGCCTCGCCTCTTGTTGGCCTGTCAACATATTGTGTCAGGAAACCCTCCTGCACACACTGTACAAAAAACGACCCATCTAATGTACTCGAACTATATCTTTCCCAGTCAATATTTGGAAAGTTAAAGTCTCCCATAATAACTACCCTGTTACTTTCGCTCTTATCCAGGATCATCCTCGCCATCCTTTCCTCTCCATCCCTCGAACTATTTGGAGGCCTATAGAAAACTCCCAACAGGGTGACCTCTCCTTTCCTGTTTCTAACCTCAGCCCATACTACCTCGGAAGATGAGTCCCCATCTAGCATCCTCTCCGCCACCATAATACTGCTCTTGACTAGCAGCGCCACACCTCATAGATCTCATAGAAACTAATTAAATTCTAACTTTGCTGGCTTGCCCCGGCGTTAGGCAAATTTTTACTCTTTTTATGATCACTTATTATTTTGTTCCAGAATAATCGAGCAGATGCAGGATAAATCGACGCGCAATTTCAATGTTTTATAATATTCGCATTTAGATTATATGAATATGTTTAAACTGTATATAAAGCTACAGCAAGATATATTTTGTAAACTTTAGTTTGGCGTCACAGAAAGTGAAATACATTTTTTTAGCATTTGTTTGTCATGACGATATTCATTCCATTAAAGGAATTTTAATGAATAGAATGGTTATGGAGTGCATTTAATGTTGAGCGATCATTCGGTAGAATGTATAATTCTCCACCTCAGATGTCCATGTCATTGGTAGTGGTTCTCTGAGGCCTTGCGTGGCTTCTGAGCCCGATCGTAGAGCCACATCTCCGACAGCACACCTAGCAGATGTTTTCAGAAGGTGCAATCGGTCTTTGGGTTCCAGATCGCGGCCATTCTTTTCTCAAGCTCTGTTTCGGAGCCTCCTCTTGCCGTCACGTTTCTTCGAAGAGTTGTGTCAGGATACTCACATCCTACGCACATGGGTGACCAAGCGGAGTTTGTTCCGGATGGTCATGCCTCGATACTGGTGCTCTTGACTCCTTTCAGTACAATAGTGTCAGCACACCTGTCCTCACAGCTGCTTCGGTGCAAAAGTAAATTTGGATTTTGCAATGTATTTTTAGTTGAGCAGTTTAAGCGTCTCCGGGATGTATTGTTGATCCTTATAAGCCTCAGTGATTACTACAAAGCTTGAGCAGAGGTAAATTTGCAAATTAATAAATTAATATGAACTATCTCTCTGACAGGAATTGCAGAATCCACTGCAGATTCCAAATCTGTAGTCCTGCTTCAAGTACGCTACGGCATCACACTTATAGCTTGGCTTCGTAAAATCCTTACCGTTCTGCTCAGGTTCAACATAGGTGCCGATTCGTGAGAGCAGAGTCAGACTTCATCTCTGCCTGGCGAGGAAGCAAAACAATTACACAACCTGAAGAGTGTGCATGCAAAGGACATGTTACGAAATTAAATCGGAGGGGATGTGGGCCTCTGCTTCAGCAAGGAAGCATTGAGACACCTTTGTGAAATGTTGACGAGAGACCTGAAGCTGAAATCCAACTGGTGTACCGTCTTCACAGTGAAAATGAAACACTCGCCACTGCTGATTTCTTTTCCTGGGTAATTTCAACATGTTACATGTAACATTTCACAGAGTGCTGCGATGATGTGCTCACCTGGTGATGAATGTAATTTAGCACAAAACTTCGGAGCATATTAGTCTTGACACATCCCCAGTGAAGATTAAGGAGAGGTCTACGAATTCTACAGTATTTCTGGAAGATATCTTGTCACCGGAAATTGAGTGTTTGGAGGAATGGCATATGGAGCCTGAAACTGGCATACTTCGCGGTGCACGTGTGCAAGCTGAGGCTCCAGGTCACACAAGTGCCTTTTGAGATCAGCTGGCAGCGGCTGCTTTCGGTCTTTGATCCAACAAACTTAGCATTCGATATGTCAAAAAAAAACTCCATCCTCATATCACTCCGTCGCTCCCCTCCTATTCGCCCTCCTTCCTCCCCCCACCCCACCCGCTGACAAATGGAGAGATCCGTTGTATTGATGTGGAAAAATATATATTTTTGACTGTTGCATTTAAGTTAGAAAATATATCTTATTGCAATAATTTTTTGTAAGTTAAGGCAGATATTAAACTGCGTTGCTCAGCTGCTAAAGATAAACGTTATGTTAATTATTAACTCGTTTCAACATTTTTCACTTTAAAATTATTTTTGTTCATAAATACCTTTTATTAAACTTTACAAATGTCTGCAAATGTTTTATTCAAAAAATCAAAGCACTGAATTTAACTATCATGCAATTTAAGTCTGCTGACATGATTGAGGTAGAGAAAACTGAATAATTAATGATAAATAAAATGTTTTCAAAAATCAAATATCACAAGGACAGTAACAGCTAAAAGCTAAAAGCCATGGGGATCGGATTTGAACCATTTTATCTGGTCAAAACCAATTTGCAATGACGTGTTATGACGCACTTTGCAGGTCTGTAAGGAGACGGGGTTATTTACACTTTGTCCTGCTTCAAAAATCCTCATTGTTCGTTATCCGAGAAGATCTGCCTTCTCTCCTTCCAAACTAAATTTTCTGTTGCCACTATCTAAATTAAAATATGCAAATACCTTTAAGCTTGCAGCATATAAAGTTATGAAATAATACAGCGCAGATTTAAATAGTTGCACAGATGTCAAACAAATTCCAAAACCCATGTTCACACATAAATATTATAATAATCAACTTTAATTACAGAAATACGAAAATGAATTTAAAGCAGCATTGCTTGTGTAATGGAAAGAGCAAAAAACTGTTCAAAAAACTTCAAGATACCTTTAAAACATTTGCGAAATATGACCTGTTGTCTTCAAATCTACAGTTTAAATGTCCAACCTCAATGGACATTCCCGTTGCTTCTGCGTCACAATGGGGGCGTGGATTCCCGCTGACACTCGGAAGTTCCGGGCTAACATCCCTGCATCCAGTCGGTCCAGCGCTGATAGAATGTTGTGCGTATCAATGCGGTATTCAGAAGCTGGTCTAATCAACCCAATCTTGCACATATGAAATTCTTGCCACTCCAGATTTCAGTTTAATTAACTTTCCTTTAGAGCCATCTATGGAAACGACATTGCTTCTTTGGGAAGGATACAAGACGGAACACAGCACTTCAGCTGTTGACTTACAAAGGCCCTGGACAACAGAATTAATGCATTATTTGTCCCTGTTGAAGTCAGATTTAGAATGAAGATTTTAGATTAAAGGTACCCTGTCTGAGATGCCTGTGTAAGAGCAATTTGTAGGAATTGATAGCTTATTAACAATGCTTGTGATTTTATAACCTAAGAATTACTAATATCAGTAAACACAGTCATACAATCAAAAGAAGTTACACAAAATGGCTGTTAGCTAAGTTAGCAATACTAAAGACACAAAATGGCCTTTAGCTGAATTAGTCACATTCCTGAACAACCATTAGCTGGGTTAAGTTGCAAATTGGAACAAATAACATCATTTAATTACGGCAGCAAAGTTAGTCAGGGAGACAAGAATGATTGATATGAAGGCATTGAATGGGAAACAGACATGGGAGATTCTAATGAGTACTTCACCCGCGAGTGATAACAGCTCCTTATGTATCCTCGCCAGCCCAAGGTTTCCAGGTGCAGGCAGGAAAGATAATTATAACATTAGTGTGACTTACTTCTTCATGAAGTCAGGGGCTGGTAAGGTACCAACACAATTTACGTAATGTCAAATGTATTTGGATATATAACTAATGTATGGAACTTATAACCAATATTATTGGACATGGTTTGCACTGAGTGCTGTATTTGGTGCATTTGAGTGCTATAGTGAGAGTTTGGTGACTGAGGGAGTATAAGGGTTCATTTTTATCTAAAGTCTAGACTTTCTTCTATTTAATTAATTAACTTAGAAGTTGCTGTTTTGATTAGAAGAAGGTGGATTATCAATCAGCTTCAAACAAAGGTTATACTTGTAGCTACTCGCAGCTGGAGCTTGTTAATTAGTTAATTGGATTAGGCCAGTTTTCAGAGGCTAGATTCACAGCATAAAAGTGACCCACTATAGTGCAGACTTTGTTTTCACTGAGTGCTGAATTTGGTGCATTTGAGTGCTATAGTGAGTGTTTGGTCACTGAGGAAGTTAGGCGAGGAGGGAGTAAGGTGGTCCTTTCGTTTTGTTTCCTACATTTTTGCAAAGAGCGAGAAGGGAGCCAGGGGTTTACAGAGAATGCAGCTGAGTGGGAGCAGAGTCGGAGGGCGGAGGTCCAGTTTGTCCACAGGGCAGTTATATTCTGTAACGTAAGATGGGATGGAGGCTAGGCCAGTTGCATGCTCCTCCTGTAGGATGTGGGTGGTGAGGGATACCACCGGTGTCCCCGCTGACGATAGCTGCGGGAAGTGCACCCAACTCCAGCTCCTCAGAGACCGTGTTAGGGAACTGGAGCTGGATGAACTTCGGATCATCCGGGAGGCAGAGGGGGTGATAGAGAGGAGTTACAGGGAGGTAACCACACACAAGTTACAGGACAAGAGTAGCTGGGTTACAGTCAGGGGAAAGAAAACAAACAGGCAAACAGTGCAGGGATCCCTCCATGCGGTTCCCCTTCAAAACAAGTGTACCGTTTTGGATGCTGTTTTTTTTTTTGGGGGGGGGAATGACCTACCGGGGGAAGGCCCTAGTGGCCAGTTCTCTGGCACTGAGTCTGGCTCTGGGGCTCAGAAAGGAAGGGGGGAGAGTAGAAAAGCAATAGTAGTCGGAGATTCAATGGTTAGGGGAATAGATAGGAGATTCTGTGGTCCACAGCGAGACTCCCGGAAGGTATGGTCCCTCCCGGGTGCCAGAGAGAGGGATGTCTCGGATCGTGTCTTCAGGATCCTTAAGGGGAGGGGGAGCAGCCAGAAGTCGTGGTGCACATTGGGACCAACGACGTAGGTAGGAAAAGTGGTGTGGAGGTAATAAATGAATTTACGGAATGAGGCTGGAAGTTAAAAGCCAGGACAGACAGAGTTGTCATCTCTGTTTTGTTGCCGGTGCCACGTGATAGTGAGGCTAGGAATAGAGAGAGAGTACAGTTGAACATGTGGCTGCAGGAATGGGTTAGGAGGGAGGGCTTCAGGTATTTGGATAATTGGAGCGCATTCTGGGGAAGGTGGGACCTGTACAAGCAGGACGGGTTGCATCTGAACCAGAGGGACACCAATATCCTGGGAGGGAGGTTTTCTAGTACTCTTCGGGGGGGGGGGGGGGGTTTAATCTAATTTGGCAGGGGAATGGGAACCGGATTTGTAGTCCAGCAACTAAGGTAGCCGATATTCAGGACGCCAAAGCGTGTAATGGGGCAGTGGGGAAGGGAACACTGACAAAGGAGAGTACTTGCAGGCACGGAGATGGGTTGAAGTGTGGATACTTCAACGCAAGAAGCATCAGGAATAAGGTGGGTGAACCTAAGGCATGGATCGGTACTTGGGACTAGGATGTGGTGGCCATCACGGAAACTTGGATAGAAGAGGGGCAGAAATGGTTGTTGGAGGTCCCTGGTTATAGATGTTTCAAGAAGATTAGGGAGGGTGGTAAAAGAGGTTGGGGGGGGGGGGGGGCGGGGGGTGACAGTGTTAATTAGAGATAGCATAACAGCTGCAAAAAGGCAGTTCGAGGAGCATCTGCCTACTGAGGTAGTATGGGTTGAAGTCAGAAATAAGAAAGGAGCAGTTACCTTATTAGGAGGTTTCTATAGGCCCCCCAATAGTAGCAGAGATGTGGAGGAACAGATTGGGAAACAGATTTGGGAAAAACTGAAAAACAGATTAGTCACAGACTAGTAGTCATGGGTGACTTCAACTTCCCAAACATTGAGTGGAATGATAAAATAGTTTGGATGTGGTGGAGTTTGTGCAGTGTGTCCAGGAAACGTTACTAACACAGTATGTAGATTGTCCGAGCAGAGGGGAGGCCATATTGGATTTGGTACTTGGTAATGAACCAGGGCAAGTGATAGATTTGTTACTGGGGGAGCATTTTGGAGATAGTCACCACAATTCTGTGACTTTCACTTTAGTAATGGAGAGGGATAGGTGCATGCAACAGGGCAAGGTTTACAATTGGTGGAAGGGTAAATACGATGTTTTCAGACAAGAATTGAAGTGCATAAGTTGGGAACATAGGCTGTCAGGGAAGGACACAAGTGAAATGTGGAACTTGTTCAAGGAACAGGTACTACGTGTCCTTGATGTGTATGTCCCTGTCAGGCAGGCAAGAGATGGTCGCGTGAGGGAACCATGGTTGACAAGAGAGGTTGAATGTCTTGTTAAGAGGAAGACGGAGACTTATGTAAGGCTGAGGACACAAGGATCAGACAGCGCGCTGGAGGGATACAACATAGCCAGGAGGGAACTGAAGAAAGGGATTAGGAGAGCTAAGAGAGGGCATGAACAATCTTTGCCGGGTAGGATCAAGGAAAACTCCAAGGCCTTTTACACATATGTGAGAAACATGAGAATGAATAGAGCGAGGGTAGGTCCGATCAAGGTCAGTAGCGGGAGATTGTGTATTGAGTCTGAAGAGAGAGGAGATGTCTTGAACGAATACTTTTCTTCTGTATTTACAAATGAGAAGGGCCATATTGTTGGAGAGGACAGTGTGAAACAGACTGGTAAGCTCGAGGAAATACTTGTTAGGAAGGAAGATGTGTTGGGCATTTTGAAAAGCTTGAGGATAGACAAGTCCCCCGGGCCTGACAGGATATATCCAAGGGTTCTATGGGAAGCAAGAGATGAAATTGCTGAGCCGTTGGCAATGATCTTTTCTTCTTCACTGTCAACAGGGGTGGAACCAGGGGATTGGAGAGTGGCGAATGTCGTGCCCCTGTTCAAAAAAGAGAGTCGGGATAACCCTGGGAATTACAGGCCAGTTAGTCTTACTTCGGTGGTAGGCAATTTAATGGAAAGGGTACTGAAGGATAGGATTTCTGAGCATCTGGAAAGACACTGCTTGATTAGGAATAGTCAGCACGGATTTGTGAGGGGGTAGGACTTGCCTTACAAGTCTTATTGTATTCTTTGAGGAGTTGACCAAGCATGTGGATGAAGATAAAGCAGTGGATGTAGTGTACATGGGTTTTAGTAAGGCATTTGATAAGGTTCCCCATGGTAGGCTTATGCAGAAAGTAAGGAGGAATGGGATGGTGGGAAATTTGGCCAGTTGGATAACGAACTGGCTAACCGATCGAAGTTAGAGAGTGGTGGTGGATGGCAAATATTCAGCCTGGAGCCCAGTTACCAGTGGCGTACCGCAGGGATCATATTTGGGTCCTCTGCTGTTTGTGATCTCCATTAATGACTTGGATGAGGGAGTTGAAGGATGGGTCAGTAAATTTGCAGACGATACGAAGATTGGTGGAGTTGTGGATAGTGAGGAGGACTGTTGTCGGCTGCAAAGAGACATAGATAGGATGCAGAGCTGTACTGAGAAGTGGCAGATGGAGTTTAACCCTGAAAACTGTTGTCCATTTTCGAAGGACAAATATGCATGCGGAATACAGGGTTAACGGTAGAGTTCTTAGCAATGTGGAGGAGCAGAGTGATCTTGGCGTCTATGTTCATACATCTTTGAAAGTTGCCACTCAAATGGATAGAGCTGTGAAGAAGGCCTATGGTGTGCTAGCGTTCATTAACAGAGGGGTTTAATTTAAGAGCCGTGAGATGATGATGCAGCTGTACAAAGCTTTGGTGAGGCCACATTTGGAGTACAGTGTACAGTCCTGGTCGCCTCATTTTAGGAAGGATGTGGAAGCTTTGGAAAAAGTGCAAAGGAGATTTACCAGGATGTTGCCTGAAATGGAGAGTAGGTCTTACCAGGAAAGGTTGAGGGTGCTATGCCTTTTCTCAATAGAACGGAGAAGGATGAGGGGCGACTTGATAGAGGTTTATAAGATGATCAGGGGAATAGATAGAGTAGACAGTCAGAGACTTTTTCCCCGGGTGGAACAAACCATTACAAGGGGACATAAATTTAAGGTGAATGGTGGAAGATATAGGCGGATGTCAGAGGTAGGTTCTTTACCCAGAGAGTAGTGGGGGCATGGAATGCACTGCCTGTGGAAGTAGTTGAGTCGGAAACATTAGGGACCTTTAAGCAGCTATTGGATAGGTACATGGATTACGGTAGAATGATATAGCGTAGATTAAGTTGTTCTTAAGGGTAGAACGGTAGCATTGTGGATCGCACAATTGCTTCACAGCTCCAGGGTCCCAGGTTCGATTCTGGCTTGGGTCACTGTCGGTGCGGAGTCTGCACGTCCTCCCCGTGTGTGCATGGGTTTCCTCCGGGTGCTCCGGTTTCCTCCCACAGTCCAAAGATGTGCAGGTTAGGTGGATTGGCCGTAATAAATTGCCATTCGTGTCCAAAATTGCCTTTAGTGTTGGGTGGGGTTGCTGGGTTGTGGGGATAGGGTAGGGTGACCTTGGGTAGGGTGCTCTTTCCAGGAGCCGGTGCAGACTCGATGGGCCGGGTGGCCTCCTTCTGCACTGTAAATTCTATGATGATCTATGATTAATCTACGACAAAGGTTCGGCACAACATCGTGGGCCGAAGGGCCTGTTCTGTGCTGTATTTTTAATAAGAACATAAGAACATAAGAACTAGGAGCAGGAGTAGGCCATCTGGCCCCTCTAGCCTGCTCCGCCATTCAATGAGATCATGGCTGATCTTTTGTGGACTCAGCTCCACTTTCCGGCCCGAACACCATAACCCTTAATCCCTTTATTCTTCAAAAAACTATCTATCTTTATCTTAAAAACATTTAATGAAGGAGCCTCTACTGCTTCACTGGGCAAGGAATTCTATAGATTCACAACCCTTTGGGTGAAGAAGTTCCTCCTAAACTCAGTCCTAAATCTACTTCCCCTTATTTTGAGGCTATGCCCCCTAGTTCTGCTATCACCCGCCAGTGGAAACAACCTGCCCGCATCTATCCTATCTATTCCCTTCATAATCTTATATGTTTCTATAAGATCCCCCCTCATCCTTCTAAATTCCAACGAGTACAGTCCCAGTCTACTCAACCTCTCCTCGTAATCCAACCCCTTCAACTCTGGGATTAACCTAGTGAATCTCCTCTGCACACCCTCCAGTGCCAGTACGTCCTTTCTCAAGTAAGGAGACCAAAACTGAACACAATACTCCAGGTGTGGCCTCACTAACACCTTATACAATTTCAGCATAACCTCCCTAGTCTTAAACTCCATCCCTCTAGCAATGAAGAACAACATTCCATTTGCCTTCTTAATCACCTGTTGCACCTGAAAACCAACTTTCTGCGACTCATGCACTAGCACACCCAGATCTCCCTGCACAGCAGCATGTTTTAATTTTTTATCATTTACATAATAATGCCTTTTCCCGTTATTCTTACAAAATGGATAACCTCACATTTGTCAACATTGTATTCCATCTGCCAGACCCTTGCCCATTCACTTAGCCTGTCCAAATCCCTCTGCAGACTTCCAGTATCCTCTGCACTTTTTGCTTTACCACTTATCTTAGTGTCGTCTGCAAACTTGGACACATTGCCCTTGGTCCCCAACTCCAAATCATCTATGTAAATTGTGAACAGTTGTGGGCCCAACACTGATCCCTGAGGGACACCACTAGCTACTGATTGCCAACCAGAGAAACACCCATTAATCCCCACTCTTTGCTTTCTATTAATTAACCAATCCTCTATCCATGCTCCTACTTTCCCCTTAATGCCATGCATCTTTATCTTATGCAACAACCTTTTGTGTGGCACCTTGTCAAAGGCTTTCTGGAAATCCAGATATACCACATCCATTGGCTCCCCGTTATCTACCGCACTGTTAATGTCCTCAAAAAATTCCACGAAATTAGTTAGGCACGACCTGCCCTTTATGAACCCATGCTGCGTCTGTCCAATGGGACAATTTGCATCCAGATGCCTCGCTATTTCTCCCTTGATGATAGATTCCAGCATCTTCCCGACTACCGAAGTTAAGCTCACTGGCCTATAATTACCCACTTTCTGCCTACCTCCTTTTTTAAACAGTGGTGTCACGTTTGCTAATTTCCAATCCGCCGGGACCTCCCCAGAGTCTAGTGAATTTTGGTAAATTATCACTAGTGCATTTGCAATTTCCCTAGCCATCTCTTTTAGCACTCTGGGATGCATTCCATCAGGGCCAGGAGACTTGTCTACCTTTAGCCCCATTAGCTTGCCCATCACTACCTCTTTGGTGATATCAATCCTCTCAAGGTCCTCACCTGTCATAGCCTCATTTCCATCAGTCACTGGCATGTTATTTGTGTCTTCCACTGTGAAGACCGACCCAAAATACCTGTTCAGTTCCTCAGCCATTTCCTCATCTCCCATTATTAAATCTCCCTTCTCATCCTCTAAAGGACCAATATTTACCTTAGCCACTCTTTTTTGTTTTATGTATTTGTAGAAACTTTTACTGTCTGTTTTTATATTCTGAGAAAGTTTACTCTCATAATCTATCTTACCCTTCTTTATAGCTTTTTTAGTAGCTTTCTGTTGCCCCCTAAAGATTTCCCAGTCCTCTCGTCTCCCACTGATCTTTGCTACTTTGTATGTTTTTTCCTTCAATTTGATACTCTCCCTTATTTCCTGAGATATCCACGGTCGATTTTCCCTCTTTTTACCATCCTTCCTTTTTGTTGGTATAAACCTTTGCTGGGCACTGTGAAAAATCACTTGGAAGGTTCTCCACTGTTCCTCAATTGTTTCACCATAAAGTCTTTGCTCCCAGTCTACCTTAGCTAGTTCTTCTCTCATCCCATTGTAATATCCTTTGTTTAAGCACAAAACACTAGTTCTTGATTTTACCTTCTCACCCTCCATCTGTATTTTAAATTCCACCATATTGTGATCGCTCCTTCCGAGAGGATCCCTAACTATAAGATCCTGAATCAATCCTGTCTCATTACACAGGACCAGATCTAGGACCGCTTGTTCCCTCGTAGGTTCCATTACATACTGTTTGAGGAAACTATCGCAGATACATTCTATAAACTCCTCCTCAAGGCTGCCTTGACCGACCTGGTTAAACCAATCAACATGTAGATTAAAATCCCCCATGATAACTGCTGTACCATTTCTACATGCATCTGTTATTTCTTTGTTTATTGCCTGCCCCACCATAATGTTACTATTTGGTGGCCTATAGATTACTCCTATCAGTGACTTTTTCGCCTTACTATTCCTGATTTCCACCCAAATGGATTCAACCTTATCCTCCATAGCACCAATGTCATCCCTTACTGTTGCCCGGATGTCATCCTTAAATAACAGAGCTACACCACCTCCCTTACCATCCACTCTGTCCTTCCGAAAAGTTTGATACCCTCGGATATTTCACTCCCAGTCGTGACCATCCTTTAACCATGTTTCAGTAATGGCCACTAAATCATAGTTGTTCACGATTATTTGCGCCATCATTTACCTTATTCCGAATACTACGAGCATTCAGGTAAAGTACACTTATGTTGGCTTTTTTACCTCTGTTCTTAATCTTAACACCTCGATCAGTAACCTCTCCTAAGTTATATTTCCTCTTAACCTTTCTCCTAATTTTCCTTGTCGTCGAACCCACATCTTCCTGTAACAACCTGCCGCATCGCTTACCATTAATGTTTTCACTTCCCGTTTTATTTCTTTTAGTATTCCTGGTCCTATTCACTGAGCTTCCCTCAGTCACTGTACCTTGTACTGTCGCCCTTTTTGATTTTTGACTGTGGCTTCTCTGCCTTACATTTTCCCCCTTGCTGCCTTTTATTTCTGTCCCTGTTTTCCTACCTTCCAATTCCTGCATCGGTTCCCATCCCCCTGCCACATTAGTTTAAACTCTCCCCAACAGCTCTAGCAAACACCCCCCCTAGGACATCGGTTCCAGTCCTGCCCAGGTGCAGACCGTTCGGTTTGTACTGGTCCCACCTCCCCCAGAATCGGTTCCAATGTCCCAGGAATTTGAATCCCTACCTCTTGCACCATCTCTCGAGCCACGTATTCACCCTCTCTATCCTGACATTCCTACTTTCACCATCTCTCGAGCCACGTATTCATCCTCTCTGTCCTGACATTCCTACTCTGACTAGCTCGTGGCACTGGTAGCAATCCTGAGATTACTACCTTTGAGGTCCTACTTTTTAGTTTAACTCCTAGCTCCCTAAATTCAGCTTGTAGGACCTCGTCCCGTTTTTTACCTATATCGTTGGTGCCTATGTGCACCACGACAGCTGGCTGTTCACCCTCTCCCCCCCCCCCCCCCAGAATGTCCTGCAGCCGCTCCGAGACATCCTTGACCCTTGCACCAGGGAGGTAACATACCATCCTGGAGTCTCGATTTCGTCTGCAGAACCGCCTGTCTATTCCCCTTACAATTGAGTCCCCTATCACTATAGCCCTGCCATTCTTCTTCCTGCCCAGCTGCGCAGCAGAGCCAGCCACGGTGCCATGAACCTGGCTGCTGCCGCCTTCCCCTGGTGAGCCATCTCCCTCAACAGTATCCAAAGCGGTATATCACTCAGCGCGGGAGCTGAGTGAGCCGGGACAGTGAAAACAGCGCGGGAGGTGAGTGAGCCGGGACAGAGAAAACAGCGCGGGAGGTGAGTGAGCCGGGACATTGAAAACAGCGTGGGAGGTGAGTGAGCTGGGACATTGAAAACAGCGCGGGAGGTGAGTGAGCCGGGACATTGAAAACAGCGCGGGAGGTGAGTGAGCCGGGACAGTGAAAACAGCGCGGGAGCTGAGTGAGCCACGACAGTCAAAACAGCGCGGGAGCTGAGTGAGCCGGGACATTGAAAACAGCGCGGGAGCTGAGTGAGCCGGGACAGTGAAAACAGCGCGGGAGGTGATAGAGCCCGAACATTGAAAACAGCGCGGCAGGTGAGTGAGCCGGGACTCAGAAAACAGCGCGGGAGCTGAGTGAGCCGGTACAGTGAAAACAGCGCGAGAGGTGAGTGAGCCGGGACAGTGAAAACAGCGCGGGAGGTAAGTGAGCCGGGACAGTGAAATCAGCGCGAGAGGACAGTGAGTCGGGAAATTGAAAACAGCGCAGGAGGTGAGTGAGCCGGGACTCTGAAAACAGCGCGGGAGCTGAGTGAGCCGGGACAGTGAAAACAACACGGGAGGTGAGTGACCCGGGACAGTGAAAACAGCGCGGGAGAAGAGAGTCGGGACAGTGAAACCAGCACGGTAGCTGAGTGAGCCTGGAGAGTGAAAACAGCACAAGAGCTGAGTTAGCCGGGTCACTGAAAACAGCGCGAAAGGAGAGTGAGCCGGGACATTGAAAACAACGGGAGAGGTGAGTGAGCCGGGACATTAAAACAGCGTGGGAGCTGAGTGAGCCGGGACAGTGAAAACAGCGCGGGAGCTGAGTGAGCCGGATCTGTGAAAACAGCGCGAGAGGAGAGTGAACCGGGACATTGAAAACAACGGGAGAGGTGAGTGAGACGGGACATTAAAACATCGCGGGTGGTGAGTGAGCCGGGACAGTGAAAACAGCGCGGCAGGTGAGTGAGCCGGGACAGTGAAAACAGCGCGAGAGATGAGTGAGCCGGGACACTGTAAACAGCGCGGGAGGTGATTGAGCCGGGACATTGAAAACAGCGCGGGAGGTGAGTGAGCCAGGACATTGAATACAACGGAAGAGGTGAGTGAGCCGGGACATTGGAAACAGCGGGGGAGGTAAGTGAGCAGGGACAGTGAAAACAGCACGGGAGCTGAGTGAGCCGGGACAGTGAAAACAGCACGGGAGCTGAGTGAGCCGGGACAGTGAAAGCAGCGCGGGAGCTGAGTGAGCCGGGACATTGAAAACAGCGCGGGAGCTGAGTGAGTCGGGACAGTGAAAACAGCGCGAGAGGTGATTAGGCCGGGACAGTGAAAACAGCGGGGGAGGTAAGTGAGCAGGGACATTGAAAACAGCGCGGGAGGTGAGTGAGCCGGAACAGTGAAAACAGCGCACGAGGTGAGTGAGCCGGGACATTGGTAATAGCGTGGGAGCTGAGTGAGCCGGGACAGTGAAAACAGCGCGGGAGGTGAGTGTGCCGGGACAGTGAAAACAGCGCGGGAGGTCAGTGAGCCGGGACATTGAAAACAGCGCGGGAGCTGAGTGAGCCGCGACAGTCAAAACAGCGCGGAAGGAGAGTGAGCCTGGACACTGAAAACAGCGCGGGAGGTGAGTGAGCCGGGACATTGAAAACAGCGCGAGAGGAGAGTGAGCCGGGAAATTGAAAACAGCGCGGGAGGTGAGAGAGCCGGGACAGTGAAAACAGCGCGGGAGTTGAGAGAGCCCGAACATTGAAAACAGCGCGGGAGGTGTGTGAGCCGGGACAGTGAAAACAGCGCGAGAGGAGAGTGAGCTGGGAAATTGAAAACAGCGCGGGAGCTGAGTGAGCCGGGACAGTGAAAACAGCGCGAGAGGAGAGTGAGCTGGGAAATTGAAAGCAGCGCGGGAGCTGAGTGAGCCGGGACAGTGAAAACAGCGCGAGAGGTGAGTGGGCCGGGACATTGAAAACAGCGCGGGAGCTGAGTGAGCCGGGACAGTGAAAACAGCGCGAGAGGTGAGTGGGCCGGGACAGTGAAAACAGCGCGAGAGGAGAGTGAGCTGGGAAATTGAAAACAGCGCGGGAGCTGAGTGAGTCGGGACAGTGAAAACAGCGCGGGAGATGAGTGAGCCGGGACAGTGAAAACATCGCGGGAGCTGAGTGAGCCGTGACAGTGAAAACAGCGCCGTAGCTGAGTGAGCCGGGATATTGAAAACAGCGCGGGAGCTGAGTGATCCGGCACAGTGAAAACAGCGCGGGAGGTGAGTGAGCAGGGACTATGAAAACAGAGCGGGAGGTGAGTGAGCCGGGACATTGAAAACAGCGTGGGAGCTGAGTGAGCTGGGACAGTGAATACAGCGCGTAACCTCCTATCGCAATAACGTTTGTACCCCTTAGGACTACCACTGTATTCAAAGCAAGTATAATTTGAGTTAGGAGTATTAACAGCCAGGGATGGTCACACATCTTCCAGAAACTCTGAGGGAACGAAGACTCAAGATCAGTCAATCAGTTAAGCTTTACCACTAGTTAACTGAAAAAAATCCATGCTTTGAAAAAAATCACACAGAGGATCTACTTCAGAGTGACAGTTAGTGGCAGCGGTTATGGGACTGTTAGATGAGCTTACTTGAAAACTGCTACGAATAACATCATTTAATGACAGACAGCAGAGTTAGTCTGTGAGGCAGGAATGATTAATATCAAGACACTAAATGTGACATATATGGGTTTGTTTGAGGGGTGATCATTGAATCACGTGCACGGTGTACGTACGGAACATCTGGGAAGTTACATGCTCCAAAGGCCGTATTAAGTGCACCCTGCAGCCCTCATATCATTTCATTGTGGTCAGTTGGAGTTCTGTAAACATCTTCCATGACCAAAAGGGGGAAGTGTTGGAGGGCTTTTTGTGATACTGGACTATGATATAAATTATAGTTAACCCTGTAACTACATCGGTGCTCCTATATTACGTTTTGAATTGTTCTGATGCTACAAAAGGTACTCACTGGCTTAGATGCCTGTTTAGAAGAGGCAAGTTGTAGAAGTAGATAGTGTGTACACAATGCTGTTAATATGAGAAAAGACAAAATGGCTGTTAGCTATTTTTTAATATTAAAATCACAAAATGGCTGAACAAGCCACATTCCCTGTAAACTGTCTCATGAGATCCAAGCGTGGGTATGTATAGAGAGTGTCCCAACAGCCGCTGATAACAGCTTCACAGAACAAGACTTGCAATGTATCCTTGACAAGCTCAAGGTCTACGGCTGAAGACAGGACACATCATTATGTTTGTTTTGAATGACTTCTGTATGATGTTAGGGGCGGGTTACACAACGCCCACTTTAACCATATATGTGACCATTTGGATGCTTGGAAAATTGATTGACTGCATGTAATGAGGTGTGACGCGAATATAGTCGATTGATTGTATGTAAATGAGAAAACAACTAATTCTGCCCCTTTAATCTGTATAAATCTGTAGTGGGAAGATGTGCTCTCAATAGGCTGCGGAGTCTCAGGCCTTTCCACCCAGAATTTTGACATAATAAACTGCTTTTTTAACTTATACTCAAGCCTTCGTGTGAATAATTTCACCCCTAACAACTGTATTTAGTTGTATTTTTCCTCTGTATTCACAGTCACTCTCAATTTGGGTTTGTCTGAAATCTCTGTAATTATCATTCTGCTTCCCGATTCCATATCGGTGATGTAAATGGTGAAGGAGAGTGATCCCAGCGCCAATCCTTGTGGAACACCACTTCCCACTTTCCACCAATCAGACTAAATCCCTTTAACTCCTCTCTCTGTTTTCTGTGTGTCTCCATTCTGCTGCCTTAACTCCACTGGCTCTGACATTCCTAATCATAGAAGTTACAGTGCAGAAGGAGGCCATTCGGCCCATCGAGTCCGCACCGGCTCTTGGAAAGAGCACCTCCACCCTATCCCCGTAACCCAATAACCCAGTAACCCCACCTAACCTAAGGGCAATTTATCATGGCCAATCCACCTAACCTGCACATCTTTGGACTATAGGAGGAAACCGGAGCACCCGGAGGAAACCCACGCAGACACGGGGAGAACATGCAGACTCCGCACAGACAGTGACCCAAGCCGGAATCGAACCTGGGACCCTGGAGCTGTGAAGCAATTGTGCTATCCACAAGGCTACCGTGCTGCCCTTTTTACTCATGAGTCTGTTATGTCAGATCTTACTGACGGCCTTAAGAAAATCAAATTGTTTAACATCTATCATACTGATGGAATCTTTAATTTCCTCTAGTTATTGAAATCATTCAATTAAATCTGTCAGGACTGATGTTGATTTTTGTGCTGATTGTGTTACTAGATTTTTTACCTCACCATTTTAATTCCAGTTTTTCCGATTATTGACATTGTGATTGGGAGATTGTTTTCTGTAATTGTTTTATTATCTGTTTCAAGAATAACAGAAACCGTCTGCTAACTTTCAATCCTTTGGTAATATTCTGATGGTGATTTGTGAATTGGTGATAGTGTCGCTGCTGTTTCACACTGTCTGTTTAATGAATATTTATGGTTCAAATCCATCCGCCTCCAGTCATATCCCTCGACCTGGGCCCCACCCTCTGGCCTCCTATCTACTCTTCATCTTTTCATTGAGATCCGTCAGCATGACGTTGGCCGTCTCAATTCCTCCCCACCCCCTTACCCACTCTATCCTATCTCCCTCTGAACTTGCTCCACTCCTCTCTCTAATCTCCAGCCCCGACCTGGTGATCTGATCTGCTCACAAGGGTGTACCATTGTTCCCCGGTTACTGACCTCTACCTCACAGAGGCTGTGTCAATTCTCAGGCACATCCTGATATCTCTCCCTGGACCAGGACCCCACCACCAAACATCCTGATATTGTTTCCAGGACTTTCACTGTCCTCACCGACTCCCGCAACTCCCATTGCAAAGATACAGACAGTGCAACAACTGCCCCTTTACCTCCTCCCGTCTCATGATTCTCGGCAGCTACCTCTCCTTTCTGGGGAAGCAGTGTTTCACTTCTGTTTCTTTCAATTTGGTCAACTGTATTCGCTGCTCCCAATACCGTCTCCTCTACATTGGGGAGAGTAACCGCAGACTGGGTGACCACATCGCGGAACAACTTCACTCAGCCCACAAGCATGACCCCAGCCTTCCTGATGCGGTTATTTTAACTCAGCACCTTTCTCTCATGCCCACATGTCTGTCCTTGGCATAGGGCTGGTTTACACAGGGCTAAATCGCTGGCTTTGAAAGCAGACCAAGCCAGGCCAGCAGCACGGTTCAATTCCCGTACCAGCCTCCTCTAACAGGCGCCAGAATGCGGTGACGAGGGGATTTTGATAGTAACTTAATTTGAAGCCTACTTGTGACAATAAGCGGTTTTCATTTCATTGATGCAGGAATCCAGTGAAGCTACAACGCAAGCTGGAGGTGCTGCATCTCAGCTTCCAATTAGGCACGTTACAGTCAGCAGGACTAAACATTAAGTTGAACAACTTTAGACTGGGAACTTTTTCCTCCATCTTAGTGCCCTTCTTTTTGGAATGTCCGACCTTTTTATTTAAATGAAATCTGTCCGAATCTATAGAGAGTCTATTCCTGACAAGTGAACCCTGCGGAATATCCAATACGGGAGAGGGAATATTCCTGAGAAATAGATTGTCAGGGATTGTTTCCAAACTAGGAGAGGATGTATTCCAGTGAATAGTGTGATCTGGGGATGTTCACAACATTACCATGGCGTATTTCTGGGAGAGCAAGCCCTATAAATGACTGAATCTGGAAATCGAATGTTCTGGTGTCTCGCCAAGCTCTGTTCGTACCAAGATTATGATCTGGGAAGGTACTGCAACTTTGATCATGGAGTATTCCAATAATCCAGCTGTGCTGTCGAACTCCATCAGGAATCCAGTCCTAGGAACCATCCAATCCGGGGTGAGGTTACTTTGGAAGGATACATGGCGGCATAGGCTATCACCTGAATGGGGAGATCTTAGGAAATCAGACGCGCAAAGGGACTTGGGAGGCCTATTTCATGATTCTGTGAATGTTAACGGGCAAGTCCAGTCGGTAGTTAGGAAGGCAAATGCAATGTTGGACTTTATGTCAAGAGGGGTAGAATAGAAGACCAGGGATGTACTTCTATTGTGTCTCACGTAGTTTAGGTCCAAACTCCGGCAATTTACTCTCTGACTTTGAACTACCTAAAAGGTGCGCAATCACAAGGCTTGTTTGGCAGCATGTCCGATCTGCTTGAATGAACGGCAGCACCGGGAATAAGCTAATGACAGAATACACAGCTTGGTATGGACACATCCACTCTCTGCTCGCTGATCATTGCGGGTGTCCAGGACAGTGATTCTGTCATTTATTTATGAAAGGAAGGAGCTCTGAGGGATGTCCTTAGTAGGTGGAAATGGCTCCAATTTACTCTGCACGGGATAAACTTGCGATTCCTTCTTAAGTACAACTGCTTCCTTCTTAGGTACAACTTAAGTACAACTTAAGTACAATTCCTTCTTAGGTACAACTGTGATCGAACCGAAACTCCCCATCCCAAGAAGCTTCCCAGTCACCTCCCTCATTATTACACCAAAGGCTGAAATTGCCAGGATTGTCCCTGTGCTTGGTAATGAGTTTGAAATCCAATTCCTTTGCTACCACTGGAATGTGTACAGGCCGGGATACGGAGGGACACACGACTCGTTTATTGAACTATTTTTGTGTCATCGCTTTATAAGTACGAGTCCATGTGTCCACGTGTACTTATATGACCAAGATATTTCATACACCTTACTCTTTCTATCTTTATGTTTCTGAATTGTCAACCCTATCATTATTTACAATACACGTGACTGGCGGGAGATAGTGGGATGAGGATCGAATCTGAGTGCCCTCGGGCTGGCATGGATAACGTGGCCAAATGGCCTCCTTCTGTACCGTGACTTTTCTATGATTCTAAGAAGTTATTTTGACTTTCCAATGATGAAATTGAACACCAATTTCCATTTACCAGTTTCTCCCTCGATTCTACCTTGAACGTGTGACCACTCTTCAGAAATCGCGCCAATTGAATTCTCTTCAGATTTGTATAATGAATCCAAAGCACCACTTTTGTATATTCATGGCCTACATACGTGAAATGAAAATGGCTTATTGTCACGAGTAAGCTTCAATTAAATTACTGTGAAAAGCCCCTAGTCGCCACATTCCGCCGCCTGTTCGGGGAGGCTGGTACGTGAATGGAACCGTGCTGCTGGCCTGCTTTGTGTTGCTTTAAAAGCCAGCGATTGAGCACAGAGAGCTAAACCAGCCCCTCGTGTGACGTGTGACGCTGTGTATCTTAATGATCAACCGGCAGAGTTTGAAGTGTGTTTCAAGAGTCCGGGAAAATATGTAGACCAGAAGCTAAGCTTCACAGAGAACAGCGGCAGCATATTAAAAAATTGCTTTTAATTAGAAACTAAAAGTGTTTGAAATGAATCATAATGCTTCAGAGAAGGTATACAAAGGTCGAGTAGACAGTATTTTCACGGTCAACATGGCAGTTGGTATGGTTACCTTAGTGTGAGCAGCAAAGGTAAGCTCGCGAGAATTGTCAACACTTCAGGTAAAACCGTTGGTAGACAGCAGACGCAGCTCAAAAATTTGTTTCACAAAGTAGCTCAGAGGAAAGTTCAGACCATCACCGGTAGACCCTCTCACTCTTTGAGCCGATGCTTTATAATGTTGCGTGGGACAATCGGCTCCAGAGGTATTTTGTTCCCAGTACCATGAGCACTCAATAACATAATTATAATTTAACTTGCTGTTTTTCATATATATTTAGTGAAATGTGTTATACGTGTGTGGTGTGGATGCATGATTTATATTCGCAAAAGTATGAATAGTGGCATACAAGCAATATTTACTATTTTGAACTGTTTTTACTGCTAGACTGGATATGAAACCAAATACAATTGTACACTTTTGCATGGGAAATTAAACATTATTGTTATTATTCCTCGACTACATTCGCAATATCGCAAGGCTATTTCCAGAAAGCAACTGGCCATTCGTCCCCTCTGCTCCTGCCGCACTATCTAAATTCACATTAACAATTAGAATGCTGCTACGTGTTAATTTCAATCGCCAAGAGATTGGTTGGGAAATTTCTGGCAGATTGATATTGAAAGAGTTTCTTTATATGGGGAGATATCTTTGTTGTGACTCAGTGTAACAAAGTATCTGCTCATCCGGAGTAATCAGAATGGAGATATAAATTGGAATATCTAGACAGAACAAGACGAAAGTCCATCGAGATGGAATCCGGCCATCGCGCTAAGGTGCTACACTGAATTCCTAATAATTAGCTCAGAACTGGTCGTGAATAAACGAGGAAATCTATGACTTGTAGTGGGCATAGTTCCAAATTATTTCTAATCATACTCCACTCATCTTCCACCTTTGACATGTTGGTTTCAATCAATGTTCCCTGTGTAAAGGAAAGATGGAATCATGGGAAATTTTGTACATCACTCCCCACATCCGTCTGTGACTGTTAAGGGCCTGTTTAGGTCATCTGGCTCAACAGTGTGTTCACGATGTTAAACTTCCGTACCGGCTGAGGCTGTTCATGAAGGCCCCGCCTCCTGGCCCATTGCCGCTCGCATGAGGTGCTGCGATCCTCAGGTTACCTCACCACCAGTCAGCTCTTCCACTCACAGGGGAAAGCAGCCTCTGGTCACCTGGGGCTATTGTTACTTTGATCACTTTCCCCAATTCACATCTCAGCCCGTGAAACGCATCTGAATCCTGGACTGATATTTTCAGCTCAACAGAAATCGCAGATGACATTCAATTATTTGTCAATTATTGGGCGTATTGCAACATCGTTTAATGGTCGATTCATTTGTATATATTTACATATCGACATTTGAAATGAAATGTCGCTGGAACTATCCAATCATCAGAGAGTTCTCACTGTGACTAGACTTTGCTCTACAATTCTGCCATACCTTAGCGACATGGTTACAGCGGATTGTCACAAATGATTCTCAACACTTTATCCTCTACACTGAACAAAGGAGTCAGTGTTTGGCCCAATGCACGGGGAGGGTTTAGCTGCTTTATAGAAGTCTATGTTTAATTCCATTAAGTTTCGGGTTGTTCGGCATATCCTGTCTCCTCCAGGATTCATCAAGGAAAAGTCATCCAGGTTCTCATCTGCCACCTGCCTTCTTTTTTGATCTCTTTTCCAAAGCGGCCAAGTCCAGGGAGGTATAGAGAGGTCTGCCCTGAGACTGGGAAATATATGAAGCATTGACATTCAAAAATAGTTAACATAGATGTCAAATTATCCCGAAATGAAATCGACTTCTTTGAAAACCACTGTTGAATCTTCTTCCAGTGCCCTCTATATCTATCTGCGAGGGTGCTGCTTAATGTCTATTTGCAATAATTGTCTGGACAAATGATCTGTGATAGAGTCGTGAAATTGGAAAGCAAATTAAAGCAGACATCGTCAATGTATAACCAGGCAACTACGGCAATGTAACTTTTAATTTTATTCGATATATTTATTGTTAAATAGCGAATCTGATGATCTTGTTTCCCCATGTGTTATCTGTAGGATCCGGCAGATAAATCCATATCCAGACAGAAACACAGACACAATAAAGAGACTGACACCGAAGAATCGCAGAGAAGTGGGTGGGGGAGGGGGGACGACGACATCAAGAGGCCATTTAGACCATGCTGTCAGTGCCTAAATAAAATAACGTGTAACATAAAGCACGCTGGCCATTCTTATCACACTGCCCATCTCCCGATCCGTTGTTTTAAACATTCCAACACTATAAGTGAAGATCCAGGTGCCTTATTAAATGTTTCTGCCTCAACCTCCAAATCAGGTAGCAGAACCCACACTGATCTTATTTTGCGCATTTCACGGCTATGCAAGACCCTGGTCGTTTGACAGCAACTTTTCAAAATTCTCGTCAAAGCTTCCAATGAAGGTATTCTGCAGCCCCTTCGAAATCAATAGTGTTCCAAGAACATCCATTTAATAACGGCGCAGCGAATGTATTTGATTTGGATGTTTGTTGAGGGAATTGATGTCAACACTGGACACCGAGAGCTTCCTGCTCCCCAGTCCCAACACAACCCCCTCGCTCCTCCACTCCTGCCCCCGCACAGGAATATGTTCTAAAGCGAAGAGTGTGATTTGAAACAAATGAATGTGTTCTAGAATGTGCTCTGCCAACCACGTGAAACATCTAGCGTGGGATGGGATGCATATTATTCAAAAAATCAGCAATTATCTTGGCAACATGACAACATATTCATTGAACTTACCCGTAACGCACCGTCATATAATCTCTGTGTCTGTGCTTGGTGGTGGTCGCCTAGGTATCAAATAATGTAATGTGAATTTAAATAGTATGTTCTTCCGGAGAATAGATATGTTGCTGGAGGTAGGCGAAGACAATGACAAATCAATGCGCCAATGGCCTCAACGCAATTGGCCCTAATTGTCAATGCGAGTCAATCCAAAAGCTTCACTCATAAGCCAGTGTTCCCCCAATAGATCAACGGCCCCTCAATGCACCACTTGTCAGATAAAGCGTCAATTGAGCCTAATTTGCCAATGGCTGGACAATCCCTGTCTAGTGTCCATTGCCCACCTGGTATATTACCGGCAGAATTAACAATCAATAATTGGTCGTTTTCTGGCACCAGGATAGCGGTGATTGAAGAATATTTTGATGGCGGGAAGTCCACTTATCAATCGGTGAATTCCCGCCATTTGATATGTAATCTGTGCCACTGTTTCAATGCAACTTACCTGTTTGTCGCTTTTTCCGCCCCTGTCTTTGTGTTGTCTCTCAAGCTCAAACTGAATAAGGGCAAGAAGTATTAATAAAATGTTAGGTCATCCAAATCCTGGCCCAGGTCACAAAAAAAGATGAAAAAAATAATTAATTGTACAGCAGTTTTAGATTCATCAGCAAATATCGAACCGAACGTCAACATGGAACATTGAAGTCAGAGTTGGGTTTGAACTGGACTTCACGCAATACTAAACACAAAAAGAGTGACCATGGTGTAGTTTGCAAATGTCTCAGTCACTTACTTTTCATTTTGGCTTTTGTTGTTCCATTTTCCTTAAAGAAGAAACTATAATGAGCAAAATAGAATCAAGAGAAGATAATAACATTGGATACGCAATCACGGCAATATCCCTCATGAACTGGATTCCTCACCTGATCTGCCGCCTTTACAAATCCAAATGGGAAATGTAATCAACAAGAGTACGAGAACCACCCGAACAGCGATGAAAGCGGGAAGGGCCCGACTGCACCATCCTGCAGAGAACACGCAATTAGAATCTGCTTCTCTGTCACATCCTTATCTCTGGGATTCTCTGCTGGGAAACGGAACTCAGATAAAAAGTCGGAACTTGAACCTTGGGAGTGAAAGGGGGAAAGTAAAGCCCGGGAAACGGATAGCAACACCTGAAATGGAATCATAGAATTTACAGTGCAGAAGGAGGCCATTCGGCCCATCTTGTTTGTATCGGCCCTCGGAAAGAGCAGCCTTCACCCCATCCCCATAACCCAGTAACCCCACATAATCGTTTTGGACACGATGGACAATTTAGCATGGCCAATCCACCTAACCTGCACATCTTTGGACTGTGGTAGGAAACCGGAGAACCCGGATGAAACCCACGCAGACAAGTCGAGAGCATGCAGACTCCGTACAGACAGTGACCCACCCGGGAACCGAAACTGGGACCCTTGAGCTGTGAAGCAACAGTGCTAACCACTGTGCTACCGTGCCGCCCTTTGATTTCGTTCTGTTGAAGTGTTTTGAAAAAGTAACTATGGTAATGGTGTTCGAAATATCTCCGAATAAGAAAATGGCTAGAGTATTCGAGTGCACAACGTTAGACCATGGATAAACACATGGATGATAATGGTATAGTGTAGGTGAGATGGCTTTTGTTTCGGTGAAACATCGTGGGCCGAAGGGCCTGTACTGCGCTGTATTGTTCTATGTTCTATGTTCTATATGAACTATCTGACAGGCCTGTCAGTGTTGTTCCACACTCACAGTGCATCAGTTTGTATGATGCAAACAGCACCTGATGTCATAGTGGAAAAACGGAGCCAGTGAATGATGCTGCCCTTTGTCCTCGTGTCAACTCTGAAAGTTCTCTCCAAATTGGGTCAATCTCCCTCAGCTTTCCCTCATAGACCTGTACATTGCTCCCCATTAAATATTTCTGCAGATCCCCTTCTGAAAGTAACTAGTAAATATGATTTTGCTGCGTGTTCCAGATTTCATGAACTTTCAGTGTAAATCACACTCTCCAAAGATCCACAGTTTTTGCTGATTATCTTCAATCTGTGTCCCCTTGATTGCTCACCTCCTGCCATTGTACACTGTTCCTATTAGTTGCTCCATCGAAACGTTCTGGTTTTGATCGCCGCCTCGATCATTTATCTTCTTAACCTTCTCTTCCGTAAGGACAGGAGTCCAAGTTTCTCCAGTCTCTCCACATTAACTGAAGTGGCCAGTTCCCAACAAATCTCCCCGGCTCTCTCGGTAGACTTGTGACTTCCACCCCTAAAAAGCTGTGTGCAGCTGATCACAATACTGTGAACGTGACCAGCCAATGCTTTCTGGCGCATCAACACATCGCCCTTGCTTTAGACTCGATTCCTCAATTTAAAAATTCAATGATTCGGATGTCTTCCAGCATTAATTTATCTTCCCATTTCCATCTCCAAACATTAATCAATCAGAGAATAATTGCAGCACAGAAGGAGGCCATTCCGCCCACCAACTCTCTGCTCCCTCTCGACGGCAACAGCAGGCTTTATTCCACTCGCCTGCAATTCCTCTTCCCCCTGCCCATTCTTCCATTTCTCACCATTCTCCAATTCCCTTTCGAACGCCACGATTGAACTGCTTCAACCACACTCTCAGGCAGTGTGTTCCAATGATGAACATTCGGTTTACAGAAGGGTTCTCCACCATGTTGCAGTTCATTCCTTTCCCAACCACAGCACATTTGTACAGCCCTGCCCTCCATCCTTCGGTCACGGGGTACTGATTTTCACTCTGTACTCATCCCTGATCCCTCCTGATCTGTAAACGCCACTATCAAATATCTGCTCAAACTTCGCTTCTCCGAGGAGAACAGCATGAGTGCATATCGGTAATGCACGGGAATTAATTTTCCCGCCCTTGATACCATTGCCTTGACTATTTTCTGCACTGTCTCTAATACATTCTCCAGACAATCTGGTGCCCAGATAGGACGTAATACTTCAGTTGATGCTGAACCAGAGATTTGTTAATGTTCATCACAGCTCCCTTCTTGTTCTACTTTCTGCCCTATTGCTAATGTCAAGGCCTTTGCATGCATTAGTAACCGCCCTGCCCATGTCATTGGTTTGTGACAATAACGCTCCGATTCGCTGCCAAGTAAAACCTGTGCGATACACTTGGGATAATTTCTGAAAATGACATTTCTGTGAAGTGCTAGACCCAGAGATTAATGTTCGAAAAGATTGTCGGTCTCAGGAAGCAGCATTCAACCAATAAAACAGATGTTCACGGATGATGGGTTCTGGAAAATGAGACTCAGAGAAAATAAATTAATGTCTCATAAAACAACTCATTTTTAGACAACAATTTCCACTTTTGTCTGGTTTCTGTTTGTAAAGCCCATCCAGCATAGAACTGATCACAAGTCCATTCCAAAGTCTACTCCGTAAACAGGATGGTTGAAGCAGATTCAATAACTTCGAAAAGGGAAACCAGATTCTAGTTTAATGGGAAAATGTGACAGAGCTATCGGGATAAAGATGGGAGAGCCTTTGCTTTTATTTAACAGGCTTCAGAGTCTTATCTTCCAGCTAATCATTCTTATTGATTATAACTTGAATTCAAACCATCATTGTGAAGATCGCCAACTCACCTTTCCTTGTCTCTGCTGATTTGGGGAACGACACGCTCGTTGTCCATTTTTTGATTGGAGACCCCAGTTGAACAATACAAGTACAGACAGCGCCTCTAGTCTAGAGTTCCATCGACACCATGATCTGACTGGTGATGCTGTAGGTCCCGTCCTCCGCCATTGTACCGGGATCGCTCGATCCTTCGGTTACCAGGCCGGAAATATAATCCAGAAAATAGCAATCCGGTTAGAAGAAAGTCCACTGACCAAACACACCAAGGGGACGGTTTCACTCGAATTCTCCTCACCCTGTGGCACAAATATCAGCACCGCCGTCTTGTTGGTGGAACTGTCTGGACACAGATTGAGACATATTCAGCGATTGATTAACACAAAATGATAATACTGTGCATGATCAGAATTCATTTCAATTGTTCTCTTACCTCCAACCAATAATGTAGCTGCTTTCTGGAGCGGAGCATAGCTAGCTATACGAGCACAGTAGTAGGAACCCGAGTCATTCGCCTGAACATTGTGAATTTCCAGAATCAGTACTTTTTTGCTGTTGCCTTTTTTAGAAATGAACTTACAATTCGCCCCGTTACAGGATGAAATGTCGATTGGTATCGGGGCTTCACCCACTCCTTGTTTATACCAGCCATAGCTAGAGACTAGTTCCACTTCGTAAACGTAATGACAGGTTAATTCCACCATCTTCCCGACTTCAGCTGCCATTGGGAAGGGGATGTGAGACAGAGTGGACTCGAAGTCTGTAACCAGAGAGATTATTGTCACGTTATCAGTGATTATTGACAGATTGGACACATCCGCTTTGAAACGCTTCAGCTATAATTAAAGAACACTCTCTTTGTAGTTTTACAGAGTTTTTGGTGAGATTTATTCTTCAATTCATTTCTGTTTCGGTGTATAGTAGGAAGCAGTAAACACATTGACACTATCTGGTGAAATCCCTTCACCTGATCACTGGATCATATTTTTACCTCAGGAAACAATCATTCTCGCATTTTACTGAACGAAGGTAATTCCGGCTAAATTTCCCACCGCCGTTTACTCACCGTAACTCCGCAGCACCAGGAAAATGAGTATCAGGGGGAAATGTTCCTTTGCCATCTTGAGCCGGAGCCTGCTGCCCGTTTTCGCTCTCACTCGCTTGTTACTGTGGCCGGAGTGACTGCGGACTGACCCGAGCTCAGGGCCAGATCCGCTGGAAACGATGACGATCTGTGCTCCGGAAAGTATGACACCATTCTGTGAGCAGTGTCTTGGTGAATGTGACGTTCATTTTCGCTGCCATCACCGCCTGGGTGTCACAGCTGACAAGGAACAGAAGAGCTCACAACAATCTGATTGGCTGTAGTTCAGAGGGCGGGGCGGAATAATAACTGCAATTATATGCTGAATATAGCAGTTGGTAATTCAATCAAGTTGATCCATCCCAGATTGTCATTGGGATGATGTTGCTGATCCAACTTATAAGACATCGACCAATTCGCCCCTCAGCCTTGGCTTCGCCAGTTAACCAGCCTGTTCGCAAGTTCTAGTTATTTAGGTACGTAGGGAAGAGGTGTTGGCAATTCTGGACAGGCTGAAAATAGATAAGTCCCTGGGACCTGATGGGATTTATCCTAGGATTCTATGGGAGGCCAGGGAAGAGATTGCTGGACCGTTGGCTTTGATTTTTATGTCATCATTGGCTACAGGAATAGTGCCAGAGGACTGGAGGACAGCAAATGTGGTCCCTTTGTTCAAAAAGGGGAGCAGAGACAACCCCGGCAACTATAGACCGGTGAGCCTCACGTCTGTAGTGGGTAACGTCTTGGAGGGGATTATAAGGGACAAGATTTATAATCATCTAGATTGGAATAATATGATCAGGGATAGTCAGCATGGCTTTGTGAAGGGTAGGTCATGCCTCACAAACCTTATTGAGTTCTTTGAGAAGGTGACTGAACAGGTAGACGAGGGTAGAGCAGTTGATGTGGTATATATGGATTTCAGCAAAGCGTTTGATAAGGTTCCCCACGGTAGGCTATTGCAAAAAATACGGAGGCTGTGGATTGAGGGTGATTTAGAGATGTGGATCAGAAATTGGCTAGCTGAAAGAAGACAGAGGGTGGTGGTTGATGGGAAATGTTCAGAATGGAGTACAGTCACAAGTGGAGTACCACAAGGATCTGTTCTGGGGCCGTTGCTGTTTGTCATTTTTATCAATGACCTAGAGGAAGGCGCAGAAGGGTGGGTGAGTAATTTTGCAGACGATACTAAAGTCGGTGGTGGTGTCGATAGTGTGGAAGGATGTAGCAGGTTACAGAGGGATATAGATAAGCTGCAGAGCTGGGCTGAGAGGTGGCAAATGGAGTTTAATGTAGAGAAGTGTGAGGTGATTCACTTTGGAAGGAATGACAGGAATGCGGAATATTTGGCTAATGGTAAAGTTCTTGAAAGTGTGGCTGAGCAGAGGGATCTAGGTGTCCATGTACATAGATCCCTGAAAGTTGCCACCCAGGTTGATAGGGTTGTGAAGAAGGCCTATGGAGTGTTGGCCTTTATTGGTAGAGGGATTGAGTTCCGGAGTCGGGAGGTCATGTTGCAGCTGTACAGAACTCTGGTCCGGCCGCATTTGGAGTATTGTGTACAGTTCTGGTCACCGCATTATAGGAAGGACGTGGAGGCTTTGGAGCGGGTGCAGAGGAGATTTACCAGGATGTTGCCTGGTATGGAGGGAAAATCTTATGAGGAAAGGCTGACGGACTTGAGGTTGTTTTCGTTGGAGAGAAGAAGGTTAAGAGGAGACTTAATAGAGGCATACAAAATGATCAGGGGGTTGGATAGGGTGGACAGTGAGAGCCTTCTCCCGCGGATGGATATGGCTGGCACGAGGGGACATAACTTTAAACTGAGGGGTAATACATATAGGACAGAGGTCAGAGGTAGGTTCTTTACGCAAAGAGTAGTGAGGCCGTGGAATGCCCTACCTGCTACAGTAGTGAACTCGCCAACATTGAGGGCATTTAAAAGTTTATTGGATAAACATATGGATGATAATGGCATAGTGTAGGTTAGATGGCTTTTGTTTCGGTGCAACATCGTGGGCCGAAGGACGTGTACTGCGCTGTATTGTTCTATGTTCTATATGTTCTATGTTCTATTTATGACATTTCGGCCCAGCTCTCGTTCTTGTAAATCGTGTTTGCTCCATTGCCAATATTCTTTTTGTAATTTGCGGGGGGGGGGGGGGGGGGGGCGGCAGAAATTTGCAATTGTTACAAGTTTCCAAACAAGGACCCATATATAAAAACAATTCAACAGAATTAGAATCATTTTCCTCTGTAGCCTTCTATGTGTTTTTCTCGTGAATATCACCAACAAAATCATGGAAATGGGCGTTGCTTTGGAATTCTTCACAGATCGAATAAACCAATCTTTTGAGTAGCAACAGGGACAGACCAAAATCCTGGGCCTATCTTTAACTGGGTTGGATTTCGATTCTGAGCCGCATTCACTCTCGCACATTCTGCTGTTGAGTGAGTGGCTTCTCTTTAAAATAAAATTTCGAGCAGAAACGACTTGCATTCCGTCTTCCCAAAGGGTGAAGTTAAAAGCATTTCCCCTCTGGGTAAAATAGTAGACAACATTATTAAACGGTGAACAGGGAAGATACTCGAGTAAATTTAGCCTGCATGCCATCTGTTCGTAAAGCCGCGAATAAAGGTTTGTGGTGATCGACATTCCCAATGCAATGCCCCACATTTTCCGAAAGATAGGCCTCAGGAAATATGTGGAAATCATTATCAGTGGAAATGCAGCACATGCCGGGCAGAGAACATGTCTGAGAAGCTGCAATATGGAAATACATTAGTGGAGAGAAATTAAGAGTGAAAGTTGTACCATGTATTTCTTTCTAAATACAAAGATTTGCATTTATCTTCTGATGAAAGCAAGAGGTCACCAATTTATATTCGTTCGTTCATAGGATGTGATCATCCCTGGTCAGGGCGGAATTAATTGTCCATCCCTAACTGTCTCTACATTCTGAGAGGAATAGATAGGGTGGAAACTCAGAGTCTTTCTCCAAGGGTGCACTTGTCAATGACAAGGGGCCACAGGTTCAAGCTGAGAGGAGTTTTGTTTAATGGCGATGTGCGGAGTAGGTTTATCATGCAGAGAGTGGTGGGTGCCTGGAACTCGCGGCGAGAGGATGTGGTGAAATCAGGCACATTAAGACCATTTAAGAGACATCTGGATGGATAGATGAAGAAGGGGAAATAGAGGGATACGAGCAAGGGCAGCAGTTTTTTTAGTTAGGGCATCATGGTCAGAACCGAAGGGCCTGCTCCGATTATGTATTTGTCATTGTTCTTTTATAAGGGGATGAGGGGCAGGTATGTTCACCTCTGTAGTCCATGGCGTGTCGGCACACCAACCTTTGGCTTGTTTCTCCAGGCGCTTAGAATCATAGAATCATAGAAGTTTACAGCATGGAAACAGGCCCTTCGGCCCAACCAGTCCATGCCGCCCAGTTTTTACCATTAAGCTAGTCCCAGTTGCCCGCACTTGGCCCATAACCCTCTATACCCATCTTACCCATGTAACCATCTAAATGCTTTTTGAAAGACACAATTGTACCCGCCTCTACTACTACCTCTGGCAGCCCACTCCAGACACTCACTACCCTCTGAGTGAAGAAATTGCCCCTCTAGGCCCTTCTGAATCTCTCCCCTCTCACCTTAAACCTATGCCCTCTAGTTTTAGACTCCCCTACCTTTGGGAAAAGATGTTGACTATCTACCTTATCTATGCCCCTCATTATTTTATAGACCTCTATAAGATCACCCCTAAGCCTCCTACGCTCCAGGGAAAAAAGTCCCAGTCTATCCAGCCTCTCCTTATAACTCAAACCATCAAGTCCCGGCAACATCCTAGTAAATCTTTTCTGCACTCTTTCCAGTTTAATAATATCCTTTCTATAATAGGGTGACCAGAACTGCACACAGTATTCCAAGTGTGGCCGTACCAATGTATTGTACAACTTCAACAAGACGTCCCAACTCCTATATTCAATGTTCTGACCAATGAAACCAAGCATGCCGAATGCCTTCTTCACCATCCTGTCCACCTGCGACTCCACCTTCAAGGAGCTATGAACCTGTACTCCTAGATCTCTTTGTTCTATAACTCTCCCCAACGCCATACCATTAACTGAGTAGGTCCTGGCCTGATTCGATCTGCCAAAATGCATCACCTCACATTTATCTAAATTAAACTCCATCTGCCATTCGTCGGCCCACTGGCCTAATTGATCAAGATCCCGTTGCAATCCTAGATAACCTTCTTCACTATCCACTGTGCCACCAACCTTGGTGTCATCTGCAAACTTACTAACCATGCCTCCTAAATTCTCATCCAAATCATTAATATAAATCACAAATAACAGTGGACCCAGCACCGATCCCTGAGGCACACCACTGGTCACAGGCCTCCAGTTTGAAAAACAACCCTCTACAACCACCCTCTGCCTTCTGTCGTCCAGCCAATTTTGAATCCAATTGGCAACCTCACCCTGGATCCCGTGAGCTTTAACCTTCTGCAACAACCTACCATGCGGTACCTTGTCAAAGGCTTTGCTAAAGTCCATGTAGACAACGTCTACTGCACTGCCCTCATCTACCTTCTTGGTCACTCCCTCAAAAAACTCAATCAAATTTGTGAGACATGATTTTCCACGCACAAAGCCATGCTGACTGCCCCGAATCAGTCCTTGCCTCTCTAAATGCTTGTAGATCCTGTCTCTCAGAATACCTTCTAGCAACTTACCTACTACAGACGTTAGGCTCACCGGTCTGTAGTTCCCAGGCTTTTCCCTGCTGCCCTTCTTAAACAAGGGCACAACATTCGCCACTCTCCAATCTTCAGGCACCTCACCTGTGGCTGCCGATGATTCAAATATCTCGGTTAGGGGACCCGCAATTTCCTCCCTAGCCTCCCACTACATCCTGGGATACATTTCATCAGGTCCCGGGGATTTATCTACCTTGATGCGCTTCAAGACTTCCAGCAACTCCTCCTCTGTAATATGCACACTTCTCAAGACATCACTATTTATTTCCCTTAGTTTCCTAACATCCATGCCTTTCTCCACCGTGAATACCGATGAGAAATATTCATTCAGGATCTCACCCAACTCTTGTGGCTCTGCACATAGATGCTCTTGTTGATCCTTAAGAGGCCCTACTCTGTCCCAAGTTACTCTTTTCCCCTTTATGTATCTGTAGAATCTCTTTGGATTCTCCCTTGCATTATTTGCCAAAGCAATTTCATGTCCCCTTTTTGCCCTCCTGATTTCCCTCTTAACTCTACTTCGACAATCTCTATACTCTTCAAGGGATCTACTTGATCCCAGTTGCTTATGTACGTCATATGCCTCCTTCTTCTTTTTGACCAGAGTCTCAATATCTCGAGTCATCCAGGGTTCCCTACTTCTACCAGCCTTGCCCTTCACTCTAAAGTGAATGCGCTTACCCTGCACCCTGGTTAACACATTTTTAAAAGCCTCCCATTTACCAGCCGTCCCTTTGTCTGCCAATAGTCTCCCCCAATCTACCTCTGCAAGTTCCTGTCTGATACCATCAAAATTGGCCTTGCCCCAATTAAGAATTTTAACTCTTGGGCCAGACCTATCATTCTCCATAGCTATCTTAAAACTAATGGAATTATGGTCACTTGTCCCAAAGTGATCCCTCACTAGCACTTCTATCACTTGCCCTTCCTTATTTCCCAAGACGAGGTCAAGTTTTGCCCCCTCTCTAGTCGGTCCATCCACATACTGAATGAGAAATTCCTCCTGAATACACTCAACAAATTTCCCTCCATCCAAACCCCTAATGCTATGGCTGTCCCAGTCAATGTTGGGAAAGTTAAAGTCCCCTACTACTACCACCCTATTATTCTTGCAGCTATCTGTAATCTCCTTACATATTTGCTCCTCAATTTCCCGCTGACTATTTGGGGGCCTGTAGTACAGTCCTACCAAGGTGATCTCTCCCTTCTTATTTTTCAGTTCCACCCATATAGACTCAGTGGGCGAACCCTCGGATATATCCCCTCTAAGTACTGCTGTGATGTTCTCCCTAATCAAAAACGCCACTCCCCCTCCTCTCTTACCTCCTGTTCTATCCTTTCTATAGCATCTGTACCCCGGAACATTGAGCTGCCAGTCCTGCCCCTCCCTTAGCCATGTTTCAGTCATAGCTATAATATCCCAGTCCCATGTGCCCGTCCATGCCCTGAGTTCATCCGCTTTGCCCGTCAGGCCCCTTGCATTGAAATAAATGCAGTTTAATGTAGACCTTCCTTGCTCTCTGCCCTGCTTTCTCTGGTCATGCTTTACACACTCTCCCTTCCTGCCTTTTGTTTCTGTCCCCACTGACTTCCTACATCGGTTCCCATCCCCCTGGCACATTAGTTTAAACCCTCCCCAACTGCACTAGCAAACACCCCCCCGAGAACATTGGTTCCGGTCCCACCCAGATGCAGACCGTCCGATTTGCACAGGTTCCACCTCCTCCAGAATCGGTCCCAATGTCCCAGGAATTTGAAACCCTCCCTCTTGCACCATCTCTCAAGCCACGTATTCATCCTAGCTATCCTGTCATTCCTACTCTGACTAACACGTGGCACTGGTAGCAATCCTGAGATTACTACCTTTGAGGTCCTACCTTTTAGTTTAACTCCTAACTCCCTAAATTCAGCTTGTAGGACCTCATCCCGTTTTTTACCTATATCGTTGGTGCCTATATGCACCACGACAGCTGGCTGTTCACCCTCCCCCTCCAGAATGCCCTGCAGCCGCTCCGAGACATCCTTGACCCTTGCACCAGGGAGGCAACATACCAACCTGGATTCTCGTTTGCGTCCGCAGAAACGAGCTTGATCCAGGAACAGTAAAGGAATGGCGATAAAGTCCCAAGCCAGTGTGCGGTTAGGAAGATAATTGGTGTCTTGTTCCCATATCCCTTCCTGTGTTGCCCTGTTCTCTGTGTCGATATTACACAGTGCGATCCCAGCGAGACGCTGATGAAGGCATTGTGCAATTGAGAATAAAGTTGGGAATTAGTTAATTTTATTCAAATCCCGGTAAGGGCAGAGAAATAGGAAATCGGTATAACATTAATAAACACACTGCTAATGAACATGATTGTACACCAGCCTGTTCTCTGTTTAGTTGAATCCACTCTGGGCGGTAACCCCGCATTCTGTCTGCAGTTTAACATTGACTACCAGCGTGTGACCTCTGAAGGCAGTTCTGTGGGTGAAGCGCCTCAACTTTAAAAACAGGAAAACCACAGAGCGCTTTTGGCTCGAACATATTTTCCATCTCAAGCAGAGAGTGGTCACAATCTCGGGCACTGATATCTAGACTTCAACGCGCTTTGGGCTGTGGGCGAGGTATTTTTAATGCTCAAAGCAAACAGCTGCGGTCACCACCAATGCGCCTCGTTGCTGCCAGACCCGCTCTCTGCTGCAAATTCTACTCCCCCGCTCCTTCGCCATGCAAGGTCAAGCATTTCTGCAGAAAAGGTCAAACTCTGAGTGCAGCTAATTTAGTAACTCATGCTGCCAGTGATTCCTGCCACCAGACAACAACAGGAATGTATTTCTCTCTTGTCTCCCACCTTCCATTCCTCACCATTCTGCTGAAGATTCCGTGACCTGGGTTCCTGAGGAGTCTTGCAGAGAATTTTCAGCACGGATTTTCCTGCTTTGAGTTCAGAATTGGGTCATGTTTCCTCTGAGATATTCCCATGAAGTATCATTTGACCCAGCAGCAGTTACTAATTGTTTTCTCTCTGTCAGGATTGTACATTTTCATCCATTGCCGGAACTGCCTGGATGATCAGGCCTAGAATATTCATCCTCATTTGGATTTGGAATTCATATTGTGGCTGATCGGGTGAATATTGATGATTAACACCGATATTTTACTGAACGTATGTTTAATGTCCATTATTTAAAGTACTAATTGAGTTTATTATTTGAGAAAACCGATTTGACAGACCCCACAGTGACAAGCCAGTAAGTGAAGTGTTTTTCAAGCTCATCACTGACATCAGTCTGTAAATAGTCCAACTCGGGAAGGAGCCATAATGGACCTGGTATTGGGGAATGATCCCGGCCAGGTGCTTGAAGTTTCAGTCGGTGATTATATTGGGAATAGCGATCACAATTACGTAAGTTTTAGAATACTCCTGGACAAAGACGAGAGTGGTCCTAAAGGTAGAGTGCTAAATTGGGGAAAGGCCAAGTCTAACCAAATTCGTCAGGAGCTAGGGAATGCAGACTGGGAGCAGCTGTTTAAGGGTCAATCCACAATTGAAATTTGGGATTCTTTTAAGGAAAGGTTGATCAGAGCGCAGGACAGAAATGTCCCTGTGAAAATGAGGGATAGAAATGGCAAGATTAGGGAACCATGGATGACGCGTGGAATTGTGAGACTAGCTAAGATGAAAAAGGAAGCAGACATCCAATCTAGTCAACTTAAAACTGATGAAGTTTTGGAGGATATCGGGAAAGTCGGATAAATCACAAACGCGCAATAAAGAGGGCTAATAGGGGTCATGGAATATCTTTGGCTGACAGTGTTAAGGAAAATCCCAAAGCCTTTTATTCGTATATAAGGAGCAAGAGTGTAACTCGGGAAAAATTGGCCGACACAAAGACAAAAGAGGGAATTTCTGCGTGGAGTCAGAGGAAATGGGTGAGATTCTTAATGAGTACTTTGCATCGGTATTCATCAAGGAGAGGAACATGACGGATGTTGAGGTTAGGGATGGATGTCGGCACAAGGAAGGGGGAAGTTTTGGGTATTCTAAAAGGCATTAAGGTGGACAAGTCCCCATGTCCGGATGGGATCTCTCCCAGGTTGATGAGGAAATCGAGGGACGAATTAGTTGGCGCCTTAACAGATATCTTTGCAGCATCCTTGAGCACGGGTGAGGTCCCGGAGGACAGGAGAATTGCTAAAGTTGTCCCTTTGTTTAAGAAGGGTAGCAGGGATAATCCAGGGAATTATAGACCTGTGAGCTTGACGTCAGTGGTAGGCAAACTGTTGGAGAATATACTGAGGGATATGATCTATTCACACTTGGAAGAAAATAGTCTTATCAGTGAACGGCATCATAGTTTTGTACAGGGAAGGTCTTGTTTTTGAAACCTAATAGAATTATTTGAGGAAGTGACAAAGTTAATTGATGAGGGAAGGGCTGTCGTATACATGGACTTCAATAAGGCGTTTGATAAAGTTTCCCATGGTAGGTTGATGGAAAAAGTGAAGTCGCATGGGGTTCAGGGAGGACAAACTAGATGGATAAAGAACTGGCTGGGCAACAGGAGACAGAGAGTAGTGGTGGAAGGGAGTTTCAAAAAATGGAGAAAGGTGACTAGTGGTGTTCCACAGGGATCCGTGCTCGGACCACTGTTGTTTGTGATATACATAAATGTACTGGACGAAGGTACAGGTGGTCTGATTAGCAAGTTTTCAGATGATACTAAGATTGGTGCAGTTGCAGATAGCGAGGGGGACTGTCAATTGATACAGCAAAATATAGATAGTTTGGAGAGTTGGGCAGAGAAATGGCAGATTGAGTTCAATCCAGGCAAATGTGAAGTGATGCATTTTGGAAGAATGAATTCGAGAGCGGACTATACGGTCAATGGAAGATTCCTGGGGAAAATTGGTGTACAGAGGGAACTGGGAGTCCAGGTTAATTGTATCCTGAAGGTGGCAACGCAGGTCGATAGAGTGTTCAAGAAGGCAGACAACATGCTTGCCTTCATCGGACGGGGTATTGAGTACAAGAGTCGGCAGGTCATGTTACAGTTGTATAAGACTTTCGTTAGACCACATTTGGAATACTGCGTGCAGTTCTGGTCGCCACATTACGAGAATGATGTGAATGCTTTAGAGAGGGTGCAGAGGAGTTTCACCAGGATGTTGCCTGGCATGGAGGGTGCTAGCTATGAAGACAGGTTAGTATTGTTTTCGTTGGAAAGGCGGAGGTTCACGGGGGACCTGATTGAGGTCTACAAAATTATGAGAGGTATGGACAGGGTGGATAGCAAAAAGCTTTATCCAAGAGTGGTGGTGTCACTTACAAAGGGTCACGATGTCAAGGGGAGAGGGGGAAAGGTTAAGGGAGATGTGCGTGGAAAGTGTTTTACGTCGAGGGTGGTGGGAGCCTGGAACGCTTTGCCAGCGGAGGGGGTATAGGCGGGCACGATAGCGTCATTTAAGATGTATCTAGATAGATATATGAACGGGAGGGGAACAAAGGGAAGTAGATCCTTGGAAAATAGGCGACAGTTTTAGATAGAGGATCTGGATCGGCGCAGGCTGGGAGGGCCGAAGGGCCTGTTCCTGTGCTGTAATTTTCTTTGTTGTTTTGTACTTTTTGTTCTCACTGTATTTATAACTGTTTCAGAAATCAGTTCATTCCCAAAGCCATAACCATGGTATTGATGTTTTACATTTCCCACGTTCCTTCATGTTTTATTCTGAGATGAATTAATAATTCCGATTGTCTTTACTTAACTGAGCAGAGCCAATTGCAACACGAAGAGGCCATTCGGCCCCTCGAGCCTGCTCTGCTATACAACAAGATCATAGCTGACCTGATTGTTGATGTTATCTCCATCCTCCTGTCTGCCTCCCTACAACCCTGTCCTCCATTGTTAATTCAAACCGCTCTAATTCAGCCTTGTCTATATTCAATGACCCCCGCCACACTCCTCTGTGTGAATGGGAATTTCAAACACCAGTGAGCCACTGAGAGTAGACATTGATCCTCGTCCCCCTCTGACTGCGGAAACTGTGTTCCGTACTTCACTATTCCCTCACCAGTGGACGCATCTTTCCAACATTTACTGTGGTCATCGTTTCGGAATTCTATCTGTTTTAAGGACGAAAATACGAAGAAGGATGAGGAATGCGCTATTCCTCCTCGCGACTCTGCTTCACAGCTTAACCAGGCCATGCCTGATCTGATAGTAACCTCAGTTCAGCATACGGCCTGCTCCCGATCACCTCTCAACTCCCTGCTTACCAAAAACATACCAATCTCTGCCTTAAAAAGATTCAAAGGTACTCCTTCAAACGCCATTGAAAGGATGGAAGTTATCAAGATTCACGACCCTCTCAGAGGAAACAAATTATCCTAATTTTCCTTTTAAACGGACGACCCATTATTTTTAAACAGTGACCCCCCCCCCCCCCCCCACCCCCCCAAATTCTACATTTTCCGACAACAGAAAACATCTTATCCACATCCGGAGAGGCATAAATATCCTGGCCGCGAGATTTGCTAGTGTCACACGGGAGGGTTTAAACTAGTATGGCAGGGGGGTGGGCACGGGAGCAATAGGTCAGAAGGTGAGAGCGTTGAGGGAGAACTAGGGAATATGGACAGTGTGGCTCTGAGGCAGAGCAGACGGGGAGAAGTTGCTGAACACAGCGGGTCTGGTGGCCTGAAGTGCATATGTTTTAATGCAAGGAGCATTACGGGTAAGGCAGATGAACTTAGAGCTTGGATTACTACTTGGAACTATGATGTTGTTGCCATTACAGAGACCTGGTTGAGGGAAGGGCAGGATTGGCAGCTAAACGTTCCAGGTTTTAGATGTTTCAGGCGGGATAGAGGGGGATGTAAAAGGGGAGGCGGAGTTGCGCTACTTGTTCAGGAGAGTATCACAGCTATACAGTGAGAGGACACCTCAGAGGGCAGTGAGGCTATATGGGTAGAGATCAGGAATAAGAAGGGTGCAGTCACAATGTTGGGGGTATACTACAGGCCTCCCAACAGCCAGCGGGAGATAGAGGAGCAGATAGGTAGACAGATTTTGGAAAAGAGTAAAAACAACAGGGTTGTGGTGATGGGAGACTTCAACTTCCCCAATATTGACTGGGACTCACTTAGTGCCAGGGGCTTAGACGGGGCAGAGTTTGTAAGGAGCATCCAGGAGGGCTTCTTAAAACAATATGTAAACAGTCCAACTAGGGAAGAGGCGGTACTGGACCTGGTATTGGGGAATGAGCCCGGCCAGGTGGTAGATGTTTCAGTAGGGGAGCATTTCGGTAACAGTGACCACAATTCAGTAAGTTTTAAAGTACTGGTGGACAAGGATAAGAGTGGTCCGAGGATGAATGTGCTAAATTGGGGGAAGGCTAATTATAACAATATTAGGCGGGAACTGAAGAGCATAGATTGGGGGCGGATGTTTGAGGGCAAATCAACATCTGACATGTGGGAGGCTTTCAAGTGTCAGTTGATAGGAATACAGGACAGGCATGTTCCTGTGAGGAAGAAAGACAAATACGGCAATTTTCGGGAACCTTGGATGACGAATGATATTGTAGGCCTCGTCAAAAAGAAAAAGGAGGCATTTGTCAGGGCTAAAAGGCTGGGAACAGACGAAGCCTGTGTGGCATATAAGGAAAGTAGGAAGGAACTTAAGCAGGGAGTCAGGAGGGCTAGAAGGGGTCATGAAAAGTCATTGGCAAATAGGGTTAAGGAAAATCCCAAGGCTTTTTACACTTACATAAAAAGCAAGAGGGTAGCCAGGGAAAGGGTTGGCCCACTGAAGGATAGGCAAGGGAATCTATGTGTGGAGCCAGAGGAAATGGGCGAGGTACTAAATGAATACTTTGCATCAGTATTCACCAAAGAGAAGGAATTGGTAGATGTTGAGTCTGGAGAAGGGGGTGTAGATAGCCTGGGTCACATTGTGATCCAAAAAGACGAGGTGTTGGGTGTCTTAAAAAATATTAAGGTAGATAAGTCCCCAGGGCCGGATGGGATCTACCCCAGAATACTGAAGGAGGCTGGAGAGGAAATTGCTGAGGCCTTGACAGAAATCTTTGGATCCTCGCTGTCTTCAGGGGATGTCCCGGCGGACTGGAGAATAGCCAATGTTGTTCCTCTGTTTAAGAAGGGTGGCAGGGATAATCCCGGGAACTACAGGCCGGTGAGCCTTACTTCAGTGGTAGGGAAATTACTGGAGAGAATTCTTCGAGACAGGATCTACTCCCATTTGGAAGCAAATGGACGTATTAGTGAGAGGCAGCACGGTTTTGTGAAGGGGAGGTCGTGTCTCACTAACTTGATAGAGTTTTTCGAGGAGGTCACTAAGATGATTGATGCAGGTAGGGCAGTAGATGTTGTCTATATGGACTTCAGTAAGGCCTTTGACAAGGTCCCTCATGGTAGACTAGTACAAAAGGTGAAGTCACACGGGATCAGGGGTGAACTGGCAAGGTGGATACAGAACTGGCTAGGCCATAGAAGGCAGAGGGTAGCAATGGAGGGATGCTTTTCTAATTGGAGGGCTGTGACCAGTGGTGTTCCACAGGGATCAGTGCTGGGACCTTTGCTCTTTGTAGTATATATAAATGATTTGGAGGAAAATGTAACTGGTCTGATTAGTAAGTTTGCAGACGACACAAAGGTTGGTGGAATTGCGGATAGCGATGAGGACTGTCTGAGGATACAGCAGGATTTAGATTGTCTGGAGACTTGGGCGGAGAGATGGCAGATGGAGTTTAACCTGGACAAATGTGAGGTAATGCATTTTGGAAGGGCTAATGCAGGTAGGGAATATACAGTGAATGGTAGAACCCTCAAGAGTATTGAAAGTCAAAGAGATCTAGGAGTACAGGTCCACAGATCACTGAAAGGGGCTACACAGGTGGAGAAGGTAGTCAAGAAGGCATACGGCATGCTTGCCTTCATTGGCCGGGGCATTGAGTATAAGAATTGGCAAGTCATGTTGCAGCTGTATAGAACCTTAGTTAGGCCACACTTGGAGTATAGTGTTCAATTCTGGTCGCCACACTACCAGAAGGATGTGGAGGCTTTAGAGAGGGTGCAGAAGAGATTTACCAGAATGTTGCCTGGTATGGAGGGCATAAGCTATGAGGAGCGATTGAATAAACTCGGTTTGTTCTCACTGGAACGAAGGAGGTTGAGGGGCGACCTGATAGAGGTATACAAAATTATGAGGGGCATAGACAGAGTGGATAGTCAGAGGCTTTTCCCCAGGGTAGAGGCGTCAATTACTAGGGGGCATAGGTTTAAGGTGAGAGGGGCAAAGTTTAGAGTAGATGTACGAGGCAAGTTTTTTACGCAGAGGGTAGTGGGTGCCTGGAACTCACTACCGGAGGAGGTAGTGGAGGCAGGGACGATAGGGACATTTAAGGGGCATCTTGACAAATATATGAATAGGATGGGAATAGAAGGATACGGACCCAGGAAGTGTAGAAGATTGTAGTTTAGTCGGGCAGTATGGTCGGCACGGGCTTGGAGGGCCGAAGGGCCTGTTCCTGTGCTGTACATTTCTTTGTTTATCCACCTTTTCAAGACCCTTCTGGATCTGATTTATTTCAACAAAGTAGCCTCTTGCTCTTTAAACTCTAGCGGATATGATACATATAACCATTCCAACTTTCCCTCATGGGACAAATTCCGGGCATTATTCTGATGCATTTCTGTGAATGACTTCCAACGCATTTACATCCTTCCTTAACTAAAGTGACCAATGTTGTCCAGCGTATTCCAAATGTGGTATCGCTCGTACAACTGAAGTGTAAACTCCCTACTTTTTCATTGAATCCTCCTCTCAGTAAATGAAAACGTTCTGTTAGATTTCCCAATTACTTGCTCTGCCTGCATACTGTGATTCATTCGCCAGGACACCCAGATGTATCGCACCTCAGAGATTTGCAATCTCTCATCATCTTGGTAATGTCCAAAAAAAATCTATAAGTCGGTTAAACTTGATTTCTCTTGCATAAAACATGTTGACTTTGAATGATTTCATTGAATTGATCTAACTGTCATTCTTCACTGTCTTGAAGAATAACTTCGAATGATTTCCCCATATAAGATGTTCAGTCAACTGGCCTATATTTCGTACTTTCTGTCTCACATCCTTGTTGAATTAAAGAGTCACGTTGCCTATCTTCCAAGGTAATGGGAAAATTAAAACCAATACTGCAATTCTCTCACTCGACACACATGTTATGATGGGAGGATACATCCCATCGGAATCGGGGCACTTGTCATCACGCATCTCAAAAAATGTCACCCGTGTCTCTTTGGTGATTGTAATTTTCCGAGGTACTTCTCTCCCACGGCTCGGTAGCACAGTGGTTATCACTGTTGCTTCGCAGCGCCAGGAACCCGATTTTGATCCAGGGCGTGGGTGACTGTCTGTGCGGAGTCTGCGCGTTCCCCCCGTGTCTGCGTGGGTTTCCTCAGGGTGCACCGGTTTCCTCCCACAAGTCCCGAAAGACGTGCTTGTTAGGTGAATTGGACATTCTGAATTCTCCCTCACTGTGCCCGAAAAGGCGCCAGAGTGTGGACACTCGGGGATTTTCACAGTAACTTCATTGCAGTGTTAATGTAAAACTACGTGTGACCCCAATAAAGGTTAATATTATTATTTCCTGGCTTATCGCTGCTTCTTGGATTTAACTTGTGTATTCGACAGTGAATGTGAATGCAAAATACCTGTTCGATTCAAGTGCCACTTTCCTATTTTCCATTTCCATTCTGCAGACTCACTTTCTATACGTCAAACACTCACTTTGTTCATTCTTCTTCTTCAGATATTGATAAAAATACTTACCATCTGTTTTTGTTTTCTCAGAGGCAGAATCTACAGGCACTTATAGAGGCAAGGACTGATGAAGAAAAGTCCGCATGGATTGGTGAGTGGAAAATTACGACTCACCAATTTAATTGAAATTCATGAATGGTGACCAACAAGGGCGATGAGGGCACTGAAGTCGACGTTGTCTACATGGACCTTTACAAGGCCTTTGACAAGGTACCGCATGGTAGGTTGTTGCATAAGGTTAAATCTCTTGGGATCCACGGTGAAGTAGCCAATTGGACACAAAATTGGCTTGACGACAGAGGACAAAGGGTGGTTGCAGAGGTTTCTTTTTCAAACTGTCGGACTCAAACCAGCAGTGTACCTCAGGGATCAGAGCTGGTTCAACGATTTTTTGTTATTTCCATGAATGATTTGGATGAGTGTCCATCGAAGACATAATTCTCTGAACTACAGCATATTCTTCTCACCTTAGATGCCAGTGCAGTTGCCAGTTTTAGTGATGATGGGGATTGGATGCAAATGGAGATTACGTTGACAGGCTCCACATGCCGTCTGTTAATGACGAGAAATATTCCGTTCAAACTGAAAGTACGGGCAGGTAAATAATCCAAAAGAAATTCCTAATTGTAACTCCAATCTCGTTGAAACATTAAAGATTTCCAGCAAGCATCAAAGGGTAGATGCAGAGAGAATGATCCCCCTCATGGGGGAATCCAGGAAAGGAGCCATAGTTTCATAATAGGCTGTTTAAGATGGGGATGAGGAGAAAGATCTCCTCTCGGCAGGGTTCAGTGTTTGACTTCTCTTCCTCAGTGAACAGTGGAGGTCGGTTCATGGAATATACTCAGGGCTGAGTTAGTCAGATTTAATATCGACAGGGTAGTCAAGGGCAATGTGGCCACGGGCTTGAAAATTATATGGAGCACACAGTCAGATCAGTCATGTTTGTATTGAAGGGCGGAGCAGACTCGAGGTCCCCAGTGTGCAAGTCCTCTCTTATTTCTTTTGGTCGTTTAATATTTGGTATTTTCAAATAATTATTGAGAGGGTAACTGTTGATTGACTCCAAAAGATATTGCTCGTAATTGGAAAATATTGAAATATCTATTCCACAGGCATGGTATTAGGGGACACCTTTTGACACAGAGTTAGATACAGTTAGTAGGTTCAGTTAGGGTTAGGGACACTCGCGTTTCAATGTAGGAACTATTCCTGGAGTTATATCATAGATCATAGAATTTACAGTGCAGAAGGTGGCTATTTGAAAAATAGATTTAGAGTTTCCAATTCTTTTTTTGTACCAATTATGGATCAATTTAGCCTGGCCAATCCACCCAGTGCACATGATTGGGTGAGGGACGAGACCCACAAAGACGGAAGAATGTACAAACTCCACATGGACAGTAACCCCTGGCCGGGATTGAACGCTGGTCCTGGAGCTGTGATAGATCAGTGCTATCCGCTGTGCACCCGATTTAAGGCCACACATCCAGGCTACCCACGTAACCCTACCTAACCTTTTGAATACTAAGAGTAAAATCGGCATGGCCAATGCACCAAATCTGCACAGCTTTGGACGGTGGGACAAAACTGCAGCACCCAGAGAAAACCACACTGACACTGGAGAAAGTGCAAACTCCACGCAGAGAATCACCTGATGCCGGAAATGAACCCAGGTCCCTGGAGTTGTGAGGGATCAGTACTAACCACTGTGCCAGCGTGCCGTGTGAAACAACATACTGTATTTTGGACTTAAAATTAATGCACAATGGACAGAAGTTTGTTGCATGAAAATGCTCCTGTTTAGCTGAATACTCACCGATCAGCGGCATACTTGAGTCCACATCATGACGAGAATGAAGAGGTGAGGCAGGATTATCCTGACAGTTAAGATAAAGACTCAAAATGCACATTGCTGACACGCGATTAATCATTTAGAAACGGCTTAGGGAGTCAAATCATTTTTACGCCATTTCGTCATGGGCAGCATGGCCCAGTAAAATATGTAAAGCAGGGAAACCCATACAACCCAGTGTTAGGGGCCATGGCTTAGAAACTCCAAAATGTATTCTGATGTTCACCTGACCTCCAGCCGTTATGTTGAATTGGGCTAGGATGAGCCTTCACTGCAGGTGTGATGCCTCAGTCTTCCTGGACACTTCAGTCAAAACAAGGTTTAGTCTAAGATTGTAGCGAATATTTACATATATTAAAACACAACAATATTATTTTTATCAATTACAACCGTAAAGACACCACACACGACAGTAATCTATGTATAGCACTTAATGATTTCCCCCTTAGCTGTTCCAATTCAATACCAAAATCCAATTAATCCAAAACCCCTTTACAAGGACGTGGGCCAGCACACTGTATTCTCACTAGACAGAACTGTTCTGATCCAGTTTAGCGAGCAGTTCAGACTCCTTCTGGAAAACAACTACATCTTTCAAATTACCAATGCAGTTTGCCACACGCAATGTGGTTTTCACTGGAACAGCTTTTTAAACTGAAAACAGAGAAAACACGTGTTCTTCCTTCTGTAGCCCAAAGCAGTAAAACTGAAACGGAAACCCCTTCTCACCTCACAGCCACAGCCCAATGTGCTGCGAGTCACATGATAAGAAACCTTTCTTAAATGGACACTCACATGACACTAGTCTCAGCAAGATTCCACCGGAACCATGGCACAGAACCCCTTCCAGAAATTTATGAGGCATCATGTGAGGCCTACAGGGCAGAAGGAGGACATTTGTCTCAACGGGTCTGCACGGACGCTTCGAAAAATCACATACTCAATTCCCCGTACTCCAAGGACTCTTTTCCGTGACCTAATCTGCACATCCCTGGACACTAAGTGGCAATCTCGCATGGCCAATCCACTTCATCCACACGTCTTTTGAGCATGAAGAGAATACCCACGCAGACACGGGGAGAACGTACAAAACAGCGCACAGACGAACATCCCAGGCCGGAATTGAACCCGGGTCCCTGGCACCATGATGCAGCAGTGTTAATTGGAGGGTGATTCATGTAACTCCTCTTTTTAAAAATGGACTTATAGAGAAAGTAGACAGTTAAAAAGAAATGATAACCCAGTAAGCCTGACGTCATTCGTGGGGAAAATGCTAGAGTCCATTATGAAAAATGAAAATCGCTTATTGTAACAAGTAGGCTTCAAATGAAGTTACTGTGAAAAGCCACTGGTCGCGACATTTCGGCGCCTGTTCGGGGAGGCCGGTACAGGAATTGAACCGTGCTGCTGGCTTGCCTTGGTCTGATTTCAAAGCCAGTTCTTTAGCCCTGTGCTAAACCAAATCAAAGATTTAATTGCAGAGCACTTCGAAAACAGTGATAGTCAGCAATGATTCATGAACGCGAAATCGAGCTTGACAAATCTATTGGAATTCTTCGAGGATGCAACTAATAGAATTGATGAAGGGGATCCACTGGATGTGGTATATTTGAACTTTCAGAAGGCTTTGACAAAGTCCTGCATAAAAGATTAGTGTGTAAAATTAAAGCACAATGGATTGGGGTCAGTGTATTCAGATGAACAGAAAACTGGGTTGCAAACTGGACACAAGAGTAGGAATTAACTGGTCTTTTTCCAATTGGCAGGCAGTGACTAGTGGTGTACCACAGGGGTCAGTGCTAGGACCCAGCTATTCACAACATATATTAATAATTTTGATGATGGAACAAAACGTCATGCCATGAAATTTGCAGATGACAACAAGTTGAGTGGAAGTGTGTGCCGTGAGGAGGATGGAGAGATTCTTCGTTGTGATTTGGACAAGTTGAGTGAGGGGCAAATGAATGACACATGCAGTATAATTTGGAGACTTGCGAGATCATGCGCCTTGGTAGCAAAAACAAGAAGGCAGACTACTATCCGAATGTTGAAAAACTAGGAGAGGGGAACGAGTAATGAGACCTGGGTGTCCTCATGCACGAGTCACTGAAGATAAGCAGTCAGGTGCAGCAAGCGGTAAAGAAGGCAAATTGTATGTCGGTCTTCATTGCGGGCGGATTCGAATACAGGAGCAGGGATGTTCTAGTGCAATTATACAGGGCCTTGGTGAGGCCACACCTGGAATATCAGTTTTGGTCTCCTTATCTGAGGAAGGTAGTTATAGCTATACAGGGAGCGCAGCGAAGATCTACCAGACTGATTCCTGGCATGGTAAGTATGGCATAAGAGGAGAGATTGAATCGGTTAGGATTGTATTCTCTGGAGTTCAGAAGAAAGAGGAGGGGGGATCTCATAGAAACTAATTAAATTCTAACTTTGCTGGCTTGCCCTGGCGTTAGGCAAATTTTTACACTTTTTATGAGCACTTTTTCTTTTGCTCCAGAATAATCGAGCAGATGCAGGAGAAATCGACGTGCATTTTCAATGCTTTATAATATTCGTATTTAGTTTATATGAATATGTTTAAACTGTATATAAAGCTACAGCAAGATATATTTTGTAAATTTTAGTTTGGCATCACAGAAAGTGAAATACATTTTTTTAGCATTTGTTTGTCATGACGATGTTCATTCCATTAAATGAATTTTAATGAATAGAATGGGTATGGAGTGCATTTACTGTTGAGCGATCATTCGGTAGAAAGTATAATTCTCCACCTAAGTTGTCCATGTCATTGGTAGTGGTTCTCTGAGGCCTTGCGTGGCTTCTGAGCCCGATCGTAGAGCCACATCTCCGACAGCACACCTAGCAGATGTTTTCAGAAGGTACAATCGGTCTTTGGGTTCCAGATCGCGGCCATTCTTTTCTCAAGCTCTGTTTCGGAGCCTCCTCTTGCCATCACGTTTCTTCGAAGAGTTGTGTCAGGATTCTGACATCCTACGCACATGGGTGACCAAGCGGAGTTCGTTCCGGATGATCATGCCTCGATACTGGTGCTCTTGACTCCTTTCAGTACAATAGTGTCACCACACCTGTCCTCACAGCTGCTTTGGTGCAAAAGTACATTTGGGTTTTGCAATGTATTTTTAGTTGAGCAGTTTAAGCGTCTCCGGGATGTATTGTTGATTATTATAAGCCTTAGTGATTACTACAAAGCTTGAGCAGAGGTAAATTTGCAAATTAATCAATTAATATGAACTATCTCTCTGACAGGAATTGCAGAATCCACTGCAGATTCCAAATCTGTAGTCCTGCTTCACGTACGCTGCGGCATCACATTTATAGCTTGGCTTCATACAATCCTTACCGTTCTGCTCAGGTTCAACATCGGTGCCGATTCGTGGGAGCAGAGTCAGACTTCATCTCTGCCTGGCGAGGAAACAAAACAATTACACACTCCTAAGAGTGTGCATGCAAAGGACATGTTACGAAATTAAATCGGAGGAGATGTGGGCCTGTGCTTCAGCAAGGAAGCATTGAGACACCTTTAAGGGTTATGGTGTTCGGGCCGGAAAGTGGAGCTGAGTCCACAAAAGATCAGCCATGATCTCATTGAATGGTGGAGCAGGCTCGAGGGGCCAGATGGCCTACTCCTGCTCCTAGTTCTTATGTTCTTATGTTCTTTGTGAAATGTTGACGAGAGACCTGAAGCTGAAATCTAACTGGTGTACCGTCTTCACAGTGAAAATGAAACACTGGCCACTGCTGATTTCTTTTCCTGAGTAATTTCAACATGTTACATGTAACATTTCACAGAGTGCTGCGATGATGTGCTCGCCTGGTGATGAATGTAATTTAGCACAAAACTTCGGAGCATATTAGTCTTGACACATCCCCAGTGAAGATTATGGAGAGGTCTACGAATTCTACAGTATTTCTGGAAGATGTCTTGTCAAATAGAGTGTTTGGAGGAAGGGCATATGGAGCCTGAAACTGGCTTACTTCGGGTGCACGTGTGCAAGCTGAGGCTCCAGGTGACACAAGTGCCTTTGAGATCAGCTGGCAGCTGCTGCTTTCGGTCTTTGAGCCAACAAAATTAACATTCGATATGCCAAAAAAAACCTCAATCCTCATATCACTCCGTCCCTCCCCTCCTATTCGCCCTCTTTCCTCCTCCCACCCCTCCCGCTGACAAATGGAGAGATCCGTTGTATTTATGTGGAAAAATATATATTTTTGACTGTTGCATTTAAGTTAGAAAATATATCTTATTGCAATAAATTATTGTAAGTTAAGGCAGATATTAAACTGCGTTTCTCAGCTGCTAAAGATAAACGTTATGTTAAATAGTGACTCGTATCAACATTTTTTACTTTTAAATTATTTTTTTCATAAATACCTTGTATTAAACTTTACAATTTTCTGCAAATGTTTTATTCAAAGAATCAAAGCACAGAATTTAATTATCATGCAATTTAAGTCTACTAACATAATTGAGGTAGAGAAAACAGAATAATTAATGATAAATAAAATGTTTTTAAAAATCAAATATCACAAGGACAGTAAAAGCTAAAAGCAAAAAGTAATCGGGAGCGGATTTGAACCACTTTACCAGGTCAAAACCAATTTACAATGACGTGTTATGACGCGCTTTGCAGGTCTACAAGGAGACGGGGTTATTTACACTTTGTCCGGCTTCAAAAATCCGCGTTGTTAGTTATCCGAGAAGATCTGCCTTCTCTCCTTCCAAACTAAATTTTCTGTTGCCACCATCTAAATTAAAATATGCAAATACCTTTAAGCTTGCAGCACATAAAGTTATGAAATAATACAGCGCAGATTTAAATAGTTGCACAGATGTCAAACAAATTCCAAAACCCATGTTCACACATAAATATTATAATAATCAACTTTAATTTCAGAAATACCAAAACTAATTTAACGCAGCATTGCCTGTGTAATGAAAAGAGCAAAAAACTGTTAAGAAAATTTCAAGATATCTTTAAAGCATTTGTGAAATGTGGCCTGTTGTCTTCAAATCTGCAGTTTAAATGTCCAACCTCAATGGACATTCCCGTCGCTTCTGCGTCACAATGGGGGCGTGGTTTCCCGCTGATACTCGGAAGTTCCGGGCCAACATCCCTGCATCCAGTCGGCCCAGCGCTGATAGAATTTTGTGCGTTTCAATGCGGTATTCAGAAGCAGGTCTATTCAATCCAATCTTGCACATGTGAAATTCTTGCCATCACAGATATCAGTTTAATGAACTTTCGTTTAGAGCCATCTATGGAACCGACAGCCTCCCCGAACAGGCGCCGGAATGTGGCGACTATGGGCTTTTCACAGCAACTTCATTTGAAGCCTACTTGTGACAATAAGCGATTTTCATTTCATTCATTTTCATTCATTTCACATTGCTTCTTTGGGAAGGATACAAGACGGAACACAGCACTTCAGCTGTTGACTTACAAAGGCCCTGGACAACAGAATTAATACATTATTTGTCCCTGTTGAAGTCAGATTTAGAATGAAGATTTTAGATAAAGGTACCCTGTCTGAGATGCCTGTATAAGAGCAATTTGTAGGAATTGATAGTTTATTAACAATGCTTGTGATTTTATAACTTAAGAATTACTTATATCAGAAAAGACAGACATACAATCAATAGAAGTTACACAAAATGGCTGTTAGCTAACTTAGCAATACAAAAGACACAAAATGGCCTTTAGCTGAATTAGTCACATTCCTGAACAACCATTAGCTGGGTTAAGTTGCAAATTGGAACAAATAACATCATTTAATTACGGCAGCAGAGTTAGTCAGGGAGACATGAATGATTGATATTGAGGCATCGAATGGGAAACACACATGGGAGATTCTAATGAGTACTTCACCCGCGAATGATAACAGCTCCACAGGACAGAGAGCCTTATGTATCCTCGCCAGCCCAAGGTTTCCACGTGCAGGCAGGAAACATAATTATAACATAAGTGTGAGTGACTTCTTCATGACGTCAGGGGCTGGTAAGGTACCAACCCAATTTACGTAATGTCAAATTTATTTGGATATATAACTAATGTATGGAACTTATAACCAATATTATTGGACATGGTTTGCACTGAGTGCTGAATTTGGTGCATTTGAGTGCTATAGTGAGAGTTTGGTGACTGAGGGAGTATAAGGGTTCATTTTTATCTAAAGTCTAGTCTTTCTTCTATTTAGTTAATTAACTTAGAAGTTGCTGTTTTGTTTAGAAGAAGATGAATTATCAATCAGCTTCAAACAAAGGTTATACTTGTCGGTACTTGCAGCTGGAGCTTGTTAATTAGTAAATTGGATTAGGCCAGTTTACAGAGGCTAGATTCACAGTATAAACATGATCCACAACAGTGCAGACTTTGTTTTCACTGAGTGCTGAATTTGGTGCATTTGAGTGCTATAGTGAGAGTTTGGTGACTGAGGGAGTTAGGCGAGGAGGGAGTAAGGTGCTCCTTTCATTTTGTTTCCTACATTTCCGCAAAGAACGAGAAGGGAGACAGGAGTTTACAGAGAGAGTGCAGCTGAGTGGGAGCAGAGTCGGAGGGCGGAGGTCCAGTTGGTCCACAGGGCAGTTATATTCTGTAAGGTAAGAGGGGATGGAGGCTAGGCCAGTTGCATGCTCCTCCTGTAGGATGTGGGTGGTGAGGGATACCACCGGTGTCCCCGCTGATTAGACCTGCGGGAAGTACACCCAACTCCAGCTCCTCAGAGACCGTGTTAGGGAACTGGAGCTGGATGAACTTCGGATCATCCGGGAGGCAGAGAGGATGATAGAGAGGAGTTACAGGGAGGTAACCACACCCAAGTTACAGGACATGAGTAGCTGGGTTACAGTCAGGGGAAAGAAAACAAACAGGCAAACAGTGCAGTGATCCCTCATGGCGGTGCCCCTTCAAAACAAGTGTACCGTTTAGGATGCTGTTGGGGGGGGGGGGGGATGATCTACCGGAGAAGGCCCTAGTGACCAGGTCTCTTGGCGCTGAGTATGGTTCTGGGGCTCAGAAGGGAAGGGGGAGAACAGAAAAGCAATAGTAGTAGGAGATTCAATGGTTAGGGGAATAGATCGGAGATTCTGTGGTCGCGAGCGAGACTCCCGGAAGGTATGTTCCCTCCCGGGTGCCAGGGCCAGGGATGTCTCGGATCGTGTCTTCAGGATCCTGAAGGTGGAGGGGGAGCAGCCAGAAGTTATGGTTCACATTGGTACCAACGACGTAGGTAGGAAAAGGGGTGTGGAGGTAATAAACGCGTTTAGGGAGTTAGGCTGGAAGTTAAAAGGCAGGACAGACAGAGTTGTCATCTCTGGTTTGTTGCCGGTGCAATGCGATAGCGAGGCTAGGAATAGGGAGAGAGTACAGTTGAACACGTAGCTGCAGGAATGGTGTAGGAGGGAGGGCTTCAGGTATGTGGATAATTGGAGCGCATTCTGGGGAAGGTGGGACCTGTACAAGCAGGACGGGTTGCATCTGAACCAGAGGGGCACCAATAACCTGAGAGGGAGGTTTTCTGGTACTCTTCGGGAGGGTTTAAACTAATTTGGCAGGGGAATGGGAACCGGATTTGTAGTCCAGCAACTAAGGTAGCCGATATTCAGGACGCCAAAGCGTGTAGTGAGGCAGTGCGGAAGGGAACACTGACAAAGGAGAGTACTTGCAGGCACGGAGATGGGTTGAACTGTGTATACTTCAACGCAAGACGCATCAGGAATAAGGTGGGTGAATTTAAGGCATGGGTCGGTACTTGGGACTACGATGTGGTGGCCATCACGGAAACTTGGAGAGAAGAGGGGCACAAATGGTCGTTGGAGGTCCCTGGTTATAGATGTTACAATAAGATTAGGGAGGGTGGTAAAAGAGGTGGGGGGGTGACACTGTTAATGAGAGATAGTATAACAGCTGCAGAAAGGCTTTCCATCGACCCCCCAATAGTAGCAGAGATGTGGAGGAACAGATTGGGAAACAGATTTGGGAAAGGTGCAGAAGTCACAGAGTAGTAGTCATGGGTGACGTCAACTCCCCAAACATTGAGTGGAAACTCTTTAGATCAAATAGTTTGGATGGGGTGGTGTTTGTGCAGTGTGTCCAGGAAGCTTTCCTAACACAGCATGTAGATTGTGCGACCAGAGGGGAGGCCATATTGGATTTAGTACTTGGTAATGAACCAGGGCAAGTGATAGATTTGTTACTGAGGGAGCATTTTGGAGATAGTAACCACAATTCTGTGACTTTCACTTTAGTAATGGAGAGGGATAGATGCGTGCAACAGGGCAAGGTTTACACTTGGGGGAAGGGTATATACGATGTTGTCAGACAAGAATTGAAGTGCATAAGTTGGGAACATAGGCTGTCAGGGAAGGACACAAGTGAAATGTGGAACTTGTTCAAGGAACAGGTCCTATGTGTCCTTGATATGTATGTCCCTGTCAGGCAGGAATGAGATGGTCGAGTGAGGGAACCATGGTTGACAAGAGAGGTTGAATGTCTTGTTAAGCGGAAGAAGGAGACTTATGTAAGGCTGAGGACACAAGGTTCAGACAGGGCATTGGAGGGATACAAGATAGCCAGGAGGGAACTGAATAAAGGGATTAGGAGAGCTAAGAGAGGGCATGAACAATCTTTGGCGAGTAGGATCAAGGAAAACCCTAAGTCCTTTTACACATATGTGAGAAATATGAGAATGACTAGAGCGAGGGCAGGTCCGATCAAGGACAGTGGCGGGAGATTGTGTATTGAATCTGAAGAGATGGGAGATGTCTTGAACGAGTACTTTTCTTCTGTATTTACAAATGAGAGGGGCCATATTGTTGGAGAGGACAGTGTGAAACAGACAGGTAAGCTCGAGGAAATACTTGTTAGGAAGGAAGATGTGTTGGGCATTTTGAAAAACTTGAGGATAAACAAATCCCCCGGGCTTGACAGGATATATCCAAGGATTCCATGGGAAGCAAGAGATGAAATTGCAGAGCCGTTGGCAATGATCTTTTCGTCCTCTTTGTCAACAGGGGTGGTACCAGGGGATTGGAGAGTGGCGAATGCCGTGGCCCTGTTCAAAAAAGGGACTAGGGATAACCCTGGGAATTACAGGCCAGTTAGTCTTACTTCGGTGATTGGCAAAGTAATGGTAAGGGTACTGAAGGATAGGATTTCTGAGCATCTGGAAAGACACTGCTTGATTAGGGATAGTCAGTACGGATTTGTGAGGGGTAGGCCTTGCCTTACAAGTCTTATTGAATTATTTGAGGAGGTGACCAAGCATGTGGATGGAGGTAAAGCAGTGGATGTAGTGTACATGGGTTTTAGTAAGGCATAGGAAGTACAAAATGATCAGGGGGTTAGATAGGGTGGACAGTGAGAGCCTTCTCCCGCGGATGGAAATGGCTATCACGAGGGGACATAGCTTTAAACTGAGGGGTAATAGATAAAGGAAAGAGGTCAGAGGTAGGTTCTTTACGCAAAGAGTGGTGAGGCCGTGGAATGCCCTACCTGCAAAAGTAGTGAACTCGCCAACATTGAGGGCATTTAAACGTTTATTGGATAAGCATATGGATGATAATGGCATAGTATAGGTTAGATGGCTTTTGTTTCGGTGCAACATCGTGGGCCGAAGGGCCCGTACTGCGCTGTATCGTCCTATGTTCTATGTTCAATTTGATAAGGTTCCCCATGGTAGGCGTATGCAGAAAGTAAGGAGGAATGGTATAGTGGGAAATTTGGCCAGTTGGATAACGAACTGGCTAATCGATCGAAGTCAGAGAGTGGAGATGGATGGCAAATATTCAGCCTGGAGCCCAGTTACCAATGACGTACCGCAGGGATCAGTTCTGGGTCCTCTGCTGTTTGTGACCTCCATTAATGACTTGGATGAGGGAGTTGAAGGATGGGTCAGTAAATTTGCAGACGATACGAAGATAGGTGGAGTTGTGGATAGTGAGGAGGGCTGCTGTCGGCTGGAAAGAGACATAGATAGGATGCAGAGCTGTGCTGAGAAGTGGCAGATGGAGTTTAACCCTGAAAAGTGTGAGGCTGTCCATTTTGGAAGGAAAAATATGAATGCGGAATACAGGGTTAACGGTAGAGTTCTTGGCAATGTGGAGGAGCAGAGAGATCTTGGGGTCTATGTTCATACATCTTTGAAAGTTGCCACTCAAGTGGATAGAGATGTGAAGAAGGCCTATGGTGTGCTAGCGTTCATTAACAGAGGGATTGAATTTAAGAACCGTGAGCTGATGATGCAGCTGTACAAAACTTTGGTAAGGCCACATTTGGAGTACTGTGTACAGTTCTGGTCGCCTCATTTTAGGAAGGATGTGGAAGCTTTGGAAAAAGTGCAAAGCAGATTTACCAGGATGTTGCCTGAAATGGAAAGTAGATCTTAGGAGGAAAGGTTGAGGGTGCTAGGCCTCTTCTCATTAGAACGGAGAAGGGTGAGGGGCGACTTGATAGAGGTTTATAAGATGATCAGGGGAATAGATAGAGTAGACAGTCAGAGACTTTTTTGCCGGGTGGAACAAACCATTACAAGTGGACATAAATTTAAGATGAATGGTGGAAGATATTGGGGGGGGGGGGGGGGATGTCAGAGGTAGGTTATTTACCCAGGGAGTAGTGGGGGCATGGAATGCACTGCTTGTGGAAGTAGTTGAGTAGGAAACATTAGGGACCTTCAAGCAGCTATTGGATAGGTACATGGATTACGGTAGAATGATATAGTGTAGATTAAGTTGTTCTTAATGGCAGAACGGTAGCATTGTGGATAGTACAATTACTTCACAACTCCAGGGTCCCAGGTTCGATTCTGGCTTGGGTCACTGTCTGGGCCGAGTCTGCACGTCCTCCCCGTGTGCACGTGGGTTTCCTCCGGGTGCTCCGGTTTCCTCCCACAGTCCAAAGATGTGCAGGTTAGGTGGATTGGCCGTCATAATTTGCCCTTAATGTCCAAAATTGCCCTTAACGTTGGGTTGGGTTGCTGGGTTGTGGGGATCGGGTGGAGGTGCTGACCTTGGGTCGGGTGCCCTTTCCAGGAGCCGGTGCAGACTCGATGGGCCGGTTGGCCTCCTTCTGCACTGTAAATTCTATGATAATCTATGATTAATCTAGGACAAAGGTTCGGCACAACATCGTGGGCCGAAGGGTCTGTTCTGTGTGAATTTTTTATGTTCTATGGTCCAGCCGAAATGGACTGTGTGGCTGTTTTGAAAAATGTATAAGAATGGATGTTTCTCTTGGTTCGGTGGAGAGGCTGTCTGGAACTTTAACTGACGTCATCTCCCTGCCGGCAAAATAAACCTTTTGATGCGAGGACCACTACCCCTGGGCATTGAGTGATTAGCATAGAATTTACAGTGCCCAAGGAGCCCATTCGGCCCATTGAGTCTGCACCAGCTCTTGGAAAGTGCACTCGATCCAAACCCACACCTCCACCCTGTACCCATAACCCAGTAACCCGATGCAACACTGAGGGCAATTTGGGGCACAAAGGGCATTTTATAATGGCCAATCCACCTAACCTGCACATCTTTCGACTGTGGCAAAAAACCGGAGCACCCGGAGGAAACCGATGCAGACATAGGGAGAAAGTGCAGAGTCCACACACAGGCAGTGACCCAAGCCGGGAATCGAATCTTGGACCCTGGAGCTGTGAAGCAATTGTGTTAACCACTATGCTACCGTGTTGCCCAATTTACACAAATTCTTTGATATCCTCTCGCGCCAACAGTTCCAATTGTCAATGTGTTTCTCTGGGTGTTTACACTGCACTCTGGCGTGCAGCTGCCTCTGTAACTGTGACCATTCAGTGATTCAGTTCCAATTGTCAATGTTTTTCTCTGGGTGGTTTCACTGCTCTCTGGGATGTAGCTGCCTCTGAAACTGTGACCGTTCAGTGATTCAGTTCCAATTGTCAATGTGTTTCTCTGGGATGTTCCACTGCTCTCTGGAATGTAGCTGCCTCTGTAACTGTGACCGTTCAGTTATTCAGTTCCAACTGTCAATGTGTTTCTCTGGGAGGTTCCACTGCACTCTGGGGTGTAACTCCCTCTTTAACTGTGACGATTCAGTGATTCAGTTCCAATTGTCAGTGTCTTTCTCTGGGTGCAGCTCCTCAAACTAAGGAAACATTTTGAAACATTGGAAACTCAGAATACTCAGAACTTGAAGCAGATACAAACGCGTCACCCATAGGGCCAGAGAAAACATATTTAACTGTGAATAATTTGACACGGTCTCTAACTGATACTGGCCCTGCACTTAGAGAGAGGGGTTGAGATATGGAAGAAGAGAGAGCTGGTCTATGAGAAGTGCTGAGGAAGATAGAGTGAGAGAGAAAGAAGGAGAGTGAGAAACAGCATGAGAGATAAAGGAGGGTGAGAGCGAAATAGTGTGAGAATGAAAGAGAGTGAGAGCGAATGAGAGTGAGAGAGAAAGAGGACCGGAGAATATGAGAGTGAGAAAGCAAGAGGTTGAGAGCGAATGAGCGTGAGAGAAAAGGGATGAGAGAGAAAGAGGGCGAGTGAGAAAGACGGTGAAAGACAAAGCAAGAGGTTGAGAGCGAATGAGCGTGAGAGAGAAAAGGGACGAGAGAGAAAGAGGGTGAGGGAGAAAGACGGTGAAAGAGAAAGTGAGCAAGAGAGAAAGAGGCTGAGGGAGAAAATGAATGAGAGAAAGAGGGTGAGAGAGAAAGAGGATGAGCGAGAATGTGGGTGATCGAGAAAGGTATTGAGAGAGAAAGAAGATGAGACAGAATGAGAAAGCAAGAGGGTAATATTACCGTTAATAATAATTTGAGACAATTTTCTCCATCAACAGCCCCTCGAGGTGCGAGAGAAAGAAGCTAAGCGAGAATGAGAGAACGAGAACACAGATGTCATAGAATTTACAGTGCAGAAGGAGGCCATTCGGCCCAACGAGTCTGCACCGAAAAAGCACCATACCCGAGACCACACCTCCACACTATCCCCATTACCCAGTAACCCACACAACACGAAGCGCAATTTTGGACACTAAGGGCAATTTAACATGGCCAATCCACCTAACCTGCACATCTTTGGACTGTGGGAGGAAATCGGAGAACCCGGAGGAAACCCACGCAGACACGTGGAGAACGTGCAGACTCCGCACAGACAGTGACCCAAGCTGGGAATCGAACCTAGAACACTGGAGCTGTGAAGTAATTGTGCTAACCACCATGCTACCTTGCTGCCCTGAACGAGGGCCAGATAGAAAAAATATGATAGAGAAAGGGATTTAGAGAGAAAGTGCGTGGGAGGGAAACAGGGTGAGAGAAAGACCGTGAGGGAGAAACAGAGAAAGGGAGAAGGAGTGTGAGAGAAAGAGGGTGAGAGAGAAAAAGAGATAGTGTGGAAGAAAGTAAGAGAGAAATGGAGTGAGAGTGAAAGAGCTCGAGAGACAAAAAAGGTGAGTGAGAAAGAAGGTGAGATAAAAAGTGGGTGAGAGAGAAAGACGATGAGAGAGAATGAGGGTGAGGGGAAATGATAGTGAGAAAGAAAGAGGGCGGGAAAGAAACAGGATGAGAGAGAGAGGGTGAGGGAGAAGGAGCGTTGGAGTCACAAATGCTGCCAGAAAAAGAGGGTGAGAGAAAGAAGTCGAGAGAGGAAGAGCGTGAGGGAGAAATAAAGTGAGAGAGAAAGCGAAAGAGTGCGAGAGAGAAAGAGGGTGAGGGAAAATGAGAGTGAGAGAGAAAGAAGGTGAGGAAGAACGAGAGTGAGGGAGAAAGAGGCTGAGAGAGAAAGATGGTGAGAGGGAAAGAGGCAGGAGATAAAATGTGTGGAAGAGAATGAGAGAGAAAGAGGATTTCAGAGAAAGGGGGTGAGAGAATCAGAGGGTGAGAGAGAAAAAAGGTGAGCGAGAAAGAGGGTGAGAGAATGAACATGAGAGAGAAAGAGGGTGAGACAGAAAGAGGGTGAAAGAGAATGAGAAAGCAAGAGGCTATTAAAATAGAAATGTGCTACCACCTTCTCTGTCATCACCCCCACAAGGCTTAGCATCATCCCTCATATCCGTATGGGAATAACTCCCTCTCATGGCTGTCTGTAAACGTTTCATTGTTCCTTGTATTGTCTTCATGTCTGAGAATAACACAAGTGCGAGAGAGAGGGTGAAATAAAAAGAGGGTGAGAGAAAGTGGGTGAGGTAGAAAGAGTTTGAGAGAGAATGAGAGTGAGACGGGAAGAGGGTAAACGAGAATGAGGGTCACCGAGAATGAGGGTCAGTGAGAAAGAGGGAGAAAGAGAAAGATGGTGATAGAAAATGAAGGTGAGTAGGAAAGAAAGTGAGAGAGAAAGACGGTGAGAGAGGAAGTGGGTGAGATAGTAATAGGGCGAGAGAGAATGAGGGTTAGGGGAATATATGGTGAGAAAGAAAAAGGGTGAGAAACAGTGAATGAGGCAAAGAGGCTGAGAGATGAAGTGGGTGAGATCGAAAGTGGGTGACAGAGAATGGGGGTGACGGAAAAAGATGGTGAAAAAGAAAGGGGATGAAAGAAAACGAGGGTGAGGGAGAAGGAGAGTGAGAGACACAGATGGTGACAGACAATGAGGGTGAGAGAAAGAGGGTGAGAGTGGAATGGGGTGAGAGAGAGAGGATGAGTGAGAAAGAGTGTAAGAGAGAAATAAGGTGAGAGACGGAGGGTGGGAGAGAATGAGAGTGAGTGAGAAACAGAACAAGTATGAGGGAGAAAGAGGGTGATGCAAAATAAGAGTGAGAGAGAGTAAAAGGTGAGAAAGAACGAGGGTAGAAGAGAAAGAGGGCAAGAGAGAAAGAGAGTGAGTTAAAAAGACAGTGAGAGAGAAATAGAGTGAGGGAGAAAAAGGATGAGAGAGAAAGAGGATGTAAGAGAAAGACGGTGAGTTAGAAAGAGGGTGAGAGAGAAAGAAGGCGAGAGAGAAACAAGGTGAGGAAGAAGGAGGGTGAAAGAGAAAGGTGAGAGAGAAAGAAGGTGAGAGAGAAGAGACGGTGAAGGAGAATGAGAGTGAGAGAGAAAGAGAACGAGGGTAAGAAAAAATGTGAGAGAGAAAGAGAGTGAGACGGGAAGAGGGTAAACGAGAATGAGGGTCACCGAGAATGAGGGTCAGTGAGAAAGAGGGAGAAAGAGAAAGATGGTGATAGAAAATGAAGGTGAGTAGGAAAGAAAGTGAGAGAGAAAGACGGTGAGAGAGGAAGTGGGTGAGATAGTAATAGGGCGAGAGAGAATGAGGGTTAGGGGAATATATGGTGAGAAAGAAAAAGGGTGAGAAACAGTGAATGAGGCAAAGAGGCTGAGAGATGAAGTGGGTGAGTTCGAAAGTGGGTGACAGAGAATGGGGGTGACGGAAAAAGATGGTGAAAAAGAAAGGGGATGAAAGAAAACGAGGGTGAGGGAGAAGGAGAGTGAGAGACACAGATGGTGACAGACAATGAGGGTGAGAGAAAGAGGGTGAGAGTGGAATGGGGTGAGAGAGAGAGGATGAGTGAGAAAGAGTGTAAGAGAGAAATAAGGTGAGAGACGGAGGGTGGGAGAGAATGAGAGTGAGTGAGAAACAGAACAAGTATGAGGGAGAAAGAGGGTGATGCAAAATAAGAGTGAGAGAGAGTAAAAGGTGAGAAAGAACGAGGGTAGAAGAGAAAGAGGGCAAGAGAGAAAGAGAGTGAGTTAAAAAGACAGTGAGAGAGAAATAGAGTGAGGGAGAAAAAGGATGAGAGAGAAAGAGGATGTAAGAGAAAGACGGTGAGTTAGAAAGAGGGTGAGAGAGAAAGAAGGCGAGAGAGAAACAAGGTGAGGAAGAAGGAGGGTGAAAGAGAAAGGTGAGAGAGAAAGAAGGTGAGAGAGAAGAGACGGTGAAGGAGAATGAGAGTGAGAGAGAAAGAGAACGAGGGTAAGAAAAAATGTGAGAGAGAAAGAGAGTGTGAGGGAGAAAGAGAATGAGATAGAAAGAGGGTGAGAGGGAGAGGGTGAGGGAGGAGAAGAGTGAAAGAGAAAGAGGGCGAGAGAGATAGAGGGTGAGAGAAAGGGAGAGCAAGAGAGAAGGAGTGTGTGTGAAAGTGGGTGAGCGAGAAAGGGGTTGAGACAGAAAGAGGGTGAGAGAATGAGAATGCAAAGTTGGTAAACAAAGTAATTTGCCACCACGACCTTCTCACCATCTTTGGATCCTCACTGTCTTCAGGTGATGCCCCGGAGGACTGGAGAATAGCGAATGTTGTTCCTCTGTTTAAGAAGGGTAGCAAGGACAATCCAGGGAACTACAGGCCGGTGAGCCTTACGTCAGTGGTAGAGAAATTACTGGAGAGAATTCTTCGAGACAGGATCTACTCCCATTTGGAAGCAAATGGACGTATTAGTGAGAGACAGCATGGTTTTGTTAAGGGGAGATCGAGTCTCACTAACTTGATAGAGTTTTTCGAAGAGATCACAAAGTTGATTGATGCAGGTAGGGCAGTGGATGTTGTCTATATGGACTTCAGTAAGGCCTTTGACAAGGTCCCTCACGGGAGACTGGTACAAAAGGTGAAGTCACACGGGAGAGCTGGCAAGGTGGATACAGAACTGGCTAGGTCATAGAAGGCAGAGAGTAGCAATGGAAGGGTGCTTTTCTAATTGGATGGCTGTGACGAGTGGTGTTCCGCAGGGTTCAGTCTGGGACGTTTGTTGTTGAAATGAAATGAAAATCGCTTATTGTCACAAGTAGGCTTCAAATGAAGTTACTGCGAAAAGCCCCTAGTCGCCACATTCCGGCGCCTGTTCGGGGAGGCTGTTACGGGAATCGAACCGTGCTGCTGGCCTGCCTTGGTCTGCTTTCAAAGCCAGCGATTTAGCCCTGTGCTAAACAGCCCCTTGTTTGTTGTATATATAAATAATTTGCAGGAAAATGTAACTCATCCGATAAGGAAGTTTGCTGACGACATAACGTTTGGTGGAATTGCGGATAGCGATGAGGACTGTCAGAGGATACAGCAGGATTTAGGTCGTTTGTAGACTTCGGCGGAGAGATGGCAGATGGAGTTTAATCCGGACAAATGTGAGGTAATGCGTTTTGTAAGGTCTAATGCAGGGAGGGAATAGACAGGGAATGGTAGAACCCTCAAGAGTATTGAAAGTCAGAAAGATCTAGTTGTAAAGGTCCACAGGTCACTGAAAGGGGCAACACAGATGGAGAAGGTAGTCAAGAAGGCATACGGCATGCTTGCCTTTATTTGTCGGGGCATTGAGTATAAGAATTGGCAAGTCATGTTGCAGCTATGTAGAACCTTAGTTAGGCCACACTTGGAATACTGTGTTCAATTCTGGTCGTCACACTGCCAGAAGGATGTGGAGGCTTTAGAGAGGGTGCAGAAGAGATTTACCAGGATGGTGCCTGGTATGGAGGGCATTAGCTATGAGGAGCGGTTGAATAAACCCAATTTGTTCTCACTGGAACGACGGAGGTTGAGGGGCGACCTGATAGAGGTCTACAAAATTATGAGGGGCATAGACAAAGTGAATAGTCAGAGGCTTTTTCCCAGGGTAGAGGGTCAATTACTAGGGACATAGGTTTAAAGTGCGAGGGGCAAGGTTTATATTAGATGTACGAGGCAAGAGCTTTACACAGAGGGTAGTGGGCGCCTGGGACTCGCTGCCGGAGGAGGTGGTGATAGTGCCATTTAAGGGGCATCTTGACAAGCACATGAGTAGAATGGGAATAGGGTGAGAAATACGGACCCAGGAAGTGTAGAAGATTGTGGTTTAGTCTAGCAGCATGGTCGGCAAGGGCTTGGAGGGCCGAAAGGCCTGTTCCTATGCTGTACATTTCTTTGTTCTTTGTTTTGTCATCAGCATCCCAAGGCTCAGCATCATCCCTTATATAATTATGGGACTAGCTACCTCCAGTGGCTGTCTGTTTGCGTTTCATTATCCCTTGCATTGACTTCGTGTCTGAAAATACCACAAGTGAAATGAAAATGAAATGAAATGAAAATCGCTCATTGTCACAAGTAGGCTTCAAATGAAGTTACTGTGAAAAGCACCGAGTCGCTACATTAAGGCGTCTGTTCGGGGAGGCTGGCATGGGAATTGAAGGGGGCTGCTGGCCTGCCTTGGTATGCTTTCAAAGGCAGCGATGTAGCCCGTGCTAAACCAGCCCCTGTAAGTGTGAGAGAGAAAGAGTGTGATAGAGAAAGTGGGTGTGAGTGGAAAAGGGATGGAGAGAAAAAGGATGAGAGAGAACGGGAGTGAGAGATGAAAAGGGTGAGTGAGAATGAGGCTGAGAGAGAAAGAGGGTAAGAGAAAGAGGCCGAGAGAGAAAAAGCGTCTGTAACAAAGAGGGTGAGAGAGAAAGAGGGTGAGAGAGAAAGAGGGTGAGGGGAAAAGATGATGAGAAAGAAAGAGGATGAGAAAGAAAGAAGGTAAATGAGAAAGAGGGTGAGTGTGTAAGAGGATAAAAGAGAAATAAGGTGAGAGAGGATGACAGTGAGGGAAACAGAACGAGTTTGAGGGAGAAGGAGGTCGAGGGAAAATGAGAGCGAGAGAAAATGAAAGTGAAAAAGAACGAGGGTGAAGGAGAAAGCTGGTGAGAGAGAAATTTGGTGAGCGAGAAAGACAGTTAGAGAGAAAGAGAGTGAGAGAGAAAGAGCTTGAGAGTGAAAGAGGGTGAGAGAGAAGAGGGAGAGAGATAAAGTGGGTGAGTGAGAAAGACAGTGAGAGAGAAACAGTGGGAGGAAGGATGATGAGAAATAAAGAGGGTGAGTGAGAAAGAGGGTGAGAGTGAGAACTAAGGTGACAGAGAAAGCAGGTGAGCGAGAGTGAGAGTGAGAGAGAAAGAGGGTGAGAAAGAAAGAGGGTGAGAGCGAAAGAAGGTGAGAGAGAATCAGGGTGAGAGAAAAAGAGGATGAAAGAGAAAGAGTGAGAGAGAAAGAGCTTGAGAGTGAAAGAGGGTTAGAGAGAAGTGGGCGAGAGATAAAGAGGGTGAGTGAGAAAAACACTGAGAGAGATACAGTGGGAGGGAAAGATAATGAGAAAGAAAGAGTGTGAGAAATAAAGAGGGTGAGTGAGAAAGAGGGTGAGAGTGAGAACGAAGGTGACAGAGAAAGCAGGTGAGTGAGAATGAGAGGGAGAGAGAAAAAGGGTGAAAGAATGAGAGTCAGAGAGAAAAAGAGAGAGAAAGACAGTGAGAATGAGAGCTAGAGAGGAAGAGGGTGAGAGCGAAAGAAGGTGAGAGAGGAGGAGGGTGAGTGCGTAAGAAGGTGAGAGAGAGATTGAGAGGGGAGGAGGTTGAGTGAGAAAGAAGGTGAGAGAGAAAGAGAGTGAGAGAGGAGGAGGGTGAACGAGACAGAGGGTCAGCCAGAATGAGGGTGAGATAAAGATGGTGGGAGAGAAAGTGGGTGAGAGAGAAAGTGGGTGAGATAGAAAGAGCCTGAGAGAGAAAGGCTGAGGGAAAAGGTGGTGAAAATGAAAGAAAGAGGATGCGTGAAGAGAGTGAGGGAGTAGGAAAGTGAGACATAAACAGAGCGAGGATCGGGATAAAGAAGGGAAGGAAAATGAGAGTGAGAGACAAAGAGGGCGAGGGAGAAAGGAGGTGAGAGAGAAAAAGAGTGATAAAGCAAGGGGGTAAGTGAGAAAGAGGGTGAGAGGGAATGAGAGTTGTGTTGTTCTCTGCTTTACTTTAGCTCGGGTGGTTTTGATGCATATTGTTGCTCAAAGAACAACAAGCTTTGTTAACAAACAAAACTATTTTATTAAGCACTACTGACTGGATTCGACACATCCACCAGAAACATACCTTTGATAAATAACAGATAACCTACTCTTTTCTACATCTGCACTCACTACGAGTTTAAACTACTATCTGCTCTCTCTCACTATCTTCCTTCAGTCTGTCTTTAACTAACTCCTCACTCATTCAGCCACCACCTTCTCTATCATCTGTACCCGAAAGCTTAGCATTATCCCTTATACACTTGTGGGACTATCTCCATCTAGTGGCTGCCTGTATACGTTTCATCAACCATTGCATTGTCTTCATGTATGATAATGCCACAAGTGTGAGAGAGAAAGAGAACAAAGAACAAAGAAAAGTACAGCACAGGAACAGGCCCTTCGGCCCTCCAAGCCCGTGCCGACCATGCTGCCCGTCTAAACTAAAATCTTCTACACTTCCTGGGTCCGTATCCCTCTATTCCAGGGGCCTGTCGGGAAGGAAAGAATAACTTTAAAAACTTACCTTGCAGGAGAAGCAGCCTCCAGATTTTCGGCGGGAGCAGTGACCAGGGGCCTGTCGGGAAGTTAAGAATAACTTTTAAAACTTCCCTTACAGGAGACGTAGCCTCCAGATTTTCGGCGGAAGCAGTGTTCAGGGGCCTGTCCAACTTGAAAAACTTACCTTTACAGCTGCAGGAAGTCGGCCGTGGGGATTTCTGAGAAGTTTTGTTAGTGCCTGCATGTAGGTTGGGCGATTGCAAACCCGAGACACTACACTTGTAGTGTCCCCCACCCTTCAACCTCCTCTAACCTAAGGGGTTGATTGATTATCCGGTTAGCTCTTCCTTTCTTTTTCTTGTTTTTTCTAGAGCGGATGGCAGGGAAGGCAGTACAATGTTCCTCCTACAGAATGTTTGAGGTGTGGGACGCCGCCACTGTCCCTGCTGATTTCATCTGTGGGAAGTGCACCCATCTCCAGTTCTTCACAAACGGCGTTCGGGAACTGGACCTGGATAAACTTTGGATCATTCGGGAGGCAAAGGTGGTCATAGGGATGTAGTAACTCCGAAGAATAAAGATAGATGGGTGACGGTGAGAGGAGCTGGGAGGAAGCAGTCAGTACAGGGATCGCCTGTGGTCGTTCCCCTTAGTAACAAGTATACCGCTTTGGATTACTGTTGGGGGGGGGGGGGGCTTACCAGGGATAAGCCATGGGGTACAGCTCTCTGGCACAGAGTCTGACCCTGTTGCTCAGAAGTGAAGGGGGGAGAGGAGTAGAGCATTAGTCATTGGAGACTCCATAGTTAGCAGGATAGATAGGAGATTCTGTGGGAACGAGACAGACTCGCGGTTGGTGTGTTGCCTCCCAGGTGCCAGTGTCCACGATGTCTCGGATCGTGTTTCGGAGCCAAATCGTGGTCCACATCGGTACCAACGACATAGGTAGGAAAAGGGATAGGGATGTAAGGCAGGAATTCAGGGACCTAGGGCGGAATCTTAGATCTCGGAAGAACAAAGTTATTATCTCTGGGTTGTTATCCGTGCCACGTGCTAGCGAGACGAGGAATAGGGAGAGAATGCAGTTGAACACGTGGCTACAGGGATGGTGCAGCAGGGAGGGTTTCAGATTCCTGTATAATTGGGGCTCATTCTGGCGTAGGTGGGACCTCTACAAACGGGATGGTCTACACCTGGACCAGAGGGGTACCAATATCCTGGGGGGTATATTTGCTAATGCTCTTAGGGACGGTTTAAACTAGTTCAGCAGGGGATTGGGAACCTGAATTGTAGCTTCAGTATACAGGAGCTTGAGAGTAGTGAGGTCATGAGTAAGGTCTCAAAGTTGCAGGAGTGTACCGGCAGACAGGAAGGTGGTTTAGAGTGTGTCTATTTCAATGCCAGGAGCATCCGGAAGAAGGTGGGCGAACTTGCGGCATGGGTTGGTACCTGGGACTTCGATGTTGTGGCCACCTCAGAGACATGGATAGAGCAGGGACAGGAATGGTTGTTACAAGTGCCGGGTGTAGATATTTCAGTAAGCTCAGGGAAGATGGTAAAAGAGGGGGCGGGTTGGCATAGTTAGTCAAGGACAGTATTACGGTGGCAGAAAGAACGTTTGATGAGGACTCATCGACTGAGGTAGTATGGACTGAGGTTAGAAACAGGAAAGGTGAGGTCACCCTGTTAGGGGTTTTCTCTAGGCCTCCGAAAAGTCCCAGAGATGTAGAGGAAAGGATTGCAAAGATGATTCTGGATAGGGGCGAAAGGAACAGGGTAGTTGTTATGGGGGACTTTTAATTTCCAAATATTGACTGGAAACGCTATAGTCCGAGTACTTTAGATGGGAGCGTTTTTGTCCAATGTGTGCAAGGGGGTTTCCTGACGCAATATGCAGATAGGCCAACGAGAGGCGAGGCTATATTGGATTTGGTACTGGGTAATGAACCAGGACATGTGTTAGATTTGGAGGTAGGTAAGCACTTTGGTGATAGTGAACACAATTCGATTACGTTTACTTTTGTGATGGAAAGGGATAGGTATATACCGCAGGCAAGAGTTATATCTGGGGGAAAGGCAATAATGATGCGATGAGGCAAGACTTAGGATGCATCGGATGGAGAGGAAAACTGCAGGGGATGAGCACAATGGAAATGTGGAGCTTGTTCAAGGAACAGCTACTGCGTGTCCTTGATAAGTATGTACCTGTCAGCCATGGAGGAACTGGTCGAGCAAGGTAACAGTGGTTTACTACAGCAGTTGAAACATTTGTCAAGAGGAAGAAGGAGGCTCATGTAAAGATGAGACATCAAGGTTCAGTTAGGGCGCTCGAGATTTACAAGTTAGCGAGGAAGGACCTAAAGAGAGAGGCAAGAAGAGCCAGGAGGGGACATGAGGAGTCTTTGGCATGTAGGGTCAAGGATAACCCAAAGGTTTCTATAGATATGTCAGGAATAAAAGAATGACTAGGGTAACAGTAGGGCCACTCAAGGGCAGTAGTGGGAAGTTGTGCGTGGAGTCCGAGGAGATAGCAGAGGTGCTAAATGAATATTATTCGTCAGGATTCACAGAGGAAAAGGACAATGTTGTCGTGGAGAGTACTGAAAGAAAGGGTACTAGACTAGAAGGGCTTGAGGTTCATAAGGAGGAGGTGTTAGCAATTCTGGAAAGTGTGAAAATAGGTAAGTCGCCTGGGACGGATGGGATTTATCCTAGGATTCTCTGGGAAGCTAGGGAGGAGATTGCTGAGGCTTAGGCTTTAATCGTTAAGTCATCTTTGTCTACAGGAATAGTGCCATTAGACTGGAGGATAGCAAATGTTTTCCCCTTGTTCAAGAAGGCGAGTAGAGACAACCGCGGTAACTATAGACCAGTGAGCCTTACTTCTGTCCTGGGCAAAGTCTTGGAAAGGTTTCTAAAAGATAGCATGTATAATCATCTGGAAAGGAATAATTTGATTAGAGATCGTCAACACGGTTTTGTGAAGGGTAGGTCGTACCTCAAAACCATTATTGAGTTCTTTAAGAAGGTGACCAAACAGGTGGATGAGAGAAAAGCAGTTGATGTGGTGCATATGGATTTCAGTAAAGCGTTTGATAAGATTCCCCACGGTAGGCTATTGCAGAAAATACGGAGGCATGGGATCAGGGTGATTTAGCAGTTTGGATCAGAAATTGGCTAGCTGGAAGAAGACAAAGGGTGGTGGTTGATGGGAAATGTTCAGACTGGAGTCCAGTTACTATTGGTGTACCACAAGGATCTGTTTTGGGGCCACTGCTGTTTGTTATTTTTATAAATGACCTGGAGGAGGGCGTAGAAGGATGGGTGAGCACATTTGCAGATAACACTAAATTCGGTGGAGTTGTGGACAGTGCGGAAGGATGTTACAGGTTACAGAGGGACATAGACAAGCTGCAGAGCTGGGCTGGAGTTTAATGCAGAAAAGTGTGAGGTGATTCATTTTGGAAGCAATAACAGGAAGACAGACTACTAGGCTTTTGGTAAGATTCTTGGTAGTGTGGATGAGCAGAGAGATCTCGATGTCCATGTACATAGATCCCTGAAAGTTGCCACGCAGGTTGAGAGGGTTGTTAAAAAGGCGTACGGTGTGTTAGCTTTTATTGGGAGAGTGATTGCGTTTCGGAGCCATGAGGTCATGTTGCAGCTGTACAAAACTCTGGTGCATCCGCATTTGGAGTATTGCGTGCAATTCTGGTCGCCGCATTATAGGAAGGGTGTGGAAGCATTGGAAAGGGTTCAGAGGAGATTTATCAGGATCTTGCCTGGTATGGAGGGAAGATCTTATGAGGAAAGGCTCAGGGACTTGAGGCTGTTTTCGTTAGAGAGAAGACGGTTCAGAGGTGACTTAATTGAGGGATACAAGATGACCAGAGGATTAGATAGAGTGGACAGTGAGAGCATGTTTCCTCGGATGGCGATGTCTAGCACGAGGGGCATAGCTTTAAATTAAGGGGAGATAGATATAGGACTGATGTCAGCGGTAGGTTCTTTACTCCGAGAGTAGTAAGGGCATGGAACAGTAGTGGACTCGCCAACACTAAGGGCATTCAAATGGTCATTGGATAGACATGTGGACGATAAGGGAATAGTGTAGCGTGGTTTCAATGGTCGGCGCAACACCGAGGGCCGAAGAGCCTGTACTGCACTGTAATGTTCTATGTTCTATTCCCATTCTATTCATGTATTTGTCACGTTGGCCCTTAAATGTTATTATCGTCCCTGCTTCCACCAACTCTTCCGGCAGCGAGTTCCAGGCACCCACTACCCTCTGTGTAAAGAACTTACCTCGTATATCTCCTCTAAACCTTGTCCCTCGCACATTAAACCTATGCCCCCAAGTAATTGACCCCTCTACCCTGGGAAAAAGTCTCTGACTATCCACTCTGTCCATGCCCCTCAATAGACCTCTATCAGGTCGTCCTTCGTTCCAGTGAGAACAAACCAAGTTTGTTCAACCTCTCCTCATACCTAATGCCCTCGATACCAGGCAATATCCTGGTAAAACCCTTCTGCACCCGCTATAAAGCCTCCACGTCCCTCTGGTAGTGTGACGACCAGATTTTATCACAATACTCCAAGTGTGGCCCAACTAAGGTTCTATAAAGCTGCAACATGACATGCCAATTTTTATACTCAATGAAGGGAAGCATGCCGTTTGCAAGCTTGACTACCCTCGCAACCTGTGTTGCCCCTTTCTGTGACCTGTGGAGCTGTACACCTAGATCTCTCTGACTGTCAATACTCTTGAGGGTTCTACCATTCACTGTATATTCCCTCCCTGTATTCGACCTTCCAAAATGCATTACCTCACATTTGTCCGGATTAAACTCGATCTGCCATCTTGCCACCCAAGTCTCCAAACGATCTAAATCCTGCTGTATCCTCTGACAGTCCTCATCGGTATCGGCAATTCGACCAACCTTTATATCGTCTGCAAAATTACTAATCAGACCAGTTACATTTTCCTCCAAATAATTTGTATATACTACGAACAGCAAAGGTCCCTGCAATGATCCCTGTGGAGCACCACTTGTCACAGCCCTCCAATCAGAAGAGCACCCTTCCATTGCCACTCTCTGCCTTCGATGACCTAGCCAGTTCTGTATCCATCTTGGCAGCTCACCTCTGATCCCTTGTGACTTTACCTATTGTACCAGTCTGCCATGAGTGACCTTGTCAAAGGCCTTGCAGAAGTCCAGAGACAACATCCACTTCCCTACCTGCATCAATCATCTTTGTGACCTTCGCGAAAAAACTCTATCAAGTTAGTGATACACGACTTCCCCTTCACAAAACCATGCTGCCTCTCACTAATACGTCCATTTGATTACAGATGGAAGTAGATCCTGTTTCGAATTATCTCCAGTAACTTCCCTACCACTGACATAAGTCTCATCGGCCTGTAGTTTCCTGGATTATCGTTGCTACATTTCTTAAACAAAGGAACAACATTTCCTGTTCTCCAGTCCTCCGGGACATCACCTGAACCAGTGAGGATCATAAGGTTTTGGTAAAGGCCTCATCAATTTCCTCTCTAGCCTCCTTCAGTATTCTGGGAAGGTCCCGTCAGGCCCTGGACTTAGCCACCTTAATATTTTTCAAGATGCCCAACACCTCGTCTCTTTGGATCTCAATGTGACCCAGGCTATCTACACACCCTTCTCCAGACTCAACATCGACCAGTTCCTTCTCTTTGGTGAATAATGATGCATTAGGTACCTCGCCCATTTCCTCTGGCTCCACACATAGATTCTCTCCCCTGTCCTTCAGTGGGCCAACCCTTTCCCTGGCTACCCTCTTGCCTTTTATGTACATGAAAGGGTAAAAGGCTTTGTGATTTTACTTAACCCTATTTGCCAATGACCTTTCGTGACCCCTCCTGACTCCTTGCTTAAGTTCCTTCCTACTTTCCTTACATTTCACACAGGCTTCGTCTGTTCCCGGCCTTCTTGCCCTGACAAATTCCTCCCTTTTTCTTTTTGACGAGCCTACATTATCTCTCGTTATCCAAGGTTCTCGAAGTTTGCCGCATGTATCCTCCTTCCTCACAGGAACATGCCGGTCCTGAATTCCTTTGAACTGATATTTATAAATCTCCAACATGTCAGATGTTGATTTACCTTCAAACATACGCCCCCAATCTATGTTCTTCAGTTCCCGCCTAGTATTGTTATAATTAGCCTTCCCCCAATTTAGCACATTCACGCTATGACCACTCTTATCCTTGTCCACCAGCACTTTAAAACTTACGGAATTTTGGGCACTGTTCCCAAAATGCTCCCCTATTGAAACGTCTACCACCTGGCTAGGCTCTTTCCCCAATACCAGGTCCAGTACAGGCCCTTCCCCAGCTGGACTACCTACATGTTGCTTTCACAAGCCCTCCTGGATGCTCCTTATAAACTCTGCCCCGTCCAAGCCTCTAGCGCTAAGTGAGTCCCAGTCAATATTGGCGTAGTTAATGTCTCCCATCACAACTCTGTTTCTATCACTCCTTTTCAAAATGTGTCCACCTATCTGCTCCTCTATCTCCCGCTGGATGTTGGGAGGCCTGTAGTAAACCTCCAACATTGTGACTACACCCTTGTTATTCCTGATCTCTACCCATATAGCCTCGCTGCCCTCTGACGTGTCTTCCGCAGTACAACTGTGATATTCTCCCTAACCATAAACGCAAATCCTTCACGCCTTTTACATCCCCTTCTATCCCGCCTGAAACATCTAAATCCTTGAACGCTTAACTGACAATCCTGCCCTTCCCTCAACAAGGTCCCTGTACTGGCAACAACATCATAGTTCCAAGTACTAATCCAAGTACTAAATTCATCTGCCTTACCTGTTAAACGCCTTCCTGTGCCAGGTACGGGAGGCTTCCAGCGGCCCGGATGGCTTGATCTGCAGAAAGTGCACCCAACTAGAGCTCCTCACAGACCGCATGGTTCGGTTGGAGCAGCAGTTGAATGCACTTACGAGCATGCAGGTGGCGGAAAACGTCATAGATAGCAGTTATATAAATGTGGTCACACCCAAGGTGCAGGCAGAGAAATGGGTGACCACCAGAAAGGGCAGGCAGTCAGTGCAGGAATCCCCTGTGGTTATCACCCTCTCGATCAGGTATACCCCTTTGGATACTGTCGGGGGGGATAGCCTATCAGGAGAAAACAGCAGCAGCCAGAGCAGTGGCACCACGGCTGGCTCTGATGTACAGAAGGGAGGGTCAAAGCGCAGAAGAGCAATAGTCATAGGGGACTCTATAGTCAGGGGCACAGATAAGCTCTTCTGTGGACGTGAAAGAGACTCCAGGATGGTAGGTTGCCTCCCTGGTGCCAGGTCCAGGATTTCTCCGAACGGGTAGAGGGCATCCTAAAGGGGGAGGGCAAACAGGCAGAGGTCGTTATACATATTGGTGCTAACGACATAGGCAGGAAGGGGTATGAGGTCCTGCAGCAGGAGTTCAGGGAGCTAGCTAGAAAGTTAAAAGACAGGACCTCTAAGTTTCTAATCTCGGGATTACTCCCTGTGCCACGTGCCAGTGAGGCTAGATATAGCAAGATAGAGCAGCTAAACACGTGGCTAAATAGCTGGTGTAGGAGGGAAATATTCCGTAATCTGGACCACTGGGAGCTCTTCTGGGGCAAATGTGGCATATATAAGAAGGACCGGTTGCATCTAAACTGGAGAGGCATAAATATCCTGGCCGTGAGGTTTGCTCGTGTCACACGGGAGGGTTTGAACTAGAATGGCAGGGGGTGGGCACGGGAGCAATATGTCAGAAGGTGAGAGCATTGAGGGAGAACTAGGGAATAGGGACAGTGGGGCTCTGAGACAGAGCAGACAGGGAGAAGTTGCTGAACACAGCGGGTCTGGTGGCCTGAAGTGCATATGTTTTAATGCAAGTATTATGGGTAAGGCAGATGAACTTAGAGCTTGGATTAGTACTTGGAACTATGATGTTGTTGCCATTACAGAGACCTGGTTGAGGGAAGGACAGGATTGGCAGCTAAACGTTCCAGGATTTAGATGTTTCAGGCGGTATAGAGGGGGATGTAAAAAGGGTGGCGGAGTTGCGCTTTGGTTAGGGAGAATATCACAGCTTTACTCCGGGAGGATACCTCAGAGAGCAGTGAGGCTACATGGGGAGAGGTCAGGAATAAGAAGAGTGCAGTCACAATGTTGGTGGTTTACTACAGGCCTCCCAACAGCCAGCGGGAGATGGAGGAGCAGATAGGTAGACAGATTTTGGAAAAGAGTAAAATCAACAGGGTTGTTGCGATGGGAGACTTCAACTTCCCCAATATTAACTGGGACTCATTTTTACACGTACATAAAAAGCTAGAGGGCAGCAAGGGAAAGGGTTGGCCCACTGAAGGATAGGCAAGGGAATCTATGTGTGGAGCCAGAGGAAATGGCCGAGGTACTAAATGAATACTTTGCATCAGGATTCACCAGAGAGAAGGGAATGGTGGATGTTGAGTCTGGAGAAGGGTGTGTAAGATAGCCTGGGTCACATTGAGATCCAAAAAGACGAGGTGTTGGGCGTCTTGAAAAATATTAAGGTAGATAAGTCCCCAGGGCCTGATGGGATCGGCCCTAGAATACTGAAGGAGGCAAGAGAGGAAATTGCTGAGGCCTTGACAGAAATATTTGGATCCTCGCTGTCTTCAGGTGATATCCCGGAGGACTGGAGAATAGACAATGTTGTTCTTTGTTTAAAAAAGGAAGGAAGGATAATCCAGGGAACAACAGGCCGGTGAGCCTTACGTCAGTGGTAGGGAAATTACTGGAGAGAATTCTTCGAGACAGGATCTACTCCCATCTGGAAGCAAATGGGCGTATTAGTGAGAGGTAGCATCGTTGGGTGAAGGGGAGGGCATGTCTCACTTCGTTGATAGTCACACTGCATCAGGGGTGAGCTGGCAAGGTGGATATAGAGCTGGCTAAGTCATAGAAGGCAGAGAGTAGCAATGGAAGGATACTTTTCTAATTGGAGGGATGTGACTAGTGGTGTTCCGCAGGGATCAGTGCTGGGACCTTTGCTGTTTGTACTATATATAAATGATTTGGAGGAAAATGTAACTGGTCTGATTAGTAAGTTTACAGACGACACAAAGGTTGGTGGAATTGCGGATAGCGATGAGGACTGTCAGAGGATACGGGAGGATTTAGATTGTTAGGATACTTGGGCGGAGAGATGGCAGATGGTGTTTAATCCAGACAAATGTGAGGTAATGCATTTTGTAAGGTCTAATGCATGTAGAGCATGTACAGTGATTGGTAGAACCCTCAAGAGTATTGAAAGCCAGAGAGATCTAGGTGTACAGGTCCACAGGTCACTGAAAGGGGCAACACAGGTGGAGAAGGTAGTCAAGAAGGCATCCGGCATGCTTGCCTTCATTGGCCGGGACATTGAGTATAAGAATTGGCAAGTCATGTTGCAGCTGTATAGAACCTTAGTTAGGCCACACGGGGTATAGTGTTCAATTCTGGTCGCCACACTACCAGAAGGATGTCGAGGCTTTAGAGAGGGTGCAGAAGAGATTTACCAGGATGTTGCCTGGTATGGAGGGCATTAGCTATGAGGAGCGGTTGAATAAACTCGGTTTGTTCTCACTGGAACGAAGGAGGTTGAGGGGCGACCTGGTAGAGGTCTACAAAATTATGAGGGGCATAGACAGAGTGGATAGTCAGAGGTATTTCCCCAGGGTAGAGGGGTCAATTACTACGGGGCACAGGTTTAAGGTGCGACGGGCAAGGTTTAGAATAGATGTACGAGGGAAGTTTTTGACATAGAGGGTAGTGGGTGCCTGGAACACGCTGCCGGAGGAGTTGGTGGAAGCAGGGACGATAGTGACATTTAAGGGGCATCTTGACAAATTCATGAATAGAATGGGAAAAGAGGGATATGGACCCAGGAAGTGTAGAAGATTGTACTTTAGTCAGGCAGCGTGGTCGGCAGGGTCTTAGAGGGCCGAAAGGCCTGTTCCTGTGCTGTACTTTTGTTTGTTCTTTGTTCACTGAACCCCTTAATTGACATTGAGAGGGTGAGATAAAAAAGGGTGAGATAAAGACGGTGAGGAAGAAAGTGGTGAGTGATCAAGAGAGAGTGAGAGTGACAGAGAAAGTGGGAGATCAGATTGAGAGTGGCTGAGAGAGTGAACAAGATAGTGGGTGAGCGAGAAAGACATTTTGAGGGCAAGTGAGAGACAGAGGATTAAAATGAAAGAGTGTGAGAGAGAAAGAAGGTGCGTGAGAAAGAAGCTGACGGAGAATGAGAGTGAGCGAGTGACGAGGGTGAAGGAGATAGTGGGTTAGAGAGAAAGATCTTGAGAGAGAAATGGGTGGGTGAAAAAGTGGTTATGAGAGAATGAAGGTGAGGGAGAAAGAGGATGAGGCAGCAGGATGTGAGAGAGAAAGGGGGTGAGAGAGAAAGAGGGCGAGAGAGGAAGAAGGTGAGTGAGAAAGGTGAGAGAAGGTGAGAGAGAAAGTGATTAAGAGAGAAACAAAGTGAAAGGGAAAGGTAAAGGTGAGAGAAAAAGGGTAAGAGAATGAGAGTGAGGGAGAAAGACGGTGAGAGAGAAAGAGAAATCAAGAGGGTAATGATAATAATAATATTTATTAGTGTCACAAGGAGGCTTAGATTAACAATGCAACGAAGGTACTGTGGAAAGCCCCTAGTCTCAACATTCCGGCGCCTTTTGCGGTACACAGAGGGAGAATTCAGAATGTCCAATTCACCTAAAAAGCACATCTTCCGGAACTTGTGGGAGGAAACCGGAGCACCCGGAGGAAACCCACGCAGACACGGGAGAACGTACAGACTCCACGCAGACAGTGCCAGAGGGTGAGATAGAGAGAGGGTGAGAGAAAAAGAGGGTGGGTGACAAAGAGGGTGACAGAGAATGAGAGCTGTGTTGTTCTCTGCTTTACTTTACCCGGGTGGTTTTGCTGCATAGTGGTCATCAAAGTACAACAACTTTTGTTAACAAACAAATCGACTTTATTGAACGCTGCTAACTGGCTTCGGCACATCCCCCAGAAACATATAGTTGACAAAACAACACGTAAAATACATTTAAACTCACAATGAGTTCAAACTGCTATCTGCTCTCTCTCTCACTTCAGTCTGTTTTGAACTGACTCGTCATTCCTGCTGCTACCACCGTCACTATCATCTGTCCCCCACCCAGGCTTAACATGATCCCTTGTGTACTTATGGTTCTAGTTCCCTCTAGTGGCTGTCTGTACACGTTTCATTAACCATAACTTCATGTATGATGATACCACGAGTGAGGGAGTAGGAAGGTGAGATAAAGAGCGTGAGGGAGAAAGAGGCTGAGAGAGAATGAGAGTGAGTGAGAATGAGGGTGAGAGAGAATAAAGGTGAGATAGAATCAGAGTGAGTGAGAAACAGGCTGAGAGAGAATATTGAGTGAGAAAGAGGGTGAGAGAGAAAATGCGTGAGAGAGAATGCTAAAGCAAGAGGATAATGATAATAATGATCTGCATTATTGTCACCAGTAGGCTTACATTAACACTGCAAGGAAGTTATTCTGAAAAGCCCCTAGTCGCTACATTCCGGCACCTGTTCGGGTACGCAGATGAAGAATTCAGAATGTCCAATTCACCTAACAAGCACGTCTTTCGGGACATGTGGGACAGTCCAACTAGGGAAGGGGCGGTACTGGACCTGGTATTGGGGAATGAGCCCGGCCAGGTGGTAGATGTTTCAGTAGGGGAGCATTTCGGTAACAGTGACCACAATTCAGTAAGTTTTAAAGTACTGGTGGACAAGGATAAGAGTGGTCCGAGGATGAATGTGCTAAATTGGGGGAAGGCTAATTATAACAATATTAGGCGGGAACTGAAGAACATAGATTGGGGGCGGATGTTTGAGGGCAAATCAACATCTGACATGTGGGAGGCTTTCAAGTGTCAGTTGAAAGGAATACAGGACCGGCATGTTCCTGTGAGGAAGAAAGATAAATACGGCAATTTTCGGGAACCTTGGATGACGAGTGATATTGTAGGCCTCGTCAAAAAGAAAAAGGAGGCATTTGTCAGGGCTAAAAGGCTGGGAACAGACGAAGCCTGTGTGGCATATAAGGAAAGTAGGAAGGAACTTAAGCAACGAGTCAGGAGGGCTAGAAGGGGTCACGAAAAGTCATTAGCAAATAGGGTTAAGGAAAATCCCAAGGCTTTTTACACGTACATAAAAAGCAAGAGGGTAGCCAGGGAAAGGGTTGACCCACTGAAGGATAGGCAAGGGAATCTATGTGTGGAGCCAGAGGAAATGGGCGAGGTACTAAATGAATACTTTGCATCAGTATTCACCAAAGAGAAGGAATTGGTAGATGTTGAGTCTGGAGAAGGGGGTGTAGATAGCCTGGGTCACATTGTGATCCAAAAAGACGAGGTGTTGGGTGTCTTAAAAAATATTAAGGTAGATAAGTCCCCAGGGCCTGATGGGATCTACCCCAGAATACTGAAGGAGGCTGGAGAGGAAATTGCTGAGGCCTTGACAGAAATCTTTGGATCCTCGCTGTCTTCAGGGGATGTCCCGGAGGACTGGAGAATAGCCAATGTTGTTCCTCTGTTTAAGAAGGGTAGCAAGGATAATCCCGGGAACTACAGGCCGGTGAGCCTTACGTCAGTGGTAGGGAAATTACTGGAGAGAATTCTTCGAGACAGGATCTACTCCCATTTGGAAGCAAATGGACGTATTAGTGAGAGGCAGCACGGTTTTGTGAAGGGGAGGTCGTGTCTCACTAACTTGATAGAGTTTTTCGAGGAGGTCACTAAGATGATTGATGCAGGTAGAGCAGTAGATGTTGTCTATATGGACTTCAGTAAGGCCTTTGACAAGGTCCCTCATGGTAGACTAGTACAAAAGGTGAAGTCACACTGGATCAGGGGTGAACTGGCAAGGTGGATACAGAACTGGCTAGGCCATAGAAGGCAGAGGGTAGCAATGGAGGGATGCTTTTCCAATTGGAGGGCTGTGACCAGTGGTTCCTGTGCTGTACATTTCTTTTTTCTTTGTTCTTTGTTTGTTTTGAAACCGGAGCAGGCTCCGCACAGACACTGACCCACGCCCTGGATCAAAACCGGGTTCCTGGCGCTGCGAAGCAACAGTGATAACCACTGTGCTACCGAGCCGTGGGAGAGAAGTACCCAGGAAAATTATAATCTGTGTGTGAGCGGCTCTCTTATTTTAAACTCTGGCGGTAAATGTTCAATGCTGATCTCGTGCTCACTGTTATACAGACACCTGATCAATGATGTAATTCACTTCAGTCAAATGTTTTTAAACATGTCTGTTTGTATGCATTCCTTTTACCAGCTGACAATAAACCTCTGTTTGGAACTCCAAGGAACTCTTACCAATGAAGTTACCCGGGCAGCACGGTAGCCTTGTGGATAGCACAATTGCTTCACACCTCCAGGGTCCCAGGTTCGATTCCGGCTTGGGTCACTGTCTGTGCGGAGTCTGCACATCCTCCCCGTGTGTGCGTGGGTTTCCTCCGGGTGCTCCGATTTCCTCCCACAGTCCAAAGATATGCGGGTTAGGTGGATTGGCCATGATAAATTGCCCTTAGTGTCAAAAATTGCCCTTAGTGTTGGGTGGGGTTACTGGGTTATGGGGATAGGGCGGAGGTGTTGACCTTGGGTAGGGTGCTCTTTCCAAGAGCCGGTGCAGACTCGATGGGCCGAATGGCCTCCTTCTGCACTGTAAATTCTATGAAAGTTATTATATTGAGTGGTATCTTGTATAATCGAAGATTGGGTCTCAGTGAAGGCAATCTCTCTGAAGGAAAGTAAAGTTAGAGCAAGAATGCAATCACATCGAGTGTGGATCACTAATCAGACTGGAATATCTGACAGCGGTGAACAAGTATTACTGTAAGTATCTGCCAGCGTAGAATTCTACTGGACGTGGTTTTCTCATAGAACATAGAACGATACAGCGCAGTACAGGCCCTTCGGCCCACAATGCTGCACCGACATGGGAAGTCAAAAAACAAAAGCCATCTAACCTACACTATGCCATTATCATCCATACGCTTATCCAATAAACTTTTAGATGCCCTCAATGTTGGCGAGTTCACTACTGCTGCAGGTAGGGCATTCCACGGCCTCACCACTCTTTGCGTAAAGAACCTACCTCTGACCTCTGTCCTATATCTATTACCCATCATTTTAAGGCTATGTCCCCTCGTGCTAACTATTTCCATCCGTGGGAGAAGGCTCTCACTGTCCACCCTATCTAACCCCCTGATCATTTTGTATGCCTCTATTAAGTCTCCTCTTAACCTTCCTCTCTCTAACGAAAACAACCTCAAGTCCATCAGCCTTTCCTCATACGTTTTTCCCTACATACCAGGCAACATCGTGTTAAATCTCCTCTGCACCCGCTCCAAAGCTTCCACGTCCTTCCTATAATGTGGTGACCAGAACTGTACGCAATACTCCAAATGCGGCTGTACCAGAGTTTTGTACAGCTGCAACATGACCTCATGACTCCGGAACTCAATCCCTCTACCATTAAAGGCCAACACTCCATAGGCCTTCTTCAGGAACCTATCAACCTGGGTGGCAACTTTCAGGGATCTATGCACATGGACACCTAGATCCCTCTGCTCATCCACACTTCCAAGAACTTTACCTTTAGCCAAATATTCCGCATTCCTGTTATTCCTTCCAAAGTGAATCACCTCCCACTTCTCTACATAAAACTCCATTTGCCACCTCTCAGCCCAGCTCTGCAGCTTATCTATGTCCCTCTGTAACCTGCAACATCCTTCTGCACTGTCGACAACACCACCGACTTTAGTGTTGTCTGCAAATTTACTCACCCATCCTTCTGCGCCCTCCTCTAGGTCATTTATAAAAACGACAAACAGCAACGGCCCCAGAACAGATCCTTGTGGTACGCCACGTGTAACTGAACTCCATTCTGAACATTTCCCATCAACCACCACCCTCTGTCTTCTTTCAGCTAGCCAATTTCTGATCCACATCTCTAAATCACCCTCAATCCCCAGCCTCCGTATTTTCTGCAATAGCCTACCGTGGGGAACCTTATCAAACGCTTTACTGAAATCCATATACACCACATCAACTGCTCTACCATCGTCTACCTGTTCAGTCACTTTCTCAAAGAACTCGATAAGGTTTGTGAGGCATGACCTACCCTTCACAAAGCCATGCTGACTATCCCTAATCATATTCTTCCTATCTAGATGATTATAAATCTTGTCTCTTCTCATCCCCTCCAAGACATTACCCACAACAGACGTGAGGCTCACCGATCTATCGTTGCCGGGGTTGTCTCTACTCCCCTTCTTGAACAATGGGACCACATTTGCTATCCTCCAGTCCTCTGGCACTATTCCTGTAGCCAATTATGACATAATATTCAAAGCCAAAGGCCCGGCAATCTCTTCCCTGGCTTCCCAGAGAATCCTAGGATAAATCCCATCAGGCCCTGGGGACTTATCTATTTTCAGCCTGTCCAGAATTGCCAACTCCTCTTCCCTACGTACCTCAATGCCATCTGTTCTAATAGCCTGGGTCTCAGCATTCTCCTCCACAACATTATCTTTTTCCTGAGTGAATACTGACGAAAAATATTCACTTAGTATCTCGCCTATCTCTTCAGACTCCACACACAATTTCCCATCCCTGTCCTTGACTGGCCCTACTCTTACCCAAGTCATTCTTTTATTCCTGACATACCTATAGAACGCTTTTAGGTTTTCCTTGATCCTACCTGGCAAATACTTCTTATGTCCCCTCCTTGCTCGTCTTAGCTCTCTCTTTAGATCCTTCCTCGCTACCTTGTAACTATCAAGCGCTCCAACTGAAACTTCACTCCTCATCTTCACATAGGCCTCCTTCTTCCTCTTAACAAGAGATTCCACTTCTTTGGTAAACCACGGTTCCCTCGCTCGACGCCTTCCTCCCTGCCTGACCGGTACGTACTTATCAAGAACACGCAGTAGCTGTTCCTTAAACCAGCTCCACATATCCAGTGTGCCCAACACTTGCAGCCTACTTCTCCAACCTACCACCCCAAGTCATGTCTAATGGCATCATAATTGCCCTTCCCCCAGCTATAACTCTTGCCCTGCGGGGTATACTTATCCCTTTCCATCACTAACGTAAACGTCACCGAATTGTGGTCACTGTCCCCAAAGTGCTCTCCTACCTCCAAATCTGACACCTGGCCTGGTTCATTACCCAAAACCAAATCCAATGTGGCCTCTCCTCTTGTTGGCCTGTCAACATATTGTGTCAGGAAACCCTCCTGCACACATTGTACAAAAAACGACCCATTTAATGTACTCGAACTATATCTTTTCCAGTCAATATTTGGAAAGTTAGTCTCCCATAATAACTACCCTGTTACTTTCGCTCTTCGCCATCCTTTCCTCTACATCCCTAGAAGTATTTGGAGGCCTATAGAAAACTCCCAACAGGGTGACCTCTCCTTTCCTGTTTCTAACCTCAGCCCATACTACCACGGAGGAAGAGTCCCCATCTAGTATCCTCTCCGCCACAGTAATACTGTTTTTGATTGGCAGCGCCACACCTCCCCCTCTTTTGCCTCCTTCTCTGAGCTTACTAAAACACCTAAACCCCGGAACCTGCAACAAACATTCCTGTCCCTGCTCTATCCATGTCTCCTAAACGGCCGAAGTCCCAGGTACCAACCCATGCAGCCAGTTCCCTTACCTTATTTCGCATACTCCTGGCATTGAAGTAGACACACTTCAAACCACCTACCTGAACACTGCCCCCCCCCCTCCTGCGAAGTCAATTCTGTGCTCCTGACCTCTATACTCTCAATCTCTCGTAGCCTAAAACTACAATCCAGGTTCCCATGCCCCTGCTGTATTAATTTAACCCCCCCCCCCCCCAAAGAGCACTAACAAATCTCCCCCCCCAGGATATTTGTGCCCCTCAGGTTCAGATGTAGACCATCCTGTCTGTAGAGGTCCCACCTTCCCCAGAAAGAGCCCCAGTTATCCAGAAATCTGAATCCCTCCCGCCTGCACCATCCCTGTAGCCACGTGTTTAATTGCTCTCACTCCCTATTCCTTATCTCATTATCACGTGGCACGGGCAACAACCCAGAGATAACAACTCTGTTTGTTCCCTTTCTGAGCTTCCACCCTAGCTCCCTGAAAGCTTTGTCCCCTTTCCTACCTCTGTCGTTAGTGCCAATATGGACCACGACTTGGGGCTCCTTCCCCCCCCCCCCCTTAAGGACCCGGAAAACACGATCCGAGCCATCACGTACCCTTGCACCTGGGAGGCAACATACCAATCGTGAGTCTCTCTCGCTCCCACAAAATCTCCGATCTGTGCCCCTGACTATCGAGTCCCCAATTACTAATGCTCTGCTCTTCTCCCCCCTTCCCTTCTGAGCAACAGGGACAGACTCCGTGCCAGAGGCCCGTACCCCATGGTTTACCCCTGGTAAGTCGTCCCCCCCACAAGGATCCAAAGCGGTATACTTGTTACTCAGGGGAACGACCGCAGGGGGTCCCTGCACTGACTGCTTCTTCCCAGACCCTCTTACAGTTACCGATCTATCTCCAATCTTTGGTTCAACTAATTCCCTGAAGCTGCTGTCTATGACCCCCCTCTGCCTCCCGAATGATCCGAAGTTCATCCAACTCCAGCTCCAGTTCCCTAACTCGGTCTTGGAGGAGCTGGAGATGGCTGCACTTCCTGCAGGTAAAATCAGCAGGGACACTAACGGCATCCCTCACCACAAACATCCTGCAGGAGGAACATTGCACTACCTTCCCTGCCATCCCTCTAACCTCCAACCAAGATCTGGTTAATAATTTTTTCAAAAAAAAAATATATATATAATAATAATAATATTGCACTTAGCTCTTACCAATGGGTCTTATTATTAGGTTAGGAGTGGAATATCTGATCCAAATATCCATCTAATACTGGTACTGTCTGTCCGTGTAGAATAGTATTGTGTATGGGTGAGGGGCTGTCCCGAAATCACTTGTTTCTATTTTGAAATAAGGTATTTTATTGGCGAGTGGATGCTCCATTCTATGGAACGCTCTCTCTGTCTTTGACCTTTGGATTAGATTAAAAACAGGAAGAGTTTGTCTGTGTTTTGCAGATGTTGGATATTTATTGTGTGAAGGAAATATCTCGATATCTCAATTTTCCAATGAGCTGCTCCAACAGGAACAGCTATCACCTACAGCCTGGCATTAAAAAAAACACAACAGTCCAGTATTCCAATAGGTTTTGTGATATCCTTCTCATTTCTATTCATCTGGGATTTAATCCAATGATTGTTCAAATTTTATGGGTGCGTTGAAACTGTATTCTTCCTTCGAATGAATCGTGAATATGTTCACCTGAACCCAGAAACCCCTCCATTCCATTCAGACCCTTCTTTTTCAAGGTCTGATTGGGAGACTTATTGTTCTGATCAAAATGCAGTAGCGGACACTGAGCTGTGGGCAAATTAATTTCCCACTGAAATACCCACTTTGCAAGTTTATAATTGATGGTGAATGTGTGCCTGTGCTTAGTTGTATTTTTCCTCTAAATTTGGATGTGTTTGTAATCTCTGTAATTATCATTCTGCTTCCCGATACCATATTGTTGATGTAAATGATGATGGGGCGTGATGCCAGTTGTGTTCCTTGTGGAGCACCACTTCCCACCTTCCACCAATCAGACTAAATCCCTTTAACTCCTCTCCCTGTGTGTCTCCAGCTTGCTGTCAATTTTGCTGCTGTGTCCCCTAACACCACTGGCTCTGACATTACTCATGCGTCTGTTATGCCAGATCTTACCGACAGCCTTTAGAAAATCGACTGGTTTCACATCTATCATACTAATGGAATCTTTAATTACCTCTCGTTATTGAAATTATTGAATCAAATCTGTCAGGACTGAATGATTTTGGAATATGTGCTGACTGTGTTACTAGACTTTTTACCTCACCATTTTAATTCCAGTTTTTCCTGTAATTGATGTAGTGATTGGGAGATTGATTTCTGGAATTGTTTTCATTTCTGTTTCAAGAATAACAGACACCGTCTGCGGCCTTCCAATTCTTTGGTAATATTCTGATGATGATTGGTGAATAGATAATAGTATCTCTGCTGTTTCTCACTGTCTATTTTATGAATATTTGCGGTTGAAATCCATCCACCTCCAGTAATCTCCCTCTAACTGGACCCCCATCCTTTGGCCTCCTACCTGATCTTCTTCTTTACATTGAGCTCCGTCAGTGCGACATTGGCCATCTCAATTCCTCCTCCGCCACTTACCCACTCTATCCTGTCTCCCTCTAAACTTGCTCCATTCCTCTCTAAAATCCAGCTCTGACCTGGTGATCTGATCTGCTCACAAGGGTGGTGCCATTGTTTTTTTTTAAATATTTTTTTTAATTAAAGTTTTGCAAGTTTTTCATAATAATTAGTAATAATCCTAACACAGCAAACATAGTGCAAAAAGAGAATATAAAATAGCAATTGACTAGGCGTGACCCCACGCGTCTCAGTCTTCCCCCCCCCCCCACCCCCACCCCCAACGGAGCACTCACCCCCACTCCCCTGCTGCTGTTGACGTTTTAATTTTCCCTGTGAAGCCATAGGACGGTATTATGCCCCCCGCTCAACAGCAGCAGCTCTGTACACTTGGCAAAATTTTTTACACACATAAGTAGGCATCTGTTCGTGGTGTTGTCGTCCCTTGATTCTCCCAGACGGAGTTCGCAGCCGTTGTCGTCTCGTTCCGCCTCTGCGCACTTCCGCTTCTGCGCCCTCCCATCTTCCCCGTTTTCTCTGTTCCTGTGGACGTTAAGTTTGTTTATGTTTCCCTGACTCCCCACTCCCTCTCCCTGGCACTCCTCTATTGTTCCATCTCTTCCCTCTACCCCCTCTATCCCCGCTCCTGCCCCCCCTTGTGGCTCGCATTTCCTTCCTCTTAGATTCAGCTGCCCCCCCCCCCCCCCCCCCATCCACCTCCCCGCATCTCTCGGTCTATCTCTCTCTCTCATGCTTTGGCTACTCTCCCCTGTATCTTGGCTACCTGGCTATTCTTCTGCTTGTTAGTTGGCCACCAACAGGTCCCGAAACAATTGGGTGAATGGCTCCCACATTCTGTGGAAGCCGTCGTCTGATCCTCGGGTGGCGCATTTGATTTTCTCCATTTGGAGAGATTCCGATAGATCGGACAGGCAGTCAGCAGCTTTGGGTGGTGCTGCTTACCGCCAGCCGAACAGGATTCTACGGCGGGCGTTCTAGGAGGCAAAGGCAAGGGCGTCCGCCCTCCTCTCCAGGAATAGATCTGGCTGGTCTGAAATCCCAAACACCGCCACTTTCGGGCAAGGCTCCACCCTCACCACCTTGGACATTTCCTCGAAGGAGGCTGTCCAGTACTCCACAAGACTGGGGCAGGACCAGAACATGTGGGCGTAGTTGGCTGGGCCTCCTTGGCACCGCTCACACCTGTCGTCCACCTCCGGGAAGAACCTACTCATATGGGTTCTTGTTAAGTGGGTTCTATGTACCACGTTTAGTTGTGTCAGGCTGAGCCTTGCGCAGGTGGAGGTGGAGTTGACCCTATGCAGTGCTTCGCTCCAGAGTCCCCGCCCTATTTCGATCCCTCGGTCCTCCTCACACTTCATTCTTGTTGCGTCCGATGTGGTGTCGGCCCCTTCTACCAGTCGGTCATACATGTCACGACAGTTTTCCTTATCTAGTATGCTTGCTTCCAGTAACTCTTCCAGTAGTGTCTGTCCTGGTGGTTGTGGGTATGTCCCTGTCTCCTTTCGTGGGAATTTTTTTAGTTGCAGGTACCTTAGCTCGTTCCCCCTGGCTAGCTGGAATTTCTCTGTCAGTTCGCCCAGTGTTACGATCCTGCCGTCCGTGTATAGGTCCCTGACAGTCAGTGTCATTCTGTCCTGTCCCCACCTTTTGAAGGTGGCGTCAGTCAGCGCTGGCGTGAACCTATGGTTGTTGCAGATGGGAGCTTTACCCGACATTCTGGTCAGGCCAATTTGTTGCCGTAGTTGGTTCCAGGACTGGAGGGTGGCTATTACCACCGGGCTGCTGGAGTGTTTTTGGGGATGGGGATGGGGATGGGAGTGCCACCGTGGCGAGGGCCCGGAGGGAGGTCCACATGCAGGAGGCCTCTTCCGCGCGCACCCACTCGGGTTCTGGCTCCTTGATCCATCACCTTATTCGCTCGGCCATCGCCGCCCAGTGGTAAAGTTGTAGATTTGGAAGGGCAAGATTTTGTTTTTTGTAAGACGTTCTTTGTGATCTAAACATTCCCCCCCCCCCCCCCCACCCCCACACCCCCCCCCCCCCATACGAACGCCATGATTAGTTTGTCTTGTGCTTTGGAAAAGACCTTGGGGATGTAGATCGGGATGGATCTGAATAGGAAGAGGTACCTGGGCAGCACGTTCATTTTGATCGTCTGGACTCTCCCCGAGAGGGAGGGTGGGAGTGTGTTCCATCTTTTCAGGTCCTTTTTTTACTTCCTCTGTCAGACTGGTGAGGGTCCATTTATTGATCCCTTTCCAGTCATGGGCTATTTGGATCCCCAGGTAGCTAAATTTGTGTCGGCCTTGTTTAAGCGGCAGTCCGGTGCGAGGCCTGGATAGAGTGGGTGTGGGGAGGATATTTTCACTTGTAGGAAAAACAAGAACCAGAGGACACCATCACAGACTAAAGGGACGATCCTTCAAAATGGAGATGAGGAGGCATTTCTTCAGCCAGCGGGTTGTGAAACTGTGGAACTCTTTGCCTCAGAAGGCCGCGGAGGCCAGATCACAGAGTGTGTTTAAGGCAGAGATAGTTAGGTTCTTGATTAATAAGGGAATCAGGGGTTATGGGGAGAAGGCAGGAGAATAGGGATGTGAAAATATCAGCCATGATTGAATGGCGGAGCAAACTCGATGGGCCGAGTGGCCTAATTCAGCTCCTATGTCCTATTGGTGTGGTCCAATAATTGTGAGTGACGAGCGATAACAATCTCTGGTCTGTTTGTATCTGGTTTGTGAAACCTGGCCAGTCTGAGTTAATCCTGTAAATCAGCCTAAATGAGAAGTGAGTCCTCCCAAAATTATTTGAATTATGAACACTTTCCTACTATTGCCATCAACATCAAACTGACAGGGCTGCAATGAACAGTTTCCTCCTACCCCCTCTTAATCACCTTGTTTAGATTTGCTACTTCCCTCTCTGTAATGTCAAACTCTGTGCCAACTCCTCTACCAACACTCACCCAGCCACTGCCCATTTTATTGATGCTGAAATCCTGTCCTGATTCAGACACGGAGAATCACTCATTTAGAACATAAGAACATAAGAACTAGGCACAGGAGTAGGCCATCTGGCCACTCGAGCCTGCTCCGCTATTTAATGAGATCATGGCTTATCTTTGTGGACTCAGCTCCACTCTCCAGCCCGTACACCATATCCCCGAATCCCTTTATGCTTTAGAAAGGTATCTATCTTCTTCTTAAAAACGTTTAAAGAAGGAGCCTCAACTGCTTCACTGGGCAAGGAATTCCAGAGATTCACAACCCTTTGGATGAAAAAGTTCCTCTTAAACTCGGTCCTAAATCTACTTCCCCTTATTTTGAGGCTATGCCCCCTAGTTCTGCTTTCCCCGACCAGTGGAAACAACCTGCCCGCATCTATCCTATCTATTCCCTTCATAATTGTATATGTTTCAATAAGATCACCCCGCATCCTTCTAAACTCCAATGAGTACAGTCCCAGTCTACTCAACCTCTCGTCATAATCTAATCCCCTCAACTCTGGGATAAACCTAGTGAATCTCCTCTGCACTCCCTCCAGTGCCAATATGTCCTTTCTCAGGTAAGGAGACCAAAACTGAACACAATACTCCAGATGTGGCCTCACCAACACCTTATACAATTGCAGCATAACCTCCCTAGTCTTGAACTCCATCCCTCTAGCAATGAACGACAAAACTCGATTAGCATTCTTAATCACCTGTTGCACCTGCACACCAACTTTTTGCGACTCGTGCACCAGCACACCCAGGTCCCTCTGCACAGCAGCATGTTTTAACATCTTACCGTTTAAATAATAATCCATTCTGCTGTTATTCCTCCCACAATGAATAGCCTCACACTTGGCAACATCGAATTCCATCTGCCAGACCCTAGCCCATTGACCAAACCTATCCAAATCCTTCTGCAGACTTCCTGTCTCCTCTGCACTTTATGCTTTACCACTCATCTTAGTGTCGTGTCGTCTGCAAACTTTGCCACATTGCACTTGGTCCCCAACTCCAAATCATCGATGTACATTGTGAACAACTGCGGGCCCAACACTGATCCTTGAGGGACCCCACTAGTTACAGGTTGCCAACCAGAGAAACACCCATTTATCCCCACTCTCTGCTTTCTGTTAGTTAACCAATCCTCTACCCATGCTACCACTTTACCCTCAATGCCATGCATCTTTAGTTTATGCAGCAACCTTTTGTGTGGCACCTTGTCAAAAGCTTTCTGGAAATCCAGACATACCACATCCATTGGTTCCCCGTTATCTACTGCACTGGTAACGTCCTCAACAAATTCTATCAAATATGTCAGACACGACCTACCCTTTATGAACCCATGATTCGTCTGCCCAATGGGACAATTCCCCTCCAGGTGCCCCGCTATTTCCTCCTTAATGATAGATTCCAGCATTTTGCCTACAACCGAAGTTAAGCTTACCGGCCTATAATTACCCGCTTTCTGCCGACCTCCTTTTTTAAACAGTGGTGTCTCGTTTGCTACTTTCCAATCCTCTGGGACCACCCCAGAGTCTAGTGAATTTTGATAAATTATCACTAGTGCGTTTACAATTTCCCTAGCCATCTCTTTTAACACTCTGGGATGCATCCCATCGGGGCCAGGAGGCTTGTCTACCTTTAGCCCCATTTGGTTGCCCAATACTGCCTCCTTAGTGATTACAATCATCTCAAGGTCCTCACCTATCATATTTTTATTTCCAGTCTCTTCTCCCATCTCTCCCTGACAGTTCATTTACTGGGAATTGCAATACCGAGCCGGGCAAAGTGTGGCCTCTCTATCTGCACCACTCGCTACCTGGTGGCCATGGCGATGGCGGATCAGCTGTTTATTATCATTAAATCAATACAACTCTGAACAGTGGTTATTATTTTACCTGGTGTTTCCTGAACATTACCCCTGTGTGTTGTATTAAAGCTGTCCTGGGGTCTACAGCCATGGACTGTTCTGTATGGTTCACCCTCACATTCTCCTTTGATCGATTTATGGCCATTCGCTGCCAGAAAGTGAAAATTAAATATTGCACCGGGAAAACTGCGGCTGTGGTTCTGTCAACAAACGGCCTCCTGCTCGGTGTCAAAAAGATCCCCTGGTACTTTGCGTGTGAAACTAGACAGATAGTTGACAAAGTCCAATGGTTCTGTCAGACAAAGGGAAGCTTTTCGGCTCACGCCAGGTCGGTTGTATTCAACTGGTTTGAGCGGGATTCAACCCCATTGATCCCATTCTTTGCAATCCTCCTAATCAACGCTCTGACAGTCAGACACATTTTACTCACCAGTCGCGTCCGGAAAACACTGAGAGTTCAGAGTCAGGGAGACAATCGCACAGACGAAGAGATGAAGAGCAGGAGGAAGTCAATGATCTTACTCTTCAGCATCTCCGGAACTTTCATTCTCCTCTGGACTGTGTCTGTTATTAAATGTTTCTTTATTGATTTGAGAGGGCTAATTTACATCACCCTTCCTGAATATAATTTCCAACAAGTCGGACATATTCTGGTGGCTTTAAGTTGCTGCTCAACCACAATTATTTATGTGATGACTCAGTCCAGGTTCTTGGAGCAGATCAAGATCGCGGTGAAATATCCGATTACATCAATTATTAAATTAATCAAGAAATAAAACTGTCTGGCAGCCCCCTGTCAATCAGGAGCTCCAGCCACTGATTGGCAGCCCCTCAGCCAATCAGGAGCTCCAGCCGCTCACTGACAATCTCTCAGCCAATCAGGAGCTCCATCTGCAGACAGATAGTCACCCCAGCCAATCGGAAGTCGCTTTAAGGCCTCTGAAGCCAATCAGGAGCACGAACTGCCGACTACGAGCCCTCACTTCCCTTTCCTATCTCAATTAATGCTTCCACCAATTTATCTTCATCGGGGAGAAAGGTGGAGACACAGAGGAAAAGATGAGAGAATTCTACTTTCAAAAACTCAGTAAAGTGAAAGAAAATGTCTCCCGGTGTGGTGTTCTTTGTGTTGCTTATTTCAGGACGGTTGGCGTAGTGTTCACAAAGGCCATAAAACAGCTTTAACGTAAACACAGCTACGATTTTATTTACACTAATCACTTGGATTCGACACGTAACCCAAAAGAATACACAAGTGATTAATAACATCTAACAACACTCAACTACTGCTAATCGCACTACTGGTTTAAACTATGATCTAACCTTACTTGCACTATCTGCTCTTCTTACCTTCACTCGCAACCTCCTACATACTCTCCTCACCTAATTTCTCGCATCACTGCCTTACATGGTTATAACTGTAGCTCCCTCTAGTGGCTACTCTCGACTACATTCACATAAGTTCAGACAGAGATTTGGTTTAAGACCATAAGACATAGGAGCGGAAGTAAGGCCATTCGGCCCATCGAGTCCACTCTGCCATTCAATCATGGCTGATTTCAACTCCATTTACCCACTCTCTCTCCATAGCCCTTAATTCCTCGAATACTGTAGACCTCTTGTTACTTCTTTTTAGTTGCTGTGATTTATTCACGCATCTCTTTATTATCAATTAGACACGTTCACGTGATCTCTGGTCGAGTGGTTCTTAGTCGACTACCCATCAGGTGATAGACCAGTTGATAACGGTGTTGCTCGGTATGCTAACAACGTTAACAACACACCTTGACCATCTTCACTCGCTTTGCGGTACAAAGTCTTAATTATCTCTACTCCTTTCTCTGCTTTCCCATTAGACTGAGGATAACATAGGCTAGAAGTAACACGATTGAATATATATTGCTCTGCAAACTGTGTCCACTCCCAACAGGAGAAACACGGGCCATTGTCAGAGACAATAGGTATCCCATGGAGTGCAAAAAATGATTTTGTTGCCTTTACTACCGATCTGGCAGTCGAATCTTTCAGCATTATCACCTCTGGAAAGTTGGAGTAATAGTCTATGGCTATCAAATAGTTATGACTCTGGCGACGAAATAGATCCATGCCCACTTTGTTCTGTGGACTGGTAACGATTTCCATCTGTTGCATGGTTCCTTTGCTCTGTGCAGGATGATGCATCTGACAAATTATGCATGCTTGAACAGATTAGACGACATCACTGTTTAATCCCGGCCAATACACTGACTGTCTGGCTGTCCTATGACACTTTCCGATGCCTCGATGACCCTCGTGCATCTGCTGCAGAATCCCTAAATGTCAGCTGGCAGGAATTACTATCCTATCTCCCTTGAGCAGGAAACCACCGACTGTAGAAAGATCATCTCCTATATATCAAAAGGCAGATTGACATCCAGCAGACCATCTTTCTTTTAGGTATTGTTTCACCTTCTGGAGCGTCACATCCTTTTCAGTTTCCGCTGTTATAGTCTGTAGTTTGCGGTAAGACACTGGCAGTATCTTGTTAAATAGACGAGCTTAAGATTCCACGATTTGGACTATTGCGGGTTCTGATGTTTCAGCATCAGCAGTTGCTTTGGTCGTTCATAACATCTAATTCTTCCCTGGACTCTTCATCTTGAAATTGAGTGAATCCTTTCAACTCGCTGCAATCTTTCACACGCATCCACTCCAATTAATGATGATTTCTCACCCTCTACCACCTTCAAGTCGATGGGTATCTCGATGCTCCCATTCTTAACAACAAGGACAGTAGGAACCTCTTGTGACTATCGTGTTACCGTTGTAATCTTCGAGCCGACAATTGGATTATGTTATTAATGATTTGTCAATAGCTTGCTTTAAAGATCGGTAGGTGATAATATTTGTGTGGCCTCCTGTGTCAAACTTGAATGGTATCATTTCTCCATGTATAGAGACAGCCCACTCCTTAATTAACTTCCAAAGTGCTTTTACTTTCGAAGCAGTAAATCAATCTTAATGATAGCTTCTATCATAAAGGTATCCAAAGGTAAATATGGTGAGCAATCCTCCCTACCCACTGCGATGTTGGATTTTGTCTCTGCACTCCGTACACTTTGTATCCGTCCAAAATCACTGTAGGACTTTTAAAAATTTGGTTACTGGAATAGTTGCTGATAAACGACACTGTGCTGCTAAGTGCTGCAAAGTGGTTCAGTTTGCCACACTTGGAAAAAGGCAAATTAATGCGGATGCTGTAATCAAAAACCAAAGAGAAAGTGCTGGAAAATCTCAGCAGGTCTGGCAGCCTCTGTAGGGAGAGAAAAGCGCTAACGTTACGAGTCCAGATGACCCCTTGTTAAATCCAAAAGACTGAGAAAGTGGGAAATATTTATATTGTGGAGAAGGAAAGATGAGCCATAGCCACAGAAATCCATCGAAACGAGGGTGCTAATGGCCAGAGAAATCAGGGGGAAAGAGTGCGATTGGCAGTCCCCAGAGAGAACAAAAACTGTGAAAGGCCAAACAGCAGAGAAACTAACATCAGAGGGTAAACTGTGACAGGTGTAGAAGTGGGGGGGCTTTGATAAAGCGTAACCTGGACTCGAAACGTTAGCTCCTTTCTCTCCCTACAGATGCTGCCAGATTTGCGGAGATTTTCCAGCATTTTCTCTTTCGTTTCAGATTCCAGCATCCGCAATAATTTGCTTTTATGTAGAAGTGGGGGGACGGGAAGGGGGAAGCAAAGGTGAGAAATGGGATGAAAACAAATGGGTCGAGGTGGGGTAGAGCTAATCATCAGAGGGGCTGTTTAGCACAGGGCTAAATCGCTGGCTTTGACAGCAGCCCAAGGCAGGCCAGCAGCACGGTTCGATTCCCGTAACAGCCTCTCCGCACAGGCGCCGGAATGTAGCGACAAGGGGCTTTTCACAGTAACTTCATTTGAAGCCTAGTTGTGACAATAAGCGATTTTCATTACATTTCATTCATTTCATCTGAAGCTGTTGATTTCGATGTTGAGACCGGAAGGCTGTAGCGTGCCTCACTGGAAGATGAGCTGTTGTTCAATGTTAGCTTCACATTGCAGTAGGCCAAGGACAGACATGTGGGCATGGGAGCTGATTCTTGGGTTAAAATGGCAAGCAATGAGAAGGTCAGGGTCCTGAATGCGCACAGTCCAAAGGTGATAAGCAACACGCTACAGCCTTCCGGTCTCAACATCGGATTCCGAACTTCAGATGATTAGCTCTACTCTAAATACACTGATCTACTGATAATCTCACTACTGGTTTAAACCATAATCTAACCTTACTTGCAGAGTAAGCATCTTTCTTCTCTCCTCCACTATTTACCCTGTCCTTGCCTTCATATCTACTAGCCGCCTCTTTTTTGCCCCAGCTGGTTTTCACTGCTCCTTCTCGCCTAGCCCCCTGCCTCCCCCCCCCTCCCCCCGCCACGGGTCTTCCCTCACTCTCCTCTCCTCTATCAAGTCTTGGCTGCTTTTCTCTGGCTCCTGGCAACTTATTTATTTATTTGTTTGTTAGCTGAAGTGGGCTCTATGAACCATTTTTAGCTGCGTTTGATTGTCTTGCGCATGTGGAGGTGGAGTTGACCCTGTGCAGTGCTACGCTCCAGAAGGCCCATCCGCTTGGGAGCCCCATGTCTTCCTCCCATTTCCTCCCATTTCTTCCTCGTCGTTTCCAGTTAGGTGTCGGCCCTCTCTAGCAGTCGTCCGTCCATGTCACCACAGTTCCCTCTGCTTAGGATGTCTGCGTCCAATAGCTCTTCTAATCGTGTCTGTCGTGATGGTCGTGGGTACGTCCTTGTCTCCTTCCGGAGGAAGATTTTAAGCTGCAGGTATCTGAGTTTGCTTCCCGTAGCCAGGTGGAATCTCTCCGTCAGTTTGTCCAATATTGTGACCCTACCATCAGTGTATAGGTCGCTGACTGTCAGTGTCCCCCGCCCTGTCTCCACCTTTTATAGGTGACGTCGGTGAGTGCTGGCGTGAATCTGTGGTTATTGCAGAAAGGGGCTTTGTCGGATATTTTGGTCAGTCCGAATTGCTGCCGTAGCTGGTTCCAGGTCTGGAGGGTGGCGACCACCATTGGTCTGCTGAGTGTTTCTTGCGTGGGGATCGGAGTTCCGCCGTGGCGAGGGCCCAGAGAGAGGTGACCATGCAGGAGACCTCCTCCACGCGCACCCACTCGGCTTCTGGCTCCTTTATCCATCCCATAACGGTTTCCGCGGCAACTGACCATGTGGTAGTATTGTAGGTTTGGGAGGTTTAGGAGGGTGAGTCGCTCCTGGATTTTGTTTTCTGTAGGACCTTCTTTATGATGCTAGCATTCTGCAACCCCCCCCCCCCCCCGCCCCAATCTCTCCCCCATACAAACGCCATGATTAGGTTGTCCAGTGAGTTGAAAAAGGCCTTGGAGATATAGATGGGGATAAATCTAAGTAGCCAGATGGACCTGGGCAGCACGTTCACTTTGATCATCTGTACTCTTCACGCCAGGGAGAGGCGAGAGTGTGTTCCACCTCTAGAGGACCTTTTTTACTTCCTCTGTCAGACTGGTCAGGTTCCATTTGTGGACCTCCGTCCAGTCATGAGTGATGTGGATCGTCAGATAGTGGAATTTGTGACGGGCTTGTTTAAACGTCAGTCCCACCAGTGCTGCCCCTCTCCATTGTGGGTTGACTGGGAACATCTAATTTTGCTTATGTTGAGTTTGTAGCCCGAGAAGGCATCAAACTCTTTCAGAGCACAATGATTCCGCCCATGCTGCTTTGTGTGTGGCGATGTTGAGGAGCAGGTCATCCGCGTCGAGTAAGACTCTATGCTCTCTGCCTCCTCTTTGGAGCCCCCTCCGAATTTCTGCTGGTCTGAGAGCGATCGCTGGTGGTGCCATCGCTCGGGCAAACAGCAGCGGGGACAGTAGGCATCCCTGCCTGTTGCCCCTGTGCAGCTGGAAGTACTGGGAGCTGATGTTATTCCTCTGTACGCTCGCCATGGGAGCGTTGTATAGGATTACCATGCAGGCGGTGTACCCTGATCCGAGCCCGAACCGCTCCAGTACCTCGGTGAGGTAATGCCACCCGATTCTGTCGAATGCCATTTCTGCGTCCAGGGAGACGATCAACTCTAGTGATCTCTCCCCAGATGGGGTCATAATCACGTCCATCAGGCGCCTAATGTTCGAGGTTAGTTGTCTACCTTTGATGAAGCCCGTTTGATCCTTTGTGACCACCTCTGGACCGCAGTTCTCCAGCCTCTTTGCATGAATCTTGGCCAGTATTTCGTCGTCTCGGTTAGTAACGAGTTGGGTCTGCAGGACCCGCATTCTGTTGGGTCTTTTTCGTTTTTAGGTATTCGCCAGATTGAGGTTTGTGCTAACGTAGGTGGCAGTGTGCCCCTCGCCAGCGAGTCTGTGAACATCTCCCGCAGGTGTTGTCGTGAATCTTCTGTAGAAGTCAGCCGGGAACCCATCTTCTGCCGGTGCCTTCCCCGCCTGCATGGAGCGAATACTCTCCATGATCTCTCCCAGTTCCAGGATCAATTTTCTTCTCTCCCCCCAAAACTGGCATGTGCAGTTCATGGAGGAACTGTTACACCCCCGAGTGCCCTGCAAGGGGCTCCAAGGTTTACAGTCCCCGCTGAAAGGCTTCGAAGGTTTTGTTCACCTTTTCTGGGTCTGTTTCCAATGTGCCTCTGTTGTCTCTAAATTGCGTGATGTATCCAGGTTGCCTGCTTTATCAGCTGATGTGCCAGCAGGGGGCTGGCTTTGCCTCCGTGTTTGTATAGGGTCCCCTGTGCATTGCGGAGTGGGTGAAATGTTTTCCTCATGGAGAGCAGGTTAAAGTCCATTTGTAGCACTTTCCTCTCCGCCAAGAGCTCTACAGTCGGGGTCTCGGAGTGTTTACGGTCTACCTCCAGTATGGAGTCGACCATCTGCTGACTAGGTAAGTGTATCCTTTAAGGACACTTACCCTCACAGGAGCAGGCCAGTCGATTTCAGCGGGAGCGGTGCGCAAGTGATTTCTGGGAGGTAAGTGTATCCTTTAAAAACACTTACCTTCACAGGAGCAGGCCAGTCGATTTCAGCGGGAGCGGAAGCGGTGTGCAAGTGATTTCAGGGAGGTAAGTGTATCCTTTAAAAACACTTACCTTCACAGGAGCAGGCCAGTCGATTTCAGTGGGAGCGGTGCGCAAATGATTTCTGGGAGGTAAGTGTATCCTTTAAAAACACTTACCTTCACAGGAGCAGACCAGTCGATTTCAGCGGGAGCGGTGTGCAATTGATTTCAGGGAGGTAAGTGTATCCTTTAAAAACACTTACCTTCACAGGAGCAGGCCAGTCGATTTCAGCGGGAGCGGTGCGCAAGTGATTTCTGGGAGGTAAGTGTATCCTTTAAAAACACTTACCTTCACAGGAGCAGGCCAATCGATTTCAGCGGAAGCGGTGTGCAAGTGATTTCAGGGAGGTAAGTGTATCCTTTAAAAACACTTACCTTCACAGGAGCAGGCCAGTCGATTTCAGCGGGAGCGGTGCGCAAGTGATTTCTGGGATGTAAGTGTATCCTTTAAAACCACTTACCTTCACAGGAGCAGGCCAGTCGATTTCAGCGGGAGCGGTGTGCAAGTGATTTCTGGGAGGTAAGTGTATCCTTTCAAAACACTTACCTTCATAGGAGCAGGCCAATCGATTTCAGCGGGAGCGGTGTGCAAGTGATTTCAGGGAGGTAAGTGTATCCTTTAAAAATACTTACCTTCACAGGAGCAGGCCAGTCGATTTCAGCGGGAGCGGTGCGCAAGTGATTTCTGGGAGGTAAGTGTATCCTTTAAAAACACTTACCTGCACAGGAGCAGGCCAGTCGATTTCAGCGGGAGCGGTGCGCAAGTGATTTCTGGGAGGTATGTGTATCCTTTTAAATCACTTACCTTCACAGGAGCAGGCCAGTCGATTTCAGCGGGAGCGGTGTGCATATGATTTCAGGGAGGTAAGTGTATCCTTTAAAAACACTTGCCTTCACAGGAGCAGGTCAGTCGATTTCAGCGGGAGCGGTGCGCAAGTGATTTCTGGGAGGTAAGGTTATCCTTTTAAAAAAACACTTCTTTTCTGTTTTATTTTTTTCGACCCGCGGACTTCTGGGAAGACACCCCCTCCACCCCCCCCCCCCCCCCAACCAATAAATTCTGGTGGGGAGGAAACCCGATACACTACACGTGTAGTGTCTCCCACCCGCCCTTCTCCTCTAACCTAATAATAAGACCCATTGGTGTGAGGTAAGTGCCATATTATATTATTATTATATTATATTATTAGCATTGTGCAGGTCAAGGTTCGGAGGTGGAGGAGCAGTCTCTGTCAGTGAGAGAACCTGAGAACATCTAAGACACTCAGAAGGTAAGAAGGTAAGTAAGTGATTTTTACTCATTTTTACTTTTATACCTTTTTCAAATTGTGTGTGTCGGGGGAAACTGAAGTGACATCACAGAAAAGCTGTGACCTGAGTGGCTGGTTGGGAATCTACGCTAAATTAAAAAAATTAAGCATTCGTAACTAATTAAACATAATTACTTAATTATAATTTAGAGGGGTATCTAAGCCAGAGATCGGAGAGTACTATATTTAGCTTTCGCATTTCTATTAGAAATCTAGTGCTAGGAAACAGATAGTTAACAGTAACTTTGAAATTTTTAAAAATATATATATTTTTAAAAACAATTTTTTTTAGATTTTAATTTTAATTAATTGACGCAATGTCAGTTAGAGGGGTGCAGTGCTCTGATTGTGAGATGTGGCAGGTCCGGGAGGCTTCCAGCGTCCCGGATGGCTTCGTCTGCAGAAAGTGCACCCAACTGGAGCTTCTCACAGACCGCATGGTTCGGTTGGAGCAGCAATTGGATGCACTTAGGACCATGCAGGTGTCGGAAAGCGTCATAGATCGCAGTTATGTAAATGTGGTCACACCCAAGGTGCAGGCAGAGAAATGGGTGACCACCAGAAAGGGCAGGCAGTCAGTGCAGGAATCCCCTGTGGTTGTCCCCCTCTCGAACAGGTATACCCCTTTGGATACTGTCGGGGGGGGGGGGGTGTAGCCTATCAGGGGAAAACAGCAGCAGCCAGAGCAGTGGCACCACGGCTGGCACTGATGTTCAGAAGGGAGGGTCAAAGCGCAGAAGAGCAATTGTAATAGGGGACTCTATAGTCAGGGGCACAGATAGACACTTCTGTGGACGTGAAAGAGACTCCAGGATGGTATGTTGCCTCCCTGGTGCCAGGGTCCAGGATGTCTCCGAACGGGTAGAGGGCATCCTGAAGGGGGAGGGCAAACAGGCAGAGATCGTTATACATATTGGTACTAACGACATACGCAGGAAGGGGCATGAGGTCCTGCAGCAGGAGTTCAGGGAGCTAGGCAGAAAGTTAAAAAACAGGACCTCTAGGGTTGTAATCTCGGGATTACTCCCTGTGCCACGCGCCAGTGAGGCTAGAAATAGGAAGATAGAGCAGCTAAACACGTTGCTAAACAGCTGGTGTAGGAGGGAGGGTTTCCGTTATCTGGACCACTGGGAGCTCTTCCGGGGCAGGTGTTACCTATATAATAAGGACGGGTTGCATCTAAACCGGAGAGGCATAAATATCCTGGTCGCGAGGTTTGCTAGTGTCACACGGGAGGGTTTAAACTAGTATGGCAGGGGGGTGGGCACGGGAGCAATAGGTCAGAAGGTGAGAGCATTGAGGGAGAACTAGGGAATAGGGACAGTGGGGCTCTGAGGCAGAGCAGACAGGGAGAAGTTGCTGAACTCAGCGGGTCTGGTGGCCTGAACTGCATATGTTTTAATGCAAGAAGTATTAAGGGTAAGGCAGATGAACTTAGAGCTTGGATTAGTACTTGGAACTATGATGTTGTTGCCATTACAGAGACCTGGTTGAGGGAAGGGCAGGATTGGCAGCTAAACGTTCCAGGATTTAGATGTTTCAGGCGGGATAGAGGGGGATGTAAAAGGGGAGGCGGAGTTGCGCTACTTGTTCGGGAGAATATCACAGCTATACTGCGAGAGGACACCTCAGAGGGCAGTGAGGCTATATGGGTAGAGATCAGGAATAAGAAGGGTGCAGTCACAATGTTGGGGGTATACTACAGGCCTCCCAACAGCCAGCGGGAGATAGAGGAGCAGATAGGTAGACAGATTTTGGAAAAGAGTAAAAACAACAGGGTTGTGGTGATGGGAGACTTCAACTTCCCCAATATTGACTGGGACTCACTTAGTGCCAGGGGCTTAGACGGGGCGGAGTTTGTAAGGAGCATCCAGGAGGGCTTCTTAAAACAATATGTAGACAGTCCAACTGGGGAAGGGGCGGTATTGGACCTGGTATTGGGGAATGAGCCCGGCCAGGTGGTAGATGTTTTAGTAGGGGAGCATTTCGTGAACAGTGACCACAATTCAGTAAGTTTTAAAGTGCTGGTGGACAAGGATAAGAGTGGTCCTATGATGAATGTGCTAAATTGGGGGAAGGCTAATTACAACAATATTAGGCGGGAACTGAAGAACAGAGATTGGGGGCGGATGTTTGAGGGCAAATCAACATCTGACATGTGGGAGGCTTTCAAGTGTCAGTTGAAAGGAATTCAGGACCGGCATGATCCTGTGTCGAAGAAGGATAAATACGGCAATTTTCGGGATCCTTGGATAACGAGAGAGAGTGTAGGCCTCGTCAAAAAGAAAAAGGAGGCATTTGTCAGGGCTAAAAGGCTGGGATCAGACGAAACCTGAGTGGAATATAAGGAAAGTAGGAAGGAACTTAAGCAAGGAGTCAGGAGGGCTAGAAGGGGGTCACGAAAAGTCATTGGCAAATAGGGTTAAAGAAAATCCCAAGGCTTTTTACACGTACATAAAAAGCAAGAGGGTAGCCAGGGAAAGGGTTGGCCCACTGAAGGATAGGCAAGGGAATCTATGTGTGCAGCCAGAGGAAATGGGCGAGGTACTAAATGAATACTTTGCATCAGTATTCACCAAAGAGAAGAAATTGGTAGATGTTGAGTCTGGAGAAGGGTGTGTAGATAGCCTGGGTAACATTGTGATCCAAAAAGACGAGGTGTTGGGTGTCTTAAAAAATATTAAGGTAGATAAGTCCCCAGGGCCTGATGGGATCTACCCCAGAATACTGAAGTAGGCTGGAGAGGAAATTGCTGAGGCCTTGACAGAAATCTTTGGATCCTCACTGTCTTCAGGGGATGTCCCGGAGAACTGGAGAATAGCCAATGTTGTTCCTCTGTTTAAGAAGGGTAGCAAGGATAATCCAGGGAACTACAGGCCGATGAGCCTTATTTCAGTGGTAGCGAAATAACTGGAGATAATTCTTCGAGACAGGATCTACTCCCATTTGGAAGCAAATGGACGTATTAGTGAGAGGCAGCATGGTTTTGTGAAGGGAGGTCGTGTCTCACTAACTTGATAGAGTTTTTCGAGGAGGTCACTAAGATGATTGATGCAGGTAGGGCAGTGGATGTTGTCTATATGGACTACAGTAAGGCCTTTGACAAGGTCCCTCATGGTAGACTAGTACAAAAGGTGAAGTCACACGGGATCAGGGGTGAGCTGGAAAGGTGGATACAGAACTGGCTAGGCCATAGAAGGCAGAGAGTAGCAATGGAAGGATGCTTTTCTAATTGGAGGGCTGTGACCAGTGGTGTTCCACAGGGATCAGTGCTGGGACATTTGCTCTTTGTAGTATATATAAATGATTTGGAGGAATATGTAACTGGTCTGATTAGTAAGTTTGCAGACGACACAAAGGTTGGTGGAATTGCGGATAGCGATGAGGACTTTCAGAGGATACAGCAGGATTTAGATTGTTTGGAGAATTGGGCGGAGAGATGGTAAATGGAGTTTAATCCGGACAAATGTGAGGTAATGCATTTTGGAAGGTCTAATGCAGGTAGGGAATATACAGTGAATGGTAGAACCCTCAAGAGTATTGAAAGTCAAAGAGATCTAGGAGTACAGGTCCACAGGTCATTGAAAGGGGCAACACAGGTGGAGAAGGTAGTCAAGAAGGCATACGGCATGCTTGCCTTCATTGGCCGGGGCATTGAGTATAAGAATTGGCAAGTCATGTTGCAGCTGTGTAGAACCTTAGTTAGGCCACACTTGGAATATAGTGTTCAATTCTGTTCGCCACACTACCAGAAGGATGTGGAGGCTTTATGAGGGTGCAGAAGAGATTTACCAGAATGTTGCCTGGTTATGGAGGGCATTAGCTATGAGGAGCGGTTGAATAAACTCGGTTTGTTCTCACTGGAACGAAGGAGGTTGAGGAGAGACCTGATAGAGGTCTACAAAATTATGAGGGGCATAGACAGAGTGGACAGTCAGAGGCTTTTCCCCAGGGTAGAGGGGTCAATTACTAGGGGGCATAGGTTTAAGGTGAGAGGGGCAAGGTTTAGAGTAGATGTACGAGGCAAGTTTTTTACGCAGAGGGTAGTGGGTACCTGGAAGTCGCTACCGGAGGAGGTGGTGGAAGCAGGGACGATAGTGACATTTAAGGGGCATCTTGAAAAATACAGGAATAGGATGGGAATAAAGGGATACGGACCCAGGAAGTATAGAAGATTGTAGTTTAGTCGGGCAGCATGTCGGCACTGGCTTGGAGGGCCGAAGGTCCTGTTCCTGTGCTGTACATTTCTTTGTTCTAGCCACTCCCTCATCCCTGTCCCATAGTGCCTTCAAGGCAGTCAATTCTCCTCTAAGAACGTGGAGGGTTAGACCTCCCCGTTTTAATTGTTTTTTTGTATATTCAGTTATGGCCTGTGACACTCTCTCGCTGAAAGGCATGTCGCCCAGTAGGGCCGTGTCCAACCTCTATGCGGGCATTGGGCCCTGCCCGTCTCCAACCTCAGATCCATGTAATGTGGAGTGTGGTTAGAGATTACAATCGTAGAGTATTCCGCCATGACCAGCCCTGGAAGCACCGATTTCCCCGCCACAAATAAGCTGACCCTCGAGTATACATTATGTACTGGGAAGAAGGAGGAGAACTCCTTTTCTCCTGGCTGGGTGAACATCCAAGGTTCCACCATCTGCTCCATAAAACAACCGAGTTCGAGGTCTTCCCTGTTTTGGGGTTCGACATGTCTGCCTGTGGGTCCTGTGCACAGTTAAAGTCCCTCCCCCCCCCCCACACTCCCCCTCCCCCCCCCCTCCCCCCGCCACCCCCCCACCCACCCACCACCACCACCACCATGATCCATCAGTGCGTCGCTATGTCTCGGGATTTCTGCCGTGGTCTTTTCGATGAATTTCGTTTTGTTCCAGTTGGGCGGCGTACACGCTAACTAGTACTACCGCTGCCCCATCCAGGGCCCCGCTGACCGTGACGTACTGTCCTCCTGGGTTCGTGACCGTCTTCATCACCCAAACATCGTCCTCTTGCTGATCATTATTGCCGCACCCCCTGGCCCTCGTCCCATGGCCGGAATGGTAGGTCTGTCCAACCCAACCCTTCCTTACCCACAGTCGGTCCTTCTCTCTCAGGTGTGTCTCTTGGAGGAACACTATGCCAGTTTTCATGTTTCTTAGGTGGGTGAAGACTCTGGATCTTTTCACTGGGCCGTTAAGCCCCCGGCCATTACAGGTGAATCTTGCGCTCCACCACTTTGCGCGCTGATCAGTTGTCCGACTGTCCCCGTTCCTGGCCCATTCCACTCCTGCTGTCTGCTCGGCCCCTGGACTGGACTTTTCAGGGCATTTGTCACTCTTTTTCTTTCTTCCCGCGTCTTACTGTAGAGTTTTCTGGCGAGTTTTCACTAAAAAGTGCCTGTTTTGCAGGTCCACGGGAGAACAGCCACCTGATGTGAAACTGCTCAGCACATCGTCGTCACCAGAAGGCCCGGCCAATTGTTTTAGTTTTGGTCTTGTCCACAGAGTGTGCCATTGTACGCAGTTTTCTTTGTTATGACACAGCATTAATGGCGTTAGCTACCTTTCCCATTTTCGCGCTCTTTTTCTTTGCCACGAACTCGGCATATTCGCTTGATGCCTATTCGCTGACCTTACACAAATTAATAGCTTCTTCAATCGATAAATCCGGTCGTCTTAGCACTTTCCCGCGCAAACGTTCATCATTTATCCAGAAAACGACCTGATCACGCAGCATCGAATCAGAGGCTGAGGAAAAATTACAGGACTGCGCTCGCAACTTGCGATCTGTGAAGAAGCAATCTACTGACTCTCCTCTTAACTGCAGTCTTTTCGGGAGCGCAGTACCCTTCAAGCATATTCACCTGACACACTCGGTGAGTTTTCCATCTAGGTTCACCACTGGTAACAATATTAAAACGTTATCTCCACAGGCAAAACTACGAACTTTCGATTTCTTGTCCGCTACCCGTTTCATCACATTTTGTGCAACTTATAAATACTGTCTACCCAATTCACCTGCTCTGTTTAATCATTCCCTAAAATTTGACACGTAATCCAATAATGTAATTTCCGATTTCTCACTCACCAATTGTTCCTTAATCAATTTCAGTGCTCCTCTTACCTCATGACCAAAAATTAGGTCAAAAGGACCGAATTTGGTTGACTCATGAGGTGCATCCCTCATTGCAAACAGTCCGAATAGAATTCCTTTATCCCAATCCTCTGGATCATCTTGACAATTCACCCTCAACATTGTCTTTAATGCCTGGTGCCACCTTTCTAACGCTCCCTGCGATTCTGGATGGTGCGCAGTTGATTTAACTTATTTGATTCCTAAGCTATCCATAACTTCTTTGAATAACCTTGAAGTAAAATTTGATCCTTGATCCGATTGTGTTTCTGTGGGTAGTCCATATCTAGTAAAGAATTTAAGTAACCCCTCCACAATCCTTTTAGCTGTAATATTACGTACTGGAATGGCCTCTGGAAACCTAGAAGACACACCCATGAGAGTCAAATGATATTGATTCCCACTTTTCGTTTTAGGAAGCGGTCCTACACAATCAATTAGGAGCCTTGTGAAATGTTCCTCAAATGCTGGAATGGGTATTAAGCGCGCTGGTTTTATACTGCTTAAGGTTTCCCTATCACTTGACATGTGTGACCTGATTGACAAAATGGAACTACATCTTTATGCAGTCCAGGCCAATAAAATATTTCTGGATTTTAGTTTGAGTTTTCCTTATTCCCAAATGACCTCCCATTGGTACTTCATGTGCAACTCGCAACACCTGCTTTCTATACCCCACTGGCAATACTGCTTGATGAACCTCTGCCCATTTTACATCCGCTTGCATACGTAGAGGCTAGTTTAGCACAGTGGGCTAAACAGCTACCTTATTATTGCAAAACAAGGCCAGCAGCACGGGTTCAATTCCCGTACCAGTCTCCCCGAACAGGCGCCGGAATGTGGCGACTAGGGGCCATTTACTGAATTGCACTGTTTATGCAGTCTGGTTACGGTGCGGCACTGTTTACATGAATTCTGTTTAGTGCAAGGCACCGTTTACAAAGACTGCTTACAGTAGGGCACTGTTAATGTAGAGCTCTGTTTATGAAATTAAAAAATGAAAATCGCTTATTGTCAGAAGTAGGCTTCAAATGAAATTACTGCGAAAAGCCCCTAATCGCCTGTTCGAGAAGGCTGGTACAGGAATTGAATCGCGCTGCTGGCCTGCCTTGGTCTGCTTTCAAAGCCAGCGATTTAGCCCTGTGCTATAGACTGTTTACTATGTACCACAGTTTACATAGAGAGCTTACTGAAGGGCACTGTTTATCTAGAAGGCTTACTGTATGGCACGGTTTATACAGGCTATTTACTCTCTTTACATAGACTCTTTTGCGACACTCTTTCCATAGACTCTGTTTACTGAAAGGCACATTTTATCTCGACTGTTTACTGTCGGGCACTAATCTCACAGACTGTTTTCTGTCGGACACTGTTTACATACACTAATAACTTGAGGGCACTGTTATAGACGGTTTATTGTATGACACTGTTTATAAAGACTCTGTTTATTGCAAGGCACTGTTAACATAAACTGCTTATTGTCGGGCACTGTTTACATAGACAGTTTAATGTAGGACACTGTGTACATCGTCTGTTTACTGTAGGGCACTGTTTACGCAGACTGTTTGCAACAGGGCACTTTTTATATAGACTGTTTACGTAGGGTGCTGTTTATATAGACTTTGCTTCCTGTAAGGCACTGTTGCCATAGACTGTTTACTGTCGGGCACAGTTTCGATAGGCTGTTTGCAGTAGAGTACTGCTTACATGGACTCGGATTTCTGTATGTAGGGAACTCTTCACACAGACCCTGTTTACTGTCGGGCACTGTTTAAATAGACTGTTTACTCCAGGACACTGTTTATATAGACTGTTTACTGGAGTACAGTGGTTACAGAGACCGTTTACTGTAGGGCACTGCTGACAGAGACTGTTAACTGTAGGGCACTGTTTATATAGACTGTTTACTGTCGGGCACTGTTTATATAGACTGTTTACTGTATGGCACTGTTTACACAGACTCTGTTTACTGCAAGGCACAGTTTACATCGACCACTTACTGTCGGTCACTGTTTATATAGACTGTTTTGTGCAGGACACTGGTTCCATAGACTGTTTAACGTCGGATACTGTTTACATAGACTGTTTACTGTAGGGCACTCTTTATGTAGACTGTTTACTGTATGGCACTGTTTACATAGACTCTGTTTACTGCAAAGCATTGTTACATAGACTACTTACTGTAGGACACTGTATATATAGACCGTTTACTGTCGGCCACTTTTTCCATAGACTGTTTAATGTAGGGCACTGTTTATATAGACAGTTTACTGAACGGCACTGTTTACAAAGACAGCTTACCGTAGGGCACTGTTACTGATGGCACTGTTTATATAGACTGTTTACTGTCGGGCACTGTCTATTTAGACTGTTTACTGTAGGACAGTGGTTACATAGACTGTTTACTGTAGGGTACTGTTTACATAGACTAGTCACTGTGGGGAAGTTTGCATTGACTTTTCAGCGTAGGGCACTGTTCATAGAGACTGTTTACTCTTGGTCACAATTTACAGAATCAGGTTTCTATAGTGCAATGTTTACATAGACTGTTTACTGCAGGGCACTGTTTCTAGACTGTTTACTGTCGGGCACTGTTTATATAGACTGTTTACTGTATGGCACTGTTTCTAGACTGTTTACTGTCGGGCACTGTTTATATAGACTGTTTACTGTATGGCACTGTTTCTAGACTGTTTACTGTCGGGCACTGTTTATATAGACTGTTTACTGTATGGCACTGTTTACATAGACTATGTTTACTGCAAGGCTCTGTTTCCATAGACTACTTACTGTAGGACAGTTTATATAGACTGTTTACTGTCGATTCGACAACTGTTTCCATAGACTGTTTACTGTATGGCACTGTTTATATAGACTGCTTACTGTAGACCACTGTTTACATAGACTGTTCACTGTAGGGCACTGTTTATATAGACTGTTTACTGTAGGGTACTGTTTACATAGACTGTTTACTGCCGGGCACTGCTTAGATCGTAAGAAGTCTTACAACACCAGGTTAAAGTCCAACAGGTTTGTTTCAAACACTAGCTTTCGGAGGTGTGGAAGGAGCAGTACTCCTCAAGCTAGTGTTTGAAACACACCTGTTGGACTTGAACCTGGTGTTGTAAGACTTCTTACTGTGCTCACCCCAGTCCAACGCCGGCATCTCCACATCACTGTTTAGATAGACTGTTGACTGTAGAGTACTGTTTACATAGACTGGGTTTACTGTATGTAGAGCACTCTTTATACAGACTCTGTTCACTGTAGGGCATTAATTACATAGACTGTTTACTGTAGGGCACTGTTTACATAACTGTTTGCACCAGGGCACTGTTTATATTGACTGTTTACTGTAGGGTGCTGTTTGGATAGACTTTGTTTACAGTCGTGCACTGTTAGCACATACTCTATTACTTTAGGGCACTGTTTACATAGACTGTTTACTGTGGGAAACTGTTTACATAGACTTTTCAGCGTAGGGCATTGTTTATGTAGAGTGTTTACTGTTGGGCACAGTTTACAGAGACTGTTTTCTGTAGTACAATGTATACATAGCCTGTTTACTGTAGGCCACTTTTTACATAGACTGTTTACTCTATGGCACTGTTCATATAGACTGTTTACTGCATGGCACTGTTTATAGAGGCTGTTTACTGTGCGGCACTGTTTACATAGACTCTGTTTACTGCACGGCACTGTTTACGAAGGCTGCTTACACTAGGGCACTGTTACTGTAGTGCACTGTGTATATAGACTGTTTAATGTAGGGCATTGTTTATATAGACTGTTTACTGTAGGACACTAATTACATCGACTGTTTTCTGTAGGACACTGTTTACATATACTAATAAATTTAGTGCACTGTTGATAGAGACTGTTTACTGTATGGCACTGTTTATATAGACTATGTTTACTGCAAGGCACTGTTTACATGGACTGCTTACTGTAGGGCACTGTTGACATATACTCTGCTTACTTAAGGGCACTGTTTACATAGACTGTTTACAGTAGGGCATGGTTTACATTGACTGTTTTCAGCAGGGCACTGTTTACATAGACTGTTTACTGGAGGGCACTGTTTATATAGTCTGTTTCCTGTAGGCCACTGTTTACATAGCCTGTTTACTGTAGCGCACTATTTATATAGACTGTTTACTGAATTACACAGTTTATGCAGTCTGGTTACGGTGCAGTACTGTTTAAATAAACTCTGTTTACTGCAAGGCACCGTTTACAAAGACTGCTTACAGTAGGGCACTGTTAATTTAAGGCTCTGTTTATGAAATTAAAAAACGAAAATCGCTTATTGTCAGACGTAGGCTTCAAATGAAGTTACTGCGATAAGACCCTAGTCGCCGCATTTCAGCGCCTGTTCGAGAAGGCTGGTAGAGAAATTGAACCGCGCTGCTGGCCTGCTTGGTCTGCTTTCAAAGCCAGCAATGTATCCCTGTGCTCTCGACTTTTTACTGCCTGCCACTGTTTACATAGACAGCTGACTGAAGGGCACTGTTTATCTGGAAGGCTTACTGCGTGGCACTGTTTATGCAGGCTATTTACTGTGCGACATTCTTTATATAGACTCTGTTTACTGAAAGGCACTGTTTATATCGACTGTTTACTGTCGGGCACTAATCTATAGACTGTTTTCTGTAGGACACTGTTTACATACACTAATAACTTGAGGGCACTGTTATACACTGTTTAGTGTATGACACTGTTTATAAAGACTCTGTTTGTTGTAAGGCACTGTTAACATAAACTGCTTACTGTCGGGAACTGTTTACATAGACAGTTTAATGTAGGGCACTGTGTACATCGTCTGTTTACTGTAGGGCACTGTTTACAAAGACTGTTTGCTGCAGGGCACTGTTTATATAGACTGTTTACTGTAGGGCACTAATTTCATAGACTGTTTTCTGTAGGACACTGTTTACATACATTAATAACTTGAGGGCACTGTTATAGACTGTTTACTGTATGGCACTGTTTATAAAGACTCTGTTTATTGCAAGGCACTGTTAACATAGACTGCTTACTGTCGGGCACTGTAAATAGACAGTTTAATGTAGGGCCCTGTGTACATCGTCTGTTTACTGTAGGGCACTGTTTACACAGGCTGTTTGCAGCAGGGCACTGTTTATATAGACTGTTTACTGGAGGGTGCTGTTTATATATACCTTGTTTACTGTAAGGCACTGTTGCCATAGACTGTTTACTTTCGGGCTCAGTTTTGATAGACTGTTTACTGTGGAGTACTGCTTACATAGACTCGGTTTACTGTATGTAGGGCACTCTTCACACAGACCATGTTTACTGCAGGATACTGTTTATATAGACTGTTTACTGTAGTACAGTGGTTACATAGACTGTTTACTGTTGGGCACTGTTTACAAAGACTGCTTTCTGTAGTACAATGTTTACATAGACTGTTTGCTGGAGGACACTTTTTATATAGACTGTTTACTGTCGGGCAGTGTTTATCTGGACTGTTTACTGTAGGCCACTGTTTACATAGAATGTTTACTGTCGGGCACTGTTTCTATGGACTGTTTACTGTAGACCGCTGTTTACATAGGCTGTTGACTGTAGCACACTGTTTATCTAAACTGTTCACAGCATGGAAATGTTTATACAGGCTGTTTACTGTGCGGCACTGTTTACATAGACTCTGTTTACTGCAAGGCACTATTTACAAAGACTGCTTGCAGTCGGGCACTGTTACTGTAGGTCACTCTTTATGTAGACTGATTACTGCAGGGCACTGTTTAAAAAGACTGTTTTCTGTAGGACACTGTTTACGTGCACTATTAACTTTAGGGCACTGGTGATAGAGACTGTTTACTGAATGGTACAATTTATATAGATTATGTTTACTGCAAGGCACTGTTTACATAGACTGCTTACTGTATGGCACTGTTTATATACACTGTTTACTGTAGGGTACTGTTTACATAGACTGTTTACTGTAGGGCACTGTTTACGTAGACTGTTTACAGTAGGGTACTGTTACACTGACTGTTTACAGCATCCACCGTTTACATAGACGGTTTACTGTAGGGCACTGTTTATATAGACTGTTTTCTTTAGTGCACTCTTTACAGAGACTGTTACTGCACAGCACTGTTTACACAGACTGCTTGCAGCAGGGCACTGTTTATATAGAATGTTTACTGTAGAGTACTTTTGATGTAGATTCGGTTTACTGTATGTAGGGCACTCTTCACATAGGCTCAGTTTACCGTAGGGCACTGTTAACGTAGACTTTGTTTACTGCAGGGCACTGTTTACATAGACTGTTAACTGTCGGGCACTGTTTGGACAGACTGTTTACTGTAGAGTACGATTTACATAGACTCGGTTTACTGTAGGGCACTGTTAACGTAGACTTTGTTTACTGTAGGGCACTGTTTACAAAGACTGTTAACTGTCGGGCACCGTTTGGACAGGCAGTTTACTGTAGAGTGCGGTTTACATTGACGCGGTTTACTGTGTAGGGCACACTTCACAGAGACTCTGTTTACTGTAGAGCGCTGTTTTCATAGACTGTTTAGTGTAGGGCGCTGTGTACATAGACTGTTTGCTGTGGGAAAATGTTTACACAGACTGTTCAGCGTAGGGCACTGTTTATATAGACTGTTTACTGTAGAACACTGTTTACAGAGACTGTTTTCTGTAGTACAGTGTTTACGTAGACTGTTTCCTGTCGGGCACTGTTTATATCGACTTTTTCCTGTAGGGCACTGTTTATAAAGACTGTTTACTGTCAGGCACTGTTTATATAGACTGTTTACAGTCGGGCAATGTTTATACAGACTGTTTACTGTCGGCCACTGTTTGCACAGAGTGTTTACTGTAGGGCACTGTTTATATAGACTGTTTACTGCCAGGCACTGTTTATACAGGCTGTTTACTGTGCGGCACTGTTTACATAGACTCTGTTTACTGCCAGGCACTGTTTATACAGGCTGTTTACTGTGCGGCACTGTTTACATAGACTCTGTTCACTGCAAGGCTCTGGTTACATCGACTATTTACTGTAGGTCACTGTTTATATAGACTGTTTACTGCAAGGCACTGTTTACATAGACTATATTACTGCAAGGCACTGTGTAGACTGTTTACTGTGGGAAACTGTTTACAGTGACTGTTTGCTGTCGGCCACGGTTTCCATTGACTGTGTACTGTAGTGCATTGTTTATATAGACTGTATGCTGCAAGGCACTGTTTACAAAGACTGCTTAAAGTCAGGGTCTGTTACTGTAGGGCACTGTTTATATATACTGTTTACTGTAGGGTACTGTTTATATAGACTGCTTACTGCATGGCACTGTTTATGCTGGCTATTTACTGTGCGGCACTGTTTACATAGACTCTGTTTATTGAAAGCCACTGTTTATATAGACTGTTTATTGTAGGGCACTAATCTCACGGACTGTTTTCTGTAGGACACTGTTTACAGACATTAATAACTTTAGGGCACTGTTGATATATGCTGTTTACTGTATGGCACTGTTTATAATGACTGTATATTGCTAGGCACTGTTAACATAGACTGCTTACTGTCGGCACTGTTTACATGGACAGTTTACTGTAGGGCACTGTGTACATCGTCTATTTACTGTAGGGCACTGTTTATACAGATTGTTTGCAGCAGGGCACTGTTTATGTAGATTGTTTACTGTAGGGTGCACTTTATATAGACTTTGTTTACTGTAGGGCACTGTTGCCATAGACTGTTTACTGTCGGGCACAGTTTAGATAAACTCTTTCCTGTAGCGTACTGCTTACGTCGACTCGGTTTACTGTTTGTAGGGCACTCTTCACACAGACCCTGTTTTCTGTCATGCAATATTTACATAGACTGTTTACTGCAGGACGCTGTTTTCATCGACCGTTTACTGTAGGGCACAGTTTATATTGACTGTTTACTGTCGGGCACTGTTTATATAGTCTGTTTACTGCAGGACAGTGGTCACATTGACTGTTTACTGTAGGGCACAGTTTACATAGACCATTTACTGTGCAGAACTGTTCACACAGACTGTTCAGCGTAGGGCACTGTTAATAGAGACTGTTGACTGTAGGGCACTGTTTACAGAGACTGTTTTGGGTAGGACACTGTTTCCTTCGACTGTTTTCTGTAGGGCATTGTTTACATAGACTGTTTAATGTCGGGCACTGTTTATATAGACTGTTTACTGTCGGGCACTGATAAAAAGACTGCTTAATGTAGGGCACTGTTTTTATAGACGCTGTTTACTGCAAGGCACTGTTACATAGACTGTTTGCAGCAGGGCACTGTTTATATAAACTGTTTACTGGAGAGTACTGTTTACATAGACTCGGTTTACTGTATGTAGTGCACTCTTCACATAGACTCACTTTACTGAAGGGCACTGTTAACATAGACTTTGTTTACTGTAGGGCACATGTTAGGTAGACTGTTTACTGCCGGGCAATGTTTAGATAGACTGTTTACTGTAGAGTACGGTTGACATAACTCGGTTTACTGTATGTCGGGCACACTTCACATAGACTCTGTTTACTGTAGAGCACTGTTTTCATAGACTGTTTACTGTAGGGCACTGTGTACATAGACTGTTTATTGTTCTATGACTAGCTGCATCCAACTAATTTATATCACCATATAATGAATTATAATTCCTTTCAACATTCATAATCCTTTGTAATGCTATCCAATATTTTGTTAACTTTCCCAGCAATTATAATGTTTTAGAACACTTTATACTTATTAATCCTTTATGATATTTGTGAAGATGATATGATTACAATGTTACCCATTCACAAAATTAGAATCACAAAATAATGCAGTGCAGAAGTGACCGTTCGACCCATCGCGCCTGCACCAACGCATGAAAAACACCTTGTGCACCATATAGTTTCCACTGGAGCCAAAGCTGTTGCTTGTTCGGGTGAATAGAACCACGAAGAATGATGTGAATGTAACCATGCCACCGGAGAACAAGGACCTCTGTAAATAAGCGCGTGTTCACATACATAAACTTGGAGAGAATTTTGCAGTTCAGATTCCAGCCTACATTTGCTCAGTCATGGGATGTTCACTCTTTCTTCTAATCGAGCGAATTCACCGTCCCATTGTGAAATTAGTTAACGTGCAGTTTAACCTTTATTTCATGTGTTGATGATGTTATAAAACGTTTTTTACTGTCCTGGTGTTTTTGGCAATATTTATATCGCTTCATTATTTCCTCAAATCTCTGCTCTGTTCTCTCGGCTCAAAGAGATTCACTTTATGTCTCCAACTCTGATGTTGGACTGGATTATTATTATTTGCGCTGAATATGTTGAACATATGTCTCTGGCTCAGCAAATATAATCGGAGATACAGGGGACTGATCAAGTTTCATGTTGATGACCAAAACAGTTCAGAAACATTCACTCACGATTGTGCTATCACCGATTGATGGTGAAGCGTTTCAATCATTCCCCAGTAACGAAGTTCAGTTGATCTGGCAGATCAATCTATTAATGGGTTATCTGTACAATAAAATCATGTTGTCTATGTGTAGCTGATAGAGCTCAATGTGACTGAAACAGGCGGATAACCAAATAATGAATACAGCATATGCAAAAGCTAATTCGGGCTGCAAATTGATGCCAGCTACCTGTATCATAATCCATTCAATCCCCTCACATCGCCTCATTCCCGAAACCCTGTAATGTACTTTCGATCATCAAGATCCCTTTTCTAAATATGAGTGCTTTCAACTTCCACAACACATTGTCACTGAGAGTAGTGGTTATTGCCACTCGCAGAATAAAGTAAAGATATTCCTCATATGTCCCTGCCACTCTTGGCGAAGTAAAAAGCTATATCATCTCACCTTTGTACCAGCAACGGTAGCAGCATGTTCTGTTGTTTACTTTATACAATGCTGCAATAATCGTGCCTCCCTCTCTGACGACTTCCCACAATCATTTCCCTTCAAGCGAAACAACCTAAATTTCTCCAAACAAACCTTGTAGCTGCAAATGTATCATTACTTTACCTATTCTTGCAGACCTCGTCTCCACCCTTTCAAAGGACCATATATTCGTCCTACTTTGCGCTCACCAGATCTGGATGCGACACAAGGTGTGGAGCAAGGTGAGTTTTTAGCAGCTTCCACATAACGTTGCCATTTTTAAAAATACAACAGAGTTCCAAATATTTTCTAGTTAATCACAGATTACATACGCGGTTCTCATTATTTGGACATGATACTCAATCGACATTCGTTCCATGGACTCCTTTTCGTCCTGTGCCTGCCTGTCGGCATCTTTTCTCGTCATCTGTGGTCATTTTTAAGCATTTCCTTTCCATTTGCTTGTCCAAGTCAGTTTGTAACTGAATGGTATCATTCAACAGGGAGCTGTGGAATTTGCCTTAATTTGTTGAAGCGGTTCCCTGGTCAGAAGGAGCTGACTCATTTTCTATTTTCCTCTATAATAACAGGAGGGACTTCCCTCATCGCCAAATCTTTTTTTGTTATGTACATTTAGATTACCTAAATATTTTTATTTCTAATTAAGGGACACTTCAGCGTGGCTCATCCACCTAACCTACACATCTTTGGGTTGTGGGGGTGAACCCCAAGCATATAGGGGGAGAATTTGCAAACTCCACGCGGACAATGACCGAGGGTGGGGATTCGAACCCAGGTTCTTTGCGCCGCAGTCCCAGTGCGATTCACTGCGCCACATGCTGCCATAAAATCGCCAAACTTAACTGTATCCAATACTTCGGTAAAGGCCTTTACTCAGACTCTTCACAGCGATCGCCAGGGTGAGAGGCAGATGGACAAAATGAGAGACGGCATGAGAGGTTAATGGCAGGGAAAACAGAGAGAGATGAAGATATCAAGACGGAACTAAAAAGACAAAGAGAAGAATGCAAACCATGCACATTGAAGACGGCAGAGGAATGTAGAGATAAACACGTAGAGAGATAGCGTGAGTGCGGAATGCAGGCAAGTCACTCAGAGATTGATAGTAGAGCTGGAAAGAGTTACAAAGTTATGAGGTGGTGGTCAGACCGCAAAGGAAAATAGGAATGAGTAACGCGAGGGAGGAACGTGTCGTGTTAGACAAATAGGAGAAGAATAGAACGAAGACAGCTACAGAAATAAGACACACTGACTGAATTTAGCTCCAGTCAGAAGCTCAATTTGAATATTCTAAAGAAAAGCAGAGTATAGTTGTGTTAATTTATTTGACCGACATCAGACCACAGCCCAGATCAATGGTGGGCACGTTTGAATACGAAGCTCGAGACCATCCAAGACAAAAGTAGCGCACTTGTTTGGAATGCCTTCCACAAGCATTCATTCCCTCTGCCACCTATACACAGTGGCAGCTGTGTACCATCTATAAGATGCACTGCAGAGAATCACCGAAGCTCCTTCCGCAGCACCTTCCAAACTACTGACGTCTACTACCTACAAGGACAAGGGGAACAGACACCCGGGAACACCACCAACTGCACGTTCCCCTCGTTCCTCCATTCATGATGGCCTACTGAAGATCTCATTGGAATTACTCTCATCATCAAAGATAGTTCCCCTTCGACACATTTCCCATATACCTCGTTCGCCACACCTGCTGTCACGGCAGTGTTTTTCTCAGGTCTCAAAGTTGCTGCTTGAGCTGAAGTCTGACCTGTAGTATTCTCCACTTCTGTTCCCATTTCAGAATACACTTTCTGATCTCCAACAAGTCCCATGGACTTTTCCAACAACTTCCAATATGCTGAACAGACGTGTCCCACCTTACAGCAATGGGAACACCTCAGCTTTCGAGTCTAATTTCCACCCTAATTACCTTTCAGCCTGGTCTGAGGATGCGATCTCAGAGCGTTGCCAGCTGTCCATTCCTTACCTTGGCGTCCTGCCTTGCTTTAATTGTCTCCCCTCCTTCCCTTTCAAAGGGGTGACGGAACAAAGATTTAAATTTATGGATCAGCTTATTGTCAGCCATCATTGCTGGCTGTCGGGTGGCCATAACCCTTTTGTCTTCAAGATGGATTCTGATCAGAGAAGGGCATGAATCATAGATTATTCCAAGTGAATGATTTCTGTCAGAGGCCCATAGGCAGTTTGATCCCCCAATTCTCCTTTCCACCTATTACAATTGCTCTGCTTAACACTTTCACAGGGAACATATGTCAGTCCCACTTATTTCCAGAAATTCAGAAACTTTTGGCGATTTGCGTCCGTGAGCAATCAGTGTGACCCGAGATCACCTGTTGTCCACTTTCAGTGGTGGCTATGAGCTGAGCGGTCTCACAGAAGGGGGCTCTCGTTTATAAACTTTCGTTAAGACTCTTTAACCGCAACAGCCGTGAACCAAAAGGACAGAAATTTAGCAACCCCGCCGCCTCTCCTCCCCACCACCCCGCCACCGCATGAACCACAGGGCCAAACAACATTCCGAGGAACATGCAACCCGGCCGGAAAAGCAGGAAAACTGAGGAGAGCGATCCCTCAGCTTTGGAGAAGGGATGACCCCGTTGCGACACGGAGCAGAGACGGATGACCTCACGGAATTTCCAGTGCAGACACAGGCAGATGTAACATGCTGAGTTTCATTCCCTCCGAGTTCCAGAAGCACAGGGCGGCAATGCAGGTAGACGTCATGGCAGGCGTGGGGGCGGCAGTGGAGGCCGCGATGACCCCATGAAGGAGGCTTGAGGCACAAGAGGTAACCACACGAGGCCTCAAGAAAGTCGCCACACATCAGGGGGATCGGATTGCGGATCTGTAAACCGAGGTGGCGAGGCTGGCCAGGTCTTAGATAGGGCTGAGGGGAAATGGCGATGACGAGGAAAACAGCTCAAGTCGGCAAAAGCTGCAGATCGTGGGACTTCCAGAGGGATCGGAGGGAGGATCCCAGTCGAATAGGGAGCAGCGATGCTCCGGAAGCTGGTGAGCGTGGAACATTTCGCCAAAGCCGCGGAGGTAGACCTCGCTCACATGTAGCTCCGGCAATGGCCCAAGCGCCAGGATAAGGAGCGGATCCAGGGGATGGCGATAAGCAGGAAAGGATGCAAATGAGAAGGACAATCCATTTGCCTGTACGTGGACATTGGAGCAGACCTGGCCAAGCGCTGGGCAGAATTTAACAGCTCCGAACCCTGACTGTATAACAGCAAGGTGCAGTTTGGCATGCTCTTCCCCACGAGCTATGGGTCAGCTAGCAGGTAAAGGACCACTATTTCGCCAACGCGGAGGAGGCCACCAAGTTCTTGCAGAAAAGTGAACATAGAAACAGCAGTAGAAGGGATTGATTATAGCGTGGCATTTAGGGACTAACGAGGGATAGAGGTGAGCACATGAGGGAGTGAGGAGGGCGGGAACCGGGAGAGACGTTAACGGTGTTAAATGCCGATGTCACAAAATGCAGATTCGTAGACACCGGATGGAAAGATTTGCTCCTTGTCAAGAAATTGCCTGCTCGTGTTTCGAGGCTGTTACTGTGGGAGAAGATTGCATAGGCTGGCGCTCTGAACTCTAGAAAAGAACAGGCTGGTGAGCGAACTGACAGAGCTGTTGAAAATTCTGAGAGAGGCTTCAGCGGAAATAGAGTAAAACAACAATTCCACTTGAGGGGGAGAGAAATGACTGAGAGTCCATCAATATCATAGAGATTATCATACATCCAATCGGCGGAGCTCAGGTGCAAGGTTTTTGAACAGAGTATGGAGTGATTGTTGACCGAGCTCCCAAAGGAAAAGATCCTGGTGAATAACTGTTGCATTTCAGTGGGGAAGCTGGATGAGCACATGGTGGAATGTACAGAATGTATATGTTGATGGGTCGAGACAAAGAGGAGGTGGAAGGAGTTACCAGTAGAACTTGAAATTACCGTACTCCCCAGGACCAGAGATGCAAATCTGACTCGAAGAGACAGGCGGGGAGATGCAATTGGGCGAGACTGTTACTAAAATATCGACATCGAATTCTGGCGATTTTTAGTTTGGTATATTTTTGTTGAATTCCGAACAAGGTAATGTGTTGCGGGTGAATGAAACACAACCAACACTCTGAATTATGGGCATTTCTCTGGACCCAGGCATGTAACAGCAATGATGTCGTTGGATTTAGCACCATTGACGTTTAATGCAGTTTGTGGAGTCTGCTCCCTACACCACATTTTCAGCAGCGATAACCGCGAGTTGAGGATCTTGCCCTTTCAAGGCAGAGCAGTGTGGTAGTACCTTTACTAAGTACCTATCAGGTACCCAACAGGACGCCCTCATCCAAGATGTGCACCTCGTTCAATTTTCCAGTGCGCAACTTTTAAACACTGCACGTAACTTCCGCAACATGAGCAGTTTCACAATGCTTTGCGAGTACAGAGTTCCCCAGCGCCTAATCGGTGTCAATCCCAGAGTACCAATGAACTGGTTAATGTCCAGTACGCTGCAGCAGCTGTTTCCCGGATCAGACCTCTTCATTCCTCATTCAGAACTGTCCAATTGCAGGAGGTGGGTCATTGATATCGTCATTCGTGTAGGAAATCACTCCTATACCATGAGTATTTAATATTGGTATGAAATGTTAAATCGGAAAGCCTTGCCTGCCCTTCTGGGCTGTAAAGAAAGAACATGTTCTCTCTGAGCGGAAGAGTGGAGTGCGTCTGTCAGTGGTGTTAGCGTGGGGGAGGGAGGCATTCGCCCCCGTGTATCAGGATCAATGATTGGCCCTGAACATATAATAAAAAACATAACCTTGGCCATTGACACATGGTTGATTGTGAGCTCTTGCTCAGCAGCGTTCCCCACATAGCAACATCCACTATACTCCCATTAGTCCTGAAGTGTGTCACTTTCTCTTTTTGTCCTGGTATTCATTCATTTGTATCTTGTCACTAGATTACTCCCGGTGCAAGCAGGGACGGTGCACGTCCATGCAAGCAGAAGGGAAATGCTGCCAAACCAGCCTTGTGATTGTGCACATTTAGGTAGTTCAAAGTCAGAGATCCTGAAGAGCCGGAGCCTGGGACAAAACAACCTGAGACACAATAACTGTGAGAGACAAAATCATTCACCATTCTTTTGTTAGTCTCGGCATTTGATTCAAATTAGATTCATTAATGCGGGAATGGGCTATTTTATAGTTTACTCTTGCACCCCATCCTTCATTGGGAATACTGTCTCTTCCTGATACAACAGAACCACTGGTGAATGATTTTGTCTCTCACAGTTATTGTGTTTCAGGTAGTTTTGTTCCAGCATCCGGCAATTCACTCTCTGACTGAACTACCTAAAAGGTGCACAATCACAAGGCTTGGTTGGCAGCATGTCCGATCTGCTTGAATGAACGGCAGCACCGGGAATAATTTAATGACAGAAGACACGGCTTGGTATGGATACATCGACTCTCTGCTCTCTGATCATTGCAGGTGTCCAGGACAGTGATTCTGTCATATATTTATGAAAGGAAGGAGCTCTGAGGGATGTCCTTGGTAGGTGGAAATGGCTCCAATTGGCTCTGCACGGCAAAAACTTGCGATTCCTTCTTTAATAATCAGGAGTCTAGGTACAACTGTAATCGAACCGAAACTCCCCATCCCAAGAAGCTTTCCAGTCACCTCCCTCATTATTACACCAAAGGCTGAATTGCCAGGATTGTTTCTGTGCTTGGTGAGGAGTTTGGAATCCAATTCCTTTGCTATCCGCTGGAATGTTTACAGGGCGGGATACGGAGGGTCACACCACTTTTATTGAATTACCTTTGTGTCATCGCTTTATAAGTACGAGTCCATGTGTCCACGTGTACTTATATGACCAAGATATCTCATACACCTTACTCTTTCTATCTTTATGTTTCTGAATTGTCAACCCTATCAGTATTTAGAATACACGTGACTGGCGGGAGATAGTGGGATGAGGATGGAATCTGAGTGTCCTCGGGCTGGCTTGGATAACGTGGCCAAATGGCCTCCTTCTGTACCGTGACTTTTCGATGATTTAAGACGTTATTTTGACTTTCCAATGATGAAAATGAAACCAATTTCCATTTGCCACGTTCTCCCTCGATTCTACTTTGAACGTGTGACCACTCTTCAGAAGTCGCGCCAATTGAATTCTCTTCAGGTTTGTATAAGCACTACTTTTGTATATGAATGACCTACATACGTGTGACGCTGTGTATCTTAATGATCAACCGGCAGAGTTTGAAGTGTGTTTCAAGAGTCCGGGAACATATGTAGACCAGAAGCTAAGCTTCACAGAGAACAGCGGCAGCATATTTAAAAATTGCTTTTAATTAGAAACTAAAAGTGTTTGAAATGAATCATAATGCTTCAGAGAAGGTATAAAAAGTTCGGGCAGATATTATTTGAACGGTTAACATGGCAGTCTGGTATGGTTACCTCAGTGTGAACAGCAACGGTAAGCTCGCGAGAATTGTCAACACTTCGGGTAAAACCGTTGGTCGACAGCAGACACAACTCAATAATTTGTTTCACAAAGTAGCTCAGAGGAATGTTCAGACCATCACCGGTAGACCCTCTCACTCTTTGAGACGATGCTTTATAATATTGCGTGGGACAATCGGCTCCAGAGGTATTTTGTTCCCAGTACCATGAACACTCAATAACATAATTATAATTTAACTTGCTGTTTTTCATATATATTTAGTGAATTGTGTTCTGCGTGTGTGGTATGGATGCATGACATATATTCGCAAAAGTATGAATGGTGGCATACAAGCAATATTTACTCTTTTGAACTGTTTTTACTGCTAAACTGGATGTGAAACCAAATACAATTGTACACTTTTGCATGGGAAATTAAACGCGATTATTATTATTCCTCCAAATCATTCGCAATATCGCAACGCCATTTCCAGCAAGCAACTGGCCATTTGTCCCCTCTAATCCTGCCGCACTATCTAAATTCACATTAACAATTAGAATGCTGTTACGTGTTAATTTCAATCACCAAGATATTGGTTGGGAAATTTCTGGGAGATTGATATTGAAAAGAGTTTCTTGTATTCGGGAGATGTCTAAGTTGTGACTCAGTGTAACAAAATATCTGTTCATCCGGAGTAATCAGAATGGAGATATCAATTGGAATATCCAGACAGAACACGACAAAAGTGCATCGAGATGGAATCCAGCCATCGCGGTAAGATGATGGACTGAATTCCTACCAATTAGCTCAGAACTCGTCCTGACATAACGAGGAAATCTACCACTTGTAGAGAGAATAGTTCCAAATGCGCCCCTTCTTTCTAAACATACTCTACATCTTCCATCTCTGACATGTTGGTTTCAATCAATACTTCCTGGGTCAAGGAAAGATGGAATCATGGGAAATTTCATACATCACTCTCCACATCTGTCTCTGACTGTTCAGGGCCTGTTTACACCATCTGGCTCAACAGTGTGTTCACGAAGTTAAACTTCCGTACCGGCTGAGGCTGTTCATGAAGGCCCCGCCTCCTGGCCCATTGCCGCTCGCATGAGGTGCTGCGATCCTCAGGTTACCTCGCCACCAGTCAGCTCTCCCACTCAAAGGGGAAAGCAGCCTGTGGTCATCTGGGGCTATTGTTACTTTGATCACTTTCCCCAATTCACATCTTAACCCGTCAAACGCATCTGAATCCTAAATTGATATTTTCAACAGAAATCGCAGATCTTTTTTTTTATTTTAGTGTTTAAGGCGGGAACAGGAAGTTCGACCCGCGGACTTCTGGGAAGTCCCTCACCAATATATTCTGGTGGAGAGGAAACCCGAGACACTACACGTGTAGTGTCTACCACCCGCCCTCCTCCTCTAACCTAATAATAAAACCCATTGGTGTGAGGTAAGTGCCATATTTTATTATTATTATTTTTTTTAGTAGAAAGTTAGAGAGATGGCAGGGAAGGGAGTGCAATGTTCCTCCTGCAGGATGTTTGAGGTGAGGGATGCCGTTAGTGTCCCTGCTGATTTTACCTGCAGGAAGTGCTGCCATCTCCAGCTCCTCCAAGACCGAGTTAGGGAACTGGAGCTGGAGTTGGAAGAACTTCGGATCATTCGGGAGGCAGAGGGGGTCATAGATAGCAGCTTTAGGGAATTAGTTACACCAAAGATTGGAGATAGATGGGTAACTGTAAGAGGGACTGGGAAGAAGCAATCAGTGCAGGGATCCCCTGCGGTCGTCCCCTGAGAAACAAGTATACCGCTTTGGATACTTGTGGGGGGGGGGGGACTTACCAGGGGTAAGCCATGAGGTACGGGCCTCTGGCACGGAGTCTGTCCCTGTTGCTCAGAAGGGAAGGGGGGAGAGGAGCAGAGCATTAGTAATTGGGGACACGATAGTCAGGGGCACAGATAGGAGATTTTGTGGGAGCGTGAGAGACTCACGTTTGGTATGTTGCCTCCCAGGTGCAAGAGTACGTGATGTGTCGGATCGTGTTTTCCGGGTACTTAAGGGGGAGGGGGAGCAGCCCCAAGTCGTGGTCCACATTGGCAACGACATAGGTAGGAAAGGGGACAAGGATGTCAGGCAGGCTTTCAGGGAGCTAGGATGGAAGCTCATAACTAGAACAAACAGAGTTGTTATCTCTGGGTTGTTGCCCGTGCCACGTGATAGTGAGATGCGGAATAGGGAGAGAGAGCAATTAAACACGTGGCTCCAGGGATGGTGCAGGCGGGAGGGATTCAGATTTCTGGATAACTGGGGCTCTTTCTGGGGAAGGTGGGACCTCTACAGACAGGATGGTCTACATCTGAACCTGAGGGGCACAAATATCCTGGGGGGGGGGGAGATTTGTTAGTGCTCTTTGGGGGGGGGGGGTGTTTAAACTAATGCAGCAGGGGCATGGGAACCTGGATTGTAGTTTTAGGGTAAGGGAGAATGAGAGTATAGAGGTCAGGAGCACAGATTTGACGTCGCAGGAGGGGGCCAGTGTTCAAGTAGGTGGTTTGAAGTGTGTCTACTTCAATGCCAGGAGTATACGAAATAAGGTAGGGGAACTGGCAGCATGGGTTGGTACCTGGGACTTCGATGTTGTGGCCATTTCGGAGACATGGATAGAGCAGGGACAGGACTGGATGTTGCAGGTTCCGGGGTTTAGGTGTTTTAGTAAGCTCAGAGAAGGAGGCAAAAGAGGGGGAGGTGTGACGCTGCTAGTCAAGAGCAGTATTACGGTGGCGGAGAGGATGCTAGATGGGGACTCATGTTCCGAGGTAGTATGGGCTGAGGTTAGAAACAGGAAAGGAGAGGTCACCCTGTTCGGAGTTTTCTATAGGCCTCCAAATAGTTCCAGGGATGTAGAGGGAAGGATGGCGAGGATTATCCTGGATAACAGCGAAAGTAACAGGGTAGTTATTATGGGAGACTTTAACTTTCCAAATATTGACTGGAAAATATATAGTTCGAGTACATTAGATGGGTCGTTTTTTGTACAGTGTGCGCAGGAGGGTTTCCTGACACTATATGTTGACAGGCCAACAAGAGGCGATTTGGTTTTGGGTAATGAACCAGGCCAGGTGTTGGATTTGGAGGTAGGAGAGCACTTTGGGGACAGTGACCACAATTCGGTGACGTTTACGTTAATGATGGAAAGGGATAAGTATACACCGCAGGGCAAGTGTTATAGCTGGAAGAAGGGCAATTATGATGCCATTAGACGTGACTTGCGGGGGTTGGGGTGGGATAAGGTGGAGAAGTAGGCTGCAAGTGTTGGGCACACTGGATAAGTGGAGCTTGTTCAAGGATCAGCTTCTGCGTGTTCTTGATAAGTATGTACCGGTCAGGCAGGGAGGAAGGCGTAGAGCGAGGGAACCGTGGTTTACAAAAGAAGTGGAATCTCTTGTTAAGAGGAAGAAGGAGGCCTATGTGAAGATGAGGTGTGAAGTTTCAGTTGGGGCGAGGGATAGTTACAAGGTGGCGAGGAAGGATCTTGAGAGAGCTAAGACGAGCACGGAGGGGACATGAGAAGTATTTGGAAGGTAGGATCAAGGAAAACCCAAAAGCTTTCTATAGGTATGTCAGGAATAAGCAAATGACTAGGGAAAGTGTAGGACCAGTCAAGGACAGGGATGGGAAGTTGTGTGTGGAGTCTGAAGAGATAGGCGAGATACTAAATGATTATTTTTCGTCCGTATTCACTCAGGAAAAAGAATATGTTGTTTAGGAGAATGCTGAGACCCAGGCTATTAGAATAGATGGCATTGAGGTACGTAGGGAAGAGGTGTTGGCAATTCTGGACAGGCTGAAAATAGATAAGTCCCCGGGGCCTGATGGGATTTATCCTAGGATTCTCTGGGAGGCCAGGGAAGAGATTGCTGGACCTTTGGCTTTGATTTTTATGGCATCATTGTCTACAGGAATAGTGCCAGAGGACTGGTGGATAGCAAATGTGGTCCCTTTGTTCAAAAAGGGGAGTAGAGACAACCCCGGCAACTATAGACCGGTGAGCCTCACGTCTGTTGTGGGTAAAGTCTTGGAGGGGATTATAAGAGACAAGATTTATAATCATCTAGATAGGAATAATTTGATCAGGGATAGTCAGCATGGCTTTGTGAAGGGTAGGTCATGCCTCACAAACCTACATTCAATTATTTGTCAATTATTGGTCTTATTGCAAATCGTTTAATGGTCGATCAATTTATTTATATTTACTTATCGACATTTGAAATGAAATGTCGCTGGAACTATCCAATCATCAGAGAGTTTTCACTGTGACTAGACTTTGCTCTACAATTCTGCCATACCTTAGCGACATGGTTACAGCGGATTATCACAAATGATTCTCAACACTTTATCCTCTACACTGAACAAAGGAGTCAGTGTTTGGCGCAATGCACGGGGAGAGTTTAGCTGCTTTATAGAAGTCTCCTTGGCTCTATGTTTATTTCCATTAAGTTTCGGGTTGTTCGGCATATCCTGTCTCCTCCCGGATTCATCAAGGAAAAGCCATCCAGGTTCTCATCTGCCACCTGCCTTCTTTTTTGATCTCTTCTCCAAAGCGGCCAAGTCCAGGGAGGCATAGAGAGGTCCGCACTGGGACTGGGAAATATATGAAGCATTGACATTCAAAAATAGTTAACATAGATGTCAAATTATACCGAAATGAAATCGACTTCAATGAAGTGACAAAACGAGGCAACTAAGAAGGATACCATTCGGCCCATTCAATCCGTACTGGCTCCATGAAAGGGCTAGTCAGTTAGCACAACCTCAGTTTAACATTCCCCATATCTTCAACAATTCTCCTCCCTTCAACCATTTCACAGCTTCCCTTTTGAAAACCACTGTTGAATCTTCTTCCAGTGCCCTCTATATCTATCTGCGAGGGTGCTGCTAAATGTGTATCTGCAATAATTTTCTGGACAAATGATCTGTGATAGAGTTGTGAAATTGGAAAGCAAATTAAAGCAGGCATGGTCAATGTATAACCAGACAACTGCGGCGATGAACCTGTTACTTTTATTCGATATATTTATTGTAAAAGAGCGAACCTGATGATCATGTTTCCCCGTGTGTTATCTATAGGGTCCGGCAGATAAATCCATATCCAGACAGAAACACAGACACAATAAAGAGACTTGCACCGAAGAATCGCAGAGAAGAGGGTGGGAGGAAACATCAAGAGTCCATTAAGACCATGCTGTCAGTGCCTAAATAAAATAACTTGAACGATAAAGCACGCTGGTCATTCTTATCACAATGCCCATCTCCCGATCCGTTGTTTTAAACATTCCAACACTTTAAGTGAAGATCCAGGTGCTTATTAAATGTTTCTGACTCAACCTCCAAATCAGGTAGCACAACCCACACTGATCTTATTTTGCGCATTTCACGGCTTTGCAAGACCCTGCTCGTTTGACAGCAACTTTTCAAAATACTCGTCAAAGCTTTCAATGAAGGTATTCTGCAGCCCATTCGGAATCAATAGTGTTCCAAGAACATCCATTTAATAACGGCGCAGCGAATGTATTTTATTTGGATGTTTGTTGAGGGAATTGATGTCAACACTGGATACTGAGAGCTTCCTGCTCCCGAGTCCCAACACAACCCCCTCGCTCCTCCACTCCTGCCCCCACAGAGGAATATGTCCTGATTTTAGTTAAAGCGACGAGTGTGATTTGAAACAAATGAATGTGTTCTAGAATGTGCTCTGCCAACCACGTGAAACATCTAGCGTGGGATGGGTTGCACATTATTCCAAAAATCAGCAAATATCTGGGCAGCTTGACAGCATATTAATTGCACTTACCCGTAACGCACCGTCATGTAATCTTTGTGTCTGTGTTTGGCGGAGTTCGCCTAGGTATTAAAGAATACAATATGAATTTAAATATTATTTCTTCCGGCGAATAGATATTCAGCTGGAGATAGGCGAAGACAATGACGAATCAATGCGACAATGGCCCTAATTGTCAATGGGAATCAATCCAAAAGCTTCACACATAAGCCTGTGTTCCCCCAATGGATCAACAGCCCCTCAATGCATCACTTCTCAGATAAAACGGCAATGGAGTCCAATTTGCCAATGGCTGGACAATCCCTGTCTAGTGTCCACTGCCCATCTGGTATATTTGCGGCAGATTTAATAATCCACAATTGGCCGTTTTCTGGCACCAACAGGAATGAGATGATTGAAGAATATTCTGATGGCGGTCAGTCCACTTATCAATCGGTGAATTCCCGCCATTTGATATTTAATCTGTACCAGTGTTTCAATGGAACTTACCCATTTGTCGCTCTTTCCGCCCCTGTCTTTGTGTTGTCTCGCTCAAACTGAAACTGAACAAGGACAAGAAGTATTAATGAAGTGTTAGGTCATCCAAATCCTGGCCAGGTCCCAGAAATAGCTGAGAAAACAATTAATTGTACAGCAGTTTTAGATTCATCTTCAAATATCGAACAGAATGTCAACATGAAACATTGAAGTCAGAGTCGGGTTTGAACTGGACTTCACACAATACTAAACACAAAGAGAGTGTCCGTGATGCAGTTTGCAAATGTCTCAGTCACTTACTTTTCATTTTGTCTTTTGTTGTCCCATTTTCCTGAAAGAAGGAACTATAATTAGCAAAATAAAATCAGGAGAAGATAATAACATTGGATACGCAATCATGGCAATGTCCCTCATGAACCGGATTCCTCACCTGATCTGCCGCCTTTACAAATCCAAATGGAAAGTAGAATCAACAAGAGAACCAGAACCGCCAGGACAGCGATGAAAGCGGGAAGGGCCCAACGGCACCATCCTGCAGAGAGAACACAATTAAAATCTGCTTCTCTGTCTCATCCTTATCTCCTGGCATTCTCAGTTGGGAACGGAACTCAGTTAAAAAATCGGAACCTGAACCTTGGGAGCGAAGGGGGAAAGTAAACCCCGGGAAACTGATAGCAACACATGAAATGGAATCAAATAATTTACAGTGCAGAAGGAGGCCATTCGGCCCATCGAGTTTGCATCGGCCCTTGGAAAGAGCACCCTTCAGCCTATCCCTTTAACCCAGTTACCCCACCTAACCTTTTTGGACACGATGGACAATTTAGCATGGTCAATCCACCTAACCTGCACATCTTTGGACTGTTTGGAGGAAACCGGAGCACCCGGAGGAAACCCACGCAGGCAAGTCGAGAGCATGCAGACTCCGTACAGGCAGTGACCCACCAGGGAACCGAAACTGGGACCCTGGAGCTGTGAAGCAACAGTGTTAAACACTGTGCTACCGTGCCGCCCTTTGATTTCGCTCTGTTGAAGTGTTTTGAAAAAGTAACAATGTTAAAGGTGTTAGAAATATCTCCGAATAAGAAAATGGCTAGAGTATTCGAGTGCATAACGTTAGGCCATGGACATCAACTATCTGGCAGGCCTGTCAGTGTTGTTCCACACTCACAGTGCATCAGTTTGTATGATGCAAACAGCACCTGATGTCATAGTGGAAAAACTGAGCCATTGAATGATGCTGCCCTTTGTCCTCGTGTCAACTCTGAAAGTTCTCTCCAAATTGGGTCAATCTCCCTCAGCGTTCCCTCATAGACCTGTACATTGCTCCCCATTAAACATTTCTGCAGATCCCCTTTTGAAAGTAACTAGTAAATATGATTTTGCTGCGTGTTCCAGATTTCATGAACTTTCAGTGTAAATCACACTCTCCAAAGATCCGCAGATTTTGCTGATTATCTTCAATCTGTGTCCCCTTGATTTCTCACCTCCTGCCATTGTACGCTGTTCCTATTAGTTGCTCCATCGAAGCTTTCTGGTTTTGATCGCCGCCTCGATCATTTCTCTTCTTAACCTTCTCTTCCGTAAGGACAGGAGTCCAAGTTTCTCCAGTCTCTCCACATTAACTGAAGTGGCCAGTTCCCAACAAATCTCCGCGGCTCTCTCGGTAGACTTGTGACTTCCACCCCTAAAAAGCTGTGTGCAGCTGATCACAATACTGCGAACGTGACCAGCCAATGCTTTCTGGCGCATCAACACATCGCCCTTGCTTTTAAACTCGATTCCTCAATTTAAAAATTCAATGATTACGGATGTCTTCCAGCATTGATTTATCTTCCCATTTCCATCTCCAAACATTACTCAATCAGAGAATAATTGCAGCACAGAAGGAGGCCATTCAGCCCACCAACTCTCTGCTATCTCTCGTCAGCAACAACCCGCTTTATTCCGCTCGTCTGCAATTCCTCTTCCCCCTGCCCATTCTTCCATTTCTCACCATTCTCCAATTCCCTTTCGAACGCCACGATTGAACTGCTTCAACCAGACTCTCAGGCAGTGTGTTCCAATGATGAACATTCGGTGTACAGAAGGGTTCTCCAACATGTTGCAGTTCATTCCTTTCCCAATCACAGCACATTTGTAGCGCCTGGCCCTCCATCCTTCGGTCACGGGGTACTGATTTTCACTCTGTACTCAGCCCATATCCCTCCTGATCTGTAAACGCCACTATCAAATATCTGCTCAAACTTCTCTTCTCCGCTGAGAACAGCATCAATGTCTATCGGTAATGCACGGGAATTAATTTTCCCGCCCTTGATACCATTGCCTTGAATCTTTTCTGCACTGTCTCTAACACATTCTCCAGACAGTCTGGTGCCCAGATAGGACGTAATACTTCAGTTGATGCTGAACCAGAGTTTTGTTAATGTTCATCACAGCTCCCTTCTTGTTCTACTTTCTGCCCTATTGCTAATGTCAAGGGCTTTGCATGCATTAGTAATCGCACTGCCTATGTCAATGGTTTGTGACAATACAGCTCCGATTCCCTGCCCAAGTAAAACCTGTGCGATATACGTGGAATAATTTCTGAAAATGACATTTCTGTGAAGTGCTAGACCCAGAGATTAATGTTCTACAAGATTGTAGGTCTCAGGAAGCAGCATTCAACCAATAAAACAGATGTTCACGGATGATGGGTTCTGGAAAATGAGATTCAGAGAAAATAAATGAATGTCTCATAAAACAAGTCATTTTTAGACAACAATTTCCACTTTTGTCTGGTTTCTGTTTGTAAAGCCCATCCAGCATAGAACTGATCACAAGTCCATTCCAAAGTCTACTCCGTAAACAGGATGGTTGAAGCAGATTCAATAACTTCGAAAAGGGAAACCAGATTCTAGTTTAATGGGAAAATGTGACAGAGCTATCTGGATAAAGATGGGAGAGCCTTTGCTTTTATTTAACAGGCTTCAGGGTCTTATCCTCCAGCTAATCATTCTTATTGATTATAACTTGAATTCAAACCATCATTGTGAAGATCGCCAACTCACCTTTCCTTGTCTCTGCTGATTTGGGGAACGACACGCTCGTTGTCCATGTTTTGATTGGAGACCCCAGTTGAACAATACAAGTACAGACAGCGCCAGTAGTCCAGATTTCCATCGACACCATGATCTGACTGGTGATGCTGTAGGTCCCGTCCTCCGCCATTGTACCGGGATCGCTCGATCCTTCGGTTACCAGGCCGGAAATATTCCAGAAAATAGCAATCCGGTTAGAAGAAAGTCCACTGACCAAACACACCAAGGGGACGGTTTCACTCGAATTCTCCTCACCCTGTGGCACAAATATCAGCACCGCCGTCTTGTTGGTGGAACTGTCTGGACACAGATTGAGACATATTCAACGATTGATTCACACAAAATGATAATACTGTGCATGATCAGAATTCATTTCAATTGTTCTCTTACCTCCAACCAATAATGTAGCTGCTTTCTGGAGCGGTGTATAGCTATCCATATCAGCACAGTAGTAGGAACCCGAGTCATTCGCCTGAACATCGCGGATTTCCAGAATAAGTACTTTTTTGCTGCTGCCTTTTTTAGAAAAGAACTTACAATTCGCCCCGTCACAGGATGAAATGTCGATTTGTATCGGGGCTTCACCCACTCCTTGTTTATACCAGCCGTAGCTAGACACCAATTCCACTTCGTAAATGCAATGACAGGTTATTTCCACCATCTGCCCGACTTCAGCGGTCATTGGGAAGGGCTTCTGAGACAAAGAGGTCTCGGAGTCTGTAACCAGACAGATTATTGTCACGTTATCAGTGATTATTGAGAGATTGGAAACATCCGCTTTGAAACGCTTCAGCTATAATTAGAGAACAATCTCTTTGTAGTTTTACAGAGTTTTTGGTGTGATTTATTCTTCATTTTATTTCTGTTTCGGTTTATAGTAGGAAGCAGTAAACACAGTGACACTATCTGATGAAATCCCTTCACCTGATCACTGGATCACATTTTTATCTCAGGAAACAATCATTCTCGCATTTTACTGAACGAAGGTAATTCCGGTTAAATTTCCCACCGCCGTTTACTCACCGTAACTCCGCAGCACCAGGAAAATGAGTATCAGGGGGAAATGTTCCTTTGCCATCTTGAGCCGGAGCATCCTCCCCGTCTTCGCTCTCACTCGCTTGTTACTGTGGCCGGAGTGACCGCGGACTGACCGGAGCTCAGGGCCAGATCCGCTGGAAACGATGACGATCTGTGCTCGGGAAAGTATGACACCATTCTGTGAGCAGTGTCTTGGTGAATGTGACGTTCATTTGCGCTGCCGTCACCGCCTGGGTGTCACAGCTGACAAGGAACAGAAGAGCTCACAACAATCTGATTGGCTGTAGTTCAGAGGGCGGGGCGGAATAATAACTGCAGGGATCTATGCTGAATATAGCAGTTAGTAATTCACTCACGTTGATCCATCCCAGATTGTCATTTGGGATGATGTTCCTGATCCAACTTATAAGACATCTACCAGGTCGTCCCTCAGCCTTGTCTTCGCCAGTTCAACAATTTCGAGCCTGTTCCCTATTTCTAGTTATTAATGACATTTCGGACCAGCTCTCTTGAAAATCGTGTCTGCTCCATTGCCAATATCCTTTTTGTAATTTGCGGGGGGAGGGGGTGGGGGGCAGAAATTCGCAATTAGTACAAGTTTTCCAAACAAGGACCCATAGATAAAAACAATTCAACAGAATTAGAATCATTTTCCTCTGTAGCCTTCTATGTATTTTTCTCGTGAATATCACCAACAAGATCATGCAAATGGGCGTTGCTTTGGAATTATTCACAGATCAAATAAACCAATCTTTTGAGTAGCAACAGGGACAGACCAAAACTCTGGGCCTCTCTTCAACTGGGTTGGATTTCGATTCTGAGCCGCATTCACTCTCGAACATTCTGCTGTTGAGTGAGTGGCTTCTCTTTAAAATAAAATTTCGAGCAGAAACGACTTGCATTCCGTCTTCCCAAAGGGTTAAGTTAAAAGCATTTCCCCTCTGGGTAAAATTGTAGACAACATTATTAAACGGTGAACAGGGAAGATACTCGAGTAAATTTAGCCTGCATGCCATCTGTTCGTAAAGTCGCGAATAAAGGTTTGTGGTGATCGACATTCCCAATGCAGTGCCCCACATTTTCCGAAAGATATGCCTCAGGAATATTCGGAAAACATTATCAGTGGAAATTCAGTTCATGCCGGGCAGAGAACATGTCTTAGAAGCTGCAGTGCGGAAATACATTAGTGGAGAGAAATTAAGAGTGAAAGTTGTACCATGTATTTCTTTCTAAATACAAAGATTTGCATTTATCTTCTGATGAAAGCAAGAGGTCACCAATTTATATCCGTTCGTTCATAGGATGCGATCCTCGCTGGTCAGGGCGGAATTAATTGTCCATCCCTAACTGTCTCTACATTATGAGAGGAATAGATAGGGTGGAAACTCAGAGTCCTTCTCCAAGGGTGGACTTGTCAATGACAAGGGGCCACAGGTTCAAGGTGAGAGGAGTTTTGTTTAATGGCGATGTGCGGAGTAGGTTTATCATGCAGAGAGCGGTGGGTGCCTGGAACTCGCGGCGAGAGGATGTGGTGAAATCAGGCACATTAACACAATTTAAGAGACATCTGGATGGATAGATGAAGAAGGGGAAATAGAGGGATACGAGTAAGGGCAGCAGTTTTTTTAGTTCGGGCATCATGGTCAGAACGGTGGAGGGCCGAAGGGCCTGTTTCGATTATGTATTTGTCATTGTTCTTTTATAAGGGGATGAGGGGCAGTTTGTTCGCCTCTGTAGTCCATGGCGTGTCGGCACACCAACCTTTGGCTTGTTTCTCCAGGCGCTTGACCAGGAACAGTAAAGGAATGGCGATAAAGTCCCAAGCCAGTGTGCGGTTAGGAAGACAATTGGTGTCTTGTTCCCATCTCCCTTCCTGTGTTGCCCTGTTCTCTGTGTCGATATTACACAGTGCGATCCCAGCGAGACGCTGATGAAGGCATTGTGCACTTGTGAATAAAGTTGGGAATCAGTTAATTTTATTGAAATCCCGGTAAGGGCAGAGAAATAGGAAATCGGTATAACATTAATAAACACACTGCTAATGAACATGATTGTACACCAGCCTGTTCTCTGTTTAGTTGAATCAACTCTGGGCGGTAACCCCGCATTCTGTCTGCAGTTTAACATTGACTACCAGTGTGTGACCTCTGAAGGCAGTTCTGTGGGTGAAGCGCCTCAACTGTAAAAACAGGAAAACCACAGAGCGCTTTTGGCTCGAACATATTTTCCATCTCAAGCAGAGAGTGGTCACAATCTCGGGTACTGATATCTAGACTTCAACGCGCTTTGGGCAGCCCCACATGGGCTGTGGGCGAGGTATTTTTAACGCTCAAAGCAAACAGCTGCAGTCACCACCAATGCGCCTCGTTGCTGCCAGACCCGCTCTCTGCTGTAAGTTCTACTCCCCCGCTCCTTCGCCATGCAAGGTCAAGCATTTCTGCAGAAAAGGTCAAATCTGAGTACAGCTAATTTCGTAACTCATGCTGCCAGTGATTCCTGCCACCAGACAACAACAGGAATGTATTTCTCTCTTGTCTCCCACCTTCCATTCCTCACCATTCTGCTGAAGGTTCCGTGACCTGGGTTCCTGAGGAGTCTTGCAGAGAATTTTCAGCACGGATTTTCCGGCTTTGAGTTCAGAATTGGGTCATGTTTCCTCTGAGATATTCCCATGAAGAATCATTTGACCCAGCAGCAGTTACTAATTGTTTTCTCTCTGTCAGGATTGTACATTTTCATCCATTGCCGGAACTGCCTGGATGATCCGGCCTAGAATATTCATCCTCATTTGGATTTGGAATTCATATTGTGGCTGATCGGGTGAATATTGATGATTAACACCGAAATTTTACTGAACGTATGTTTAATGTTCATTGTTTAAAGTACTAATTGCGTTTATTATTTGAGAAACCCGAATTGACAGACCCCACAGTGACAAGCCTGTAAGTAAAGTGTTTTTAAAGCTCATCACTGACATCAGTATGTAAATAGTCCAACTCGGGAAGGGGCCATACTGGACCTGGTATTGGGGAATGATCCCGGCCAGGTGCTTGAAGTTTCAGTCGGTGATTATATTGGGAATAGCGATCACAATTCCGTAAGTTTTAGAATACTCCTGGACAAAGACGAGAGTGGTCCTAAAGGAAGAGTGCTAAATTGGGGAAAGGCCAAGTATAACCAAATTCGGCAGGAGCTCGGGAATGTAGACTGGGAGCAGCTGTTTAAGGGTAAATCCACACTTGAAATTTGGGATTCTTTTAAGGAAAGGTTGATCAGAGTGCAGGACAGAAGTGTCCCTGTGAAACTGAGGGATAGAAATGGCAAGATTAGGGAACCATGGATGACGGGTGGAATTGTGAGACTAGCTAAGATGAAAAAGGAAGCAGACATACGATCTAGTCAACTTAAAACTGATGAAGTTTTGGAGGATATCGGGAAAGTAGGATAAATCTCAAACGCCCAATAAAGAGGGCTAATAGGGGTCATGGAATATCTTTGGCTAACAGTGTTAAGGAAAATCCCAAAGCCTTTTATTCGTATATAAGGAGCAAGAGGGTAACTCGGGAAAGGATTGGCCGACTCAAAGACAAAAGAGGGAGTTTATGCGTGGAGTCAGAGGAAATGGGTGAGATTCTTAATGGAACGAGATTCTCACTGGAACGAAGGAGGTTGAGGGGAGACCTGATAGAGGTATACAAAATTATGAGGGGCATAGACAGAGTGGATAGTCAGGGGCTTTTCCCCAGGGTAGAGGGGTCAATTACTAGGGGGCATAGGTTTAAGGTGAGAGGGGCAAGGTTTAGAGTCGATGTACGAGGCAAGTTTTTTACGCAGAGGGTAGTGGGTGCCTGGAACTCGCTACCGGAGGAGGTGGTGGAAGCAGGGACGACAGTGACATTTAAGGGGCATCTTGACAAATACATGAATAGGATGGGAATAGAGGGATACGGACCCAGGAAGTGTAGAAGATTGTAGTTTAGTCGGGCAGCATGGTCGGCACGGGCTTGGAGGGCCGAAGGGCCTGTTTCTGTGCTGTACATTTCTTTGTTCTTTGTTCTTGTTCTTTGAGTACTTTGCATCGGTATTCATCAAGGAGAGGAACATGACGGATGTTGAGGTTAGGGATGGATGTCGGCATAAGGAAGGGGAAGTTTTGGGTATTCTAAAAGGCATTAAGGTGGACAAGTCCCCATATCCGGATGGGATCTATCCCAGGTTGCTGAGGAAATCGAGGGACGAAATAGCTGGCGCCTTACTAGATATCTTTGCAGCATCCTTGAGCACGGGTGAGGTCCCGGAGGACTGGAGAATTGCTAAAATTGTCCCTTTGTTTAAGAAGGGTAGCAGGGATAATCAAGGGAATTATAGACATGTGAGCTTGACGTCAGTGGTAGGCAAACTGTTGGAGAATATACTGAGGGATAGGATCTATTCACACTTGGAAGAAAATAGACGTACCAGTGATAGTCAGCATAGTTTTGTGCAGGGAAGGTCTTGTCTTTGAAACCTAATAGAATTATTTGAGGAAGTGACAAAGTTAATTGATGAGGGAAGGGCTGTCGTATACATGGACTTCAATAAGGCGTTTGATAAAGTTTCCCATGGCAGGTTGATGGAAAAAGTGAAGTCGCATGGGGTTCAGGGTGTACAAGCTAGATGGATAAAGAACTGGCTGGGCAACAGGAGACAGAGAGTAGTGGTGGAAGGGAGTTTCTCAAAATGGAGAAAGGTGATTAGTGTGTAAAATTAAAACACATTGGATTGGGGTTAGTGTATTCAGATGCAGAGAAAACTGGGTTGCAAACTGGACACAAGAGTAGGAATTAACGGGTCTTTTTCCAAATGGCAGGCGGTGACTAGTGGTGTACCACAGGGGTCAGTGCTAGGACCCAGCTATTCACAATATATAGTAATGATTTTAATGAGGATGCGGAGATTCTTCATTGTGATTTGGACACGTTGAGTAAGTGGGCAAATGAATGACACATGTAGTATAATTTGGAGACTTGCGAGATTATGCACCTTGGTAGCAAAAACAAGAAGGAAGACTATTATCCGAATGGTGACAAACTAGGAGAGGGGAACGAGTAACGAGACCTGGGTGTCCTCATGCACATGTCACTGAAGATAAGCATGCAGGTGCAGCAAGCGGTAAAGAAGGCAAATGGTAGGTTGGTCTTCATTGCGAGAGGATTTGAATACATGAGCAGGGGTGTCCTAGTGCAATTATACAGGGCCTTGGTGAGGCCACACCTGGAATATCAGTTTTGGTCTCCTTATCTGAGGAAGGTAGTTTAGCTATACAGGGAGCACAGCGAAGATCTACCAGACTGATTCCTGGCATGGTAAGTATGGCATAAGAGGAGAGATTGAATCGGTTAGGATTGTATTCTCTGGAGTTCAGAAGAAAGAGGAGGGGGATCTCATAGAACCTAATTAAATTCTAACTTTGCTGGCTTGCCCCGGCGTTAGGCAAATTTATACTCTTTTTATGAACACTTTTTCTTTTGCTCCAGAATAATCGAGCAGATGCAGGAGAAATCGACGTGCATTTTCAATGTTTTATAATATTCGTATTTAGTTTATATGAATATGTTTAAATTGTATATAAAGCTACAGCAAGATATATTTTGTAAACTTTAGTTTGGCATCACAGAAAGTGAAATATATTTTTTTAGCGTTTGTTTGCCATGACGATGTTCATTCCATTAAAGGAATTTTAATGAATAGAATTGGTATGGAGTGCATTTAATGTTGAGCGATCATTCGGAAGAAAGTATAATTCTCCACCTAAGATGTGCATGTCATTGGTAGTGGTTCTCTGAGGCCTTGCGTGGCTTCTGAGCCCGATCGTAGAGCCACATCTCCGACAGCATACCTAGCAGATGTTTTCAGAAGGTGCAATCGGTCTTTGGGTTCCAGATCGCGGCCATTGTTTTCTCAAGCTCTGTTTCGGAGCCTCCTGTTGCCGTCATGTTTCTTCAAAGAGTTGTGTCAGGATTCTGACATCCTACGCACATGGGTGACTAAGCGGAGTTTGTTCCGGATGATCATGCCTCGATACTGGTGCTCTTGACTCCTTTCAGTACAATCGTGTCAGCACACCTGTCCTCACAGCTGCTTCGGTGCAAAAGTACATTTGGATTTTGTAAGGTATATTTAGTTGAGCAGTTTAAGCGTCTCTGGGATGTATTGTTGATCATTATAAGCCTTAGTTATTAGTACAAAGCTTGAGCAGAGGTAAATTTGCAAATTAATAAATTAGTATGAACTATCTCTCTGACAGGAATTGCAGAATCCACTGCAGATTCCAAATCTGTAGTCCTGCTTCACGTACGCTACGACATCACACTTATAGCTTGGCTTCGTGCAGTCCTTACCATTCTGCTGAGGTTCAACAGAGGTGCCGATTCGTGAGAGCAGAGTCAGACTTCATCTCTGCCTGGCGAGGAAGCAAAACAATTACACACCCCTAAGAGTGTGCATGTAAGTTAGAAAATATATCTTATTGCAATAAATTATTGTAAGTTAAGGCAGATATTAAACTGCGTTGCTCAGCTGCTAAAGATAAACGTTATGTTAAATATTAACTCTTTTAAACTTTTTTTACTTTAAAATTATTTTTGTTCATAAATACCTTGTATTAAACTTTCCAAATGTCTGCAATTGTTTTATTCAAAAAATCAAAGCACAGAATTTAACAATCATGCAATTTAAGTCTGCTGACATAATTGAGGTAGAGAAAACAGAATAATTAATGATAAATAAAATGTTTTAAAAAATCAAATATCACAAGGACAGTAACAGCTAAAAGCAAAAAGCCATCGGGAGCGGATTTGAACCACTTTACCAGGTCAAAACCAATTTGCAATGACGTGTTATGACCCACTTTGCAGGTCTGTAAGGAGACGGGGTTATTTACACTTTGTCCTGCTTCAAAAATCCTCATTGTTCGTTATCCGAGAAGATCTGGCTTCTCTCCTTCCAAACTAAATTTTCTGTTGCCACTATCGAAATTAAAATATGCAAAAACCTTTAAGCTTTCAGCACATAAAGTTATGAAATAATACAGCGCAGATATAAATAGTTGCACAGATGTCAAACAAATTTCAAAACCCATGTTCACACATAAATATTATAATAATCAACTTTAATTACAGAAATACGAAAATTAATTTAAAGCAGCATTGCCTGTGTAATGGAAAGAGCAAAAAACTGTTCAGAAAACTTCAAGATATCTTTAAAACATTTGTGAAATATGGCCTGTTGTCTTCAAATCTGCAGTTTAAATGTCCAACCTCAATGGACATTCCCGTTGCTTCTGCGTCACAATGGGGGCGTGGTTTACCGCTGATACTCGGAAGTTCCGGGCCAACATCCCTGCATCCAGTCGGCCCAGTGCTGATAGAATTTTGTTTGTTTCAATGCGGTATTCAGAAGCAGGTCTATTCAACCCAATCTTGCACATGTGAAATTCTTGCCACTCCAGATATCAGTTTAATGATCTTTCGTTTAGAGCCATCTATGGAACCGACAGCCTCCCCGAACAGGCGCCGGAATGTAGCGAGTATGGGCTTTTCACAGCAACTTCATTTGAAGCCTACTTGTGACAATAAGCGATTTTCATTTCATTCATGTTCATTCATTTCACATTGCTTCTTTGGGAGGGATACAAGACGGAATACAGCACTTCAGCTGTTGACTTACAAAGGCCCTGGACAACAGAATTAATACATTATTTGTCCCTGTTGAAGTCAGATTTAGAATGAAGATTTTAGATAAAGGTACCCTGTCTGAGATGCCTGTATGAGAGCAATTTGTAGGAATTGATAGTTTATTAACAATGCTTGTGATTTTATAACCTAAGAATTACTAATATCAGAAAAGACAGACATACAATCAATAGAAGTTACACAAAATGGCTGTTAGCTAAGTTAGCAATACTAAAGACACAAAATGGCCTTTAGCTGAATTAGTCACATTTCTGAACAACCATTAGCTGGGTTTAGTTGCAAATTAGAACAAATAACATCATTTAATTACGGCAGCAGAGTTAGTCAGGGAGACATGAATGGTTGATATTGAGGCATCGAATGGGAAACACACATGGGAGATTATAATGAGTACTTCACCCGCGAGTGATAACAGCTCCACAGGACAGAGAGCCTTATGTATCCTCGCCAGTCCAAGATTTCCAGGTGCAGGCAGGAAACATAATTATAACATAAGTGTGAGTGACTTCTTCATGAAGTCAGGGGCTGGTAAGGTACCAACCCAATTTACGTAATGTCAAATTTATTTGGATATATCACTAATGTATGGAACTTATAACCAATATTATTGGACATGGTTTGCACTGAGTGCTGAATTTGGTGCATTTGAGTGCTATAGTGAGAGTTTGGTGACTGAGGGAGTATAAGGGTTCATTTTTGTCTAAAGTCTAGTATTTCTTCTATTTAGTTAATTAACATAGAAGTTGCTGTTTTGTTCAGAAGAAGGTGAATTACTTGTAGGCACTTGCAGCTGGAGCTTGTTAATTAGTTAATTGGATTAGGCCAGTTTTCAGAGGCGAGTTCACAGTATAAAAGTGATCCACTGCAGTGCAGGCTTTGTTTTCATTGAGTGCTGAATTTGGTGCATTTGTGTTCTATAGTGAGAGTTTGGTGACTGAGGGAGTTAGGCGAGGAGGGCGTAAGGTGCTCCTTTTATTTTTTTTCATACATTTCCGCAAAGAACGAGAAGGGTGCCAGGAGTATACAGAGAGTGCAGCTGAGTGGGAGCAGAGTCGGAGGGCAGAGGTCCAGTTGGTCCACAAGGCAGTTATATTCTGTAAGGTAAGAGGGGATGGAGGCTAGGCCAGTTGCATGCTCCTCCTGAAGGATGTGGGTGGTGAGGGATACCACCGGTGTCCCCGCTGACTATACCTGCGGGAAGTGCACCCAACTCCATCTCCTCAGAGACGGTGTTAGGGAACTGGAGCTGGAGCTGGAGCTGGATAAACTTCGGATCATCCGGGACGCAGAGGGGGTGATAGAGAGGAGTTACAGGGAGGTAACCACACCCAAGTTACAGGACAAGAGTAGCTTGGTTACAGTCAAGGGAAAGAAAACAAACAGGCAAACAGTGCAGGGATCCTTCGTGGCGGTTCCCCTTCAAAACAAGTGTACCGTTTAGGATGCTGTTGGGGGGGGGGGGGGTGACCTACCGGGGAAGGCCCTAGTAGCCAGGTCTCTTGGCAGTGAATCTGGCTCTGGGGCTCATAAGGGAAGGGGGGAGAATAGAAAAGCAACAGTAGTAGGAGATTCAATGGTTAGGGGAATAGATAGGAGATTCTGTAGTCCCGAGCGAGACTCCTGGAAGGTATGTTCCCTCCCTGGTGCCAGGGCCAGGGATGTCTCGGATCGTGTCTTCAGGATCCTTAAGGGGGAGGGGGAGCAGCCAGAAGTCGTGGTGCACATTGGTACCAACGACGTAGGTCGGAAAAGGGGTGCGGAGGTAATAAATGCGTTTAGGGAGTGAGGCTGGAAGTTAAAAGCCAGGACAGACAGAGTTGTCATCTCTGGTTTGTTGCCGGTGCAACGTGATAGCGAGGCTAGGAATAGGGACAGAGTACAGTTAAACACGTAGCTGCAGGAATGGTGTAGGAGGGAGGGCTTCAGGTATTTGGACAATTAGAGCGCATTCTGGGGAAGGTGGGACCTGTACAAGCAGGACGGGTTGCATCTGACCCAGGGGACACCAATAACCTGAGAGGGAGATGTTCTAGTACTCATCGGGAGGGTTTAAACTAATTTGGCAGGGGAATGGGAACCGGATTTGTAGTCCAGCAACTAAGGTAGCCGATGTTCAGGACGCCAAAGCGTGTAGTGAGGCAGCGGGGAAGGGAATACTGACAAAGGAGAGTACTTGCAGGCACGGAAATGGGGTGAAGTGTGTATACTTCAACTCAAGACGCATCAGGAATAAGGTGGGTGAACTTAAGGCATGGATCGGTACTTGGGACTACGATGTGGTGGCCATCACGGACACTTGGATAGAAGAGGGGCAGAAATGGTTGCTGAAGGTCCCTGGTTATAGATGTTACAATAAGATTAGGGAGGGTGGTAAAAGAGGTGGGGGTGACATTGTTAATTAGAGATAGTATAACAGCTGCAGAAAGGCACTTCGAGGAGTATCTGCCGACTGAGGTAGCATGGTTTGAAGTCAGAAATAGGAAAGGAGCAGTCACCTTGTTAGGAGTTTTCCATCGGCCCCCCAATAGTAGCAGAGATGTGGAGGAACAGATTGGGAAACAGATTTCGGAAAGGTGCAGAAGTCACAGAGTAGTAGTCATGGGTGACTTCAACTTCCCAAATATTGAGTGGAAACTCTTTAGATCAAATAGTTTGGATGGGGTGGTGTTTGTGCAGTGTGTCCAGGAAGCTTTCCTAACACAGTATGTAGATTGTCCGACCAGAGGGGAGGCCATATTGGATTTAGTACTTGATAATGAACCAGGGCAAGTGATAGATTTGTTACTGGGGGTGCATTTTGGAGATAGTGACCACAATTCTGTGACTTTCACTTTAGTTATGGAGAGGGATAGGTGCGTGCAACAGGGCAAGGTTTACAATTGGGGGAAGGGTAAATACGATGTTTTCAGACAAGAATTGAAGTGCATAAGTTGGGGACATAGGCTGTCAGGGAAGGACACAAGTGAAATGTGGAACTTGTTCAAGGAACAGGTACAACGTGTCCTTGATATGTATGTCCCTGTCAGGCAGTGAAGAGTTGGTCGAGTGAGGGAACCATGGTTGACAAGAGAGGTTGAATGTCTTGTTAAGAGAAAGAAGGAGACTTATGTAAGGCTGAGAACACAAGGTTCAGACAGGGCGCTGGAGGGATACAAGATAGCCAGGCGGGAACTGAAGAAAGGGATTAGGAGAGTTAAGAGACGGCATGAACAATCTTTGGTGGGTAGGATCAAGGAAAACCCCAAGGCCTTTTACATGTATGTGAGAAATATGAGAATGACTAGAGCGAGGGCAGGTCCGATCAAGGACAGTAGCGGGAGATTGTGTATTGAGCCTGAAGAGATGGGAGATGTCTTGAACGAGTACTTGTCTTCTGTATTTACAAATGAGAGGGGCCATATTGTTGCAGAGGACATTGTAAAACAGACTGGTAAGCTCGAGGCAATACTTGTTCGGAAGGAAGATGTGTTGGGCATTTTGAAAAACTTGAGCATAGACAAGTCCCCCGGGCCTGACAGGATATATCCAAGGATTCTATGGGAAGCAAGAGATGAAATTGCAGAGCCGTTGGCAATGATCTTTTCGTTCTCACTGTCAACAAGGGTGCTACCAGGGGCTTGGAGAGTGGCGAATGCCGTGGCCCTGTTCAAAAAAGGGACTAGGGATAACCCTGGGAATTAGAGGCCAGTTAGTCTTACTTCGGTGGTAGGCAAGTAATGGAAAGTGTACTGAAGGATAGGATTTCTGAGAATCTGGAAAGACACTGCTTGATTAGGGATAGTCAGCACGTATTTGTGAGGGGTAGGTCTTGCCATACAAGTCTTATTGAATTATTTGAGGAGTTGACCAAGCATGTGGATGAAGGTAAAGCAGTGGATATATTGTGCATGGGTTTTAGTAAGGCATTTGATAAGGTTCCCCATGGTTGGCGTATGCAGAAAGTAAGGAGGAATGGCATAGTGGGAAATTTGGCCAGTTGGATAACGAACTGGCTAACCGATCGAAGTCAGAGTGTGGTGGTGGATGGCAAATATTCAGCCTGGAGTCCAGTTACCAGTGGAGTACTGTAGGGAACAGTTCTGGGTCCTCTGCTATTTGTGATCTCCATTAATGACTTGGATGAGGGAGTTGAAGGATGGGTCAGTAAATTTGCAGACGATACGAAGATTGGTGGAGTTGTGGATAGTGAGTAGGGCTGCTGTCGGCTGCAAAGAGACATAGATAGGATGCAGAGCTGGGCTGAGAAGTGGCAGATGGAGTTTAACCCTGAAAAGTGTGAGGTTGTCCATTTTGGAAGGACAAATATGAATGCGGAATACAGGGTTAACTGTAGAGTTCTTGGCAATGTGGAGGAGCAGAGAGATCTTGGGGTCTATGTTCATACATCTTTGAAAGTTGCCACTCAAGTGGATAGAGATGTGAAGAAGGCCTATGGTGTGCTAGCGTTCATTAACAGAGGGATTGAATTTAAGAGCCTTGATGTGGTGATGCAGCTGTACAAAACTTTGGTAAGGCCACATTTGGAGTACTGTGTCCAGTTCTGGTCGCCTCATTTTCGGAAGGATGTGGAAGCTTTGGAATCAGTGCAAAGCAGATTTAGCAGGATGTTGCCTGAAATGGAGAGTAGGTCTTACGAGGAAAGGTTGAGGGTGCTAGGCCTTTTCTCATTAGAACGGAGAAGGATGAGGGGCGACTTGATAGAGATTCATAGGATGATCAGGGGAATAGATAGAGTAGACAGTCGGAGACTTTTTCCCCGGGTGGAACAACCCATTACAAGGGGACATAAATTTAAGATGAATGCTGGAAGATATAGGGGGGGATGTCAGAGGTACGTTCTTTACCCAGAGAGTAGTGGGGGCATGGAATGCACTGCCTGTGGAAGTAGTTGAGTCGGAAACATTAGGGACCTTCAAGCAGCTATTGGATATGTACATGGATTACGGTAGAATGATATAGTGTAGATTAAGTTGTTCTTAATGGCAGAACGGTAGCATTGTGGATAGCACAATTGTTTCACAGCTCCAGGGTCCCAGGTTCGATTCTGGCTTGGGTCACTGTCGATGTGGAGTCTGCACGTCCTCCCCGTGTGTGCGTGCGTTTCCACCGGGTGCTCCGGTTTCCTCCCACAGTCCAAAGATGTGCAGGTTAGGTGGATTGGCCGTGATAAATTGCCCTTAATGTCCAAAATTGTCCTTTGTGTTGGGTGGGGTTGCTGGGTTGTGGGGATAGGGTGGAGGTGCTGACCATGGGTAGGGTGCCCTTTCCAGGAGCCGGTGCAGACTCGATGGGCCGGTTGGCCTCCTTCTGCACTGTAAATTCTATGATAATCTCTGATTAATCTAGGACAAAGGTTCGGCACAACATCGTGGGCCGAAGGGTCTGTTCTGTGCTGTATTTTTTATGTTCTATGGTCCAGCCGAAATGGACTGTGTAGCTGTTTTGAAAAATGTATAAGAATGGATGTTTCTCCTTGTTCGGTGGAGAGGCTGTCTGGAACTTTAACTGACGTCATTTCCCTGCCGACAAAATAAACCATTTGATGCGAGGACCAGTCCCCCTGGGCATTGAGTGATTTACATAGAATTTACAGTGCACAAGGAGCCCATTCGGCCCATTCAGTCTGCACCAGCTCTTGGAAAGTGCACTCGATCCAAACCCACACCTCCACCTTGTACCCATAACCCAGTAACCCGATACAATGCTAAGGGCAATTTTGGGCACTAAGGGCATTTTATAATGGCCAATCCACCTAACCTGCACATCTTTCGACTGTGGCAAAAAACCGGAGCACCCGGAGGAAACCCATGCAGACACAGGGAGAAAATGCAGAGTCCACCCACAGGCAGTGACCCAAGCCGGGAATCGAATCTGGGACCCTGGAGCTGTGAAGCAATTGTGTTAACCACTATGCTACCGTGTTGTCCAATTTACACAAATTCTTTGATATCCTCCCGCGCCAACAGTTCCAATTGTCAATGTGTTTCTCTGGGTGGTTACACTGCACTCTGGCGTGCAGCTGCTCTGTAACTGTGACCATTCAGTGATTCAGTTCCAATTGTCAATGTGTTTCTCTGGGTGGTTCCACTGCTCTCTGGGATGTAGCTGCCTCTGAAACTGTGACCGTTCAGTGATTCAGTTCCAAATGTCATTGTATTTTTCTGGGATGTTCCACTGCTCTCTGGGATGTAGCTGCTTCTGTAACTGTGACCGTTCAGTTATTCCGTTCCAAATGTCAATGTGTTTCTCTGGGAGGTTCCACTGCACTCTGGGATGTAACTGCCTCTTTAATTGTGACGATTCAGTGATTCAGTTCCAATTGTCAGTGTGTTTCTTTGGGTGCAGCTCCTCAAACTAAGGAAACATTTTGATACATTGGAAACTCAGACTACTCAGAACTTGAAGCAGATACAAACACGTCACCCATAGGGCCAGAGAAAACATATTTAACTGTGAATAATTTGACACGGTCTCTAACTGATACTGGCCCTGCACTTAGAGAGAGGGGTTGAGATATGGAGGAAGAGAGAGCTAATATTTGAGAAGTGCTGAGGAAGATAGAGCGAGAGAGAAAGAAGGAGAGTGAGAAACAGCATGAGAGATAAAGGAGGGTGAGAGCGAAATAGTGTGAGAATGAAAGAGAGTGAGAGTGAATGAGAGTGAGAGAGAAAGAGGACGAGAGAATATAAGATGAGAAAGCAAGAGGTTGAGAGCGAATGAGCGTGAGAGCGAAAAGGGATGAGAGAGATAGAAGGCAAGGGAGAAAGACGGTGAAAGAGAAAGCAAGAGGTTGAGAGCGAATGAGCGTGAGAGAAAAAAGGAATGAGAGACAAAGAGGGCGAGGGAGAAAGACGGTGAAAGAGAAAGTGAGCAAGAGAGAAAGAGGCTGAGGGAGAAAGTGAATGAGAGAAAGAGGGTGAGAGAGAACGAGGGTGAGCGAGAATGTGGGTGATCGAGAAAGATATTGAGAGAGAAAGAAGATGAGACAGAATGAGAAAGCAAGAGGGTAATATTACCGTTAATAATAATTTGAGACAATTTTCTCCATCATCAGCCCCTCGAGGTGCGAGAGAAAGAAGCTAAGCGAGAATGAGAGAACGAGAACACAGATGTCATAGAATTTACAGTGCAGAAGGAGGCCATTCGGCCCATCGAGTCTGCTCCGAAAAAGCACCATACCCGAGACCACACCTCCACACTATCCCCATTACCCAGTAACCCACCCAACACGAAGGGCAATTTTGGACACTAAGGGCAATTTAACATGGCCAATCCACCTAACCTGCACACCTTTGAACTGTGGGAGGAAATCGGAGAACACCCACGCACACACGTGGAGAACGTGCAGACTCCGCACAGACAGTGACCCAAGCTGGATATCGAACCTAGAACACTGGAGCTGTGAAGCAATTGTGCTAACCACCATGCTACCGTGCTGCCCTGAACGAGGGCCAGAGTGAAAAAATATGATAGAGAAAGGGATTTAGCGAGAAAGTGCGTGGGAGGGAAACAGGGTGAGAGAAAGACCGTGAGGGAGAAACAGAGTAAGGGAGAAGGAGTGTGAGAGAAAGAGGGTGAGAGAGAAAAAGAGATAGTGGGGAAGAAAGTGAGAGAGAAATGGAGTGAGAGTGAAAGAGCACGAGAGAGAAAAAAGGTGAGTGAGAAAGAAGGTGAGATAAAAAGTGGGTGAGAGAGAAAGACGATGAGAGAGAATGAGGGTGAGGGAAAATGATGGTGAGAAATAAAGAGGGCGGGAAAGAAACAGGATGAGAGAGAAAGAAGGTGAGGGAGAAGGAGCGTTGGAGTCACAAAAGCTGCCAGAAAAAGAGGGCGAGAGAAAGAAGTCGAGAGAGGAAGAGTGTGAGGGAGAAATAAAGTGAGAGAGAAAGAGAACGAGTGCGAGAGAGAAAGAGGGTGAGGGAAAATGAGAGTGAGAGAGAAAGAAGGTGAGGAAGAACGAGAGTGAGGGAGAAAGAGGTTGAGAGAGAAAGATGGTGAGAGGGAAAGAGGCAGGAGATAAAAAGTGTGGAAGAGAAAGAGAATGAGAGAGAAAGAGGATTTCAGAGAAAGCGGGTGAGAGAATCAGAGGGTGAGAGAGAAAAAAGGTGAGCGAGAAAGAGGGAGAGAGAATGAAAATGAGAGAGAAAGAGGGTGAGACAGAAAGAGGGTGAAAGAGAATGAGAAAGCAAGAGGCTATTAAAGTAAAAATGTGCGACCACATTCTCTCTCTTCACCCCCACAAGGCTTAGCATCATCCCGCATATACTTATGGGACTAACTCCCTCTAGTGGCTGTCTGTATACGTTTCATTGTACCTTGTGTTGTCTTCATGTCTGGGAATACCACAAGTGCGAGAGAGAGGGTGAAATAAAAAGAGGGTGAGAGAAAGTGGGTGAGGTGGAAAGAGTTTGAGAGAGAATGAGAGTGAGAGGGGAAGAGGGTAAACGAGAATGGGGGTCACCGAGAATGAGGGTCAGTGAGAAAGAGGGCGATAGAGAAAGATGGTGATAGAAAATGAAAGTGAGTAGGAAAGAAAGTGAGAGAGAAAGACGGTGAGAGAGGAAGTGGGTGAGATAGAAAGAGGGCGAGAGAGAATGAGGGTTAGGGGAATATATGGTGAGAAAGAAAAAGGCTGAGAAACAGTGAATGAGGCAAAGAGGCTGAGAGATTAAGTGGGTGAGATCGAAAGTGGGCGACAGAGAATGAGGGTGACGGAAAAAGATGGTGAAAAAGAAAGGGGATGAGAGAAAAAGAGGGTGAGGGAGAAAGAGAGTGAGAGACACAGATGGTGACAGACAATGAGGGTGAGAGAAAGAGGGTGAGAGTGGAATGGGGGTGAGAGAGAAAGAGGGTGAGTGAGAAAGAGTGTAAGAGAGAAATAAGGTGCGAGAAGGAGGGTGGGAGAGAATGAGAGTGAGTGAGAAACAGAACAAGTATGAGGGAGAAAGAGGGTGATGCAAAATAAGAGTGAGAGAGAGTAAAAGGTGAGAAAGAACGAGTGTAGAAGAGAAAGAGGGCAAGAGAGAAAGAGAGTGAGTTAAAAAAACAGTGAGAGAGAAATAGAGTGAGGGAGAAAAAGGATGAGAGAGAAAAAGGATGTAAGAGAAAGACGGTGAGTTAGAAAGAGGGTGAGAGAGAAAGAAGGCGAGAGAGAAACAAGGTGAGGAAGAAAGAGGGTGAGAGAGAAAGGTGAGAGAGAAAGAAGGTGAGAGAGAAGAGAAGGTGAGGGAGAATGAGAGTGAGAGAGAAAGAGAACGAGGGTGAGAAAAAAAGTGAGAGAGAAAGAGAGTGTGAGGGAGAAAGAGAATGAGACAGAAAGGGGGGAGAGGGAGAGGGTGAGGGAGGATAAGAGTGAAAGAGAAAGAGGGCGAGAGAGATAGAGGGTGAGAGGAAAGTAGAGCAAGAGAGAAGGAGTGTGTGTGAAAGTGGGTGAGCGAGAAAGGGGTTGAGACAGAAAGTGGGTGAGAGAATGAGAATGCAAAGATGGTAAACAATGTAATTTGCCACCACGACCTTCTCACCATCTTGACAGAAACCTTTGGATCCTCACTGTCTTCAGGTGATGCCGCGGAGGACTGGAGAATAGCGAATGGTGGTCCTCTGTTTAAGAAGGGTAGCAAGGACAATCCAGGAAACTGCAGGCCGGTGAGCCTTATGTCAGTGGTAGAGAAATTACTGGAGAGAATTCTTCGAGACAGGATCTACTCCCATTTGGAAGCAAATGGATGTATTAGTGAGAGACAGCATGGTTTTGTTAAGGGTAGATCGCGTCTCACTAACTTGATAGAGTTTTTCGAAGAGGTCACAAAGTTGATTGATGCAGGTAGGGCAGTGGATGTTGTCTATATGGACTTCAGTAAGGCCTTTGACAAGGTCCCTCACGGTAGACTGGTACAAAAGGTGAAGTCACACGGGAGAGCTGGCAAGGTGGATACAGAACTGGCTAGGTCATAGAAGGCAGAGAGTAGCAAGGGAAGGGTGCTTTTCTAATTGGAGGGCTGTGACCAGTGGTGTTCCGCAGGGATCAGTTCTGGGACCTTTGCTGTTGAAATGAAATGAAAAGAAAATCGCTTCTTGTCACAAGTAGGCTTCAAATGAAGTTACGGCGAAAAGCCCCTATTCGCCACATTCCGGCGCCTGGTCGGGGAGGCTGTTACGGGAATCGAACCGTTCTGCTGGCCTGCCTTGGTATGCTTCCAAAACGAGCGATTTAGCCTGTGCTAAACAGCCCCTTGTTCGTTGTATATATAAATGATTTGGTGGGAAATGTAACTCATCCGATTAGGAAGTTTGCTGACGACACAAAGTTTGGTGGAATTGCGGATAGCGATGAGGACTGTCAGAGGATACAGCAGGATTTAGGTCGTTTGGAGACTTTGGCTGAGAGATGGCAGATGGAGTTTAATCCGAACAAATGTGAGGGAATGCGTTTTGTAAGGTCTAATGCAGGGAGGGAATTTACAGGGAATGGTAGAACCCTCAAGAGTATTGAAAGTCAGAGGGACCTAGGTGTAAAGGTCCACAGGTCACTGAAAGGGGCAACACAGATGGAGAAGGTAGTCAAGAAGGCATCCGGCATGCTTGCCTTTATTTGCCGGGGCATTGAGTATAGCACGAGGGGACATAGTCATGTTGCAGCTGTATAGAACCTTAGTTAGGCCACACGGGGTAGAGTGTTCAATTCTGGTCGCCACACTACCAGAAGGATGTGGAGGCTTTAGAGAGTGTGCAGACGAGATTTATCAGGATGTTGCCTGGTATGGAGGGCATTAGCTATGAGGAGCGGTTGAATAAACTCGGTTCTTTCTCACTGGAACGAAGGAGGTTGAGGGGCGACCTGGTAGAGGTCTACAAAATTATGAGGGGCATTGACAGAGTGGATAGTCAGAGGTATTTCCCTAGGGTAGAGGGGTCAATTACTAGGGGGCACAGGTTTAAGGTGCGACGGGCAAGGTTTAGAGTAGATGTACGAGGTAAGTTTTTTACATAGAGTGTAGAGGGTGCCTGAAACTCGCTACCGGAGGAGTTGGTGGAAGCAGGGCCGATAGTGCCATTTAAGGGGCATCTTGACAAATTCATGAATAGGATGGGAAAAGAGTGCTATGGACCCAGGAAGTGAAGAAGATTGTACTTTAGTCGGGCAGCGTGGTCGGCAGGGTCTTAGAGGGCCGAAAGGCCTGTTCCTGTGCTGTACTTTTGTTTGTTCTTTGTTCACTGAACCCCTTAATTGACATTGAGAGGGTGAGATAAAAAAGGGTGAGATAAAGAAGGTGAGGAAGAAAGTGGTGAGTGATCAAGAGAGAGTGAGAGTGACAGAGAAAGTGGGAGATCAGAATGAGAGTGGCTGAGAGAGTGAACAAGATAGAGGGTGAGCGAGAAAGACATTTTGAGGGCAAGTGAGAGACAAAGGATTAAAGAGAAAGAGTGTGAGAGAGAAAGAATGTGAGTGAGAAAGAAGCTGACGGAGAATGAGAATGAGCGAGTGACGAGGGTGAAGGAGATAGTGGGTTAGAGAGAAAGATCTTGAGAGAGAAATGGGTGGGTGAAAAAGAGGTTAAGAGAGAATGAAGGTGAGGGAGAAAGAGGATGAGGCAGCAGGATGTGAGAGAGAAAGGGGGTGAAGAGAAAGAGGGCGAGAGAGGAAGAAGGTGAGTGAGAATGGTGAGAGAGGGTGAGAGAGAAAGTGATTAAGAGAGAAAGAAAGTGAAAGGGAAAGGTGAGAGAAAAAGGGTAAGAGAATGAGAGTGAGGGAAAAAGACGGTGAGAGAGAAAGAGAAATCAAGAGGGTAATGATAATAATAATCTTTATTAGTGTCACAAGGAGGCTTAGATTAACAATGCAATGAAGGAACTGTGGAAAGCCCCTAGTCTCAACATTCCGGCTCCTGTTGGGGTGCACAGAGGGAGAATTCAGAATGTCCGATTCACCTAAAAAGCACGTCTTTCGGAACTTGTGGGAGGAAACCGGAGCACCCGGAGGAAACCCACGCAGACACGGGAGAACGTGCAGACTCCACACAGACAGTGCCAGAGGGTGAGATAGAGAGAGGGTGAGAGAAAAAGAGAGTGGGCGACAAAGAGGGTGACAGAGAATGAGAGTTGTGTTGTTCTCTGCTTTACTTTACCCGGGTGGTTTTGCTGCATAGTGGTGATCAAAGTACAACAACCTTTGTTAACAAACAAATCGACTTTATTGAACGCTGCTAACTGGCTTCGGCACATCCCCCAGAAACATACAGTTGACAAAACAACACGTAAGATACTCTCTTATACATTTAAACTCACAATGAGTTTAAACTGCTATCTGCTCTCTCACTTCAGTCTGTTTTGAACTGACTCGTCATTCCTTCTGCTACCACCGTCACTATCATCTGTCCCCCACCCACCCAGGCTTAACATGATCCCTTGTGTACTTATGGTTCTAGCTCCCTCTAGTGGCTGTCTGTACACGTTTCATTAACCATAACTTCATGTATGATGATACCACGAGTGAGGGAGTAGGAAGGTGAGATAAAGAGCGTGAGGGAGAATGAGGCTGAGAGAGAAAGAGGGTGAGACAAAGAGGCTGAGAGAGAATGAGAGTGAGTGAGAAAGAGGGTGAGAGAGAATAAAGGTGAGATAAAATGAGAGTGAGTGAGAAACAGGCTGATAGAGAATAGTGAGTGAGAAAGAGGGTGAGAGAGAAAATGCGTGAGAGAGAATGCGAAAGCAAGAGGATAATGATAATAATGATCTGCATTATTGTCACCAGTAGGCTTACATTAACACTGCAAGGAAGTTACTCTGAATAGCCCCTAGTCGCTACATTCCAGCACCTGTTCGGGTACGCAGATGAAGAATTCAGAATGTCCAATTCACCTAACAAGCACGTCTTTCGGGACTTGTGGGAGGAAACCGGAGCGCCCGGAAGAAACCCACGCAGACACGGGGAGAACGCGCAGACTACGAACAGACAGTGAACCACGCCCTGGATCAAAACCGGGTTCCTGGCGCTGCGAAGCAACAGTGGTAACCACTGTGCTACCGAGCCGTGGGAGAGAAGTACCCAGGAAAATTACAATCTGTGTGTGAGCGGCTCTCTTATTTTAAACTCTGGCGGTAAATGTTCAATGCTGATCTCGTGCTCACTGTTATACAGACACCTGATCAATGATGTAATTCACTTCAGTCAAATGTTTTTAAACATGTCTGTTTGTATGCATTCCTTTTACCGGCTGACAATAAACCTCTGTTTGGAACTCCAAGGATCTCTTACCAATGAAGTTATTATATTGAGTGGTATCTTGTATAATGGAAGATTGGGTATCAGTGAAGGCAATCTCTCTGAAGGAAGGTTCAGTTGGAGCAAGAATGCAATCACATCGAGTGTGGATCACTAATCAGACTGGAATAACTGACAGCGGTGAACAAGTATTACTGGAAATATCTGCCAGCATAGAATTCTACTGGTGGTTTTCTCATAGAACATAGAACGATACAGCGCAATACAGGCCCTTCGGCCCACAATGCTGCACCGACATGGGAAGTCAAAAAACAAAAGCCATCTAACCTACACTATGCCATTATCATCCATATGCTTATCCAATAAACTTTTAAATGCCCTCAATGTTGGCGAGTTCACTACTGTTGCAGGTAGGGCATTCCACGGCCTCACCACTCTTTGCGTAAAGAACCTACCTCTGACCTCTGTCCTATATCTATTACCCCTCAGTTTCAGGCTATGTCCCCTCGTGCTAGCCATTTTCATCCGCGGGAGAAGGCTCTCACTGTCCACCCTATCTAACCCCCTGATCATTTTGTATGCCTCTATTAAGTCTCCTCTTAACCTTCTGCTCTCTAACGAAAACAACCTCAAGTCCATCAGCCTTTCCTCATAAGAATTTCCCTCCATACCATACAACATCCTGGTAAATCTCCTCTGCACCCGCTCCAAAGCTTCCACGTCATTCCTATAATGTGGTGACCATAACTGTACGCAATACTCCAAATGCGGCCGTATCAGAGTTTTGTACAGCTGCAAAATGACCTCATGACTCCGGAACTCAATCCCTCTACCAATAAAGGCCAACACTCCAAAGGCCTTCTTCACAACCCTATCAACCTGGGTGGCAACTTTCAGGGATCTATGTACATGGACACCTAGATCCCTCTGCTCATCCACGCTTCCAAGAGCTTTACCATTAGCCAAATATTCCGCATTCCAGTTATTCCTTCCAAAGTGAATCACCTTACACTTCTCTACATTAATCTCCATTTGCCACCTCTCAGCCCAGCTCTGCAGCTTATCTATGTCCCTCTGTAACCTGCTACATCCTTCCGCACTGTCGACAACACCACCGACTTTAGTGTCGTCTGCAAATTTACTCACCCACACTTCTCCGCCCTCCTCTAGGTCATTGATAAAAATGACAAACAGCAACGGCCCCAGAACAGATCCTTGTGGTACGCCACTTGTAGCTGAACTCCATTCTGAACATTTCCCATCAACCACTACCCTCTGTCTTCTTTCAGCTAGCCAATTTCTGATCCACATCTCTAAATCTCCCTCAACCCCCAGCCTCCGTATTTTCTGCAATAGCCTACCGTGGGGAACCATATCAAACGCTTTACTGAAATCCATATACACCACATCAACTGCTCTACCCTCGTCTACCTGTTCAGTCACCTTCTCAAAGAACTCGATAAGGTTTGTGAGGCATGACCTACCCTTCACAAAGCCATGCTGACTATCCCTAATCATATTATTCCTATCTAGATGATTATAAATCTTGTCTCTTATAATCCCCTCCAAGACTTTACCCACAACAGACGTGAGGCTCACCGGTCTATAGTTGCCGGGGTTGTCTCTACTCCCCTTCTTGAACAAAGGAACCACATTTGCTATCCTCCAGTCCTCTGGCACTATTCCTGTAGCCAATGACGACATAAAAATCAAAGCCACAGGTCCAGCAATCTCTTCCCTGGCTTCCCAGAGAATCCTAGGATAAATCCCATCAGGCCCTGGGGACTTATCTATTTTCAGCCTGTCCAGAATTGCCAACACCTCTTCCCTACTTACCTCAATGCCATCTATTCTAATAGCCTGGGTCTCAGAATTCTCCTCCACAACATTATCTTTTTCCTGAGTGAATAATGACGAAAAATATTCATTTAGTATCTCGCCTATCTCTTCAGACTCCGCACACAACTTCCCATCCCTGTCCTTGACTGGCCCGACTCATACCCTAGTCATTCTTTTATTCCTGACATACCTATAGAAAGCTTTTGGGTTTTCCTTTGATCCTACCTGCCAAATACTTCTCATGTCCCCGCCTTGCTCGTCTTAGCTCTCTCTTTAGATCCTTTCTCGCTACCTTGTAACTATCAAGCGCCCCAACTGAAACTTCACTCCTCATCTTCACATAGGCCTCCTTCTTCCTCGTAACAAGAGATTCCACTTCTTTGGTAAACCACGGTACCCTCGCTCGACGCCTTCCTCCCTGACTGACCGGTACGTACCTATCAAGAACACGCAGTAGCTGTTCCTTAAACCAGCTCCACATATCCAGTGTGCCCAACACTTGCAGCCTACTTCTCCAACCTATCCCCCCCCCCCCAAGTCATGTCTAATGGCATCATAATTGCACTTCCCCCAGCTATAACTCTTGCCCTGCGTGGTATACGTATCCCTTTCCATCACTAACGTAAACGTCATCGAATTGAGGTCACTGTCCCCAAAGTGCTCTCCTACCTCCAAATCTAACACCTGGCATGGTTCATTACCCAAAACCAAATCCAATGTGGCCTCTCCTCTTGTTGGCCTGTCAACATATTGTGTCAGGAAACGATCCTGCACACATTGTACAAAAAACGACCCATCTAATGTACTCCAACTACATCTTTTCCATTCAATATTTGGAAAGTTAAAGTCTCCCATAATAACTACCCTCTTACTTTCGCTCCTATCCAGAATCATCTTCGCCATCCTTTCCTCTACATCCCTAGAACTATTTGGAGGCCTATAGAAAACTCCCAACAGGGTGACCTCTCCTTTCCTGTTTCTAACCTCAGCCCATACTACCTCGGAAGAAGAGTCCCCGTCTAGTATCCTCTCCGCCACCGTAATACTGTTTTTGACTAGCAGCGCCACACCTCCCCCTCTTTTGCCTCCTTCTCTGAGCTTACTAAAACACCTAAACACCGGAACCTGCAACAACCAGTCCAGTCCCTGCTCTATCCATGTCTCCTAAATGGCCACAACTTCGAAGTCCCAGGTACAAACCCATGCTGCCAGTTCCCCTACCTTATTTCGTATACTCCTGGCATTGAAGTAGACACACTTCTAACCAACGACCTGAACACTGGCCCCCTCCTGCGAAGTCAATTCTGTGCTCCTGACCTCTATACTCTCAATCTCTCGTACCCTAAAACTACAATCCAGGTTCCCATGCCCCTGCTGTATTAGTTTAACCTCCCCCCCCCCCGCCCCCCCCCCCCCCCCCCGCCAAAGAGCACTACCAAATCTCCACCCCAGGATATTTGTGCCCCTCAGGTTCAGATGTAGACCATCCTGTCTGTAGAGGTCCCACCTTCCCCAGAAAGAGCCCCAGTTATCCAGAAATCTGAATCCCTCCCGCCTGCACCATCCCTGTAGCCACGTGTTTAATTGCTCATTCTCCCTATTCCTCATCTCATTATCACGTGGCACGGGCAACAACCCAGAGATAACAACGCTCTTTGTTCTCGTTCTGAGCTTCCATCCTAGCTCCCTGACATCCTTGTCCCCTTTCCTACCTATGTCGTTTGTGCCAATGTGGACCAAGACTTTGGGCTGCTCCCCCTCGCCCTTAAGGACCCGGAAAACACGATCCGAGGCATCACGTGCCCTTGCACATGGGAGGCAACATACCAAACGTGAGGCTCTCTCGCTCCCACAAAATCTCCTATCTGTGCTCCTGACTATCGAGTCCCCAATTACTAATGCACTGCTCCTCTCTCCCCTTCCCTTCTGAGCAACAGGGACAGACTCCGTGCCAAAGTCCCGTACCCCATGGCTTACCCCTGGTTAGTCGTCCCCCCCACAAGTATCCAAAGCGGTATACTTGTTACTCAGGGGAACGACCGCAGGGGATCCCTGCACTGACTGCTTCTTCCCAGTCCCTCTTACAGTTACCCATCTATCTCCAATCTTTGGTGTAACTAATTCCCTGAAGCTGCTATCTATGACCCCCTCTGCCTCCCGAATGATCCGAAGTTGATCCAACTCCAGCTCCAGTTCCCTAACTCGGTCTTGGAGGAGCTGGAGATGGCTGCACTTCCTGCAGGTAAAATCAGCAGGGACACTAACGGCATCCCTCACCTCAAACATCCTGCAGGAGGAACATTGCACTACCTTCCATGCCATCCCTCTAACCTCTAACCAAGATCTTGTTAATAAATAAATTTTAAAAATATGTATATATATATATATTATAATAATATGGCACTTACCTCACACCAATGGGTCTGATTATTAGGTTCGGAGTGGAATATCTGATCCAAATATCCATCTATTTCTGGGACTGTCTGTCCGTGTAGACTAGTATTGTGTATGGGTGAGGGGCTGTCCCGAAATCACTTGTTTCTATTTTGAAATAAGGTATTTTATTGGCGAGTGGATGCTCCATTCTATGGAACGCTCTCTCTGTCTTTGACCTTTGGATTAGATTAAAAACAGGAAGAGTTTGTCTGTGTTTTGCAGATGTTGGATATTTATTGTGTGAAGGAAATATCTCGATATCTCAATTTTCTATTGAGCTGCTCCAACAGGAACAGCTATTACCTACAGCCTGGCATTAAAAAAAACCACAACAGTCCAGTTTACCAATAGGTTTTGTGATATCCTTCTCATTTCTATTCATCTGGGATTTAATCCAATGTTTGTTCAAATTTTATGGGTGCGTTGAAACTGTGTTCTTGCTTCGAATGAATCGGGAATATGTTCACCTGAAACCAGAAACCCCTCCATTCCATTCAGACCCTTTTTTTTCAAGGTCTGATTGGGAGACTTATTGTTCTGATCAAAATGCAGCAGCGGACACTGAGCTGTGGGCAAATTAATTTCCCACTGAAATACCCACTTTGCAAGTTTATAATTGATGGTGATTGTGTGACTGTGCTTAGTTGTATTTTTCTTATAAATTTGGATGTGTTTGTAATCTATGTAATTATCATTCTGCTTCCCGATTCCATATTGTTGATGTAAATGATGATGGGACGTGATCCCAGTTGTGTTCCTTGTGGAGCACCACTTCCCACCTTCCACCAATCAGACTAAATCCCTTTAACTCCTCTCCCTGTGTGTCTCCAGCTTGCTGTCTGCAGCTGTGTCCCCTAACGCCACTGGCTCTGTCATTACTCATGCGTCTGTTATGCCAGATCTTACCGACAGCCTTTAGAAAATCGGCTGGTTTCACATCTATCATACTAATGGAATCTTTAATTACCTCTCGTTATTGAAATGATTGAATCAATTCTGTCAGGACTGATTGATTTTGGAATATGTGCTGACTGTGTTACTAGATTTTTTACCTCACCATTTTAATTCCAGTTTTTCCTATTATCGATGTTGTGATTGGGAGATTGCTTTCTGGAATTGTTTTCATTTCTGTTTCAAGAATAACAGACACCGTCTGCGGCCTTCCAATTCTTTGGTAATATTCGGATGATGATTGGTGAATAGATAATAGTATCTCTGCTCTTTCCCACTGTCTATTTTATGAATATTTGCGGTTGTAATCCATCCACCTCCAGTAATCTCCCTCTAACTGGAACCCCATCCTTTGGCCTCCTATCTGCTCTTCTTCTTTACATTGAGCTCCGTCAGTGCGACATTGGTCATCTCAATTCCTCCTCTGCCACTTACCCACTCTATCCTGTCTCCCTCTGAACTTGCTCCATTCCTCTCTAAAATCCAGCTCTGACCTGGTGATCTGATCTGCTCACAAGGGTGGTGCCATTGTTTTTTAAAAAATATTTTTTTAAATTAAAGTTTTGCAAGTTTTTCATAATAAATAGTAATAATCCTAACATAGCAAAATTGAGTGAACATTAACATAGTGCAAAAAGAGAATATAAAATAGCAATTGACTAGACGTGACCCCACGCGTCTCAGTCTTCCCACACCCTCCCAACGGAGCAATCAGCCCCACTCCCCTGCTGCTGCTGACGTTTTAATTTTCCCTGAGAAGCCATAGGACGGTATTATCCCCCCCCCCCACCCCGCTCAACAGCAGCAGCTCTGTACACTTGGCAAAATTGTTTACACACATAAGTAGGCATCTGTTCGTGGTGTTGACGTCCCTTGATTCTCCCAGACGGAGTTCGCTGCCGTTGTCATCTCGTTCCGCTTCTGCGCCCTCCCGTCTTCCCTGTTTTCTCTGCTCCTGTGGACTTTAAGTTTGTTAATGTTTCCCTGACTCTCCACTCCCTCTCCCTGGCTCTCCTCTATTGTTCCATCTCTTCCCTCTACCCCCTCTGTTCCCGCTCCTACCCCCTTGTGGCTCGCCTTTCCTTCCTCTTACATTCAGCTGTCCCCCCCCCCCTCCCCAACCTCTCCGCCTCTCTCGGTCTATCTCTCCCTCTCATGCTTTGGCTACTCTCCCCTGTATCTTGGCTACCTGGCTATTCTTCTGCTTGTTTGTTGGCCACAAACAGGTCCCGGAACAATTGGGTGAATGGCTCCCACGTTCTGTGGAAGCCGTCGCCTGATCCTCGGATGGCGCATTTGATTTTCTCCATTTGGAGAGATTCCGAGAGATCGGACAGGCAGTCAGCAGCTTTGGGTGGTGCTGCTGACCGCCAGCGGACAGGATTCTACGGCGGGCGATCAGGGAGGCAAAGGCAAGGGCGTCCGCCCTCCTCTCCAGAAATAGATCTGGCTGGTTTGAAATCCCAAAGACCGCCACTTTCGGGCAAGGCTCCACCCTCACCACCTTGGACATTGCCTCGAAGAAAGCTGTCCAGTACTCCACAAGACTGGGGTAGGACCACAACATGTGGGCGTGGTTGGCTGGGCCTCCTTGGCACCGCTCACACCTGTCCTCCACCTCCGGGAAGAAACTACTCATATGGGTTCAAGGAATTTACAGTGCAGAAGGAGGCCATTCGGCCCATCGAGTCTGCACCGGCTCTTGGAAAGAGCACCCTACCGAGGCCCACACCTCCACCCTATCACCATAACCCCTTAACCCAGTAACCACACCCAACACTAAGGGCAATTTTGGACACTAAGTACAATTTAACATGGCCTATCCACCTACCCTGCACATCTGGAACAGCTGGTGAGTCAGTTTCAGCGGGAGCAGTGCGGAAGTGGTTGCTGGGAGGTAAGCCTGTCCTTTAAAAGCACTTGTCTTTGCAGGGGCAGGCCAGTCGATTTCGGCGGAAGAATCAGCTGGTGAGTCAGTTTCAGCGGGAGCAGTGCGGAAGTGGTTGCTGGGAGGTAAGTCTGTCCTTTAAAAGCACTTGTCTTTGCAGGGGCAGGCCAGTCGATTTTGGCGGGAGTGGAGCTGGCTGGTTAGTCAATTTCAGCAGGAGCTGAGAAATTTTTTTTTTTTAAATTAGTGTTTTAGGCGGGAACAGGAAGTCGACTCGCGGACGTCTGGGAAGACCCTCACCAATAAATTCTGGTGGAGAGGAAACCCGAGACACTACACGTGTAGTGTCTCCCACCCGCCCTCCTCCTCTAACCTAATAATAAAACCCTTTGGTGTGAGGTAAGTACCATATTTTATTATATTATTATTTTTTTTTTACAAAAAAATTTAATTTAGTTGTTAGCCAGATCTTGGTAGAAAGTTAGAGGAATGGCAGGGAAGGGAGTGCAATGTTCCTCCTGCAGGATGTTTGAGGTGTGGGATGCAGTTAGTGTCCCTGCTGATTTTACCTGCAGGAAGTACTGCCATCTCCAGCTCCTCCAAGACCGAGTTAGGGAACTGGAGCTGGAGTTGGAAGAACTTCGGATCATTCGGAAGGCAGAAGGGGTCATAGATACCAGCTTCAGGGAATTAGTTACACTAAAGATTGGAGATAGGTGGGTAACTGTAAGAGGGACAGGGAAAAAGCAGTCAGTGCAGGGATCCCCTGCGGTCGTTCCCCTGAGAAACAAGTATACCGCTTTGGATAATTGTGGGGGGGTGGGGGGGGGACTTACCAGGGGTAAGCTATGTGGTACGGGCCTCTGGCACGGAGTCTGTCCCTGTTGCTCAGAAGGGAAGGGGGGAGAGGAGCAGAGCATTAGTAATTGGGGACTCTATAGTCAGGGGCACAGATAGGAGATTTTGTGGGAGCGTGAGAGACTCACGTTTGGTATGTTGCCTCCCAGGTGCAAGGGTACGTGATGTCTCGGATCGTGTTTTCCGGGTCCTTAGGGGGGAGGGGGAGCAGCCCCAAGTCGTGGTCCACATTGGCACTAACGACATAGGTAGGAAAGGGGACAAGGATGTCAGGCAGGCTTTCAGGGAGCTAGGATGGAAGCTCAGAACTAGAACAAACAGAGTAGTTACCTCTGGGTTGTTGCCCGTGCCACGTGATAATGAGATGAGGAATAGGGAGAGAGAGCATTTAAACACGTGGCTCCAGGGATGGTGCAGGCGGGAGGGATTCAGATTTCTGGATAACTAGGGCTCTTTCTGGGGAAGGTGGGACCTCTACAGACAGGATGGTCTACATCTGAACCTGAGGGGCACAAATATCCTGGGGGGGGGGGGGAGATTTGTTAGTGCTCTTTGGGGGGTTTAAACTAATGCAGCAGGGGCATGGGAACCTGGATTGTAGTTTTAGGGTAAGGGAGAATGAGAGTATAGAGGTCAGGAGCACAGATTTGACGTCGCAGGAGGGGGCCAGTGTTCGGGTATGTGGTTTGAAGTGTGTCTACTTCAATGCCAGGAGTATACGAAACAAGGTAGGGGAACTGGCAGCATGGGTTGGTACCTGGGACTTCGATGTTGTGGCCATTTCGGAGACATGGATAGAGCAGGGACAGGAATGAATGTTGCAGGTTCCGGGGTTTAGGTGTTTTAGTAAGCTCAGAGAAGGAGGCAAAAGAGGGGGAGGTGTGGCACTGCTAGTCAAGAGCAGTATTACGGTGGCGGAGAGGATGCTAGATGGGGACTCTTCTTCCGAGGTAGTATGGGCTGAAGTTAGAAACAGGAAAGGAGAGGTCACCCTGTTGGGAGTTTTTTATAGGCCTCCTATTAGTTCTAGGGATGTTGTGGAAACGATGGCGAAGATGATTCTGGATAAGAGCGAAAGTAACAGGGTTCTGGTCACCGCATTATAGGAAGGACGTGGAGGCTTTGGAGCGGGTGCAGAGGAGATTTACCAGGATGTTGCCTGGTATGGAGGGAAAATCTTATGAGGAAAGGCTGATGGACTTGAGGTTGTTTTCGTTGGAGAGAAGAAGGTTAAGAGGAGACTTAATAGAGGCATACAAAATGATCAGAGGTTTAGATAGGGTGGACAGTGAGAGCCTTCTCTCGCGGATGGAAATGGCTAGCACGAGGGGACATAGCCTTAAACTGAGGGGTAATAGATATAGGACAGAGGTCAGAGGTAGGTTCTTTACGCAAAGAGTAGTGAGGCCGTGGAATGCCCTACCTGCTACAGTAGTGAACTCGCCAACATTGAGGGCATTTAAAAGTTTATTGGATAAACATATGGATGATAATGCTATAGTGTAGGTTAGATGGCTTTTGTTTCGGTGCAACATCGTGGGCCGAAGGGCCTGTACTGCGCTGTATTGTTCTATGTTCTATGTAGTTATTATGGGAGACTTTAACTTTCCAAATATTGACTGGAAAAGATATAGTTCGAGTACAATAGATGGGTCGTTTTTTGTACAGTGTGTGCAGGAGGGTTTCCTGAAACAATATGTTGACAAGCCAACAAGAGGCGAGGCCACGTTGGATTTGGTTTTGGGTAATGAACCAGGCCAGGTGTTGGATTTGGAGGTAGGAGAGCACTTTGGGACAGTGACCACAATTCGGTGACGTTTACGTTAATGATGGAAAGGGATAAGTATACACCGCAGGGCAAGAGTTATAGCTGGGGGAAGGGAAATTATGATGCCATTAGACGTGACTTGGGGGGGATAAGGTGGAGAAGTAGGCTGCAAGTGTTGGGCACACTGGATAAGTGGGGCTTGTTCAAGGATCAGCTACTGCTTGTTCTTGATAAGTATGTACCGGTCAGACAGGGAGGAAGGCGTCGAGCGAGGGAACCGTGGTTTACCAAGGAAGTGGAATCTCTTGTTAAGAGGAAGAAGGAGGCCTATGTTAAGATGAGGTGTGAAGTTTCGGTTGGGGCGATGGATAGTTACAAGGTAGCGAGGAAGGATCTAAAGAGAGCTAAGACGAGCAAGGAGGGGACATGAGAAGTATTTGGCAGGAAGGATCAAGGAAAACCCAAAAGCTTTCTATAGGTATGTCAGGAATAAGCGAATGACTAGGGAAAGAGTAGGACCAGTCAAGGACAGGGATGGAAAATTGTGTGTGGAGTCTGAACATCGTGGGCCGAAGATAGGCGAGATACTAAATGAATATTTTTCGTCAGTATTCACTCAGGAAAAAGATAATGTTGTGGAGGAGAATGCTGAGCCCCAGGCTAATAGAATAGATGGCATTGAGGTACGTAGGGAAGAGGTGTTGGCAATTCTGGACAGGCTGAAAATAGATAAGTCCCCGGGACCTGATGGGATTTATCCTAGGATTCTCTGGGAGGCCAGGGAAGAGATTGCTCGACCTTTGGCTTTGATTTTTATGTCATCATTGGCTACAGGAATGGTACCAGAGGATTGGAGGACAGCAAATGTGGTCCCTTTGTTCAAAAAGGGGAGCAGAGACAACCCCGGCAACTATAGACCGGTGAGCCTCACGTCTGTAGTGGGTAAAGTCTTGGAGGGGATTATAAGAGACAAGATTTATAATCAACTAGATAGGAATAATATGATCAGGGATAGTCAGCATGGCTTTGTGAAGGGTAGGTCATGCCTCACAAACCTTATTGAGTTCTTTGAGAAGGTGACTGAACAGGTAGACGAGGGTAGAGCAGTTGATGTGGTGTATATGGATTTCAGCAAAGCGTTTGATAAGGTTCCCCACGGTAGGCTATTGCAAAAAATACGGAGGCTGTGGATTGAGGGTGATTTAGAGATGTGGATCAGAAATTGGCTAGCTGAAAGCAGACAGAGGGTGGTAGTTGATGGGAAATGTTCAGAATGGAGTACAGTCACAAGTGGAGTACCACAAGGATCTCTTCTGGGGCCGTTGCTGTTTGTCATTTTTATCAATGACCTAGAGGAAGGCGCAGAAGGGTGGGTGAGTAAATTTGCAGATGATACTAAAGTCGGTGGTGTTGTCGATAGTGTGGAAGGATGTAGCAGGTTACAGAGGGATATAGATAAGCTGCAGAGCTGGGCTGAGAGGTGGCAAATGGAGTTTAATGTAGAGAAGTGTGAGGTGATTCACTTTGGAAGGAATAACAGGAATGCGGAATATTTGGCTAATGGTAAAGTTCTTGAAAGTGTGGATGAGCAGAGGGATCTAGGTGTCCATGTACATAGATCCCTGAAAGTTGCCACCCAGGTTGATAGGGTTGTGAAGAAGGCCTATGGAGTGTTGGCCTTTATTGGTAGAGGGATTGAGTTCCGGAGTCGGGAGGTCATGTTGAAGCTGTACAGAACTCTGGTACGGCCGCATTTGGAGTATTGCGTACAGTTCTGGTCACCGCATTATAGGAAGGACGTGGAGGCTTTGGAGCGGGTGCAGAGGAGATTTACCAGGATGTTGCCTGCTATGGAGGGAAAATCTTATGAGGAAAGGCTGATGGACTTGAGGTTGTTTTCGTTGGAGAGAAGAAGGAGACTTAATAGAGGCATACAAAATGATCAGGGGGTTGGATAGGGTGGACAGTGAGAGCCTTCTCCCGCGGATGGATATGGCTGGCACGAGGGGACATAACTTTAAACTGAGGGGTAATAGATATAGGACAGAGGTCAGAGGTAGGTTCTTTACGCAAACAGTAGTGAGGCCGTGGAATGCCCTACCTGCTACAGTAGTGAACTCGCCAACATTGAGGGCATTTAAAAGTTTATTGGATAAACATATGGATGATAATGGCATAGTGTAGGTTAGATGGCTTTTGTTTCGGTGCAACATCGTGGGCCGAAGGACCTGTACTGCGCTGTATTGTTCTATGTTCTATGTTCTATGCTACCGTGCTGCCCACGCTGCCCGTGCTGTTAAGTGGGTTCTATGTACCACGTTTAGTTGCGTCAGGCTGAGCCTTGCGCAGGTGGAGGTGGAGTTGACCCTATGCAGTGCTTCACTCCAGAGTCCCCGCCCTATTTCGATACCTAGGTCCTCCTCACACTTCATTCTTGTTGCGTCCGATATGGTGTCGGCCCCTTCTACCAGTCGGTCATACATGTCACTACAGTTTTCTTTATCTAGTATGCTTGCGTCCAGTAACTCTTCCAGTAGTGTCTGTCCTGCTGGTTGTGGGTATGTCCCTGTCTCCTTTCGTGGGAAGTTTTTTAGTTGCAGGTACCTTAGCTCGTTCCCCCTGGCTAGCTTGAATTTCTCTGTCCGTTCGCCCAGTGTTGCGATCCTGCCGTCCGTGTATAGGTCCCTGACTGTCAGTGTCATTCTGTCTTGTCCCCACCTTTTGAAGGTGGCGTCAGTCAGTGCTGGCGTGAACCTATGGTTGTTGCAGATGGGAGCTTTACCCGACATTCTGGTCAGGCCAAATTGTTGCTGTAGTTGGTTCCAGGACTGGAGGGTGGCTATTACCACCGGGCTGCTGGAGTGTTTTTTGTTTGGGGATGGGGATGGGAGTGCCACCGTGGCGAGGGCCCGAAGGGAGGTCCACATGCAGGAGGCTTCGTCCGCGCGCACCCACTCGGGTTCTGGCTCCTTGATCCATCCCCTTATTCGCTCGGCCATCGCCGCCCAGTGGTAAAGTTGTAGATTTGGAAGGGCAAGGCCTCCCCCCCCCCCCCCCACTGGATTTTGGTTTTTGTGAGACGTTCTTTGTGATCGTAACATTCTCCCCCCCCCCCCCCCCCCCCCACACACACACACACACACACGAAAGCCATGATTAGTTTGTCTCGTGCTTTGAAAAAGGCCTTGGGGATGTAGATCGGGATGGATCTGAATAGGAAGAGGTACCTGGGCAGCACGTTCATTTTGATCGTCTGGACTCTCCCCGGGAGTGAGGGTGGGAGTGTGTTCCATCTTTGCAGGTCCTTTTTTACTTCCTCTGTCAGACTGGTGAGGTTCCATTTATTGATCCCTTTCCAGTCATGGGATATTTGGATCCCCAGGTAGCTAAATTTGTGTCGGCCTTGTTTAAGCGGCAGTCCGGTGCGAGGCCTGGATAGAGTGGACGTGGGGAGTATATTTTCACTTGGAGGAAAAACAAGAACCAGAGGACACCATCACAGACTAAAGGGACGATCCGTCAAAACGGAGATGAGGAGGAATTTCTTCAGCCAGCGGGTTGTGAAACTGTGGAACTCTTTGCCTCAGAAGGCCGAGGAGGCCAGATCACAGAGTGTGTTTAAGGCAGAGATAGATAGGTTCTTGATTAATAAGGGAATCAGGGGTTATGGGGAGACGGCAGGAGAATAGGGATGTGAAAATATCAGCCATGATTGAATGGCGGAGCAAACTCGATGGGCCGAGTGGCCTAATTCTACTCCTATGTCCTATGGGTGTGGTCCAATAATTTTGAGTGACGAGCGATAACAATCTCTGGTCTGTTTGTATCTGGTTTGTGAAACCTGGCCAGCCTGAGTTAATCCTGTAAATCAGACTAAATTAGAAGTGAGTCCTCCCAAAATTATTTGAATTATGAACATTTTCCTACTATCGCCATCAACATCAAACTGACAGGGCTGCAATGAACAGTATCCTCCTTCCCCCTCTTAATCACCTTGTTTAGATTTGTTACTTCCCTCTCTGTAATGCCAAACTCTGTGGCAACTCCTCTACCAACACTCACCCAGCCACTGCACATTTTATTGATGCTGAAATCCTGTCCTGATTCAGACACGGAGAATCACTAATTTAGAACATAAGAACATAAGAACTAGGCACAGGAGTAGGCCATCTGGCCACTCGAGCCTGCTCCGCCATTCAATGAGATCATGGCAGATCTTTGTGGACTCAGCTCCACTCTCTAGCCCGTACACCATATCCCCGAATCCCTTTCTTCTTTAGAAAGGTATCTATCTTCTTCTTAAAAACGTTTAAAGAAGGCGCCTCAACTGCTTCACTGGGCAAGGAATTCCAGAGATTCACAACCCTTTGGGTGAAGAAGTTCCTCCTAAACTCGGTCCTAAATCTACTGCCCCTTATTTTGAGGCTATGCCCCCTCGTTTTGCTTTCCCCGACCAGTGGAAACAACCTGCCCGCATCTATCCTATCTATTCCCTTCATAATTGTATATGTTTCAATAAGATCCCCCCCTCCCCCCCCCCCCCCCGCATCCTTCTAAAAGCCAATGAGTACAGTCACAGTCTACTCAACCTCTCGTCATAATCTAATCCCCTCAACTCTGGAATAAACCGAATGAATCTCCTCTGCATTCCCTCCAGTGCCAATATGTCCTTTCTCAGGTAAGGAGACCAAAACTGAACACAATACTCCAGATGTGGCCTCACCAACACCCTATACGATTGCAGCATAACCTCCCGAGTCCTGAACTCCATCCCTCTAGCAATGAACGACAAAACTCGATTAGCATTCTTAATCACCTGTTGCACCTGCACACCAACTTTTTGCGACTCGTGCACCAGCACACCCAGGTCCCTCTGCACAGCAGCATGTTTTAACATCTTACCGTTTAAATAATAATCCATTCTGCTGTTGTTCCTCCCAAACTGGATAGCCTCACACTTGGTAAAATTGAATTCCATCTGCCAGACCCTAGCCCATTGACCTAGCCTATCCAAATCCTTCTGCAGACTTCCGGTATCCTCTGCACTTTTTGCTTTACCACTCATCTTAGTGTCGTCTGCAAACTTTGCCACATTGCACTTGGTCCCCAACTCCACATCATCGATGTAAATTGTGAACAACTGCGGGCCCAGCACTGATCCTTGAGGGACCCCACTATTTACAGGTTGCCAACCAGAGAAACACCCATTTATCCCCACTCTCTGCTTTCTGTTAGTTAACCAATCCTCTACCCATGCTACCACTTTACCCTCAATTCCATGCATCTTTAGTTTATGCAGCAACCTTTTGTATGGGACCTTGTCAAAAGCTTTCTGGAAATCCAGACATACCACATCCATTGGTTCCCCGTTATCCACTGCCTGGTAACGTCCTCAATAAATTCTACCAAATATGTCAGACACGACCTACCCTTTATGAAACCATGCTGCGTCTGCCCGATGGGACAATTTCCCTCCAGGTGCCCCGCTATTTCCTCCTTAATGATAGATTCCAGCATTTTGCCTACAACCGAAGTTAAGCTTACCGGCCTATAATTACCCGCTTTCTGCCGACCTCCTTTTTTAAACAGTGGTGTCACGTTTGCTACTTTCCAATCCTCTGGGACCACCCCAGAGTCTAGTGAATTTTGATAAATTATCACTAGTGCGTTTACAATTTCCCTAGCCACCTCTTTTAACACTCTGGGATACATCCCATCAGGGCCAGGAGACTTGTCTACCTTTAGCCCCATTAGCTTGCCCAATAATGCCTCCTTAGTGATTACAATCACCTCAAGGTCCTCACCTATCATATCTTTATTTCCAGTCTCTTCTCCCTTCTCTCCCTGACAGTTCATTTACTGGGAATTGCAATACTGAGCTGGGCAAAGTGTGGCCTCTCTATCTGCACCACTCGCTACCTGGTGGCCATGGCGATGGCGGATCAGCTGTTTATTATCATTAAATCAATACTACTCTGAACAGTGGTTATTATTTTACCTGGAGTTTCCTGAATATTACCCCTGTGTGTTGCATTAAAGCTGTCCTGGGGTCTACAGCCATGGACTGTTCTGTATGGTTCACCCTCACATTCTCCTTTGATCGATTTATGGCCATTCGCTGCCAGAAAGTGAAAATTAAATATTGCACCGGGAAAACTGCGGCTGTGGTTCTGTCAACAAACGGCCTCCTGCTCTGTGTCAAAAAGATCCCCTGGTACTTTGCATGTGAAACTAGACCGATAGTTGACAAAGTCCAATGGTTCCGTCAGACAAAGGGGAGCTTTTCGGCTGACGCCAGGTCGGTTGTTTTCAACTGGTTTGAGCGGGATTCAACCACATTGATCCCATTCTTTGCAATCCTCCTAATCAACGCTCTGACAGTCAGACACATTTTACTCAGCAGTCGCGTCCGGAAAACACTGAGAGTTCAGAGTCAGGGAGACAATCGCACAGACCAAAAGATGAAGAGCAGGAGGAAGTCAATGATCTTACTCTTCAGCATCTCCGGAACTTTCATTCTCCTCTGGACTGTGTCTGTTATTAAATGTTTCTTTATTGATTTGAGAGGGCTAATTTACATCACCCTTCTTGAATATAATTTCCAACAAGTCGGACATATTCTGGTGGCTTTAAGTTGCTGCTCAAACACAATTATTTATGTGATGACTCAGTCCAGGTTCTTGGAGCAGATCAAGATCGCGGTGAAATATCCGATTACATCAATTATTAAATTAATCAATAAATAAAACTGTCTGGCAGCCCCCTGTCAATCAGGAGTTCCAGCCACTGTTTGGCAGCCCCTCGGCCAATCAGGAGCTCCAGCCGCTCACTGACAATCTCTCAGTCAATCAGGAGCTCCATCTGCAGACAGATAGTCACCCGGCCAATCGGAAGTCGCTTTAAGGCCTCTGAAGCCAATCAGGAGCACGAACTGCCGACTAAGAGCCCTCACTTCCCTTTCCTATCTCAATTCATCCTTCCATCAATTTATCTTCATCGGGGAGAAAGGTGGAGACACAGAGGAAAAGATGAGCGAATTCTACTTTCAAAAACTCAGTAAAGTGAAAGAAAATGTCTTCCGGTGTGGTGTTCTTTGTGTTGCTTATTTCAGGACGGTTGGCGTAGTGTTCACAAAGGCCATAAAACAGCTTTAACGTAAACACAGCTACGATTTTATTTACACTAATCACTTGGATTCGACACGTAACCCTAAAGAAAACACAAGTGATTAATAACATCTAACAACACTCAACTACTGCTAATCGCGCGACTCGTTTAAACTATGATCTAACCTTGCTTGCACCATCTGCTCGTCTTACCTTCACTCGCAACCTCCGACATACTCTCCTCACCTAATTTCTCGCACCGCTGCCTTACATAGTTATAACTGTAGCTCCCTCTAGTGGCTACTCTCGACACTACATTAACATAAGTTCAGACAGAGGTTTGCTTTGTTTACTATAGACCTCTTGTTCCTTCTTTTTAGTTGCTGTGATTTATTCACGCATCTCTTTATTATCAATTAGACACGTTCACGTGATCTCTGGTCGAGTGGTTATTAGTCGACTACCCCATCAGGTGATAGACCAGTTGATAACGGTGTTGCTCGGTATGCTAACAACGTTAACAACACACCTTGACCATCTTCACTCGCTTTGCGGTACAAAGTCTTAATTATCTCTACTCCTTTCTCTGCTTTCCCATTAGACTGAGGATAACATAGGCTAGAAGTAACACGATTGAAGTTATATTGCTCTGCAAACTGTGTCCACTCCCAACAGGAGAAACACGGTCCATTGTCAGAGACAATAGGTATCCCATGGAGTGCAAACAATTATTTTGTTGCCTTTCCTACCGATCTGGCAGCCGAATCTTTCAGCGTCATCACCTCTGGAAAGTTGGAGGATTGGTCTATGGCTATCAAATAGTTATGACTCTTATACGAAATACATCCATGCCCACTTTGTTCTTTGGACTGGTAACGATTTCCATCTGTTGCATGGTTCCTTTGCTCTGTGCAGGATGATGCATCTGACAAATTGTGCATGCTTGAACATATTAGTCGACATCACTGTTTAATCCCGGCCAATGCACTGACTGTCTGGCTGTCCTATCACACTTTCCGCTGCCTCGATGACCCTCGTGCATCTGCGGCAGAATCCCTAAATGTCAGCTGGCAGGAATTACTATCCTATCTCCCTTGAGCAGGAAACCACCGACTGTAGACCACGCCCACATGTTCTGGTCCTTATATCTCAAAAGGCAGATTGACATCCAGCAGACCATCTTTCTTTTAGGTATTGTTTCACCTTCTGGAGCGTCACATCCTTTTCAGTTTCCGCTGTTATAGTCTGTAGTTTGTGGTAAGACACTGGCAGTATCTTGTTAAATAGACGAGCTTAAGATTCCACGATTTGGACTATTGCGGGTTCTGATGTTTCAGCATCAGTGGTTGCTTTGGTCGTTCACAACATCTAATTCTTCCCTGGACTCTTCATCTTGAAATTGAGTGAATCCTTTCAACTAGCTGCAATCTTTCACACGCATCCATTCCAATTAATGATGATTTCTCACCCCTTACCACCTCAAAGTCGATGGGTATCACGATGTTCCCATTCTTAACAACAAGGACAGTAGGAACCTCTTGTGACTATCGTGTTACCGTTGTAATCTTCAAGCCGACAAGTGGATTGTGTTAGAATCATAGAATCATAGAAGTTTACAGCATGGAAACAGGCCCTTCGGCCCAACCAGTTAATGCCGCCCAGTTTTTACCATTAAGCAATCCCAGTTGCCCGCACTTGGCCCATAACCCTCTATACCCATCTTACCCATGTAACCATCTAAATGCTTTTTGAAAGACACAATTGTACCCGCTTCTACTACTACCTCTGGCAGCCCATTCCAGACACTCACTACCCTCTGAGTGAAGAAATTGCCCCTCTGGGCCCTTCTGAATCTCTCCCCTCTCACCTTAAACCTATGCCCTCTAGTTTTAGACTCCCCTACCTTTGGGAAAAGATGTTGACTATCTACCTTATCTATGCCCCTCATTATTTTATAGACCTCTATAAGATCACCCCTAAGCCTCCTACGCTCCAGGGAAAAAAGTCCCAGTCTATCCAGCCACTCCTTATAACTCAAACCATCAAGTCCCGGCAACATCCTAGTAAATCTTTTCTGCACTCTTTCTAGTTTAATAATATCCTTTCTATAATACGGTGACCAGAACTGCACACAGTATTCCAAGTGTGGCCGTACCAATGTCTTGTACAACTACAACAAGACGTCCCAACTCCTATATTCAATGTTCTGACCAATGAAACCAAGCATGCCGAATGCCTTCTTCACCACCCTGTCCACCTGCGACTCCACCTTCAAGGAGCTATGAACCTGTACTCCTAGATCTCTTTGTTCTATAACTCTCCCCAACGCCATACCATTAACTGAGTAGGTCCTGGCCTGATTCGATCTGCCAAAATGCATCACCTCACATTTATTAATGATTTGTCAATAGCTTGCTTTAAAGATCGGTAGGTGATAATATTTGTGTGTGCTCCTGTGTCAAACTTAAATGGTATCATTTCTCCATTTATAGAGACAGTCCACTCCTTAATTATCTTCCAAAGTGCTTTTAATTTCGAAGCAGTAAATCAATATTAGTGATAGCTTCTATCATAAAGGTATCCGAAAGTGAATATGGTGAGCAATCCTCCCTACCCACTGCGATGTTGGATTTTGTCTCTGCACTCCGTACACTTTGTTTCCGTCCGAAATAACTGTAGGACTTTTTAAAATGTGGTTACTGGAATAGTTGCTGATACACGACACTGTGCTGCTAAGTGCTGCAAAGTGGTTCAGTTTGCCACACTTGGAAAAAGGCAAATTAATGCGGATGCTGTCATCAAAAACCAAAGAGAAACTGCTGGAAAATCTCAGCAGGTCTGGCAGCCTCTGTGGGGAGAGAAAAGAGCGAACGTTACGAGTCCAGATGACCCCTTGTTAAATCCAAAAGACAGAGAAAGTGGGAAATATTTATATTGTGTAGAATGAAAGATGAGCCATAGCCACAGAAACCCATGGAAACGGGGGTGCTAATAGCCAGAGAAATCAGGGGGAAAGAGTGCGAATGGCAGTCCCCAGAGAGAACAAAAACTGTGAAAGGCCAAACAGCAGAGAAACTAACATCAGAGGGTAAACTGTGACAGGTGTAGAAGTGGGGGGGCTTTGATAAAGCGTAACCTGGACTCGAAACGTTAGCTCTTTTCTCTCCCTACAGATGCTGCCAGATTTGCGGAGATTTTCCAGCATTTTCTATTTCGTTTCAGATTCCAGCATCCGCAGTAATTTGCTCTTATGTAGAAGTGGGGGGTCGGGAAGGGGGAAGCAAAGGAGAGAGATAGTATGAAAATGTGTATAAGATAAGGGGGTAACTATATACAAAGAAAGATAAGAAAGAAAGAAATGGTAAAAGACAATTAAACTAAAATGGGATGAAAACAAATGGGTCGAGGTGGGGTAGAGCTAATCATCAGAGGGGCTGTTTAGCACAGGGCTAAATCGCTGGCTTTGAAAGCAGACCAAGGCAGGCCAGAAGCACGGTTCGATTCCCGTAACAGCCTCTCCGAACAGGCGCCGGAATGTGGCAACTAGGGGCTTTTCACAGTAACTTCATTTGAAGCCTATTTGTGACAATAAGCGATTTTCATTTCATTTCATCTGAAGTTGTTGATTTCGATGTTGAGACCGGAAGGCTGTAGCGTGCCTCACTGGAAGATGAGTTGTTGTTCATCCAGCTTGCGTTAGCTTCACATTGCAGTAGGCCAAGGACAGACATGTGGGCATGGGAGCTGAGTCTTGGGTTAAAATGGCAAGCAATGAGAAGGTCAGGGCCCTGAATGCGCACAGTCCAAAGGTGATAAGCAACACGCCTTCTGGTCTCAACATCGGATTCCGCACTTCAGATGATTAGCTCTACTCTAAATACACTGAACGACTGATAATCTCACTACTGGTTTAAACCATAATCTAACCTTACTTGCAGGTAAGGTGACTGCAAGTAAGCATCTTTCTTCTCTCCTTCACTATTTACCACATGCATACACTCCTTTACCCTGTCCTTGCCCTTCATAATCTACTATCCGCTTCTTTTTTGCCCCTACTGGTTTTCACTGCCCCTTCTCGCCGCGCTTCCCCCCCCGCCCCCCAGCCACGGGACTTCCCTCACTCTCCTCTCCTCTATCAAGTCTTGGCTGCTTTTCCCTGGCTCCTGGCAACTTATTTCTTTATTTGTTTGTTAGCTGAAGTGGGCTCTATGAACCATTTTTAGCTGCGTTTGATTGTCTTGCGCATGTGGAGGTGGTGTTGACCCTGTGCAGTGCTTCGCTCCAGAAGCCCCATCCGCTTGGGAGCCCCATGTCTTCCTCCCATTTCCTCCCATTTCTTCCTCGTCGTTTCCAGTTAGGTGTCGGCCCTCTCCAGCAGTCGCCCGTCCATGTCACCACAGTTCCCTCTGCATAAGATGTCTGCGTCCAATAGCTCTTCTAATCGTGTCTGTCGTGGGTACGTCCTTGTCTCCTTCCGGAGAAAGATTTTAAGCTGCAGGTATCTGAGTTTGCTTCCCGTAGCCAGGTGGAATCTCTCCGTCAGTTTGTCCAATGTTGTGACCCTACCGTCAGTGCATAGGTCGCTGACTGTCAGTGTCCCCCGCCCTGTCTCCGCCTTTTTAAGGTGACGTCGGTGAGTGCTGGCGTGAATCTGTGGTTATTGCAGATGGGGGCTTTGTCGGATATTTTGGTCAGTCCGAATTGCTGCCGTAGCTGGTTCCAGGTCTGGAGGGTGGCGACCACCATTGGTCTGCTGAGTGTTTCTTGCGTTGGGATCGGAGTTCCGTCGTGGCGAGGGCACAGAGAGAGGTGCCCATGCAGGAGACCTCCTCCACGCGCAACCACTCGGCTTCTGGCTCCTTTATCCATCCCATCACGGTTTCCGTGGCAACTGACCATAGAACATAGAAAATACAGCACAGAACAGGCCCTTCGGCCCACGATGTTGTGCCGAACCTTTGTCCTAGACTAATCATAGATTATCATTGAATTTACAGGGCAGAAGGAGGCCATTCGGCCCTTTGAGTCTGCACCGGCTCTTGGAAAGAGCACCCTACCCAAACTCAACACCTCCACCCAACACCAAGGGCAATTTGGACATTAAGGGCAATTTATCATTGGCCAATTCACCTAACCCGCATATCTTTGGACTGTGGGAGGAAACCGGAGCACCTGGAGGAAACCCACGCAGACACGGGGAGGACGTGCAGACTCCGCACAGATAATGACCCAAGCCGGAATCGAACCTGGGACCATGGAGCTATGAAGCAATTCTGCTATCCACAATGCTACCGTGCTGCCCTTAAGAACAAATAAATCTACACTATATCATTTTACCGTAATCCATGTACCTAGCAAATAGCTGCTTGAAGGTCCCTAATGTTTCCGACTCAACTACTTCCACAAGCAGTGCATTCCATGCCCCCACTACTCTCTGGGTAAAGAACCTACCTCTGATATCCCTCCTATATCTTCCACCTTTCACCTTAAATTTATGTCCCCTTGTAATGGTGTGTTCCACCCGGGGAAAAAGTCTCTGACTGTCTACTCTATCTATTCCCCTGATCATCTTAAAAACCTCTATCAAGTCGCCCCTCATCCTTCTCCGCTCTAATGAGAAAAGGCCTAGCACCCTCAACCTTTCCTCGTAAGACCTACTCTCCATTCCAGGCAACATGTGGTAGTATTGTAGGTTTGGGAGGTTTGGAAGGGCGAGTCCCCCCTGGATTTTGCTTTCTGTAGGACCTTCTTTATGGTGCTAGCATTCTGCAACCAACACCCCCCCCCCCCGCCCCAACCGCTCCCCGCATACAAACGCCATGATTAGGTTGTCCAGTGAGTTGAAAAAGACCTTGGAGATATAGATGGGGATAAATCTAAGTAGCGAGATGTACCTGGGCAGCACGTTCACTTTGATCATCTGCAGCAGCCAAAGCAGTGGCACCACGGCTGGCTCTAATGTTCAGAAGGGAGGGTCAAAGCGCAGAAGAGTAATAGTGATAGGGGACTCTATAGTCAGGGGCACAGATAGGCGCTTCTGTGGACGTGAATGAGACTCCAGGATGGTATGTTGCCTCCCTGGTGCCAGGGTCCAGGATGTCTCCGAACAATAGAGGGCATCCTTAACGGGGAGGGCAAACAGGCAGAGGTCGTTGTACATATTGGTACTAACGACGTAGGCAGGAAGGGGCATGAGGTCCTGCAGCAGGAGTTCAGGGAGCTAGGCAGAAAGTTAAAAGACAGGACCTCGAGGGTTGTAATCTCGGGATTACTCCCTGTGCCACGTGCCAGTGAGACTAGAAATAGGAAGATAGAGCAGCTAAACACGTGGCTAAACAGCTGGTGTAGGAGGGAGGGTTTCCATTATCTGGACCACTGGGAGCTCTTCCGGGGCAGGTGTGACCTGTATAAGAAGGTCGGGTTGCATCTAAACCGGAGAGGCATAAATATCCTGGCCGCGAGGTTTGCTAGTGTCACACGGGAGGGTTTAAACTAGTATGGCCGGGGGGTGGGCACGGGAGCAATAGGTCAGAAGGTGAGAGCATTGAGGGAGAACTAGGGAATAGGGACAGTGTGGCTCTGAGGCAGAGCAGACAGGGAGAAGTTGCTGAACACAGCTTGTCTGGTGGCCTGAAGTGCATATGTTTTAATGCAAAAAGTATTACGGGTAAGGCAGATGAACTTAGAGCTTGGATTAGTACTTGGAACTATGATGTTGTTGCCCTTACAGAGACCTGGTTGAGGGAAGGGCAGGATTGGCAGCTAAACGTTCCAGGATTTAGATGTTTCAGGCGGGATAGAGGGGGATGTAAAAGGGGAGGCGGAGTTGCGCTACTGGTTCGGGAGAACATCACAACTGTACTGCGAGAGGACATCTCAGAGGGCAGTGAGGCTATATGGGTAGAGATCAGGAATAAGAAGGGTGCAGTCACAATGTTGGGGGTTTACTACAGGCCTCCCAACAGCCAGCGGGAGATAGAGGAGCAGATAGGTAGACAGATTTTGGAAAAGAGTAAAAACAACAGGGTTGTGGTGATGGGAGACTTCAACTTCCCCAATATTGACTGGGAGTCACTGAGTGCCAGGGCTTAGACGGGGCGGAGTTTGTAAAGAGCATCCAGGAGGGCTTCTTAAAACAATATGTAGGCAGTCCAACTAGGGGAGGGGCGGTACTGGACCTGGTATTGGGGAATGAGCCCGGCCAGGTAGTAGATGTTTCAGTAGGGGAGCATTTCGGTAACAGTGACCACAATTCAGTGAGTTTTAAAGTACTGGTGGACAAGGATAAGAGTGGTCCTAGGATGAATGTGCTAAATTGGGGGAAGGCTAATTATAACAATATTAGGCGGGAACTGAAGAACATAGATTGGGGGCGGATGTTTGAGGGCAAATCAACATCTGACATGTGGGAGGCTTTCAAGTGGCAGTTGAAAGGAATTCAGGACCGGCATGTTCCTGTGAGGAAGAAGGATAAATACGGCAATTTTCGGGAACCGTGGTTGACGAGAGATATTGTAGGCCTCGTCAAAAAGAAAAAGGAGGCATTTGTCAGGGCTAAAAGGCTGGGAACAGACGACACCTGCGTGGAAAATAAGGAAAGTAGGAAGGAACTTAAGCAAGGAGTCAGGAGGGCTAGAAGGGGTCACGAAAAGTCATTGGCAAATAGGTTTAAGGAAAATCCCAAGGATTTTTACACGTACATAAAAAGCAAGAGGGTAGCCAGGGAAAGGGTTGGCCCACTGAAGGATAGGCAAGGGAATCTATGTGTGGAGCCAGAGGAAATGGGCGAGGTACTAAATGAATACTTTGCATCAGTATTCACCAAAGAGAAGAAATTGATCGATGTTGAGTCTGGAGAAGGGTGTGTAGATAGCCTGGGTCACATTGAGATCCAAAAAGAAGAGGTGTTGGGTGTCTTAAAAAAATATTAAGGTAGATAAGTCCCCAGGGCCTGATGAAATCTACCCCAGAATACTGAAGGAGGCTGGACAGGAAATTGCTGAGGCCTTGACAGAAATCTTTGGATCGTCGCTGTCTTCAGGGGATGTCCCGGAGGACTGGAGAATAGCCAATGTTGTTCCTCTGTTTCAGAAGGGTAGCAAGGATAATCCCGGGAACTACAGGCCGGTGAGCCTTACTTCAGTGGTAGGGAAACTACTGGAGAGAATTCTTCGAGACAGGATCTACTCCCATTTGGAAGCAAATGGACGTATTAGTGAGAGGCAGCACGGTTTTGTGAAGGGGAGGTCGTGTCTCACTAACTTGATAGAGTTTTTCGAGGAGGTCACTAAGATTATTGATGCAGGTAGGGCAGTGGATGTTGTCTATATGGACTTCAGTAAGGCCTTTGACAAGGTCCCTCATGGTAGACGAGTACAAAAGGTGAAGTCACAAGGGATCAGGGGTAAGCTGGCAAGGTGGATACAGAACTGTCTAGGCCATTGAAGGCAGAGAGTAGCAATGGAAGGATGCTTTTCTCATTGGAGTGCTGTAACCAGTGGTGTTCCACAGGGATCAGTGCTGGGACCTTTGCTCTTTGTAGTATATATAAATGATTTGGAGGAAAATGTAACTGGTCTGATTAGTAAGTTTGCAGACGACACAAAGGTTGGTGGAATTGCGGATAGCGATGAGGACTGTCGGAGGATACAGCAGTATTTAGATTGTTCGGCGACTTGGGCAGAGAGATGGCAGATGGACTTTAATCCGGACAAATGTGAGGTAATGCATTTTGGAAGGTCTAATGCAGGCAGGGAATATACAGTGAATGGTAGAACCCTCAAGAGTATTGAAAGTCAAAGAGATCTAGGACTACAGGTGCACATGTCATTGAAAGGGGCAACACAGGTGGAGAAGGTAGTCAAGAAGTCATACGGCATGCTTGCCTTCATTGGCCGGGGCATTGAGTATAAGAATTGGCAAGTCATGTTGCAGCTGTATAGAACCTTAGTTAGGCCACACTTGGAGTATAGTGTTCAATTCTGGTCGCCACACTACCAGAAGGATGTGGAGGCTTTAGAGAGGGTGCAGAAGAGATTTACCAGAATGTTGCCTGTTATGGAGGGCATTAGCTATGAGGAGCGGTTGAATAAACTCAGTTGTTCTCACTGGAACGAAGGAGGTTGAGGAGAGACCTGATAGAGGTATACAAAATTATGAGGGGCATAGTCAGAGTGTATAGTCAGAGGCTTTTCCCCAGGGTAGAGGGGTCAATTACTAGGGAGCATAGGTTTAAGGTGAGGGAGGCAAGGTTTAGAGTAGATGTACGAGGCAAGTTTTTTATGCAGAGGGTAATGGGTGCCTGGAACTCGCTACCGGAGGAGGTGGTGGAAGCAGGAACGATAGTGACATTTAAGGGGCATCTTGACAAATACATGAATAGGATGGGAATAGAGGGATACGGACCCAGGAAGTGTAGAATATTGTAGTTTAGTCGGGCAGCATGGTCGGCACGGGCTTGGAGGGCCGAAGGGCCTGTTCCTGTGCTGTACATTTCATTGTTCTTTGTTCTTTGTTCTTTGTACTCTACGCGCCAGGGAGAGGTGAGAGTGTGTTCCACCTCTAGAGGTCCTTTTTACTTCCTCTGTCAAACTGGTCAGGTTCCATTTGTGGACCTCCGTCCAGTCATGAGCGATGTGAATCGTCAGGTAGTGGAATTTGTGACGGGCCTGTTTAAACGGCAGTCCGACCAGTGCTGCCCCTCTCCATTGTGGGTTGACTGGGAACATCTAATTTTGCTCATGTTGAGTTTGTAGCCCGAGAAGGCATCAAACTCTTTCAGAGCACAATGATTCCGCCCGTGCTGCTTTGTGTGTGGCCATGTTGAGGAGCAGGTCATCCTCGTCGAGTTAGACTCTATGCTCTCTGCCTCCTCTTTGGAACCCCCTCCGAATTTTTGCTGGTCTGAGAGCGATCGCTGGTGGTTCCATCGCTCGGGCAAACAGCAGCGGGGACAGTAGGCATCCCTGCATGTTGCCCCTGTGCAGCTGGAAGTACTGGGAGCTGATGTTATTCCTCTGTACGCTCGCCATGGGAGCGTTGTACAGGATTGTCATGCAGGCGGTGTACCCTGATCTGAGCCAGAACCGTTCCAGTACCTCGGTGAGGTAATGCCACCCGATCCTGTCGAATGCCATTTCTGCATCCAGGGAGACGATCAACTCTAGTGATCTTTCCCCAGATGGGGTCATAATCACGTCCATCAGGCTCTAATGTTCGAGGTTTGTTGTCTACCTTTGATGAAACCCGTTTGATCCTCTGTGACCACCTCTGGACCGCAGTTCTCCAGCCTCTTTGCTTGAATTTTGGCCAGTATTTCGTCGTCTCGGTTAGTAACGAGTTGGGTCTGCAGGACCCACATTCTATTGGGTCTTTTTCTTTTTTAGGTATTCGCGAGATTGAGGTTTGTGCTAACATAGGTGGCAGTGTGCCCCTCGCCAGCGAGTCTGTGAACATCTCCCGCAGGTGTTGTCATTAATCTTCTGTAGAAGTCAGCCGGGAAGCCATCTTCTGCCGGTGCCTTCCCCGCCTGCATGGAGCTAATACTCTCCATGATCTCTCCCAGTTCCAGGATCAATTTTCTCCTCTCCCCCCACAACTGGCATGTGCAGTTCATCGAGGAACTGTTACACCCCCGAGTGCCCTGCTGGGGGCTCATAGGTTTACAGTCCCCGCTGAAAGGCTTCGAAGGATTTGTTGACCTTTTCTGGGTCTGCTTCCAATGTGCCTCTGTTGTCTCTAACTTGCGTGATGTATCCAGGTTGCCTTCTTTCTCAGCTGATATGCCAGCAGGGTGCTGGCTTTGCCTCCGTGTTCGTATAGGGTCCCCTGTGCATTGCGGAGTTGGTGAAATGTTTTCTTCATGGAGAGCAGGTTAAAGTCCATTTGCAGCACTTTCCTCTCCGCCAAGAGCTCTACAGTATGGGTCTCGGAGTGTTTACGGTCTACCTCCAGCATGGAGTCGACCAGCTGCTGACTAGCCACTCCCTCATCCCTGACTCATAGTGCCTTAAAGGCAGTCATTCCTCGTCTAAGAACGTGGAGGGTTAGACCTCCCCGTTTTAATTGTTTTTTTGTATATTCAGTTATGGCCTGTGACACTCTCTCGCTGAAAGCCATGTCGGCCAGTAGAACATAGAACATAGAACAATACAGCGCAGTACAGGCCCTTCGGCCCACGATGTTGCACCGAAACAAAAGCCATCTAACCTACACTATGCCATTATCATCCATATGCTTATCCAATAAACTTTTAAATGCGCTCAATGTTGGCGAGTTCACTACTGTTGCAGGTAGGGCATTCCACGGCCTCACCACTCTTTGCGTAAAGAACCTACCTCTGACCTCTGTCCTATATCTATTACCCCTCAGTTTAAAGCTATGTCCCCTCGTGCTTGCCATTACCATCAGCGGGACAAGGCTCTCACTGTCCACCCTATCTAACCCCCTGATCATTTTGTATGCCTCTATTAAGTCTCCTCTTAACCTTGTTTTCTCTAACGAAAACAACCTCAAGTCCATCAGCCTTTCCTCGTATGATTTTCCCTCCATACCCGGCAACATCCTGATAAATCTCCTCTGCATCCGCTCCAAAGCTTCCACGTCCTTCCTATAATGCGGTGAACAGAACTGTACGCAATACTCCAAATGCGGCCATACCAGAGTTTTGTACAGCTGCAACATGACCTTATGACTCCAGAACTCAATCCCTCTACCAATAAAGGCCAACACTCCACAGGCCTTCATCACAACCCTATCAACCTGGGTGGCAGCGTTCAGGGATCTATGTACATGGACACCTCGATCCCTCTGCTCATCCACACATCCAAAAACTTTACCATTAGCCAAATATTCCGCATTCCTGTTATTCCTTCCAAAGTGAATCACCTCACACTTCTCTACATTAAACTCGATTTGCCACCTCTCAGTCCAGCTCTGCAGCTTCTCTATTTCCCTCTGTAACCTGCTACATCCTTCCGCACGGTCGACAACACCACCGACTTTAGTGTCGTCTGCAAATTTACTCACCCACCCTTCTGCGCCCTCCTTTAGGTCATTGATAAAAATGACAAACAGCAACGACCCCAGAACAGATCCTTGTGGTACGCCACTTGTAACTGAACTCCATTCTGAACATTTCCCATCAACTACCACCCTCTGTCTGCTTTCAGCTAGCCAATTTCTGATCCATATCTCGAAATCACCCTCAATCCCCAGCCTCCGTATTTTCTGCAAAAGCCTACCGTGGGGAACCTTATCAAACGCTTTACTGAAATCCATATACACCACATCAACTGCTCTACCCTCGTCTACCTGTTCAGTCACCTTCTCAAAGAACTCGATAAGGTTTGTGAGGCATGACCTACCCTTCACAAAGCCATGCTGACTATCCCTGATCATATTATTCCTATCTAGATGATTATAAATCTTGTCTTTTATAATCCCCTCCAATACTTTACCCACAACAGACGTGAGGCTCACCGGCCTTTATTGCTGGGGTTGTCTCTACTGCCCTTCTTGAACAAAGGGACCACATTTGCTATCCTCCAGTCCTCTGGCACTATTCCTGTAGCCAACGATGACATAAAAATCAAGGCCAAAGGCCCAGCAATCTCTTCCCTGGCTTCCCAGAGAATCCTAGGATCAATCCCATCAGGTCCCGGGGACTTATCTATTTTCAGCCTGTCCAGAACTGCCAACACCTCTTCCCTACGTACCTCAATGCCATATATTCTACTAGCCTGGGTCTCAGCATTCTCCTCCACAACATTATCTTTTTCCTGAGTGAATACTGACGAAAAATATTCATTTAGTATCTCGCCTATCTCTTCAGACTCCACACACAACTTCCCATCCCTGTCCTTGACTGGTGCTACTCTTACCGTAGTCATTCTTATATTCCTGACATACCTATAGAAAGCTTTTGGGTTTCCCTGATCCTACCTGCCAAATACTTCTCATGTCCTCTCCTTGCTCGTCTTAGCTCACTCTTTAGATCCTTCCTCGCTACCTTGTAACTATCAATTGCCCCAACTGAAACTTCACACCTCATCTTCACATAGGCCTCCTTCTTCCTCTTAACAAGAGATTCCACTTCTTTGGTAAACCACGGTTCCCTCGCTCGACTCCTTCCTCTCTGCCTGACCGGTACGTACTTATCAAGAACACGCAGTAGCTGTTCCTTGAACAAGCTCCACTTATCCAGTGTGCCCAACACTTGCAGCCTACTTCTCCAACCTATACCCCACCCCCCCCCCACACCCCCAAGCCATGTCTAATGGCATCATAATTGCCCTTCCCCCAGCTATAACTCTTGACCTGCGGTGTGTACTTATCCCTTTCCATCACTAACGTAAACGTCAACGAATTGTGGTCACTGTCCCCAAAGTGCTCTTCTACCTCCAAATCTAAACCTGGCCTGGTTCATTACCCAAAACCAAATCCAAAGAGGCCTCGTCTCTTGCTGGCCTGTCAACATATTGTGTCAGGAAACCATCCTGCACACATTGTACAAAAAACGACCCTTCTAATGTAGTCGAACTACATCTTTTCCAGTCAATATTTGGAAAGTTAATGTCTCCCATAATAACTACCCTGTTACTTTCGCTCTTATCCAGAATCATCTTCGCCATCCTTCCCTCTACATCCCTAGAACTATTTGGAGGCCTATAGAATACTCCCAACAGGGTGACCTCTCCTTTCCTGTTTCTAACCTCAGCCCATACTACCTCGGAAGAAGAGTCCCCATCTAGCATCCTCTCCGCCACCGTAATACTGTTCTTGACTAGCAGCACCACACCTCCCCCTCTTTTGCCTCCTTCTCTGTGCTTACTAAAACACCTAAACCCCGGAACCTGCAACATCCATTCCTGTCCCTACGCTATCCATGTCTCCGAAATGGCCACAACATCGAAGTCCCAGGTACCAACCCATGCTGCCAGTTCCCCTACCTTATTTTGTATACTCCTGGCATTGAAGTAGAAACACTTCAAACCACCTACCTGAACACTGGCCCCCTCCTGCGAAGTCAAATGTGTGCTCCTGACCTCTATACTCTCATTCTCCCGTACCCTAAAACTGCAATTCAGGTTCCCATGCCCCTGCTGCATTAGTTTAACCCCCCCCCCCCCCCCAAAGAGCACTAACAAATCTCACCCCCCCCCCAGTATATTTGTGCCCCTCAGGTTCCGATGTAGACCATCCTGGCTGTAGAGGTCCCACCTTCCCCAGAAAGAGCCCCAGTTATCCGGAAATCTGAATCCCTCCCGCCTGCACCATCCCTGTAGCCACGTGTTTAATTGATCTGTCTCCCTATTCCTCATCTCATTATCTCGTGGCACGGGCAACAACACAGAGATAACAACTCTGTTTGTTCCCGGTCTCTCGCGCTACCACAAAATCTCCTATCTGTGTCCCTGACTATCGAGTCCCCAATTACTAATGCTCTGGTCCTCCCCTCCCCTTCCCTTCTGAGCAACAGGGACAGACTCCGTGCCAGAGGCCCGTACCCCATGGCTTACCCCTGGTAAGTCCCCCCCCCCCCACACACACACAAGTATCCAAAGCGGTATACTTGGTATTCAGGGGAACGACCACAGGGGATCCCTGCACTGACTGCTTCTTCCCAGTCCGTCTTACAGTTATCTCCAATCTTTGGTGTAACTAATTCCATGAAGCTGCTACCTATGACCCCCTCTGCCTCCCGAATGATCCGAAGTTCATCCAACTCCAGCTCCAGTTCCCTAACCCGATGTTGGAGGAGCTGGAGATGGCTGCACTTCCTGCACATAAAATCAGCAGGGACACTAACGGCATTCCTCACCTCAAACATCCTGCGGGAGGAACATTGCACTCCCTTCACTCCTATCCCTTTAACTTCCAAACAAGATCTGGTTAATAAAATAATTTAAAAAAATAATAATAATAATAATATAATATGGCATTTACCTCACACCACTGGGTTTTATTATTAGGTTAGAGGAGGAGGGCGGGTGGGAGACACTACACGTGTAGTGTCTCGTGTCTCCTCTCCACCAGAATTTATTGGGGGGGGGGGGGGGGGGACTTCCCAGAGGTCCGCGGGTCGAACTTCCGGTTCCCACCTTATAAAAATAAAATAAAAAATAAAACAGAAAAGGAGAACAGAAACGGGACCAGGTAAATGTTTTAAACTCAAATACTCACCTCCCAGAAGGCCCCTGCACGCTGCGCCCGCCGAAACTCCAACTGCTGCTCCTGCAAGGTAAGTGATTTTAAACTCAAATACTCACCTCCCAGAAGGCCCCTGCACGCCGCTCCCGCCGAAATTCAAAGTGCTGGTCCTGCAAGGTAAGAGATTTTAAAATCAAATACTCACCTCCCAGACGGCCCCTGCACGCCGCTCCCGCCGAAATTCAAAGTGCTGCTCCTGCAAGGTAAGTGATGTTACACTCAAATACTCACCTCCCAGAAGGCCCCTGCACGCCCCTCCCGCTGAAATTCAAAGTGCTGCTCCTGCAAGGTAAGTGATTTTAAACTCCTTTTGTTTCTTTCCCGCTCCTTGCACCGTCAGCGACAACATGAACAGTAGGGCCGTGTCCAACCTCCATGCGGGCACTGGGCTCTGCCCGTCTCCAACCTCACATCCATGTAATGTGGAGTGTGGTTAGAGATTACAATCGCAGAGTATTCCGCCATGACCAGCCCTGGAAGCACCGATTTCCCCGCCACAAATAAGCTGACCCTCGAGTATATATTATGTACTGGGGAGAAGGAGGAAAACTCCTTTTCTCCTGGTTGGGTGAACATCCAAGGTTCCACCGCCCCCATCTGCTCCATAAAACAACCGGGTTTGAGGTATTCCCTGTTTTGGGGTACGACCTGTCTGCTCGTGGGTCCTGTGCACAGTTAAAGTCCCCCACCCCCTCGCCCCCCAACCATGATCCATCGGTGCGTCGCTATGTCTCGGGATTTCTGCCGTGGTCTTTTTGATGAATTTCGTGTCGTCCCAGTTGGGTGTGGTACACGTTAACTAGTACTACCGCTGCCCCATCCAGGGCCCAGCTGACCGTGACGTACTGTCCTCCTGGGACCGTGACCGTCTTCATCACCCAAACATCGTCCTCTTGCTGATCATTATTGCCGCACCCCCTGGCCCTCGTCCCATGGCCGGAATGGTTGGTCTGTCCAACCCAACCCTTCCTTACCCACAGTCTCTCTCAGGTGTGTCTCTTGGAGGAAGATTATGCCAGTTTTCATGTTTCTTAGGTGGGTGAAGACTCTGGATCTTTTCACTGGGCCGTTAAGCCCCCGGCCATTACAGGTGAATCTTGCGCTCCGCCACTTTGTGCGCTAGTCGGATGTCCGACTGAGCCCGTTCCTGGCCCATTCCACTCCTGCTGTCTGCTCGGCCCCTGGACTGGGCTTTTCAGAGCATTTGTCACTCTTTTTCTTTCTTCCCGCGTCTTACTGTAGAGTTTTCTGGCGAGTTTTCACTAAAAAGTGCCTGTTTTGCAGGTCCACGGGAGAACAGCCACCTGATGTGAAACTGCTCAGCACATCGTCGTCACCTGAAGGCCCGGCCAATTGTTTTGGTTTTCGGCGTGTCCACAGAGTGTACCATTGTACGCAGTTTTCTTTGTTGTGACACAGCATTAATGGCGTTAGCCACCTTTCCCATTTTCGCGCTCTTTTCCTTTGCCACGAACTCGGCATATTCGCTTGATGCCTGTTCGCTGACCTTACACAAATTAATAGCTTCTTCAATCGATAAATCCGGTCGTCTTAGCACTTTTTCGCGCAAACGTTCATAATTTATCCAGAAAAGGACCTGATCACGCAGCATCGAATCAGAGGCTGAGGAAAAATTACAGGACTGCGCTCGCAACTTGCGAGCTGTGATGAAGCAATCTACTGACTCTCCTCTTAACTGCAGTCTTTTCGGAAGCGCAGCACCCTTCAAGCATATTCACATGACACACTCGGTGAGTTTTCCATCTAGGTTCACCACTGGTAACAATATTAAAACGTTATCTCCACAGGCAAAAGTACGAACTTTGGATTTCTTGTCCACTACCCGTTTCATCACATTTTGTGCAACTTTTAAATGCTGTCCAGCCAATTCACCTGCTCTGTTTAATCATTCCCTAAAATTTGACACGTAATCCAATAATGTAATTTCCGATTTCTCACTCACCAATTTTTCCTTAATCAATTTCAGTGCTCCTCTTACCTCATGACCAAAAGTTAGGTCAAAAGGACTGAATTTGTTTGAGTCATGAGGTGCATCCCTCATTGCAAACAGTCCGAATAGAATTACTTTATCCCAATCCTCTGGATCATCTTGACAATAAACCCTCAACATTGTCTTTAATGCCTGATGCCACCTTTCTAATGCAGGATGGTGCGAGTTGATTTAACTTATTTTATTCCTAAGCTATCCATAACTTCTTTGAATAACCTTGAAGTAAAATTTGATCCTTGATCCTATTGGATTTCTGTGGGTAGTCCATATCCAGTAAAGAATTTAAGTGACCCCCTCCACAATCCTTTTAGCTGTAATATACGTACTGGAATGGTCTCTGGAAACCTAGAAGACACATCCATTGGAGTCAAAAGATATTGATCCCCACTTTTCATTTGAGGAAGCGGTCCTACGCAATCAATTAGGAGCCTTGTGAAAGGTTCCTCAAATGCTGGAATGGGTATTTATACTGCTTAAGGTTTCCCTATCACTTGACATGCGTGACATGATTGACAAAATTTAACTACATCTTTATGCAGTCCAGGCCAATAAAATATTTCTGGATTTTAGTTTGAGTTTTCCTTATTCCCAAATGACCTCCCATTGGTACTTCATGTGCAACTCGCAACACCTCCTTTCTATACCCCGCTGGCAATACTGTTTGATGAACTTCTGCCCATTTTACATCTGCCTGCATATGGAGAGACTAGTTTAGCACAGTAGGCTAAACAGCTAGCTTATAATGCAAAACAAGGCCAGCATTACGGGTTCAATTCCCGTACCAATCTCCCCGAATAGGCGCCGGAATGTGGCGACTAGGGGCCATTACTGAATGGCACTCTTTATGCAGCCTGGTTACGTGGCGGCACTGTTTACATGAACTCTGTTTACTGCAAGGCACCGCTTACAAAGACTGCTTACAGTAGGGCGCTGTTAATGTAGGGCTCTGTTTATGAAATTAAAAAACTGAAAATCGCTTATTGTTAGAAGTAGGCTTCAAATGAAGTTCCTGCGAAAAAAGCCCCTGGTCGCCACATTTCAGCGCCTGTTCGAGAAGGCTGGTACAGGAATTGAACCCGCTGCTGGCCTGCCTTGGTCTGCTCTCAAAGCCAGCGACATAGCCCTGTGCTATAGACTGTTTACTATGTGCCACTGTTTACATAGACAGCTTACTGAAGGGCACTGTTTATCTAGAAGGCTTACTGCATGGCACGGTTTATACAGGCTATTTACTCTCTTTACACAGACTCTTTTGCGACACTCTTTACATAGACTCTGTTCAATGAAAGGCACTACTGTTTACATAGACAGTTTAATGTAGGGCACTGTGTACATCGTCTGTTTACTGTAGGGCACTGTTTGCACAGACTGTTTACTGTAGGGCACTAATCTCATAGACTGCTTTCTGTAGGACACTGTTAATATACACTAATAACTTGAGGGCACTGTTACAGACTGTTTACTGTATGGCACTGTTTATAAAGACATTGTTTATCGCAAGGCACTGTTAACATAAACTGCTTACTGTAGGGCACTGTTTACACAGACTGTTTGCAGCAGGGCACTGTTTATATAGACTGTTTACGTAGGGTGCTGTTTATATAGACTTTGCTTACTGTAAGGCACTGTTGCCATAGACTGTTTACTGTCGGGCACAGTTTAGATTGACTGTTTACTGTAGAGTACTGCTTACATAGACTCGGTTTACTGTATGTAGGGCACTCTTCACACAGACCCTGTTTACTGTCGGGCACTGTTTAAATAGACTTTACTGCAGGACACTGTTTATATAGACTGTTTACTGTAGTACAGTGGTTACATAGACTGTTTACTGTAGGGCACTGTTTACATAGCCTATTTGCTGTGGGGAACTGTTTACATAGACTGTTCAGCGTTGGTCACTGCTAATAGAGACTGTTAACTGTATGGCACTGTTTACACAGACTCTGTTTACTGCAAGGCACAGTTGACAGAGACTACTTACTGTAGGTCACTGTTTATATAGACTGTTTTGTGTAGGACACTGTTTCCATAGACTGTTTACTGTCGGATACTGTTTATATAGACTGTTTACTGGAGGACAGTGGTTACATAGACTGTTTACTATAGGGCACTGTTTACATAGACTATTTACTGTGGGGAAGTTTTCATTGACTATTCAGCGTCGGGCACTGTTTATAGAGACTGTTTACTTTTGGTCACAGTTTACAGAGACAGCTTTCTATAGTGCAATGTTTACATAGACTGTTTACTGTAGGGCACTGTTTCTAGACTGTTTACTGTCGGGCACTGTTTATATAGACTGTTTACTGTATGGCACTGTTTACATAGACTCTGTTTACTGCAACGCTCTGTTTACATAGACTACTTACTGTTGGACAGTTTAGATAGACTGATTACTGTCGATTCGGCCACTTTTCCATAGACTGTTTACTGTAGAGCACTGTTTATATAGACTGCTTACTGTAGGCCACTGTTTACATAGACTGTTCACTGTAGGGCACTGTTTATATAGATTGTTTACTGTAGGGTACTGTTTATATAGACTGTTTTCTGTAGGACACTGTTAACACAGACTTTGCTTACTGTAGGGTACTGTTTACATAGACTGTTTACTGCCGAGCACTGTTTAGATCGTAAGAAGTCTTACAACACCAGGTTAAAGTCCAACAGGTTTGTTTCAAACACTAGCTTTCGGAGGTGTGGAAGGAGCAGTACTCCTCAAGCTAGTGTTTGAAACACACCTGTTGGACTTTAACCTGGTGTTGTAAGACTTCATACTGTGCTCACCCCAGTCCAACGCCGGCATCTCCACATCACTGTTTAGATACACTGTTGACTGTAGAGTACTGTTTACAGACTGGGTTTACTGTATGTAGGGCACTCTTTATAAAGACTCTGTTCACTGTTGGGCATTAATTACATAGACTGTTTACTGTAGGGCACTGTTTACAGAACTGTTTCCACCAGGGCACTGTTTATATAGACTGTTTACTGTAGGGTGCTGTTTATATAGACTTTGTTTACTGTAGTGCACTGTTAGCACATACTCTATGACTGTAGGGCACTGTTTAGTAGACTATTTACTGTAGGGCATTGCTAACATAGACTCTGTTTACTGTAGGGCAATGTTTACATAGCATGTTTATTTTAGGGCACTGTTTACGTAGACTGTTTACTGTGGAAAACTGTTTACCTCGACTGTTCAGCGTAGGGCATTGTTTATGTAGAGTGTTTACTGTTGGGCACTGTTTACAGAGACAGTTTTCTGTAGTACAATGTATACATAGCCTGTTGACTGGAGGCCACTTTTTACATAGACGGTTTACTCTATGGCACTGTTCATATAGACTGTTTACTGCATGGCACTGTTGAGAGACTGTTTACTGTGCGGCACTGTTAACATAGATTCTGTTTACTGCACGGCAGTGTTTACGAAGGCTGCTTACACTAGGGCACTGTTACTGTAGTGCACTGTGCATATAGACTGTTTAATGTAGGGCACTAATTACATCGACTGTTTTCTGTAGGACACTCTTTACAGAAACTAATAAATTTGGATTTCGGCGGCAGCGGTGCGCAGGGGCCTTCTGGGAGGTGAGTAGTTAGTTTAAAAGCACTTACCTTTACAGGAGCAGCCCTTTGGATTTCGGCGGCAGCGGTGCGCAGGGGCCTTCTTGGAGGTGAGTAGTGAATTTAAAAGCACTTACCTTTACAGGAGCAGCCCTTTGGATTTCGGCGGCAGCGGTGCGCAGGGGCCTTCTGGGAGGTGAGTAGTTAGTTTAAAAGCACTTACCTTTACAGGAGCAGCCCTTTGGATTTCGGCGGGCAGCGGTGCGCAGGGGCCTTCTTGGAGGTGAGTAGTTAGTTTAAAAGCACTTACCTTTACAGGAGCAGCCCTTTGGATTTCGGCGCAGCGGTGCGCAGGGCCTTCTTGGAGGTGAGTAGTGAATTTAAAAGCACTTACCTTTACAGGAGCAGCCCTTTGGATTTCGGCGGCAGCGGTGCGCAGGGGCCTTCTGGAGGTGAGTAGTTAGTTTAAAAGCACTTACCTTTACAGGAGCAGCCCTTTGGATTTCGGCGGCAGCGGTGCGCAGGGGCCTTCTTGGAGGTGAGTAGTTAGTTTAAAAGCACTTACCTTTACAGGAGCAGCCCTTTGGATTTCGGCGGCAGCGGTGCGCAGGGGCCTTCTTGGAGGTGAGTAGTGAATTTAAAAGCACTTACCTTTACAGGAGCAGCCCTTTGGATTTCGGCGGCAGCGGTGCGCAGGGGCCTTCTTGGAGGTGAGTAGTGAATTTAAAAGCACTTACCTTTACAGGAGCAGCCCTTTGGATTTCGGCGCAGCGGTGCGCAGGGGCCTTCTTGGAGGTGAGTAGTGAATTTAAAAGCACTTACCTTTACAGGAGCAGCCCTTTGGATTTCGGCGGCAGCGGTGCGCAGGGGCCTTCTGGGAGGTGAGTAGTTAGTTTAAAAGCACTTACCTTTACAGGAGCAGCCCTTTGGATTTCGGCGGCAGCGGTGCGCAGGGGCCTTCTTGGAGGTGAGTAGTTAGTTAAAAGCACTTACCTTTACAGGAGCAGCCCTTTGGATTTCGGCGGCAGCGGTGCGCAAGGGCCTTCTTGGAGGTGAGTAGTGAATTTAAAAGCACTTACCTTTACAGAGCAGCCCTTTGAATTTCGGCGGCAGCGGTGCGCAGGGGCCTTCTTGGAGGTGAGTAGTGAATTTAAAAGCACTTACCTTTACAGGAGCAGCCCTTTGGATTTCGGCGGCAGCGGTGCGCAGGGGCCTTCTGGGAGGTGAGTAGTTAGTTTAAAAGCACTTACCTTTACAGGAGCAGCCCTTTGGATTTCGGCGGCAGCGGTGCGCAGGGGCCTTCTTGGAGGTGAGTAGTTAGTTTAAAAGCACTTACCTTTACAGGAGCAGCCCTTTGGATTTCGGCGGCAGCGGTGCGCAGGGGCCTTCTTGGAGGTGAGTAGTGAATTTAAAAGCACTTACCTTTACAGGAGCAGCCCTTTGGATTTCGGCGGCAGCGGTGCGCAGGGGCCTTCTGGGAGGTGAGTAGTGAATTTAAAAGCACTTACCTTTACAGGAGCAGCCCTTTGGATTTCGGCGGCAGCGGTGCGCAGGGGCCTTCTGGGAGGTGAGTAGTTAGTTTAAAAGCACTTACCTTTACAGGAGCAGCCCTTTGGATTTCGGCGGCAGCGGTGCGCAGGGGCCTTCTGGGAGGTGAGTAGTTAGTTTAAAAGCACTTACCTTTACAGGAGCAGCCCTTTGGATTTCGGCGGCAGCGGTGCGCAGGGGCCTTCTGGGAGGTGAGTAGTTAGTTTAAAGCACTTACCTTTACAGGAGCAGCCCTTTGGATTTCGGCGGCAGCGGTGCGCAGGGGCCTTCTGGGAGGTGAGTAGTTAGTTTAAAAGCACTTACCTTTACAGGAGCAGCCCTTTGGATTTCGGCGGCAGCGGTGCGCAGGGCCTTCTTGGAGGTGAGTAGTGAATTTAAAAGCACTTACCTTTACAGGAGCAGCCCTTTGGATTTCGGCGGCAGCGGTGCGCAGGGGCCTTCTGGAGGTGAGTAGTTAGTTTAAAAGCACTTACCTTTACAGGAGCAGCCCTTTGGATTTCGGCGGCAGCGGTGCGCAGGGGCCTTCTTGGAGGTGAGTAGTTAGTTTAAAAGCACTTACCTTTACAGGAGCAAGCCCTTTGGATTTCGGCGGCAGCGGTGCGCAGGGGCCTTCTTGGAGGTGAGTAGTGAATTTAAAAGCACTTACCTTTACAGGAGCAGCCCTTTGGATTTCGGCGGCAGCGGTGCGCAGGGGCCTTCTTGGAGGTGAGTAGTGAATTTAAAAGCACTTACCTTTACAGGAGCAGCCCTTTGGATTTCGGCGGCAGCGGTGCGCAGGGGCCTTCTTGGAGGTGAGTAGTGAATTTAAAAGCACTTACCTTTACAGGAGCAGCCCTTTGGATTTCGGCGGCAGCGGTGCGCAGGGGCCTTCTTGGAGGTGAGTAGTGATTTAAAAGCACTTACCTTTACAGGAGCAGCCCTTTGGATTTCGGCGGCAGCGGTGCGCAGGGGCCTTCTGGAGGTGAGTAGTGAATTTAAAAGCACTTACCTTTACAGGAGCAGCCCTTTGGATTTCGGCGGCAGCGGTGCGCAGGGGCCTTCTGGGAGGTGAGGTTAGTTAAAAGCACTTACCTTTACAGGAGCAGCCCTTTGGATTTCGGCGGCAGCGGTGCGCAGGGGCCTTCTTGGAGGTGAGTAGTGAATTTAAAAGCACTTACCTTTACAGGAGCAGCCCTTTGGATTTCGGCGGCAGCGGTGCGCAGGGGCCTTCTTGGAGGTGAGTAGTGAATTTAAAAGCACTTACCTTTACAGGAGCAGCCCTTTGGATTTCGGCGGCAGCGGTGCGCAGGGGCCTTCTTGGAGGTGAGTAGTGAATTTAAAAGCACTTACCTTTACAGGAGCAGCCCTTTGGATTTCGGCGGCAGCGGTGCGCAGGGGCCTTCTTGGAGGTGAGTAGTGATTTAAAAGCACTTACCTTTACAGGAGCAGCCCTTTGGATTTCGGCGGCAGCGGTGCGCAGGGGCCTTCTTGGAGGTGAGTAGTGAATTTAAAAGCACTTACCTTTACAGGAGCAGCCCTTTGGATTTCGGCGGCAGCGGTGCGCAGGGGCCTTCTGGAGGTGAGTAGTGAATTTAAAAGCACTTACCTTTACAGGAGCAGCCTTTGGATTTCGGCGGCAGCGGTGCGCAGGGGCCTTCTGGGAGGTGAGTAGTGAAGTTTAAAAGCACTTACCTTTACAGGAGCAGCCCTTTGGATTTCGGCGGCAGCGGTGCGCAGGGGCCTTCTGGAGGTGAGTAGTTAGTTTAAAAGCACTTACCTTTACAGGAGCAGCCCTTTGGATTTCGGCGGCAGCGGTTGCGCAGGGGCCTTCTGGGAGGTGAGTAGTTAGTTTAAAAGCACTTACCTTTACAGGAGCAGCCCTTTGGATTTCGGCGGGCAGCGGTGCGCAGGGGCCTTCTGGGAGGTGAGTAGTTAGTTTAAAAGCACTTACCTTTACAGGAGCAGCCCTTTGGATTTCGGCGGCAGCGGTGCGCAGGGGCCTTCTGGAGGTGAGTAGTGAATTTAAAAGCACTTACCTTTACAGGAGCAGCCCTTTGGATCTTCGGCGGCAGCGGTGCGCAGGGGCCTTCTTGGAGGTGAGTAGTGAATTTAAAAGCACTTACCTTTACAGGAGCAGCCCTTTGGATTTCGGCGGCAGCGGTGCGCAGGGGCCTTCTTGGAGGTGAGTAGTGAGTTTAAAAGCACTTACCTTTACAGGAGCAGCCCTTTGGATTTCGGCGGCAGCGGTGCGCAGGGGCCTTCTTGGAGGTGAGTAGTTAAGTTTAAAAAGCACTTACCTTTACAGGAGCAAGCCCTTTGGATTTCGGCGGCAGCGGTGCGCAGGGGCCTTCTTGGAGGTGAGTAGTGAATTTAAAAGCACTTACCTTTACAGGAGCAGCCCTTTGGATTTCGGCGGCAGCGGTGCGCAGGGGCCTTCTTGGAGGTGAGTAGTGATTTAAAAGCACTTACCTTTACAGGAGCAGCCCTTTGGATTTCGGCGGCAGCGGTGCGCAGGGGCCTTCTTGGAGGTGAGTAGTTAGTTTAAAAGCACTTACCTTTACAGGAGCAGCCCTTTGGATTTCGGCGGCAGCGGTGCGCAGGGGCCTTCTTGGAGGTGAGTAGTGAATTAAAAGCACTTACCTTACAGGAGCAGCCCTTTGGATTTCGGCGGCAGCGGTGCGCAGGGGCCTTCTTGAGGTGAGTAGTTAGTTTAAAAGCACTTACCTTTACAGGAGAAGCCCTTTGGATTTCGGCGGCAGCGGTGCGCAGGGGCCTTTCTGGAGGTGATTAGTGAATTTAAAAGCACTTACCTTTACAGGAGCAGCCCTTTGGATTTCGGCGGCAGCGGTGCGCAGGGGCCTTCTTGGAGGTGA